>NC_088856.1:53643882-54359272 GCF_963853765.1 Magallana gigas | reverse complement strand
TTTTTCTTCCGTAAGCAAAAATGATTTTTTGTTTCGCGACTTATCGAAACGCTTTCATTCACGTCTTACTGCTTTCGGAAAATGATGAGGGCATTTGACCCTGCGTCTTAAAAACACCTCGCGTTTAGATACTATTGACGCGTGCACGTAAAAGTTTGTTATCGCTACTCCTCTGAAGCCGCGACACTTGCAAGTTGCAAACCTTCGCGGATGATGTCGGTCTGAAGTGTAGTTGAATCTCTCTGAAAGACAGAAGGTTTTGCAGTCTCCTCTTAGAACGACTGCCTCTCAAATTTTTTAATTTTCATGAAAAAAAAAAAAAATGTAACGACTAAACGTAGAGCCGCGAAACCACTGGCGATGGCTTCGAGGAACTTTTTGGCTGCACCAAAGGTCAAGGTCAAAGGTCAAGGTCAACTTGGATCGGTAAAGCTGTCTAATGCAAAAGTGTGTGATCTTTCGGCCCATGCGAATCCCCTGAAAGTTGACATTGACCTTTGACCTTGACCTTTGACCTTGACCCCTGGCGATATAGAGCCCTTTGACAAAAATTCCAAGATTCTATCTTGCGCGACTAGTCTGTAAACTCCCTTCTTCACTTTTTGGGGTAACGGATGACCTTGACCTTCGACGTAAAAAAAAATTGTGCCAAAATGTTTGGTTTAGCATGCATACTCAGACTTTGGCTTTGTCGAATGATCTCGCGTCTTCTTTATTAGGTCTTTACACCACAGTGTAAAGGCCTATTGATATTGTTCTGTTTCTTTTTATTTTTCTTTTTCTTCCGTAAGCAAAAATGATTTTTTGTTTCGCGACTTATCGAAACGCTTTCATTCACGTCTTACTGCTTTCGGAAAATGATGAGGGCATTTGACCCTGCGTCTTAAAAACACCTCGCGTTTAGATACTATTGACGCGTGCACGTAAAAGTTTGTTATCGCTACTCCTCTGAAGCCGCGACACTTGCAAGTTGCAAACCTTCGCGGATGATGTCGGTCTGAAGTGTAGTTGAATCTCTCTGAAAGACAGAAGGTTTTGCAGTCTCCTCTTAGAACGACTGCCTCTCAAATTTTTTAATTTTCATGAAAAAAAAAAAAAAATGTAACGACTAAACGTAGAGCCGCGAAACCACTGGCGATGGCTTCGAGGAACTTTTTGGCTGCACCAAAGGTCAAGGTCAAAGGTCAAGGTCAACTTGGATCGGTAAAGCTGTCTAATGCAAAAGTGTGTGATCTTTCGGCCCATGCGAATCCCCTGAAAGTTGACATTGACCTTTGACCTTGACCTTTGACCTTGACCCCTGGCGATATAGAGCCCTTTGACAAAAATTCCAAGATTCTATCTTGCGCGACTAGTCTGTAAACTCCCTTCTTCACTTTTTGGGGTAACGGATGACCTTGACCTTCGACGTAAAAAAAAATTGTGCCAAAATGTTTGGTTTAGCATGCATACTCAGACTTTGGCTTTGTCGAATGATCTCGCGTCTTCTTTATTAGGTCTTTACACCACAGTGTAAAGGCCTATTGATATTGTTCTGTTTCTTTTTATTTTTCTTTTTCTTCCGTAAGCAAAAATGATTTTTTGTTTCGCGACTTATCGAAACGCTTTCATTCACGTCTTACTGCTTTCGGAAAATGATGAGGGCATTTGACCCTGCGTCTTAAAAACACCTCGCGTTTAGATACTATTGACGCGTGCACGTAAAAGTTTGTTATCGCTACTCCTCTGAAGCCGCGACACTTGCAAGTTGCAAACCTTCGCGGATGATGTCGGTCTGAAGTGTAGTTGAATCTCTCTGAAAGACAGAAGGTTTTGCAGTCTCCTCTTAGAACGACTGCCTCTCAAATTTTTTAATTTTCATGAAAAAAAAAAAAAAATGTAACGACTAAACGTAGAGCCGCGAAACCACTGGCGATGGCTTCGAGGAACTTTTTGGCTGCACCAAAGGTCAAGGTCAAAGGTCAAGGTCAACTTGGATCGGTAAAGCTGTCTAATGCAAAAGTGTGTGATCTTTCGGCCCATGCGAATCCCCTGAAAGTTGACATTGACCTTTGACCTTGACCTTTGACCTTGACCCCTGGCGATATAGAGCCCTTTGACAAAAATTCCAAGATTCTATCTTGCGCGACTAGTCTGTAAACTCCCTTCTTCACTTTTTGGGGTAACGGATGACCTTGACCTTCGACGTAAAAAAAAATTGTGCCAAAATGTTTGGTTTAGCATGCATACTCAGACTTTGGCTTTGTCGAATGATCTCGCGTCTTCTTTATTAGGTCTTTACACCACAGTGTAAAGGCCTATTGATATTGTTCTGTTTCTTTTTATTTTTCTTTTTCTTCCGTAAGCAAAAATGATTTTTTGTTTCGCGACTTATCGAAACGCTTTCATTCACGTCTTACTGCTTTCGGAAAATGATGAGGGCATTTGACCCTGCGTCTTAAAAACACCTCGCGTTTAGATACTATTGACGCGTGCACGTAAAAGTTTGTTATCGCTACTCCTCTGAAGCCGCGACACTTGCAAGTTGCAAACCTTCGCGGATGATGTCGGTCTGAAGTGTAGTTGAATCTCTCTGAAAGACAGAAGGTTTTGCAGTCTCCTCTTAGAACGACTGCCTCTCAAATTTTTTAATTTTCATGAAAAAAAAAAAAAAATGTAACGACTAAACGTAGAGCCGCGAAACCACTGGCGATGGCTTCGAGGAACTTTTTGGCTGCACCAAAGGTCAAGGTCAAAGGTCAAGGTCAACTTGGATCGGTAAAGCTGTCTAATGCAAAAGTGTGTGATCTTTCGGCCCATGCGAATCCCCTGAAAGTTGACATTGACCTTTGACCTTGACCTTTGACCTTGACCCCTGGCGATATAGAGCCCTTTGACAAAAATTCCAAGATTCTATCTTGCGCGACTAGTCTGTAAACTCCCTTCTTCACTTTTTGGGGTAACGGATGACCTTGACCTTCGACGTAAAAAAAAATTGTGCCAAAATGTTTGGTTTAGCATGCATACTCAGACTTTGGCTTTGTCGAATGATCTCGCGTCTTCTTTATTAGGTCTTTACACCACAGTGTAAAGGCCTATTGATATTGTTCTGTTTCTTTTTATTTTTCTTTTTCTTCCGTAAGCAAAAATGATTTTTTGTTTCGCGACTTATCGAAACGCTTTCATTCACGTCTTACTGCTTTCGGAAAATGATGAGGGCATTTGACCCTGCGTCTTAAAAACACCTCGCGTTTAGATACTATTGACGCGTGCACGTAAAAGTTTGTTATCGCTACTCCTCTGAAGCCGCGACACTTGCAAGTTGCAAACCTTCGCGGATGATGTCGGTCTGAAGTGTAGTTGAATCTCTCTGAAAGACAGAAGGTTTTGCAGTCTCCTCTTAGAACGACTGCCTCTCAAATTTTTTAATTTTCATGAAAAAAAAAAAAAAATGTAACGACTAAACGTAGAGCCGCGAAACCACTGGCGATGGCTTCGAGGAACTTTTTGGCTGCACCAAAGGTCAAGGTCAAAGGTCAAGGTCAACTTGGATCGGTAAAGCTGTCTAATGCAAAAGTGTGTGATCTTTCGGCCCATGCGAATCCCCTGAAAGTTGACATTGACCTTTGACCTTGACCTTTGACCTTGACCCCTGGCGATATAGAGCCCTTTGACAAAAATTCCAAGATTCTATCTTGCGCGACTAGTCTGTAAACTCCCTTCTTCACTTTTTGGGGTAACGGATGACCTTGACCTTCGACGTAAAAAAAAATTGTGCCAAAATGTTTGGTTTAGCATGCATACTCAGACTTTGGCTTTGTCGAATGATCTCGCGTCTTCTTTATTAGGTCTTTACACCACAGTGTAAAGGCCTATTGATATTGTTCTGTTTCTTTTTATTTTTCTTTTTCTTCCGTAAGCAAAAATGATTTTTTGTTTCGCGACTTATCGAAACGCTTTCATTCACGTCTTACTGCTTTCGGAAAATGATGAGGGCATTTGACCCTGCGTCTTAAAAACACCTCGCGTTTAGATACTATTGACGCGTGCACGTAAAAGTTTGTTATCGCTACTCCTCTGAAGCCGCGACACTTGCAAGTTGCAAACCTTCGCGGATGATGTCGGTCTGAAGTGTAGTTGAATCTCTCTGAAAGACAGAAGGTTTTGCAGTCTCCTCTTAGAACGACTGCCTCTCAAATTTTTTAATTTTCATGAAAAAAAAAAAAAAATGTAACGACTAAACGTAGAGCCGCGAAACCACTGGCGATGGCTTCGAGGAACTTTTTGGCTGCACCAAAGGTCAAGGTCAAAGGTCAAGGTCAACTTGGATCGGTAAAGCTGTCTAATGCAAAAGTGTGTGATCTTTCGGCCCATGCGAATCCCCTGAAAGTTGACATTGACCTTTGACCTTGACCTTTGACCTTGACCCCTGGCGATATAGAGCCCTTTGACAAAAATTCCAAGATTCTATCTTGCGCGACTAGTCTGTAAACTCCCTTCTTCACTTTTTGGGGTAACGGATGACCTTGACCTTCGACGTAAAAAAAAATTGTGCCAAAATGTTTGGTTTAGCATGCATACTCAGACTTTGGCTTTGTCGAATGATCTCGCGTCTTCTTTATTAGGTCTTTACACCACAGTGTAAAGGCCTATTGATATTGTTCTGTTTCTTTTTATTTTTCTTTTTCTTCCGTAAGCAAAAATGATTTTTTGTTTCGCGACTTATCGAAACGCTTTCATTCACGTCTTACTGCTTTCGGAAAATGATGAGGGCATTTGACCCTGCGTCTTAAAAACACCTCGCGTTTAGATACTATTGACGCGTGCACGTAAAAGTTTGTTATCGCTACTCCTCTGAAGCCGCGACACTTGCAAGTTGCAAACCTTCGCGGATGATGTCGGTCTGAAGTGTAGTTGAATCTCTCTGAAAGACAGAAGGTTTTGCAGTCTCCTCTTAGAACGACTGCCTCTCAAATTTTTTAATTTTCATGAAAAAAAAAAAAAAATGTAACGACTAAACGTAGAGCCGCGAAACCACTGGCGATGGCTTCGAGGAACTTTTTGGCTGCACCAAAGGTCAAGGTCAAAGGTCAAGGTCAACTTGGATCGGTAAAGCTGTCTAATGCAAAAGTGTGTGATCTTTCGGCCCATGCGAATCCCCTGAAAGTTGACATTGACCTTTGACCTTGACCTTTGACCTTGACCCCTGGCGATATAGAGCCCTTTGACAAAAATTCCAAGATTCTATCTTGCGCGACTAGTCTGTAAACTCCCTTCTTCACTTTTTGGGGTAACGGATGACCTTGACCTTCGACGTAAAAAAAAATTGTGCCAAAATGTTTGGTTTAGCATGCATACTCAGACTTTGGCTTTGTCGAATGATCTCGCGTCTTCTTTATTAGGTCTTTACACCACAGTGTAAAGGCCTATTGATATTGTTCTGTTTCTTTTTATTTAGGTCTTTACACCACAGTGTAAAGGCCTATTGATATTGTTCTGTTTCTTTTTATTCTTATTATTATTTTTCTTCCGTAAGCGAAGTGAAATTTTTGTTTCGCGACTTATCGAAACGCTATCATGCACGTCTTACTGCTTTCGGAACATGATGAGGGCATTTGACCCTGCGTCTTTAAAACACCACACGTCTCGTAACTATTGACGCGCGCTCGTAAAAGTTTGTTATCGCTACTCCTCTGAAGCCGCGACACTTGCAAGTTGCAAACCTTCGCGGACGATGTCGGTCAGAAGTGTAGTTGCATCTCGCCGAAAGACAGAAGGTTTCGCAGTCTCCTCTTAGAACGACTGCCTCTCAAATTTTTTAATTCTCATGAAAAAAAAAAAAAAAATGTAACGACTTAAGGTAGAGCCGCGAAACCACTTGCGATGGCTTCCAGGACCATTTTGGCTGCAGCAAAGGTCAAGGTCAAAGGTCAAGGTCATCTGAAAATCTGTGTATTCATGAGTTTTCGTATCTCTTTTGTTTAGGGTGATATAGAGAAATTTGATCAAGGATGTAGTAGGACGTCTTAAGACATTTCAAAATGTAGCCCTTCAGCTCCCACCTTGTAATAGTTAGCGAGTTATTTCCCCTTTTGTACGAAACGCTTGTTATCGCTACTCCTCTGAAACCATAACAGGTAGAGACTTGTAACTTTTACCAATGTCTTCAGCACACTTAGAAGTTTCTTCATTCTATTGATCCCAAAAGGGTTCAACGTCCCCTTCTGGCAGTAATTCCCCTTTGAATTTCATTGATTTCACTATCAAATACAAAATACCCCCCCCCCCCTCCCTTTTTATTTTTAGGTTTGACCTTGACCTGACCTTGACCTTTGACCTGACCTTGACCTTTGTCCTTAAGGACTGATGCGATACACGTATATCAAACATATACATTTCAGATTCATTTATATGTGTAATTTGCTCTTTAAACACCCCCCCCCCCCTTTATATTTAGGTTTGACCTTGACCATGACCTTTGACCTAACCTTGACCTTTGACCTTTACCTCTTAGAACTAATGAGTAATAAGTGTATGCAACATATATATCAGATTTAGTTATATGTACAATTTGCCCCCCCCCCTCCCCTTCTTTTGTACAAGGATTGAATTCTTATATGAACATGACCCTCGATGTTTGAACTTGAAATTCAATATTCCTTTTTAAAATAAAACCTAAAAAAGTGTTACAACCGTTTGTCAGAATTTTTTGAAAAGGTGAAACACTGTCTGCCATTTGACTCCAGACCGCGTTTTAGACTACGCCTCCAAATAAAAATTCCAGCTCCAGTAAAACTCTGTAGAACTCGGCGAAAATTCATGGGACTGTTTCTAACACCTGAATCTAATTGCCTGCCAAATTTCAAACGAAATGAACCCTATTGAAGAAAGTTATCCACCTCAGCGGCATCGAACCATCGTCCCGAGAAACGAAATTTCAACGCTTCGATATTTGTATCTAATAAATTCACGCTCAAATTTCACTGAAAATCTGTGTTCACATTTCTATCGGCAACCTGTGACGACTTGTGTTGAAGTGCAACGAAAGATAACTCTTCCTTCCCAGACCCCGATTTTAGATGAATTAAATTTACATTTTCTTTCAGTTTGTTTATTTTCCCGACTTGGCTGAAATACATGACAGGCCTTAATTCAGTTCCGATTTTCCGTACTTGTAATCCACGAATGCACGACAGTTAATCGATTTCTAAGCACGTGCATTTCAAATCACAAGGAGAATTCGCATCAGCTGAGTCCCGTCTGTAACTTGCAATTTCACTGTGTATAGTCATAGCCGCAGGTTTCGCATTTTACTTCTGATTCTCATGTACCTAACATAAGGGGCCTACATATTGCATATCAATTTCAACAAGAGACACCCCTCTAACTAATGATAATCATTAAAAATCATTTCATGAATTTTAGCAACACTCATAAGCCTTCAAGTACAGCAACTCTCAATTTTACAAAAATACTGACGGGGACTTTATTCGAAACTGTCCCTTGCTACCTACACAACTCAACACATTTTACCTCCGATCAGATAACAAGCGAAATAGCGTAGTGGAAACACTCTCGCCTAGCAATCTAAGGGCACTCGGATCGATACCACTGTGCGGAACCCATTTTTTTTTTTTTTTTTTTTTTTCTTCTTAAAATTTACAGATTTCCCGCAAAAGATTTGAACAAAACAAGAGGGCAAATGAATGGTGTAAAGACCTCCTAATTGTTCCATGAACAATTAGTCTACTAGTTATTAGGTCTTTCCACCTTTCAGGTGAAAGACCTTTTGTTTTTCTTATGTTTTTTATTATTATTCTTATTTTTTATCTTCTCTTTTTTTCCAGGGACAGCTTTTTTGTTTTAAGAGATATTGAAGCAACTTTTTCTTTATGTGATTGACCATTAAAAGTTATGGTACCAAATGACCCTTTGCTCGATCACTCCCAGAACTTACAAAGTGATTGCCCTTTGTGTACGAAGTGATTGTTATCGCTACTCCTCTGAAACCATAAGAGATAGAGACTTGAAACTTTTATTAACGTCTGTAGTTCACTTAGACGCTCTTTCAATCTATTCATACCGAAAGGTTCCGAGACCCCCTTCTATCAGTTATTGCCCCTGAAAGTAGTTCAATTTCCATAAAATCACTTCCAATTTTTTCACTATTTGTCACAAAGACTTCGGACCACTTGGGATGGAAGCGTCTTCCATGGCCGATCAAAATGACGTAAAGGTCAAAGGTCAAGGTCATCTGAAAACCTGTGTATTCATGAGTTTTCGTATCTCTTTTGTTTAGGGTGATATAGAGAAATTTGATCAAGGATGTAGTAGGACGTCTTAAGACATTTCAAAATGTAGCCCTTCAGCTCCCGTCTTGTAATAGTTAGTGAGTAATTGCCCCTTTTGTTCGAAATGCTTGTTATCGCTACTCCTCTGAAACCAAAACAGGTAGAGACTTGAAACGTTTACCAATGTCTTCATTACACTTAGAAGTTTCTTCAATCTATTGATCCCAAAAGGGTCCAACGTCCCTTTCTGGCAGTAATTCCCCTTTCAATTTCATTGATTTCACAAACACATTAGAAATAAACCCCCCCCCCTTTTTTTTTTACGAGTGACCTTGACCTTTGACCTTGACCTTTGACCTTGACCTTTGACCTCTTAGGACTGGTGTGTTATAAGTATCTGCAACATCTATCATATCAGAATCATTTATATGTACGAATAGCTCTTTCAAACACAAATTCACCCCCCCCTTTTATTTTTAGGTTTGACCTTGACCTTTGACCTGACCTTGACCTTTGACCTTGACCTTAAAGGACTGATGCGTTACAAGTATATTTAACATATACATTTCAGATTCATTTATATGTGCAATAAGCTCTTTAAACCCCCCCCCCCTTATTTTTAGGTTTGACCTTGACCCTTGACCTTGACCTTTGACCTGACCTTGACCTTTGACCTCTTAGAACTAATGAGTAATAAGTGTATGCAACATATATATCAGGTTCAGTTATATGAACAATTTGCCCCCCCCCCCCTTTCTTTTATACAAGGATTGATTTCTTATATGAACATGACCCTCGGTATTTGAACTTGAAATTTGATATTCCTTTTTAAAATAAAACCTTAAAAAAGTGTTACAACTGTTTGTCAGAATTTTTTAAAAAGGTGAAACACTGCCTGCCATTTGACTCCAGACCGCGTTTTAGACTACGCCTCCAAATAAAAATTCCAGCTCCAGTAAAACTCTGTAGAACTTGGCGAAAATTCATGGGACTGTTCCTCACACCTGAATCTAATTGCCTGCCAAATTTCAAACGAAATGAACCCTATTGAAGAAAGTTATCCACCTCAGCGGCATCGAACCATGGTCCCGAGAAACGAAATTTCAACGCTTCGATATTTGTATCTAATAAATTCATGCTCAAATTTCACTGAAAATCTTTGTTTACATTTCTATCGGCAACCTGTGACGACTTGTGTTGAAGTGCAACGAAAGATAACTCTTCCTTCCCAGACCCCGATTTTAGATGAATTAAATTTACATTTTCTTTCCGTTTGTTTATTTCCCGACTTGGCTGAAATACATGACTGGCCTTAATTCAGTTCCGATTTTCCGTACTTGTAATCCACGAATGCATGACAGTTAGTAGATTTATAAGCACGTGCATTTCAAATCACAGGGAGAATTCGCATCAGCTGAGCAAAAGTGACGTTCCCACACCTTCAAATACCCGCCGGCGACCAGAGTTTGACCTGACCTGTTGATTTCTTAGTCAACGCTATCCGGCCACATTGTTTACAAGCAGCACTGATTTTTATGAATAAACTGGTGAACAAATACTGCCCTCCCAACCAATCGCTAAGCCCCTATCTATTCTAAAGGTTCCTCAGCGTTGGGTATCAATTTTAGATGGACAGAAGAACGCTTCGTCTCTTCTTTCTATCATCATCCAAATTCACTACACAACTCAACAAGTTTTACCTTCTATCAGATAACAAGCGAAATAGCGTAGTGGCAACACTCTCGCCTACGAATCTAAGGGTACTCGGATCGATACCACTGTGCGGAACACATTTTTTTTTTACTTTTATTTTCTTCGTAAATTGATTTTCTCTAATTACTCAATAATTATCAACATTTTCGGGAATTTTTTTGAATCATTATGGAAGGTGGAAAGGCCTCTAATTGTTCCGTGAACAATTAGTCTACTAGTTAGGTCTTTCCACCTTTCAGGTGAAAGACCTTTTGTTTTTCTTATGTTTTTTATTATTAGGTCTTTCCACCTTTCAGGTGAAAGACCTCTTGTTTTCTTTATGTTTTTTCTTCTTCTTCTTCTTTTTTTCTATTTAGCTCGGGGTGACTTTTTTATTATTAGAGTTATCCAAACAATTTAAACTTTATGTAATTGTTCATTAAAAGTTATGGTACCAATTGACCCTGTGTCAAAGAACTCCCAGAACTTACAGAGTTATTGCCCTTTGAGAAGAAAATTCTTGTTATCGCTACTCCTCTGAAACCATAAGAGATACGGATTTGGAACTTTTACCAATGTCTTCATTACACTTAGATGGTTCTTCAATCTATTCATACCAAAAGGATTTGAGGCCCCCTTGTAGTAGTTATTGCCCCTGAAAGTATTTAAATTTCCATAAAATCACTTCCAACTTTTTTATTATTTATCATAGAGACTTCGGACCACTTGGGATGGAAGAGTCTACCTTGGCCGAACAAAATGACATAAAGGTCAAAGGTCAAGGTCATTTGAGAAGCTGTTAATTAACGAGTTTTTATATCTCCTTTGTTTAGGGTGGTAGAGAAAAACATTTTTATGGTTGTAGTAGGACATCTTAAGACATTTTAAAATATCGCCCCTTGGCTCATACCTTTGAATAATTACAGAGTTATAGCCCCTATTGTACGAAATGCTTGTTATCGCTACTCATCTGAAACTATAAGAGATAAAGACTTGGAACTTTTACCAATGTATTCAGTATACTTGGAGGGTTCTTCAATCTATTCATACCGAAAGGATCTGAGGCCCTCTTCTAGTAGTTATTCCCCCTGAAAGTTTTTAATTTTCTATAAAATCATTTCCAACTTTTTTATTATTTGTCGTACAGACTTCGGACCACTTGGAATAGAAGCGTCTACCTTGGCCAAACAAAATGACATAAAGGTCAAAGGTCAACGTCATGTAGAAGTCTTTTAATTAATGAATTTTCATATCATTTGAAATACAGAATTATAGTAAGGGTTTCAATAGCTTGCTGGATTGCGCAATAAGGTATTCAATTGGGTCAGCCAGGTATCACATCAAGTCCTGTGGCTACTCAAGTGGAACTTGTTATTCATTTTGTACAAAGACAGCTAGCCTGTAGAACACTCTCTTCTATTGTTAGTTTTACTGTTTATACGATTGTGTAAAGAATATTCACTTGGCTCAGTTTTGTTCATAGTAAGTGGAAAAAAATTCAGAAAAGTAATTAGATAAATCTTTACCGATATATAAAACATGGAATTTTTAAAAAAAAATGGCTTGATAATAATAAAAATAAAAAATCTCTTTTAAAACCATTTATCAATTAATGGCCTTGTGGTTTTCCCATTGTATAGTACAACATATATCATAGGTATAGTAATGTTTTGTAAATCTTATAGAGCAATCTAGCAATTCATTAAAATATTAGGTGGAAAGACCTCTAATTGTTCTCGAACAATTAGCCTACTAGTTATTCTTATTTTTTTTCTTCTCTTTTTTTCCAGGGACAGCTTTTTTATTTCAAGAGATATTAAAACAATTTTTTCTTTATGTTATTGGCCATTAAAAGTTATGGTACCAAATGACCCTTTGCTTGATAACTCCCAGAACTTACAAAGTTATTGCCCTTGTGTACGAAAAGCTTGTTATCGCTACTCCTCTGAAACCATAAGAGATAGAGACTTGGAACTTTTACCAATGTCTTCAGTACACTTAGAGGGTTCTTCAATCTACTAATACCGAAAGGATCCGAGACCCCCTTCTATCAGTTATTGCCCCTGAGAGTATTTGAATTTCCATAAAATCACTTCCAACTTTTTTATTATTTATCATAGAGACTTCGGACAATTTGGGATGGAAGCGTCTATCTTGGCCGAACAAAATGACATAAAGGTCAAAGGCCAAGGTCATTAGGAAATCTGTTAATTAATGAGTTTTTAGATCTCTTTTGTTAAGGGGGGTAGAGAAAAACTTTTTCATGGATGTAATAGAACATCTTAAGACATTTTAAAATATAGCCCCTTGGCTCATACCTTTGAATAATTACAGAGTTATTGCCCCTATTGTACGAAATGCTTGTTATCGTTACTCCTCTGAAACCATAAGAGATAAAAACTTGGAACTTTTACCAATGTCTTCAGTAAACTTAGAGGATTCTTCAATCTATTCAATCCGAAAGGATCTGAGGCCCCCTTCTAGTAGTTATTGCCCCTGAAAGTATTTGAATTTCTCTAAAATCACTTCCAACTTTTTAAATATTTGTCATAGAGACTTCGGACCACTTGGGATGGAAGCGTCTACCATGGCCGAACAAAATGACATAAAGGTCAAAGGTCAAGGTCATTTAGAAATATGTTAATTAATGAGTTTTTAGATCTCTTTTGTCTTTGGCGGTAGAGACAAAAATGTTCATGGGTGTAGTAGGACATGATAAGTCATTTCAAAATATAGCCCTCTGACCCCTACCTTGAATCAGTTGTAGAGTTATTTCCCCTATTGTACGAAATGCTTGTTATCGCTACTCCTCTGAAACCATAAGAGATAAAAACTTGGAACTTTTACCAATGTCTTCAGTAAACTTAGAGGATTCTTCAATCCATTCAATCCGAAAGGATCTGAGGCCCCCTTCTAGTAGTTATTGCCCCTGAAAGTATTTGAATTTCTCTAAAATC
The DNA here is from genome assembly GCF_963853765.1 of Magallana gigas. NCBI lineage: Eukaryota > Metazoa > Mollusca > Bivalvia > Ostreida > Ostreidae > Magallana > Magallana gigas. The sequence goes on along the minus strand of NC_088856.1, from coordinate 54,346,353 downwards.
ACTTCCAACATTTTAAATATTTGTCATAGAGACTTCAGACCACTTGGGATGGAAGCGTCTACCGTGGCCGAACAAAATGACATAAAGGTCAAAGGTCAAGGTCATTTAGAAATCTGTCAATTAATGAGTTTTTAGATCTCTTTTGTCTTTGGTGGTAGAGACAAAAATGTTCATGGGTGTAGTAGGACATGATAAGACATTTCAAAATATAGCCCTCTGACCCCTACCTTGAATCAGTTGTAGAGTTATTTCCCCTATTGTACCAAATGCTTGTTATCGCTACTCCTCTGAAACCATAAGAGATAAAAACTTGGAACCTTTACCATTGTCTTCAGTAAACTTAGAGGATTCTTCAATCTATTCAATCCGAAAGGATCTGAGGCCCCCTTCTAGTAGTTATTGCCCCTGAAAATATTTGAATTTCTCTAAAATCACTTCCAACTTTTTAAATATTTGTCATAGAGACTTCAGACCACTTGGGATGGAAGCGTCTACCGTGGCCGAACAAAATGACATAAAGGTCAAAGGTCAGGGTCATTTGGAAATCTCTAAAAAATAATTTTTAGATCTCTTTTGTTTAAAGTGGTTGAAAAATACTTTTTCCTGAATGTAGTAGGACATCTTGAGACATTTCAAAATAAAGCCCTTGGCATATACCTTTAATCAAATAATTATAGAGTGTTTGCCCCTATTGTACGAAATGCTTGTTTTCGCTACTCCTCTGAAACCATAAGGGTAGAAACTTGGAACTTTTACCAATGTCTTTAGTACATCTAGAGGGTTATTTAATCTATTCAAACCGAAAGGATCTGAGCCCCCCTTTTAGTAGTTATTGGCCTTGAAAGTATTTAAAATCTTAATCAAATCACTTCCAACTTTCATATTATTTATTCTAGAGACTTTGGACCACTTGGGATTGAAGCGTCTACCTTGGCCAAACAAAATGACATAAAGGTCACATCTTAAAATATGTGCTTTGAATAATTACAGAGTTATTGCCCCTATTTTACGAAATGCATGTTATCGCTACTCCTGTTATCGCTATCCCTACTCCCTTGGAACCATAAGATAGAGAGACTCAAAACTTTTACCAATGTCTTCAGTACACTTAGGGGGTTCTTCAATCTATTAATTCATACCGAATGGGTCCGAGGCCATCGTTTAGCAGTAATTGCCCCTGAAAGATATAAACATTCAATAAAAACACATACAACTTTTTCACCATACGTCGTAAAGACATAGGACCACTTGGGATGGAATCGTCTTCCTCGGCTGATTAAAATATAGGTCAAAGGTCAAGGTCATTCAAAAAAAAAAATCTGCTAATTATTGGGTTATCACATTTCTTCTGTTTATGGTGGTATTGAAAAACGTTTCCATGCATGTAGTAAGGCATCTTAAGAAATTTTAAAATATAAAACTTCAGTCCATATCTTGAAATAACTATATAGTTATTGCCCCAGTTGTACAAAATGCTTGTTATCGCTACTCCTCTTAAACCGTTAGAGGTAGAGACTGGAAACTTTAACCAATGTCTTTAGTTTACATAGAGGAAACCAATTCTATTCATACCGAAAGGGCCCGAGGGCATCTTCTAGCAGTTTTTGCCCCTGAAAGTTTCGAACATTCAATAAAAACACATACAACATTTTATCTTACGTCGTAAAGACATTAGACCACTTGGTGTTGAAGCGTCTACCTTGGCCGATAAAAATGACATAAAGGTCAAAGGTCAAGGTCATTCGAAAGTCTGCGTATTAATGAGTTTTGGTGTGTTATTTTATCATAAATAATGTTTAGCACACCCTGATTGTTGTTTTGTTTCATAATGAACCTCGAAATGATTATATAAACTTTTTCTTAGAGTTTGCGCAATACTTCTCATTAATCAAAGTACTGAAGTACTGAAAGCCGGGTTCTTTTGATGTGTCTTATGCATATTGTGTAGTAAAGACTGAAAAATTCTCTCTCTCTCTCTCTCTCTCTCTCTCTCTCTCTCTCTCTCTCTCTCTCTCTCATGCTTTTAATGTCGGCAAAGCGTCAGAGAGCGACCAAATTTTGTAAGTGGCTATAAACAAAAATATGTCTGTCTAGTAGAAAAAAATTCAACAGTTGCTGCCTTGAATTTGCAACAAGCGTTATAAATTCAACCCCCATTTCTTCAATGCGCGGCAAAGTAGTTCATGGAAATTCATGCGCATTGTATGTGTCCAAAATGCAAAGTCTTGTTTTTAAAACACGTAATTAATAAGAAAACTAAAAAGTTGAAAAAATTGACTAAGTTCAACAGCTGGTATTTTTTCATAAATTATAAGAAATCAAAATCCTAGCAATATGCACATTTCTTGTATACATGTATGTACAATTGCTTTGCAAAAGAACAAGTTCTTATCTTGAAAACTGTAGGAGGAGTTATCCGTACAATAGGGGTACCCTATAAGCAATATTCTGCGAGAAAATGACTAAGTTCAACAGCTAGTATTTTTTCATAAATCATCAGAAATCAAAATCCTAGCAATATGCACACATCTAGTATATGTACAATTGATCTGCAAAAGAACAACTTCCTATCTTGGGAACTGTAGGAGGGTTAATCCGTACGTATACAATAAAAGTACGTGCCTTTTGGCAGCCGCCCGCCCGCCATTTTCACCATTTCAGTAACCGGATTTTTCTGTTGGAAAACCCGGTTAAAAATAGCGACATACTGCACTTTGGCGTGTGCTCCCGTAAATCGAAGTCGATGACATGGTCATTTTTCAATGATACTTTTTAAAAATTTCATATAAGTGTCATATTGTAATTTGGATATCAAATCTTTTGTCGAATTTTTTAAATATTATTTTTTCTCTCACAAGAACGGACCATTTCCCGTACAAAAAATCTTATTTGATTTTTCTGGTTTTTTTTTTATTGATTTTGATATATCTTAAATAACTCTAACTTACGTTAGATTTAAATGAAAATCACGATTGCAGAAGTGAATTTGGCCCTTCGTCCGTATCCTGCAATGCAATCGGGATCGGAAAGCATAAAAAATAGTCTATAAAAGTACTGGACACAGACCACAATTATTTTTCCCTCTTATTCCTTTATACAAAAATAAATCATATAAAAAATCCCACCGGCTCAAATGAGTTCAAATACAGCATACCTATAGAATGACACTAGTCCAACAACATATCGAAACTACAGGAAAATCAATCGAGAGGGGACTGAGATATGGCCCCTAAAATAACCCCTACCATGAAAAATTCACTTTCACTTTGGAATTTGTGTAAACATTGGCCTCTTTACACCCTTTCTATTGCGCCTGTAAAGATAATTTTTCTAAATTTTTTCCTGCCTGTATTTTTTTTCAAACCTTCTTCTTTCCATCCATGCCATAAAAGGAACCAAATTCGACCATTTAGTACCCCTAGGAATTTTTTAAATAATACATACATTTTTAGAATGGAACTACTTGCCTGGTCAATGAGCACGGGGTAAAAATAGTGGTATGTGACCTAATAATTACACAATTCTTCTTTGATTTTGATGAAACTTGGTAGGTAGACACTTATACCCATAATACACCTCCCTGTGAAATTTGGCGGGAATTGTATATTCTGCATCAGAGTTATAGGCCTTTGAAATCTGGTCCAGGAAGGCTGAAATAACATGCAAAATCTAGCACGTTACTCACAATATTCAAATTTCAAGAGCTACATTTAACATTAATTACTTGTCAAAAGTTTCATTAATCTATTACATTCATGAACCTAACATGTCTACATGATGATGCTAATGATGATTTAAATCTTTTACACCTGGAACTATTTTTTGGAAATTTTTGAAAAAAATACCCCAAATATGGCTAAATTTTTCATAAAATGCCAAAAATGAAACATTTAATCACATGCTATGAGCTTGAAAAAATATTTAAAAAATTCTGCATTAAGTTTGCTATAGAAATCAGGTATTTTGATAAATATACAGTGGCTAATCCGTTTACATTAAGCAGATAATCACATAGAACCATTCACACATTTTCAGGAAATGGCACTTGCTGACCAAAGTAGATTAACTCAGAGTACACAGGGCTGATATGGATAGGCATAAAATGCCTTTTGAAACAAAACTAACAATTTAGAAGAATTTAGAATGAATTCTATTTGTCCATTCATTACATATACACTGAATAAATTACTTAAATGTACCCTAATTCATAAGGAGCCTTGGTTCATGAAAACTGTACTCTTAAAACAAAGGGAGATAACTCTACACATTAAAATCCAAAGTAGGGATTTTTTACAAACATTAACGAGAAACTATTTTAGAAATTACAAGTCCATCACCTTCTTTCAGCATTATCTGGTGTGATTAATCTTGAGGAGATCATACCTTTTGTAGCGAGGATTCACCATTCAAAGTCATGGGTTTCTACATACATTGTGCATTTAGAGGTGAAAATGTCTGGTATGTTACCATGAACTATGATGACCAAGACTCAAATTAATGATGAGAGTGCCAAAAAGATATTACTACAGTATTACAAATAGTAAAGCTTCTAGCAGACCTCATATATCTTGGGCAATCACTGTTCAATGCCAGCAACCAAACTCATACACATGCTACATTTGTTGGTAGTTACATTTCTAGGACACAAAGAGGGGAAAAAAACTGACATAATAAGACTTTAAAGCAGTAATTTAAATAAAAGTTTGCAAGGCATTGATAATTTAGATGCTAAAATGACTATTTCTAACAAGTAAAATGTATATGTCTCATATAAATATCTATACATGAAGGTTTACATATTCTAAAGTACTGAGGAAAATGTTGTGATGCCTACTCACCATCAGATTTCAAGTGTTAAATTGTAAGAAAAATATGAATAAAATCAACTTACCATTTGTTGTTTTCTTCATTATTTCTCTGTCAAAATGGTGTTAACTGGGGGGGGGGGGGGGGGGGGGGGAGGGGGAGCAGGTGCCCCTTTACCAGCTTGTATGTCCTGTCATGCAATCTGCTAGGCAGTGAAATATGTCATCATTCATAGGAATCATAAAGTAACATAAGCCCTACTTTCCTCCTTATAATTTAATCAAAATAATATTAAAGGAAATATATATACTTTTACATGTAATATGATTAATATGAGAGAGAGAGAGAGAGAGAGAGAGAGAGAGAGAGAGAGAGAGAGAGAGAAAAGGGGGGTGTATATTTAAGGCTTTATAACTTCATGACAAATAGACCAATTCTTTTATGATTTGGGCAATAAGTAAAGTTAACATTAGAAAGTGTTTTTAGACATTTTGCAAGTACTTACGTCCCCTGTTTGACTCATTGATGACACCATGCTGTTCACACCCCGTTCAAATCCATTTCACACAATTTTTACCGTTATTTTTTCATATTATCTGCCAAAATTGAAAAATAACCCCACAAAATGTCATTATTCATCCTAATTGTTTGAAAAATAACGAAAAATTAGACTTAAGTTGATAAACAGGGATTTTGACCTTTGACCTGATAGGACACAGACCACAATTATTTTTCCCTCTTATTCCTTTATACAAAAATAAATCATATAAAAAATCCCACCGGCTCAAATGAGTTCAAATACAGCATACCTATAGAATGACACTAGTCCAACAACATATCGAAACTACAGGAAAATCAATCGAGAGGGGACTGAGATATGGCCCCTAAAATAACCCCTACCATGAAAAATTCACTTTCACTTTGGAATTTGTGTAAACATTGGCCTCTTTACACCCTTTCTATTGCGCCTGTAAAGATAATTTTTCTAAATTTTTTCCTGCCTGTATTTTTTTTCAAACCTTCTTCTTTCCATCCATGCCATAAAAGGAACCAAATTCGACCATTTAGTACCCCTAGGAATTTTTTAAATAATACATACATTTTTAGAATGGAACTACTTGCCTGGTCAATGAGCACGGGGTAAAAATAGTGGTATGTGACCTAATAATTACACAATTCTTCTTTGATTTTGATGAAACTTGGTAGGTAGACACTTATACCCATAATACACCTCCCTGTGAAATTTGGCGGGAATTGTATATTCTGCATCAGAGTTATAGGCCTTTGAAATCTGGTCCAGGAAGGCTGAAATAACATGCAAAATCTAGCACGTTACTCACAATATTCAAATTTCAAGAGCTACATTTAACATTAATTACTTGTCAAAAGTTTCATTAATCTATTACATTCATGAACCTAACATGTCTACATGATGATGCTAATGATGATTTAAATCTTTTACACCTGGAACTATTTTTTGGAAATTTTTGAAAAAAATACCCCAAATATGGCTAAATTTTTCATAAAATGCCAAAAATGAAACATTTAATCACATGCTATGAGCTTGAAAAAATATTTAAAAAATTCTGCATTAAGTTTGCTATAGAAATCAGGTATTTTGATAAATATACAGTGGCTAATCCGTTTACATTAAGCAGATAATCACATAGAACCATTCACACATTTTCAGGAAATGGCACTTGCTGACCAAAGTAGATTAACTCAGAGTACACAGGGCTGATATGGATAGGCATAAAATGCCTTTTGAAACAAAACTAACAATTTAGAAGAATTTAGAATGAATTCTATTTGTCCATTCATTACATATACACTGAATAAATTACTTAAATGTACCCTAATTCATAAGGAGCCTTGGTTCATGAAAACTGTACTCTTAAAACAAAGGGAGATAACTCTACACATTAAAATCCAAAGTAGGGATTTTTTACAAACATTAACGAGAAACTATTTTAGAAATTACAAGTCCATCACCTTCTTTCAGCATTATCTGGTGTGATTAATCTTGAGGAGATCATACCTTTTGTAGCGAGGATTCACCATTCAAAGTCATGGGTTTCTACATACATTGTGCATTTAGAGGTGAAAATGTCTGGTATGTTACCATGAACTATGATGACCAAGACTCAAATTAATGATGAGAGTGCCAAAAAGATATTACTACAGTATTACAAATAGTAAAGCTTCTAGCAGACCTCATATATCTTGGGCAATCACTGTTCAATGCCAGCAACCAAACTCATACACATGCTACATTTGTTGGTAGTTACATTTCTAGGACACAAAGAGGGGAAAAAAACTGACATAATAAGACTTTAAAGCAGTAATTTAAATAAAAGTTTGCAAGGCATTGATAATTTAGATGCTAAAATGACTATTTCTAACAAGTAAAATGTATATGTCTCATATAAATATCTATACATGAAGGTTTACATATTCTAAAGTACTGAGGAAAATGTTGTGATGCCTACTCACCATCAGATTTCAAGTGTTAAATTGTAAGAAAAATATGAATAAAATCAACTTACCATTTGTTGTTTTCTTCATTATTTCTCTGTCAAAATGGTGTTAACTGGGGGGGGGGGGGGGGGGGGGGGGAGGGGGAGCAGGTGCCCCTTTACCAGCTTGTATGTCCTGTCATGCAATCTGCTAGGCAGTGAAATATGTCATCATTCATAGGAATCATAAAGTAACATAAGCCCTACTTTCCTCCTTATAATTTAATCAAAATAATATTAAAGGAAATATATATACTTTTACATGTAATATGATTAATATGAGAGAGAGAGAGAGAGAGAGAGAGAGAGAGAGAGAGAGAGAGAGAGAGAAAAGGGGGGTGTATATTTAAGGCTTTATAACTTCATGACAAATAGACCAATTCTTTTATGATTTGGGCAATAAGTAAAGTTAACATTAGAAAGTGTTTTTAGACATTTTGCAAGTACTTACGTCCCCTGTTTGACTCATTGATGACACCATGCTGTTCACACCCCGTTCAAATCCATTTCACACAATTTTTACCGTTATTTTTTCATATTATCTGCCAAAATTGAAAAATAACCCCACAAAATGTCATTATTCATCCTAATTGTTTGAAAAATAACGAAAAATTAGACTTAAGTTGATAAACAGGGATTTTGACCTTTGACCTGATAGGACACAGACCACAATTATTTTTCCCTCTTATTCCTTTATACAAAAATAAATCATATAAAAAATCCCACCGGCTCAAATGAGTTCAAATACAGCATACCTATAGAATGACACTAGTCCAACAACATATCGAAACTACAGGAAAATCAATCGAGAGGGGACTGAGATATGGCCCCTAAAATAACCCCTACCATGAAAAATTCACTTTCACTTTGGAATTTGTGTAAACATTGGCCTCTTTACACCCTTTCTATTGCGCCTGTAAAGATAATTTTTCTAAATTTTTTCCTGCCTGTATTTTTTTTCAAACCTTCTTCTTTCCATCCATGCCATAAAAGGAACCAAATTCGACCATTTAGTACCCCTAGGAATTTTTTAAATAATACATACATTTTTAGAATGGAACTACTTGCCTGGTCAATGAGCACGGGGTAAAAATAGTGGTATGTGACCTAATAATTACACAATTCTTCTTTGATTTTGATGAAACTTGGTAGGTAGACACTTATACCCATAATACACCTCCCTGTGAAATTTGGCGGGAATTGTATATTCTGCATCAGAGTTATAGGCCTTTGAAATCTGGTCCAGGAAGGCTGAAATAACATGCAAAATCTAGCACGTTACTCACAATATTCAAATTTCAAGAGCTACATTTAACATTAATTACTTGTCAAAAGTTTCATTAATCTATTACATTCATGAACCTAACATGTCTACATGATGATGCTAATGATGATTTAAATCTTTTACACCTGGAACTATTTTTTGGAAATTTTTGAAAAAAATACCCCAAATATGGCTAAATTTTTCATAAAATGCCAAAAATGAAACATTTAATCACATGCTATGAGCTTGAAAAAATATTTAAAAAATTCTGCATTAAGTTTGCTATAGAAATCAGGTATTTTGATAAATATACAGTGGCTAATCCGTTTACATTAAGCAGATAATCACATAGAACCATTCACACATTTTCAGGAAATGGCACTTGCTGACCAAAGTAGATTAACTCAGAGTACACAGGGCTGATATGGATAGGCATAAAATGCCTTTTGAAACAAAACTAACAATTTAGAAGAATTTAGAATGAATTCTATTTGTCCATTCATTACATATACACTGAATAAATTACTTAAATGTACCCTAATTCATAAGGAGCCTTGGTTCATGAAAACTGTACTCTTAAAACAAAGGGAGATAACTCTACACATTAAAATCCAAAGTAGGGATTTTTTACAAACATTAACGAGAAACTATTTTAGAAATTACAAGTCCATCACCTTCTTTCAGCATTATCTGGTGTGATTAATCTTGAGGAGATCATACCTTTTGTAGCGAGGATTCACCATTCAAAGTCATGGGTTTCTACATACATTGTGCATTTAGAGGTGAAAATGTCTGGTATGTTACCATGAACTATGATGACCAAGACTCAAATTAATGATGAGAGTGCCAAAAAGATATTACTACAGTATTACAAATAGTAAAGCTTCTAGCAGACCTCATATATCTTGGGCAATCACTGTTCAATGCCAGCAACCAAACTCATACACATGCTACATTTGTTGGTAGTTACATTTCTAGGACACAAAGAGGGGAAAAAAACTGACATAATAAGACTTTAAAGCAGTAATTTAAATAAAAGTTTGCAAGGCATTGATAATTTAGATGCTAAAATGACTATTTCTAACAAGTAAAATGTATATGTCTCATATAAATATCTATACATGAAGGTTTACATATTCTAAAGTACTGAGGAAAATGTTGTGATGCCTACTCACCATCAGATTTCAAGTGTTAAATTGTAAGAAAAATATGAATAAAATCAACTTACCATTTGTTGTTTTCTTCATTATTTCTCTGTCAAAATGGTGTTAACTGGGGGGGGGGGGGGGGGGGGGGGGAGGGGGAGCAGGTGCCCCTTTACCAGCTTGTATGTCCTGTCATGCAATCTGCTAGGCAGTGAAATATGTCATCATTCATAGGAATCATAAAGTAACATAAGCCCTACTTTCCTCCTTATAATTTAATCAAAATAATATTAAAGGAAATATATATACTTTTACATGTAATATGATTAATATGAGAGAGAGAGAGAGAGAGAGAGAGAGAGAGAGAGAGAGAGAGAGAGAGAAAAGGGGGGTGTATATTTAAGGCTTTATAACTTCATGACAAATAGACCAATTCTTTTATGATTTGGGCAATAAGTAAAGTTAACATTAGAAAGTGTTTTTAGACATTTTGCAAGTACTTACGTCCCCTGTTTGACTCATTGATGACACCATGCTGTTCACACCCCGTTCAAATCCATTTCACACAATTTTTACCGTTATTTTTTCATATTATCTGCCAAAATTGAAAAATAACCCCACAAAATGTCATTATTCATCCTAATTGTTTGAAAAATAACGAAAAATTAGACTTAAGTTGATAAACAGGGATTTTGACCTTTGACCTGATAGGACACAGACCACAATTATTTTTCCCTCTTATTCCTTTATACAAAAATAAATCATATAAAAAATCCCACCGGCTCAAATGAGTTCAAATACAGCATACCTATAGAATGACACTAGTCCAACAACATATCGAAACTACAGGAAAATCAATCGAGAGGGGACTGAGATATGGCCCCTAAAATAACCCCTACCATGAAAAATTCACTTTCACTTTGGAATTTGTGTAAACATTGGCCTCTTTACACCCTTTCTATTGCGCCTGTAAAGATAATTTTTCTAAATTTTTTCCTGCCTGTATTTTTTTTCAAACCTTCTTCTTTCCATCCATGCCATAAAAGGAACCAAATTCGACCATTTAGTACCCCTAGGAATTTTTTAAATAATACATACATTTTTAGAATGGAACTACTTGCCTGGTCAATGAGCACGGGGTAAAAATAGTGGTATGTGACCTACTGTAACGATCGATTTCAGAAAGCTCGCTTCACGGAAACGTGCACGTGGTCATTGATTGATGATATTGAACTCATATCGTGTAATACCTGTTCGTATTATACACTCGATATTCCAAGATTTACAGAACACTGAAGATATCCATTGTTGTAAGTAAATGTTTGTCCGTATTTATGCCTTATTTGTGCAAGAAAAGAAACCTTTGGCTTTGAGAATTATGGTGGCATAGTTCTGTCACCTTTTGTGTTAAATAAGTATGTTGGCTTTTCTTAATGTTGACTTGTTAAACAAATATAAGCCTAATGCTCAGTTGATGATTGTAGAAACAAAACACGTTTTAATAACGAAATGTCGAGTTCCTATTCATGATGATAGATTTTCTGGCAAGTCAGCCTCAGGGGGCCGTCATAAACTGTCTGTTCGTCTTCTTTTTGACCACCCCTATACTATGTTATAAATTAAAATACATTGTACAGTTAATATAGTACATTGTTGTATAAAAAGGCAAAAAAGTAAGAAGACAAAAAGTTTTTGACAAGCCCCTGTGAGTCAACATGCATACAGATCTTTCAAGTTGACATAAATATATGGGTAACGAGTGGTTTCGCTCCGATCGCTTGTTCGCGCTGAGAGGTTTCGCGCCGAGTGGTTTCGCCCCTTTTCAATATAATATATAAATATTATTAACGATCAAGGATTACCTGTATTTATCGATCTAAGCAAACCCCAAATAATTGCTAACGTTGTGTTTTATGAAATAATTTAAAATTATCGTGATTTCACCTAATCGAGTTGTCTTAATTAATGCCTTTTATAAACATTTGTGAAGTGAAGGCATTTTTAGCCAATTTTCCGTCATTAAAAACAGTATACAAAATATGACATTGATAATATATATGCATTGGCCAAATGGACATAAAGAAATATTATATAGGCCTAGCTTGCACAATAGGAAATATTCCAAGTCCGATTGAAAATATATTTAATAATACATTAATTTAACATGTATATGCGAGCATCTTATGGAATTTTGGGCATTATTTAATTCATTTTATTATCTATCATATACTCTTTCAGAATACTGGTTTAAAAAAAACTGTGCGAACGAATTCTTGAGATACTCATCATTTAGTTCTCCAAATTAGATCGCAGTCAAAGCTGTTTATTTAACGGTTTCATTGATGGTGGATTAATTGCCGACTTATTAAACTGCTCAGGCGATGTTCGTGCATGTGTATAAAATTAGTCTAATTAAACTATATTATCTTCTAACACATTTAATTTACCACTTATGTATAGATAGAAATAATTTAAATTACGTATTTAAAAACAAATGCAACAAGCAGTGTTTATTGTAGTACTATCCGGGCGAATCCACCCGGGGCGAACATGTATTCGGAGCGAAACCACTCAGCGCGAACAAGCGATCGGAGCGAAACCACCCGGATTCAATATATGACATGCCAATATAATTTATGTGTAAACGGTGTGACCGCTGGACCGAGCGCAGATTTAGCAAAATGCAGTTTGATTTTTGTTAAACAAAATTTATTTAAAATGCACACAGTAGGATCCGCCTGGTTGATTAATCAAATCATTAGCCAAAGTTTAACTAAACATTGCGTGCTCAGTCTACATTATGACGTCATGTTTCAGACGTAAAACGTACATGTTTTGTCATCGGAAATAGCCAAAGAGTGTTACTTTATTCCGATTTTTCAAAAAAATTCTTCTTTCATTGTTTATCAATTTAATTCATATTAATGCCGTGGTAATAAAATTGAATACTTTATTCAGTATCTACATGATCTGAAAGATCAGTTGTTTTTATTTTCCATCTGATAATTTGATAAGACATACATAGAACTAGTCGTGTTTCTTGATTGAAGCACTGTTGAAACTTTTAATTCTTTCAATTTAAATTACCTTCTATTGAAACACTGGAACATTTTAATCGAGTTTAGGGGCAATAAACAACGATATGTACCAGTCAATCAATGATCAAACTAACTTTTCAAAAACAAAATGGCTGCCAATATGGTGACACCCAGGGCTAGAAGAAATTTTTTTGGCCTTAGTACCCCTGATTCAACTTTCAATCTTCACTGATTTTCGTATATGTATGTGTTACCATTAATCCTCGCTTCGCTAGACGGGCTTTTCCCGCCTCTCGCTGCACTTGATATAAAAAGACTGACAATTAATATTCCTGGGGTTTCTTCTGACACTAAAGTCATATCTTCGAGTATTGTATGTTGAGTATATGCTCAGAAATGAACTCGTTAATAATAAGAGCATTCGAATAAGTTACACTTGTTTTCCTATCTCTTTAGAAATGCTCTCAATATTGCTAGCTTAGCAAGATTTTGAGAGAATTTTGGTTATTCCGGCAAATTTTTGGTGATTCAATTTACAGTCACTACAGTTAAGAGTTATTTCCCCTGTAAAATTTAAAGTGATTGTGATGTCAGAGTTTATGTCAGTTTAGTGTCGTCTGGCTGTTTAAAAACTTCCTTAGGTAGCAAGGGACAGTTTCGATTAAAGTACCCGTCAATATTTTTGTAAAATTGAGAGTTGCTGTACTTGAAGGCTTATGAGTGTTGCTAAAATTCATGAAATGATTTTTAATGATTATCATTAGTTAGAGAGGTGTCTCTTGTTGAAATTGATATGCAATATGTAGGCCCCTTATGTTAGGTACATGAGAATCAGAAGTAAAATGCGAAACCTGCGGCTATGACTGTTGTGCTGACTTTACACAGTGAAATTGCAAGTTACAGAAGGGAGGTAAAATAACACGAAAAGTAGGTGGATGGGACATTGAAAACTATACACTGGTAAGTTTGTGACATGTGATAGTGCAACATGCATGCAGTACGGAAGGTCAACCCTCTGCAGGGAATTAGCTGGGGGAGGTCTAAAAAGCTGAAAAATCATGAAAAATTAGCAAAATATGAAAGGGTCAAAATCTCATAAAAACCAGTATGTAGAGAATTTTACAGGTTTTGATTAGTAAGTTTCTTTAGAAATTGGTGATTAGCCTTATAAAGAGTGAATTCAAGGTATTTGTGCTGAATGGGAACTGAGGAAATTCTAGTTACAAAGTTCCGAAGACATGCATCCCTTGGCTTCAATGAATTGTATAAAAAAAACTGTCCCCTGCCACCTTCAAGCCTACATGGTATTTTCATATTTCTCCTTTAAGTGTAATTTTGAGTGGATTTTGTACCATAAGTAATACATTTTGTGAAAATGGATGATTTTCTTGGCTATAGATGTCATGACATGATTTATTAGCTAAAATATTCAAGGGGAGTAACTCCCTCTTAAATGTGTAGAATGACCATCACTAGAGTAAATTGGCTTAAAGAGTAGGCATTTCTTATCCTGATGACAATTAATAGGCTTAAGTTTATTACTGAGATAAGAATAAATACTTTAAAACAGTTTTTATCAATTAAATCATTAAATTTATGAATTTGCAGCCATTTTGCTGTTTGATTTTATGAAATAACATTAATCCACCTGACTTATATCACCCAATTTTTTAAAAACAGCATATTTTTATTTCAAATGAACTTTACATGTACACAAATGCAGTTATCAAAGTATACAATATGTCAAAAAACTCAAGTTTTTGCTCCTTCCTATCAAAAAATGGTATTTTAGATGTATTTACATAATTTAAAAAGCCACCCTTTCTTTCCAATGGACTCCATTACAATTACATGTAGGATATGTAAATGTACATTTGACCTTGAAATAACATCTGCTATGATAATTACTCTTGAAATGAATAAAAAACAACATATTTTTACCCTTTAATTGTATATATGCATCAAAAATGTAGAAAAACATGTAAAATTTGAACATTTTTCATGGAATTCTCATCCGTCCCCAGGTACCCGGGTGTGTTTGAATTTCATTTTAATTAAACGCACACATCACACTTGTAGGTCTTACTAATTTAGCAAAGTTAAAAGAAGACTAGAAACCAGACTATATAAGATATCCACTAAATATGATTATAGGCTTAGTTTTTCATTAAAACAAGAAATCACATGTAGGGCGACATACCTTTTTGTGAAAAAAAAATGCTACAAATCATCCATTTACCAAAAAAGATCAATTTTAAATATCAGTGATGGTTGTTTTCAATTATGTGTAAGAAATGACTCAAGGAAACTGCCACAAGTTTCATAATATTAGGTTAAAGTGTTCAAACTAATGCTTCATGTGAAAATCAAAAGATAGGGGGAGGGTATACATGTAAAGGGATTTCTAAGTGATGTGATGCTTTTATCATGATAATATCAAGTAGATGTATGTAGTATTGAATAAGGTTTCTTTTTTAAGGATGTTGAACAACAGTTGACCTCTAAAAGATTAGGTAAAGATGCTTTATTTTTAGAGCCCTGTGAATCTGTGTTAAATAGAGGAAAGTGGAAATGGTGGGTTCCCTTAAATGGCCATATTTTTCTAAAACCTCAATGGAATTGGCAAAATGTGGTGTACTTTTTTTCAGAATAGCATAACCTTTTAATTTTAAGACAAGATGACTTTTCAGAGAATGTAAGTGTATGTTAAAGGTAGCAAGGGACAGTTTCGATTAAAGTACCCGTCAATATTTTTGTAAAATTGAGAGTTGCTGTACTTGAAGGCTTATGAGTGTTGCTAAAATTCATGAAATGATTTTTAATGATTATCATTAGTTAGAGAGGTGTCTCTTGTTGAAATTGATATGCAATATGTAGGCCCCTTATGTTAGGTACATGAGAATCAGAAGCAAAATGCGAAACCTGCGACTATGACTGTTTTGCTGACTTTACACAGTGAAATTGCAAGTTACAGACGGGAGGTAAAATAACACGAAAAGTAGGTGGATGGGACATTGAAAACTATACACCGGTAAGTTTGTGACATGTGATAGTGCAACATGCATGCAGTACGGAAGGTCAACCCTCTGCAGGGAATTAGCTGGGGGAGGTCTAAAAAGCTGAAAAATCATGAAAAATTAGCAAAATATGAAAGGGTCAAAATCTCATAAAAACCAGTATGTAGAGAATTTTACAGGTTTTGATTAGTAAGTTTCTTTAGAAATTGGTGATTAGCCTTATAAAGAGTGAATTAAAGGTATTTGTGCTGAATGGGAACTGAGGAAATTCTAGTTACAAAGTTCCGAAGACATGCATCCCTTGGCTACAATGAATTG
The DNA here is from genome assembly GCF_963853765.1 of Magallana gigas. Lineage (NCBI taxonomy): Eukaryota > Metazoa > Mollusca > Bivalvia > Ostreida > Ostreidae > Magallana > Magallana gigas. The sequence goes on along the minus strand of NC_088856.1, from coordinate 54,330,249 downwards.
TATCAAAAAAACTGTCCCCTGCCACCTTTAGGCTTGAGAATCAATTTAAAAACTACAAGTAGTATATCGATTTATTTACCTGAAAAGCATGTTCTTCAAATTGTGCATTTTTCCTGGTTCTCAAAAGTTTTACTTTGATTCTCATGAGAACATGAGAATGCCATATGCAATGCATGAAATTCCATTGTGGGATGAAATTTACCAATGCAAAAAAATGCAAACCATTGTGACATCACTCGATTGTAATTTGAAAGTGTACAGAGGTTTGGGGTTTGATGTTTTATCTCTCTCTCTCTCTCTCTCTCTCTCTCTCTCTCTCTCTCTATCTCTCTCTCTCTTTCTCTCTCTCTCTCTCTCTGTCTCTTCTCAAGGTCAATCAATAGGTAGCTTTAGTGTGTTTTTTTCAAAGACACATTAGATTAAATAATTTTTAAAATTTGCAAGGCGGAGAGAACGCATACTGAACAGCTGAATAGATTATCTGTTTATATATTCAAGTTGACCAATATTTATATTTTAAGTGAAAGTGGAAAATCGTACTACATGAATACAGTCAATTTTATTCTGTTAATAATATTATAAATAACACTTGTAGAGTATTTTTTTTATTAACATAAGCATCGCAAAAATATTTATGTGAAGAGTAATTGAAAGTAATCGAAAAAGTACCAGTAATTATAATTACACTGAAATTTTTAGCTGTAATCGATTAAATTATGATTACAAGTAATCAAAAATCTATTCAATTACAGATTACTGTCGATTACTTGAAAAAGAGTAATCATTACAATCATTTACGATTACTCAATTAGGATTACACCATACCGGGTATATCCACCCATATTGTGTCAGCAATATATTTATAATGTACATTGTAATTTTTTCTAAGCACTTGCTTTGCCTATAGAGCTTGCTTTGCCCCAGCGCTACGCTCGCTACAAAAGTCCAAATGATTACAAGTTAAGAATTATATTTATTTTTATGTATATGGCCAAAGATAAAAGAACTGAGAAATAAATACTGTACTTTGATGGGTCTGCAGGTAGCTCCTGGGCCCCTTGTGTAATAATCTTAAATTATTATGTTTTGTATGAACCAAAATCTACATGTATTCATCATTTTATAGGTATTCTGAACACATCTTTATACAACATTGATATTTTGGAAACTAAGCCTGATATTCAGTTGGTAAGTAATTTGTCTAAAAGATAAGGTGTATCACTGGTGTATTAATTAAAATTTGTGACAAACTATTATATTGGATTTCTACAGTTCACCTAAGCCAAAGGCCAATTTATAATTATCTTTCATAATTCATGTTTTATTGGATAGCTCTATTGAATTTTGTAAAGAAATAGTAATTTTACAACATCATCTGCAAGTATGTTATGCATTCTCAATTCTGATTACATGATCTTTAAGTGAATAGGTGCTTACCTTATCCATCATCAACATCAATCCAACTAATAAGCTAGTGGGGCGGGGGAGGTATTTATGTTTATTAAAGGAGCATGGTCATGATTTTAGTCAAATTCTATTTTTGGAAGTAGATTTTAATCAACTTTCCTATGCACTTACTCGGGCAAAGCAAAAGTGAAACAGTGTTTTGACCTAAGCACAAATCAATACCGCTGACAGCACTTAGTTCTTGAAAATAATATATCAATTCGATGCTATGTGTTCTGAAGCATTGTTCTTCAAGAAAACTTATTTATTAATACCATGAAAATAATAAGATTTTAAATTATACAAACAGTTTAGATATTTTTTAAAATCGTATGTATTCCTACGCTAGAGTTCAATGTAGTCTCGTTTAACCAGACGTTTGGCTGTCTCCATTAACATCCGACAAAACAGAGTCTCTCTTGCTTGTCGGAGATAAACGAAGACAGCTGAGCGTTTGGTTGAACAAGACAAGAGTTCAGTCTTGTCTGGATCCATACAATTTCTCAGAAATATTTCGATTACTGATACTACTTGCCATGCAAAATCACATATCGTTGATTTTGAATAAATGATAATCAAAAGGAATAGGTTTTTAATGCTCAAATGAAATTTGAGAGCCATTTGTACAGTTATAAGAGAGATGCAGGGCTCACAACTCTCTGTCATGTAAACAAGGCTCGTGCCCTGTTTTTGTTTACATAAATGCAATATACCAGTTAAAAATCTTTTTCAAGCTGATTTGTCTATCTTTTTATTCATTTCAAGCATAAATTAACAGTTCCTAACCTTTAACACATTTATTTTAGGTCTAAAACTGGGATTGTCACTAAAACATTCAAAATGTAAAGAAACGCTTTGTTTACAAAGCAAAGAATTTCAAATTCTGTAACTCACTTATAACTTAACGAATGACACGCAAATTATAGTTGCCTATTAAAAATGCTTAACTAAAGCATTGTAAACATTAAAATCGGAAAAATAATTTTTAGCCAAAATTGTGACCATGCCCCTTTAAGTAAGAAAATAATTTGAATCTGTAATAAAAGCAGGAGAAGTTAAATGTGAGAATTATTTTGTTACATATTGATGACACAGTACTGAATGCATATGGAATTATACCTGGTTCATGAATTTCATATCCTGGTTCACATTGCAGATATCACCTTATATTTATCTGATCAATAAATTGCCATATAACTAAAACTACCCCCCCCCCCAAAAAAAGAAAAAAAAGAAAACCCCAGTTTGTCCTTGTTCAATTTGATTTTTCAAACAGGATGTGTAATCACCTTTACTTGTTGGCATTTGCTTCACCTTTGAATTTGTAAGAACGCATTATAAATTCATTTGCTGGTTAATTTGTTACATGTTCATGTACTTACCAGGTACGTGCAGTCATAGTCAGACAAGGGTATAAAACATGCTGATTATGTATGGGAAACAATATTTTTTAGAGTTTGGTGTAAGAATTAAGCCTGTGTATCCTTTTTTTTTTTAAATTTCACCAACAGTAACTGTTATTGTTATTTTAGGGCATTTAATTCTTTAATTTTGTTGTTTTCAATATAACATAAAGGCATTACCAATGGTCAAGCCAAATTTAAGGTATCCAATCCATAATAGCTCCAGGGGGCTGCAGAAGTTCTGCATATTTATATAAATGAGATATACCCTTTTTAGAAATTGTGATATTGCTAATAAATACACCTATATTCATAGTTTTACCTGTTTATTTTTGATACTTAAATCCATAAGATCATAAAAAAACTATACAGTATTGACCAGACACAACCTTACAACAGAGCAGATCCCAGATACAGATCCCGGGTTAATTTTGCATCTGCATGATATGTGTCTGATCAAAGTCTGAGATTTTTAAAATTTATGTTTGCTTTGGGTCTACTAAGTTTGCTCAAGGTCAGCAAACGGGGTCCACCTTAAACCCAGAAGTGTGAAGCTGACTCATTTATTATCTTACCACTTGTAAGCCCCACCCTTGCACATATGTTCCAAATACACATGTGCAGACAGTTAGATCATTTTTAAGCACATGCATTCACTTTAACAATAACATTTTATCATTCATCTTATAAATACTTATTGTTTTAAACAAATTTTACTCATAATTTTGAACTTTATAACAATCTGAATTTGACAACTCAAACCCTGAGTAAACAACATCATCAATGTAAACTAATAGGTCCTTGGTATAGGTAACATAAAATAGTAGACGATAACACAGTTCTCCAATGATTGATATCATAGCGCTTTTGCCCTCTTGGCTCTTTAGTGGATTTTAAATTGTAATAGTAATAATAATCAATGACATTGTTATTGTGATGTTGTGGAATAGACAGCATCTTTAAAAGTGTACACAATATCTGGAGATGGCGCCAAAACAATTTTATGAAATAGCTTAACGTCATGAAACTTTTACAAGTGATATTGCTTGTAAATAAGAAATTGTTAATATGAAAGCAAAATAAAGGCAAGGGAGAATAAATAATGAAATTTTAGGTAGGTTCAGATTTGTTTATTAAACAGTTGTACAAGACCTTGAGCTTTCACGAAAGCAGAACTGGGGTATGGTTGAGGTCCGCTTTCTGTTAAGTTGGGTGTGTTTGGTACTGTAAGTTATATGTATAGAAGAGCTTAAAATGGCCCCACAAAATGAATATCATCCTTGTACATATAAATTTTTTGTTACTGATAAATTTTAATTTCATTAAATTTATAAACTCATAAATATGCCATCCTTTTCGTGTTGTTGCAAGAAACAGCTAATTTTCAATAAGTTTCAAAAAACATTGAGTGAAGTCTTGAACATTTTTTTTTCGTTTTAGCTCACCTGAGCCAAAAGCTGAAGTAAGCTATTCTGATCAATTTTTGTCCTGCGTTTGTCTGTCTGTCCATATGTCTGTAAACATTTTACATATTAGATTTCTTCTCCAGAACAACTAGGCTGAATCGAACCAAACTTGGCACAAAGCATCCTTAATTGAAGGGGAATTTAAGTTTGTTAAAATGAAGAGATAATGAAGAATTATTGAAAAAATATTTATATATTTTGAAAATCTTCTTTAAAAGCAATTGGCCAGAAAAGCTGTTATTAGTGTTGAAGTATTCTTAGGTAGGGTAGATTCAAGTTCGTTAAAGTTTTGATCCCGTGGGGTATGGTGGGACCACAATGGGGGTCAAAGTTGTACATAGAAATGTATAGAGAATTTAGAACACTTCTTCTTTAAAATAAACAATTGGCCAGAAATGCTGTAAGTTGTTTGGAAGCTTCCTCAGGTAGAGTAGATTCAAATTAGTTTAAGTCGTGACCCTGGGGGTAGGATGGGGTGATTATGTGGGAAGGGGCAATTTTTATGTAGGAAAAATTTAAATTAGTCTTGTAAACTTAAATATTATGATACATGGTTTCACTAATATGTGCACATCTTGACAATCAGACATACATGTATTATTGCTTAGATCCTGGACAATTTTTGGGCCCCAAAAGGGCTCATAGATTTATAGGTGTATAGATATTTGTTTAAAACATAAGTTGATAACTGTAATACACATTGTGTGATATGACTCAAAAATCTGTTTTCATCCTGTTCAAAAGTGTTCAACATCAGAATATCTTAATAAAACATTGAAAATCTTATTTATGCAGGATCTATTCTACTATTTTGATCAGACATTTTGTATATGACTCCATAAATCTGATTTCATTATGGCTATTGTTGCTCAGGTGAGCGATGTGGCACATGGGCCTCTTGTTTTCAGAAAAGAGTTATCTGTTCAATAAAAAATACAAGAAACTAAAAAAAATTCTTCATCTGCTTCCTCAGTTTTTAGCTCACCTGAGCTGAAAGCTTGGCACAAACTTGGCCCAAAGCATCTTTAGCCTATGGGGATTCAAAGTTGTGAAAAGTAAGGACCACGCCCTTTTGCAAAGGGAGATGATTAGGAATTAATGTAAATTTTGGAGAAATTTTCAAAAATTATCCTCTCATGAACCATAAGACCAGGAAAGCTGAAACTTGTGTGATAGCATCCTCAGGTATTGTAGATTCAAAGTTGTGAAAATCATGACCCCCGGGGGTAGGCTGGGGCCACAATGGCGGGTCGAAGTTTAGCATATGAATATATAGAGTAAATCTTTAAAAATCTTCTTCTCAGAAACTAATCAGCCAGGAAAGCTGAAACTTGTGTGGAAGCATCCCTAGGTATTGTAGATTCAAAGTTGTATACACCCCCGAGTGTAGGGTGGGGCCACAATGGGGGTCGAACATAGGAATATTTAAATTAAATCTTTTAAAAAATCTTCTTCTCAGAAACTAATTAGTCAGGAAAGCTGAAACTTGTGTGGAAGCATCCTCAGGTAGTGTAGATTTAAAGTTGTGAAAATCATGACCCCCGGGTAGGGTGGGGCCACAATGGGGGGTCGAAGTTTAACATAGGAATATTTAGAGTAAATCTTTAAAAATCTTCTTCTCAGAAACTAATCAGCCAGATGATTCTTTATTATTGTTAAGACTTTGGCCCCCGGACAATTCTTTGGCCTCACAAGAAGGTTCAGAGTTTGATGTAGGTTTATATCCCATATACAAACTATTGTTAAGGATCTTTTTGAGAACTGCAATACTCAACATGTGATATGACTATAAAATCATCCTGTTAGAAAAGGGACTAATGATTATGAGCATAAGAAAATCCAGGGGGGAAAATGGATTTTATTTGTACAGGATCTACATGTTTTATTGTACATTGTCCAGATCGTTTGTATTGTGACTCCATTTAGCTGATTTTATCATACCCATTGTTCCTCAGGTGAGCGATGTGGCCCATGGGCCTCTTGTTTTAAAAAAATTTATTTACCTTTAAAGCATAAACACTAGAAGTCTTTATTTTGAAGATAATATAAAAACATTATTAAAAACTTTTGATAGTTATTATAATTTTTTTTTTTTTTTTTTTAGAATCATGCCTCGCAAATCAAAAAAACCTGCCACCAGAATGTCCCTGGAGCAGAAACAGAGAATGCAAGAGAGGAGGCATCAGGCAAAGGAGAGCGTCAACTCTATAAAAGGTCCAGAAGAGAGCGTCAACTCTATAAAAGGTCCAAAAGAGAGCGTCACCTCTATAAAAGGTCCAAAAGAGAGCGTCACCTCTATAAAAGGTCCAAAAGAGAGCGTCAACTCTAAAAAAGGTCCTAGAAATAAGAGCGTCACCTCTATAAAAGGTCCAAAAGAGAGCGTCACCTCTATAAAATGTCCAAAAGAGAGCGTCACCTCTATAAAAGGTCCAAAAGAGAGCGTCAACTCTAAAAAAGGTCCTAGAAATAAGAGCGTCAACTCTATAAAAGGTCCAAAAGAGAGCGTCACCTCTATAAAAGGTCCAAAAGAGAGCGTCAACTCTATAAAATGTCCTAGAGAGAGCGTCAACTCTATAAAATGTCCTGAAAATGAAATTGAAAAACAAGAAACAAACAAGAATGAAATACAAAATGAAAAACAAAAAACAAACAAGAATGAGAAACAAGATGAAAAGCAAGAAATTACCAAGAATGAAAAACAAGAAACAAACAAGAATGAAAAACAAGAAACAAACAAGAATGAGAAACAAGATGAAAAACAAGAAATAAACAAGAGTAAAAAAAAAGAAACCATCAAAGAAGAAAAACAAGATGAAAAGCAAGTAACAAGCGAGAATGAAAAACAAAATGGAAAGCAAGAAACAAATGGTATTGAACAAGAAAATAAGAATGCAAAACAAAATGAAAAACAAGACACAAATGGTATTGAACTAGAAACAGAGAATAAAAAACAAGATGAAAAGCAAGTAAATAGCAAAAAGAAAAACTCAGAAAATCAGGAACCAAACATTTTGAAGAAAGACAATGAAAATCAAGAAGCAGACATTGAAACACTTAAGACAAGTTATCATAGGAAAAGTTATGCTGAAGTGATAAAAAGTCATAATAAGCATGAAAAAGAAAGAAGCAGTGTATTTCAAACAAAAAACACAGCTGTCAATAGGTTGGAAAAATCACAATCAGACAAGAATATGAAAAACAATGAGAAAAGGCTAACAAACAAACACGAGGAAATGAAAGGGAAAATGCAAACAGACACGCAAAACATTGAAAAACCTAAAAACTATTGGGCAGAAAAGCTGAAAACAACTAAGACAAAAGAACATCAACCAAGTTATAAGGAAAAAAGCACAAAAGATAATAACAAAATGAAAAGAAAGATGTCATTTAACAATACATCTGAAGGAAAGGAAGAGATGATTTTAAAACATCGCAAAATAAACAAAAGTGAGATGAAAAATATTATTGTTCAAGGTAGCTTTCACCAAGGAAATGCTAGGTTTGGTCAAAATAGTGGAAAACAATGTGTGGCAAACAGTCTGTCGGCAGTTGCTCACAGCAAGTTCAAAAATGTAAGGAAATGGGATCAGGCATTCTTAGACAATGTATTAATACAAGGAAATGAGATTTACTCTTGGATACATGGATCACATGATTTGTTGCTCATCTCAGACTTACCAGATATGATAGAAATATCAGGGAAAATGATGCATATTACTAAAAAAGATTCAATCACAGCAACTGTAGATGCAGAGGAAAACATAGACTACAGTGCTTTTGATAACTGTATGCCACTTGATCTTGCAATACAAGAATCTCTTATTGGAACAGATGGTTGTTTCATATGTGCTGTCAATCAGACGTTTGTAATTATGAAGCATAATCAAGAATTATTTGTGTTTGACTCTCATGCAAGGAACAGTTTTGGTTTAATCGATCCAAACGGTAGAAGTTTATTGATGCAGTTAGCAGACATTTCCCAGGTGTATGAATATTGCACTAACTTGATACAAGGCGTAGTTCGAGAAAATCAGTGGTTCGAAGTAACAGGTGTAAATGTAGCAATCGATAAAGATTTGCCATGTGATATTGAAGCCCCACCAAATGCACCATTTTTAGAAAAACCACACTGTATTGATATGGACATTTCAGAAAATATTGCAATGAATGTCAATAAAAAACGGAAGACAACAAATGAGAAAAATTGCAGAGGAGATGTTACTGAATTAAAGAGAAGAGAGTCTTCAGATAAAACATCAGAGAAGAGAAAATCAGCCTTTTTAAAATGTCACAAAAATGAATATATCAAAGTAGTTCAGGGTAGCTTTCACCAAGGAAATGCTAGGTTTGGTCAAAATAGAGGAAAACAATGTGTGGCAAACAGTCTGTCGGCAGTTGCTCACAGCAAGTTCAAAAATGTATGGAAATGGGATCAGGCATTCTTAGACAATGTATTAATACAAGGAAATGAGATTTACTCTTGGATACATGGATCACATGATTTGTTGCTCATCTCAGACTTACCAGATATGATAGAAATATCAGGGAAAATGATGCATATTAGTAAAAAAGATTCAATCACAGCAACTGTAGATGCAGAGGAAAACATAGACTACAGTGCTTTTGATAGCTGTATGCCACTTGATCTTGCAATACAAGAATCTCTTATTGGAACAGATGGTTGTTTCATATGTGCTGTCAATCAGACGTTTGTTATTATGAAGCATAATCAAGAATTATTTGTGTTTGACTCTCATGCAAGGAACAGTTTTGGTTTAATCGATCCAAACGGTAGAAGTTTATTGATGCAGTTAGCAGACATTTCCCAGGTGTATGAATATTGCACTAACTTGATTCAAGGTGTAGTTCGAGAAAATCAGTGGTTCGAAGTAACAGGTGTAAATGTAACTATCAATGAAGGTTTGCCATGTGAAATTGAAGCCCAATCAAATGCACCAAGTTCAAAAAGAAATATAGTTGCGGATATGAATATTTCATGTGAAGATTTGATTATTTCTGTTGATGAAAATGTGGTTCAAACTAAGAATAATTTAAAAATGAGAATCTCCAAAGAAAGCAGTTGTAAAGCATATAGGGTGGAACAGGAAAAAACCCAGAAATGCGAAATCGACTTGACACAGTTGTCAGATGAGGATGTTTTAACAGAAGCAGAATACAATGTTTCATACGAGTTTTCTCCTCTTGGTGTAAAAAGCAAAAAATATTTATGTCGGATATTAGGAATTTCCTCCAAGCATGTTTTAAAGGCAGCTCAAAATGCCATTAGTCAAATGGGACCACCCATGTCTACGAAACAAATTGCAGCAGATGGTAACTGCCTATTCAGAGCAATATCGTATTCCGTCTCGAACAGACAAGAACACTACAAACAAGTCAGAAACGCTGTTGTGAACCACATGATGAAAAGTTCTGATGCTTTGAAATCTTTTTTACGTCCACAATATTCATCAGTTGAAGAATACATAAAGTTATCAGGGATTGAAAAGGATGCTGTTTGGGGAACGGAATTAGAAATTCTAGCTGCTGCTGATCTTTTGAAGACAGACATATTTACATTTCATGAAGGTTCATGGATTAAGTATTCAGCTACTCAAATAAGAAGTGAAAGTGAAACATTAAAAGATGCTATTTATTTAAAGCATATTATGGAAGGCCGTGTGCAACATTACGAAAGTGTATTGTCAGTAAAAAATGAAAATCCACCCAAGACTAAATCGGAAATTATTAAACAAAGATACAGAAATGACGCTCGATTCAGAGAAAAGACACTAAAACGTTCTGCACTTGTCTATCTTAATGACGAGGAAAACAGAGAGCGAGCAAAGCAATTAAAAAAGGCTAGATATGAAATTGAAGACCATTTTAGAGAAAAGGCAAAGCAAAGAACAAAAGAAAAGTATGAAAATGATAATGAATACAGAGAAAACGTAAGAAGGGTTGGGAAAGAGAAATATTCAAATAATGAGGATGTGAGAAACCGAATGAAAAACCAAGCTATCGAGAAATATGCAAATGATGATGAATACAGACAAAGGACGAAGAATGACAGCATAGGGAAATATAAAAATGATGCTAAGCATAGAGAAAGAATTAAGAATGCAAGCAAAGAGAAATATGACAACGATGATAAGCATAGAGAAAGGAAGAAGAATGCAAGCATAGAGAAATATGACAATAATGATGATCATAGAGAAAGGGTTAAGAATGCAAGCATAGAGAAATATGACAATAATGATGATCATAGAGAAAGGGTTAAGAATGCAAGTAAAGAGAAATATCAGAATGATCATGACCATAGAGAAAGAGTTAAGAGTTGTGTAATTAAAAAGTATGAAGAGGATGATATGTATCGGAACCAAACTAAACAACGGGTTTCAGCATCTCGAGTTAATAAAAAAACACAATATGAAATCATAGGCAATGTCATAATGAAATTTAGACACGATGTTAAAGCCGGACCAGAGCATGTTTGTTCATGTTGCATTCGCTTATTCTTTGAAAATCAGGTACTTGTGTGTAGCAAAAATGCATATGAAAACACGTTGTTTGAAACTTGCATCACAGATAAATACATTCATAAATGTAATAAAGAGTGTCTGGTCAAAAATTGTATAGACACAGATAGCAGCAGGAAAAATCTTATGATTTGTTACACATGTCACAGAAAACTATTGAAAGGTAAAATACCTGCTGAATGTTTTTCAAATGGTTTACAATTAGAAGATGTTCCTCCTGTGCTTGATTGTTTAAATGCTTTAGAGCAACACTTGGTTTCATTGAATATTCCTTTTATGAAAATTCTTGGTTTACCTAAAGGAGGACAAAAAGGAGTGCATGGTCCTGTAGTTTGTGTTCCATCTAATATTCAGAAAGTGACATCCACATTACCTAGATCTGATGACGAAAGTCTTTTACTGAGAGTGAAATTGAAAAGAAAGTTGTCATACAAAGGTTATGAGGAATACCAGTTTGTAAATCGTAAACATCTGGATGAAGCATTATTGTTTCTTAAAAAAAATAACGTGTGGTATTCTGATATAACCCTACAGGAAAATTGGCAAAATCCTATTTCACAGGGAGATGAACCATATGATGACTTGCTTGTAGACAAGGATATATCTGAAAATGTTGAATTCAATGAAAACTCAAATCAAGAGCAACAATCTTATCTGGACGAAAAATTACACGGTATTCAATTAGATACTTGTTTACAACCAGCTGACATTGGACAAGAAGTTTTAGATTTATGCTTTGACCAAGTGTTTGAAATTTCGCCAGCAGAGGGCAACACTCCAGTTTCTGTTCTCCAAGAAGATGGCATTGAAGCAAAAACATTTCCTGTTCACTTTCCAACTGGAAAATGTACATATTCAGAAAAAAGAAATGAAAAACTATCTCTTGGAAGGTACTTTAATATGAGATTAATGAGTGTGGAAAATAGATTTGCTAAAGACACCTCTTACATTTTTTTCTGCCAATATTTAACAGAATTGAGTAGAGTAATTTCAAATGTACAAATCTCCCTTAGGAAAGACACTAATGCAAATAGTGAGAAAATTACTGGGAAAATGATTTGCGATAAAGATGTCTTAAAAGATCTGTTCAAAAAAGACGAGGCTATCAAGTTTTTAAAACCTATCAGAGGGACACCACCATTCTGGCAAGCAGCACAAAAAGATATTTTTGCTATGATACGACAGTTGGGTATCCCTCAATTCTTTTGTTCCTTTTCATCAGCAGATTTTAGATGGACAGAAATAGTAGAATCAATAATGAAACAACAGTTTGATACGCGAAATGTAGAAGATCTTACTTGGAACGAGAAGTGCCAAATTTTGCGTAGTAATCCAGTTACCGTAGCTAGGATGTTTGATCATCGATTTCATACATTTTTGAAGTATGTGATTTTGTCAGATGCTAAACCCATTGGAAAGGTTATTGATTATTTCTATCGTATTGAATTTCAACAGAGAGGTTCTCCACATACGCATTGTATATTTTGGATTGAGGATGCACCAAAATTTGAAGAAAACTCTGATGAAGAGGTTGTAGAATTCATTGACAGATACGTAACATGTGAAATACCAGATCAAACGGAAGAGAGAGAACTGCATGATATAGTGATGGCTGTACAGCAGCACAGTAAAAATCATTCCAAAACATGCAAAAAAAGGGGAACTGTTTGTAGATTCAACTTTCCCAGACCACCATCTGAAAAAACATTCATATCAAAGCCAAACGAATTAATTGAAAACCATGAGGAACAATTGGCTAAAGAGAGATTAAGTGTTTTATGGGATGCTGTAAAAAACAATAAACAAGAAAACATTTCAGCTTCTGAATTGTTAAATCAAGCTGGACTTACCCAACAACAGTTTGAAGAATGTTTCAGTGCAATAACCAAAAGAAATACAACTGTACTGAATAGAAAACCCTCTGAAATATACACCAATCAATATAACAAAGATCTTTTGAGAGCCTGGAATGCCAACATGGATATTCAGTACATTTTAGATGCATTTTCATGCGTTGTGTACATCATTAGCTACATTAGTAAAGCTGAACGGGAAATTGGATTATTATTAATGCAAACGAAAAACGAAGCTATTGATGGAAATTTAAATGCCCAAGAGGCTATGAAAAAAGTGGGAACTGCATACTTGCACCATAGAGAAATCAGTGCACAAGAAGCCGTCTATCGAGTGACTGGAATGCATCTTAAAGAATGTTCAAGAAAGGTTGAATTTATACCTGTAGGAGAAAATCCATGTAGGATGAGTATTCCATTGAAAGAAGTAAAAAAAAAGCTGAACAAAAACACAAGTAACACATTGTCGCACAATGAAAATGAGTCTGACTATACCCGTGAAAATTCTGATATATGGATGACCAACTCCATTGATAGATACAAGTGTCGTCCTCATGTAACTATTTTTGATAAAATGTGCCTTGCAGAGTTTTGTTCAGAATTTGCAGTCCTTTATGAATCACAGATACCAAAGAAAATAAATGAAGAAACGACATTCAAGCTTGATAATGACATGGGCTATATAAGAAAAAGAACAAAGACTAAACCAGCAATCATCAGATATCCAAGGTTTTCATTGGAAACCGCAAGAGAAAAGTACTTTCAAAGTATTCTGCAATTGTTTTTGCCATACAGAGAAGGTATCCAGCTAAAACCAAGACAATTTCCGACTTATGAACATTTTTATGAAACAGGCAGTGTTAGATACCCTGGTGAGAAAAACATTCTATCTGTTAAAGAAATTGTAGACATTAACATGTCGAGGTACGTTAAAGATGCAGAAAACTTAGAAGAAGCTGAAAGAGTATTCGATGCAAAAGGCCCACAAGAAGATGCATGGTGTGAACTATGTCCTGAAACTGAATTGGACAGACAAGAATGTATTGAGGAAGGAAAACTGACAACTGCTGTTGAAGAAGAAAATTCAGATCAGTTAATACCTGATTTAAACAGAAATAATAAAACAAAATCAAGTACAGCCAATCTGCTCTCGTCTACGTTTTCAAAGAATGATATTGTGCCACTTTTACAAACACTTAATTCCAAACAAAATGAGGTATTTTTCAAAGTTAGGGATTGGTGTATTAAGAAAAAGAATGGACAGCATCCAGATCCTTTTCATGTTTTTATTACTGGTGGAGCTGGGACAGGAAAAAGTCATTTAATCAAATGCATTTTTTATGAAGCAACCCGATTATTGGCACATATATCTGAGAATCCAGATGATCAAACTGTGTTACTTACTGCACCAACAGGCACCGCGGCATTTAATATCAAGGGATTAACTATTCACAGTGCCCTTGGAATATTCAAATCACTCTCATTAGACCATGCTTTGCTTAGTGAAGACAAATTAAACAGTTTGAGATCTAAGTTGGAAAATATTCAGATTTTGATTATTGATGAGATTTCTATGGTTAACAAACGTTTGTTGTTTTTTATTCACGAAAGACTGCGTCAAATTAAAAAAATGCCGGAAAGTTGTCCATTTGGGGGTGTGTCTGTAATTGCCGTAGGCGATTTTTATCAGTTGCCTCCAGTGAGAACAAAAATCATTGACAAACTTTATGTGAATGATCCATCCAATCCAATGAATCAGTTATGGAATGATTTGTTTTCTATTGTTGAATTAGACGAAATAATGCGTCAACGGGAAGATCGTTATTTTGCAGAGCTTTTAAACAGATTGCGCGTTAAAAACAAGAATGAGAAACTATCAGAGATTGACAAAATGACACTTCAGCAACGTATACAAGAAGGTCCTGATGATGTTTTGCACATCTGTTCAACGAATGAAGAGATTAAGGCATTTAACAACGAAATGATATTAAAAGTATGTTGTGAGCCAAATCTGATAGAAGCAGAAGACTATGTAAAGGATAAAACATCAGGAAAGCTTACCAGGAGAAGTTCTCACTTTACCAAAACTGATGTATGTTTGCCATCTTCTATACTATTAGCTAAGGGAGCAAGGGTTATGTTGATTAGAAATGAAGATACACTTGATGGACTTGTAAATGGCGTGATGGGTACTGTCATGTATATTAGTTTTGAATCAAATTCGTCACTTCCAGATATTATATTCATTCATTTTGATAATGAAAGAATTGGAATTAATGCTCAAATTCAGAGGTTCATTGATGAAAAGAGATGTGTTGGATTACGTCCTTCATGTGAAGAAGTACCTGTAAAAAACGGGGTCAGAAAACAATATCCACTCCAGTTGGCATGGGCATGTACTATTCACAAAGTTCAAGGGATGACGGTAAAAGATTGCGTTGTTGATTTGAACAAATGTTTTGCATATGGACAAGCATATGTTGCTTTGAGCAGAGCAACATCAATTGATGGACTATATTTGAAGAACATTGATTTAGACAAGCTGGAAAAAAAGATATATTGTGACCCTGATATTATCAAAGGGATATCTTCAATGACGAAATACATAGAAGATCAAAACCAGAATGAACCATGTGAGAATAGTACTGTAGTTATGTATCACAACATTCAAGGGTTACATCAGCATAAGCTTGATTTGGAAAGCAATAAACATTTCTCGAATGCAGATTTTATATGCCTAACAGAAACGTGGTGTAATATTAATTCTGTTTTCACAGAGATAGAACATTTTGCTGGAAGGCATAGGCTAAGATCTTCATCTTATGATGACAACAGTTCTTTACAGAGAGAGCTTGTTCAACTGCAACATGGAGGTGTGGGTGTGTATCACAAACTAGGCATACCTTATGAGGAAGTACTAGGGATAGCAAAGAATCTTGAATGCATTGTATTCAAAATTACAAGCATTGATACTTATGTTGCCGTCATTTATCGACCCCCAAAATACTGCATTTCAGCTTTTATGGCAGCTCTGAATTTGTTGCTTGACAGTTTAGAAAATTTGTCAGAAAAACTAGTTGTAATAGGAGATTTCAATCAAGATATACTTAATGATAACAAAACTGTGCTGAATCGTATGTCCTCCAGAGGTTTTACGCAGTATGTTGATGAACCAACCACAGAAAATGGAACATTGATCGATCATGTGTATGCAAAAGGATGTGAGCATATCAAAGTACAAATAGTTCCAACCTACTATAGCTACCATGAAGCAATTCAAATAACATTAAATTAAACCTTCTCATGGCAATGCTGATCTTTTAAGATTTCAAGACACGTTTTTCTTTGAATTGGAAGTTCAAGAACCGGAATGGGAATTCTAGGTGTAAATTGTACGAAAAACTAATAATATATAACTTAAAAAACTTTTGTTATCATTTAGTGTTAGCATTCAGTTATTTCAATGTAATCGTTTTCATAACAATACATTGTTGAATCATTAGAATTCGTGGTTGCTTAATTTTCAATGAGTTTGTGGGAAACACACCACCACGAATTTTCATTCTTAACGAAAACAAAGTTTGAAAGAGTTAGTATTCTTTACTGAAACTAAAAATCGACGCATCTACGAAATTTCATCCCCACAAATAAATAAAAAAATCAATAATACACGAAAATTGACCCCTACATGTACAAATTTAATTGATTTACAGTAGTTTGTATTTAGTTGAACTTTCTCAATCTAAACTGTTTTTTTTTTTAACTCAGTGTATCATTGAGTTTTCATGTATCTTTTGTTTAGGGTACTATAAAATTAATAAATAACTGTTGTTGTAAGCCTAATTTTAAAGGCAGTTAAGAATATAAACCTTCAGATCCCACTTTGAAATCATTATAGAAATATTTTCTCATTTGTACGAAATGTGTAATAAATATATCTCATTTATTTCTCTGAAACTATACGAGTTAAAACTCTAATGAATAAGGCAGTATACCCTTTTTTGTTTCTCGCTTTCACTGATATCTTAAAAAGAATTTGAGCATTTGAATTTTGATATCAGAATTCCAAATGGCCCAAAAAAAGATCCCTATCGATTTTGAGATCAAAACCTTAAATGCGGTATCTAAACTCTCAGATAAAAGTACAAAGCCGTCAACCCCCCCCCCCCCCCCCACCCCTCAAATAAGTGTTTTTCCTTTAACTCTATAATAAATAAATGAATTCATATATGATATGGTCCTGACATTTCACCAATTATTGGATTAAATTCAAGCTGTTTAACGATAAAATTGACATAAAGGTCAAAGGTCAAGGTCATTTGGAAATCTCTAAATTAATGAGTTTTTAGATCTCTTTTGTTTAGGGTTCTAGAGAAAAACTTTTTCATGGATGTAGTAGAACATCATAAGACATTTCAAAATATAACCCATTGACCCTTACCATGTAACAATTATAGAGTTATTGCCCCTATTGTACAAAATGCTTGTTATCGCTACATCTAATTAACCGTTGGAGATAGAGACTTGAAACTTTTACTAATGTATTCAGTATATTGAGACGCTTCTTCAATCTATTCTTACCGACAGGGCCCAAAGTCCCTTTCTAGCAGTTATTGCCCCTGAAAGTTTCGAACATTCAATAAAAAACACAAAAAACTTTTTAATCAATAATCATAGATACATCGGACCACTTGGTATTGAAGCGTCTACCTTGTCCGATGAAAAATGACATAAAGGTCAAAGGTCAAGGTTAAGCAATAAAAAATTGCAAACTTAATCGTTTAACACTTTTTTTTATGAAGTAACGCAGAAAAAATAATTCATTCTATTGAAGCAATCTTATTTCAAACATAAAAAAACAATGAAGTGGAAAGACCTCTAATTGTTCGAGAACAATTAGTCTACTAGTTCTTATTTTTTTTCTTCTCTTTTTTTCCAGGGACAGCTTTTTTATTTCAAGAGATATTGAAACAATTTTTTCTTTATGTGATTGGCCATTAAAAGTTATGGTACCAAATGACCCTTTGCTTGATAACTCCCAGAACTTACGAAGTTATTGCCCTTGTGTATGAAAAGCTTGTTATCGCTACTCCTCTGAAACCATTAGAGATAGAGACTTGGAACTTTTACCAATGTCTTCAGTACACTTAGAGGGTTCTTCAATCTACTAACACCGAAAGGATCCGAGACCCCCTTCTAGTAGTTATTGCCCCTGAAAGTATTTGAATTTCCATAAAATCCCATCCAACTTTTTTATCATTTATCATAGAGACTTCGGACCACTTGGGATGGAAGCGTCTTCCTTGGCCGAACAAAATTACATAAAGGTCAAAGGTCAAGGTCATCTGAAAATCTCTTAATTAATGAGTTTTTAGATCTCTTTTGTTTAGTGTAGTAAAGAAAAACTTTTTCATGGATGTAATAGGACATCTTAAGACATTTTAAAATATATCCCCTTGGCTCTTTCTTTTAAATAGTTACTGAGTTATTGCCCCTTTTGTACGAAAAGCTTGTTATCGCTACTCCTCTGAAACCATAAGAGATAGAAACTTGGAACTTTTACCAATGTCTTTAGTACACTTAGAGGGTTTTTCAATCTATTCATACCGAAATGATCTGAGCCCCCCTTCTAGTAGTTATTGCCCCTGAAAGTATTTACATTTCTATAAAATCACTTCCAACTTTTTTATTACTTATTATACAGACTTCGGACCACTTGGGATGGAAGCGTCTACCTTGGATGAACAAAATGATATAAAGGTCAAAGGTCAAGGTCATTTGGAAATCTCTTAATCAATGAGTTTTTAGATCTCTAATGTTTAGGATGGTAGAGAAAAACTTTTTCATGGATGTAGTAGGACATCCTAAGACATTTCAAAATATAACCCTTTGACCCTTACCATGTAACAATTATAGAGTTATTGCCCCTATTGTACAAAATGCTTGTTGTCGCTACTCCTAATTAACCGTTGGAGATAGAGACTTGAAACTTTTACTAATGTATTCAGTATATTGAGACGCTTCTTCAATCTATTCTTACCGACAGGGTCCAAAGTCCCTTTCTAGCAGTTATTGCCCCTGAAAGTTTCGAACATTCAATAAAAAACACAAATAACTTTTGAATCAATAATCATAGATACATCGGACCACTTGGTATTGAAGCGTCTACCTTGTCCGATGAAAATGACATAAAGGTCAAAGGTCAAGGTTAAGCAATAAAAAATTGCAAACTTAATCGTTTAACACTTTTTTTATGAAGTAACGCAGAAAAAATACTTTATTCTATTGAAGCAATCTTATTTCAAACATAAAAAACAATGAGGTGGAAAGACCTCTAATTGTTCGAGAACAATTAGTCTACTAGTTATAGTTTTTCTTCTTCTAGACGTTTTTAAATCATCAATAACTTATTTGTTTGTCATCCGATTTCGTTCAAATTTTCACGGTATATTGTAAATTAGATAAGGTTGCTAGAGCACAAAAAGAATTGAAATCGCAACTTCCGGTTTTGAGTTATTTCCCTTTTTCTAAAATTTTAGGGGCATTAGTTTCCAGACAAAGGCTCCGAAATGGTCCGTAGCAAATAATTTATAGTTAAAAATCTTTATTATTGACACTTTGAATATTGTCCTCTGATTTTTGTATTTTAGTTTTTTCCAATTATTCCACTCGAATTAATCAATCGAAATCTATGTTCTAAATACAGCAAAAATTTTCTCATGTTTTAGCTTCGTAACTTTTTAGTTTGAAATATTTCCTAAATACATATAGAACAAAAGTTGTGCAGAATGTTAAGGGCTTTCATTTAGCACCAATAAAAAAGGGCTGGCCCCTTAAATTAAGGGCCAGTAGCCCTTAAAAGATTTTGCTGAATAACTCAAAAACGGTTTGGATTTCGATATGGCTGTCGCTGGAAAAGTTGTTTGTTGGGATCTCATAAAGGTCGTTACAATGTTATTTTGTAAGTGATTTGTGTAGAATGAGTGTAACAAGCTTTACATGTTAACATGTACCTGTTTTCATTTGGCAACTTAACGAAAGTCTTTGTGCTTAAAACTTGCATAAAGTGACCACAGAAAGTATGCTGGTTTATACAGGAGGTTTTAATTCATGAGAAAAAAAATTAGAACACATGCTGGTGTTTTTTTTTTTAAGAATTCCGAAGTTTAAGTCCTTCTTATTTCTTATGGTGCACAGTCCTTAGAGACGAGAATCGCAAAACAAAACATTCTTTTTCTTCTCTAGTAAACCACAAAATACGTATTGAAAAAAATTCTGTGCATTACATTTTAGTTATCATACTGCATGCATTTAAAATCCACCTTGAATCAGAGCTGTGTGAGTATTATTACGTAAGCTCTCCCTCGCCCGCGGCCGAGAAAATCGGTCACCATGGTCGCGGCTGGACTACCTAGCCGTCAGCGGTTATCCAATACACGAGCGTTGCGTCCCTCATATATGAGTTAATTTAGCTTCGAACTGAAGAATTGTTTCAGTTTTGATTACGTACACATAAAGGTTTATTCTTCAATTGGATTAAACGATAGGATGTCAATTAAAAAATCGTTCAGTTAATTAATAAAAGCAATGCCATTCTCAATCTAATGCAATATCAGACATATAGATCAATTGTGGGTTTAAAGTAAAAAAAAAAAGTTTCTATTTGATAGATTTTAGTCATTAAATTGCAAACTTTTCAAATCTTCCTAGGTTCTGAGCTGTGCGTGTGCATGCGTTCAATCGATCTTTACGTTAATCTATCGTTCGCCCGCGGCCGAGGAAATCATCCGCGGCTACACTACCTAGCGGTAAACGGTTATCTAATTAAATACACAAGATTCGCACCCGCACACTTACATGAATATGAACTTGTTTGAGTTTATATAGCCGTAAATACACTGTACACTGTTTTAATTATATGTTATAAAAGTGTGTTCATTTTGTATCTGTTTAAATTAAACATTGGAGAGTAAATTAAAAAGTCGTTCTGAAAATTAATAAAAGCGATATTACTCCAAATCTGAAATACTCTACAGACATATTTGAATGGTTGGTTTAAAAGTCTTAAATGTTTTAAAAACTGTACAAATAATGTTTTCAATAAAAAAAACCAAAAAACACACACAAATATTAAAACCTTTAAATAATGATCATCATTCGCACATGGCCGAGGAGATCCCGCGCAAGTGACATCTTCTACATTTACCTTATCACGCGTGCATGTTTGGTATTTTGAATGAACGCAACTATTTTTTTTATGTTTTCAACTATAATATTGGTTCAAGGTAAACAGATGAATTTATGTTACTTGTACAGTTGATTTAGCATTGATTTATACGACAGCGTACAAGGTAATTTAAAAATCAAATCAAATTATGATCAAAGTTCCATGTTACATGTTTGCAGTAGGTGCTGGCACGATAAAAGAATCTCTCCCACCGCCCCGCTGCCAAGTGCTCTTTTTTTTTTTTTAATTCCAGATCTGTCGAAAATCATTCATTCTTCTTGGATAATTTTTGTTTGCAAAGTTATCTTAGGAGACCGATTAATTATACTTCAAAAAACTTTATAAGTATTTTTCGAACTTCATCACAAATATTGAAAAGGGTCGACACAACAAGGTGCCGTAATAAAAAAGATTTAGAAGATGAGTTCCACTTTATACTCATATGTCTTTTTTACACTGAATTACGAAAGAAATATGTAAAGAGTTTTTATTACAAAAAACCAAGTGTTTTTAAGCTAGCTAAACTTTTAAGTGTTAACAATACAAAGGAACTCAATAATTTAGGAAAATATTTATCTAGCGCTTCCAAAATGAGAGCGCAGCATTGTAATAATACTACAGTTTAAGCTACTTATACATTTATGTTCATTCATATCTTTAGATATGTACATGATTATATTGTCTTAATATGTCCACTCACTTACTGCACATTGCACATTTGTATATAATTTTATATGTATTATAATTTGTATACCGATGAGTTGTAAAGCTCAAGGATAATAAATTGAATTGAATCTTATTTTTAACATTTTCTCCTGAACGTGTTTCTCTTTCCCACCCGTCTTTTTATTCGGTCAGTCTTTGTAAATTTCAACTTTCTTTATTGCGTAAATTCAATCGCCACGTGCTACCGAAAATCTTGTGTCGCTTCAGCGCAAACAGCTCAGAACATATATAGCCCTAGGTTATTTATGGCTGCAAATCATCAATTGTTATGTAATTAATCAACAGTTCGCAGGGTGCTTTCTTCAAAGTGGTCAATTATCAAACAATAAGACTTTCATTTTCACATTAAAGGTGCGAGTTCATAATCTGAGAATGTGGCTATAATAAATTGACCTGTTGGACACGCTAAACCTCTATTATATATAGTTATGAACAGAATTATACATATAATAAAAAGTTTTAAGTCAAAGGTAATTTGTTCTTTGGATTAGATGTTATGAAATACGACTACATTATGCTATGCAGGCGGTCGCCATAGAAATCATCAAAGTATTGCAAGTGTGGACAGATTAGTTCACTTGACTTACAGACTATAATATTGTGACATACATGTATCTGCCTCCAAAAATATATGCGCTTCACTTCAGTGAGATGGACATGTGTTCTTGGGAATTTTCTTTATTTCTAATTATATGAAAATTGATTCTAATTATATGAAAATTGATTTAAAAAAAAAAGTTTTAATGAAGTTGTGTGGTATGAGGTTGTCATGCAACTTAATTTACTTACAAGGTTAGCTACAGCCAGTGGAATACTAATTTTATGTCAACAATGAATACACAATCTATTAAAATACCAGAGAAATAGAGAAGGCAAATATTGCTTGTGACGTACGTAATTTTTTATATATATCTTTATGATAAAACAGAGAAAACAAACAAAAAACCCACAAAAAACAAACAGGTAACTTGCATCAAATTTACTTCATGTACATGTTACCCCAAAATTCCGACCGAATATGCCCCTTTGTCACATTTAATTTGTGTGACTGAAAATAAAAACCGTAACACCTAAATTTTTCGCTTATTTTTATTGAAGTTTACCGGGTTTTTTTTTTCAAAATACATACGTAAACTTTCTCCGAGAGAATTACTTATGATCCGATAATGGAGAAAAAACCGACTTAAAAATAGGTATTTTGCATATTATTGCATCGTCGAGAGAAGTAATATTCATTTCTGTAAATAATGTCATTTAATTTTAAGTTACATAACGGTGTTTCTATATCAGATGTAAAATTTATACGCTCACTTATGCATAAATTCTCCCGATGATCTTTCATAGCTGATTATTATTTTAAATGTTCAAGGCTACTCGTATTATCAAATAATATCAGCCCTGAACAAATTTTCAGAGATGCCATCAATTTTGGCTATTTACCAAATTTTGACAGCACACAACAATTTCAATCTTGCACATAGTCTTCAAAACGGCATCTTCGTTCGCCGCGGTGGGATATCCTAGAACATTTTAGAACGCCGTGACAGCGCATGTGCACGCAGGGCACGCTGTGGACGTGTGGTAAAAACTCCTAGCACGTCATGAGCACTCGGCGGATACCCAGCGAGAGCGCAGTCAATCGCCAAGTAGAACTCTGTGGAAACGTAGTTGGGAGCTCTGTAAGGACGCCTCAGTTGCCATCAGGATGCCGTGACATTTTCAATTGTAAATTTTCCTTGCGATCTACGAATTCCATGAATTTTACAACGCCGTGAACACGCCCTGGGAACGCAACTTGGTGTGACAGGGCTTTAAAGAGTTTTCAAAACAAATACACAAATTGTGTTCAACAAATAGTTTTCCTAAAACATTTTCTTCCTGTCTTTATACAGGCTTTCAATCACAACACGTTTTTATAACAAAAGCAGGAGTGAAATTTTAGTCATTAGTCCATATAATCGTTTGACACCAAATCATATACATTTTCAACTCGCAGCAACAACGGAAGACCTACTCGTGGTTTTGCCACGAGCTCTGCTCTAGTTTTCTTTGTATTTTTCGTATATGAAACGAAGTAAAACTCATATATTATAATTACTTCAATTAATTAACTAAATAATACATTTGAAAGCGGCTTTTTTAAGTAAAACGAATGCGCGTACTCATACTTGAACGTCGTTTTACTCGATGGTTCGTCAGTTCAAAACTGTATGAACTATAATCAATTTTTAAAAAAAGAAATTGAGTAGAAAATACATTGTAGATGTTATTATAAATCTGTGTTTTTAGCGATACTGATTAATTTTGTACACGTCGCGCACGGTGTTGGTGTTAATTTCGGTAACGTCAAAAACGTCAAAAACGTCATTTTCACGCATAACGTAATGATACATTTTATTAAGCACAGCATACGAAAAATTAAAAAAAGAAGAACTTTATATTAATTTTTTTCTGCGTTTAAGAGATTTTGTATTTCAAAACTGCAATTTCAAAATATCTTCTTAATATGTACAACCAAGTCTGAAGTTCACAACGTTAAAATGTTTCAATTTTAGTTCAGTTCAGCGATATCAATTTTCAAAAGCATGTGATTCACTCACAGCTTGTAATATTGTTAAATGAACTTCCTCTAAAATTTGTAATGTGTCATTGTCAAGAATATCACCCGATTCACAAATGATATACAAAACTGATTGGGAAGGTACAATCGCCGGTTTGCGTTTAATTAGTTTGTATTTCAAAGGCGTTTCAGGAGATTTTTCGAAGTAATGGCCTCGGATAACCTGTGTACCTCTTCTGTAAGCAGCTCCCCACCTGTCATTGTCATCTTTTTGTAGAACAACTGATTTTGAACTTTCTTTCATTACATAATAATCATTTACATTATCGTCACAAAGTACCGGAAATATACAGTCTTTTGTAATTAAATTTGATAATATTTGTGATTCCGATGTTTCGTTCTCTGGGTCTGATGTGTCATTATCCGAGCCTTCTTTTGTGAAATAAATTAGTGTTGCATTGCCTAAACTGTTACTGAGATCGCATTACTCAGAATTGCCCTCAATGCAATCTTCGCAATTGTAACAAGATAGGGGACGAATGTAGTTTTCACCAGAAATAACTGACACGAGCTGATGAACAGATCTGATTCCCGTCAAAGGTTTATATAACCTTGCTTTTTCTCTAGGAATTTCTTCTACATATTCAAAAATCCTTCGTCGAATATTTGAAGAGTCCTTGGGAGTTTCAAGTTTTTCTTTTGCAAACAAATAGAGGCCTTTCGCATCTTGTATGATGCAGGTACCCCTAATGACGGCAAGATCAGCCTGATTTTTTAAAAATCCTCCCGCTGCATCTTGTGGGCCCTTTGCGTGGCTGGTTTCAAAAAAATTTCTAATTAACTTTTGATAACAAAATTCTGAAAGAGAATCTGATAAGTCGCCGAAACAATGGCGACTTTTATATTGTGCAGCACAACCATCGCAAAATTCATGCATTGTTTTGACCTCGTACGAAATGGACTTTAGGTAGTCAGAAATAATTTTTTGACAATAATGGGTAAAATGTTGATCATGCTTCTCATCAGGAGATATGACATAAAAGTGTTCCGTAACTATTTCTGGTTTTTCCGTAGTACTTTCCAAACCGTCTAATTCAAGGATAGCATGCCTGTGAAGTATGGTTACATGAATGGAGACTTCCGTTTTTTGAAAATAATTTGATTGTATTTCGTTCCTTTCACTACAACGATAATTTTCGGAAAAGTCGTGAATTGTAACGCAGTGATTTTGAGGTAAATTCTGAACCAAATTTCTCAATTGTTGGACTTGCCATTGAGCCCCCATATTATGCATTGGAAATTTTTCGAGAAGCTTAATCATATATTGAAAAAGTTCGGCAGGCTTTGTAACCTTTTTCACGAGCATCAGTTTCTTGGTTTCGCCTCTTTTTGACTTAATGTTTACATAATCAAAACACTCCCAAGAAACATCAGGGGACGCGTCGTCAGTTCTTAGTTCCTCGGGGTGCAAGTGCACTTTCTGAACACCACAACCCAAGCAAGTTCTGTCTAAACATGATTTGTTATGTAGTCCGTCGGAATGAGAAGGACAAAGAGTTTGATTACTTATTTCATACATATCATGATATATTACAGGGTCTGTAACATAAGTCTTTCTGAATGACATGCATGCTTTAAAAACGTATTTCATTTCAAGATGATAACGGCAGCAACAAGTAACTCGATCCTTTTGACGAGCTGGGCGAATATAGTAGGGTTTACATGCCTCAAAAAGTCTTTGAGAAATACGAATTTCTGGGTTTTTTGAAATAAACTCGGCATATATTTCTGTTTGTGTTTTTTCTAAGATATGAACAACGTGAGATGAATACTGTTTTGGACCTATTCGAACCCTTTTCACGTCATTTTTGTTTTCAGTTGGGTGCGAATTTTCACCCAAACACCAAAAATCATACACACGTTTTCGGGTATCATCAGACAGAGCATCAGATCTTGTTTTCCGCTTTGTATAAGTGAACGATGATGATTCCGAATGTAAGATTTTTGTACGAACTTTGTACCCTTTTGATATTCTACGGATCGGAAGACCAAGTTTTTTTTGCTAGTGAAGACTTTGCTCTTGATTTTTTTAACATTTTCGCCGCTGAAAGAAGCTGTTAGAAAATCCATGGCCTCCCTTGCTTTGTCGCAGCGTTTAAGTTTTAGCTTTGAAACCGATTCTTTTATGTCATACAGAACGGACAATTGAAGAGTAGCTGATTCCTTTTCCTCTGGAGAAGGAATAATTTTGCAATTTTGAAGTAATTTAACAGTTGGAGAGTTAGCATTTTTTAGAAAGGCCGCAATGGTGGCTGCTCTTTTTGTCGGGGATGTCGGTAAATTTCTTTTTTAATTTTCTCACAGCTGGACATTTTTGCATTTTGTTATTAAATGGTGACCTTAGGTTACCGTCCTCTGTATTTTCGCTCCGAATTTGGCTGTTGTGTTTTTTTGGCGCCATCTCTTTTGTGCAAGCGATTTTCGTTTCCGCATTGATTCCTCGTGTTCAATTAATTTTAATCTACTTTCCTTTTCTTTTTTCTTTCTGTTCTGATTATTTTCTATTTTGATACGTTCTCTTTCGCGCTGTTTACGTTTTCTCAGCGTCGCAGCTTTGACGGTCTCTTCTGAAATTCGATGTAAATTCATTGTAAAATTTATCAGTAGTCTACTGTTTTAAAAATTAAAATCGGCAAATTTTAAACTTTATGAATCTATACGTATGTTTTTTATTAGTATTATACTCTGCGGAACAAAAATATCTAATTTGGTTTGTTTTGGCACTTAACCGAAATCATTACTGCCCATTTACTTGCAGTGAACCCGTTTTACCTTTCGGCGGAAAGATATTGGAGTTGGAATCAGTTTTCTGTTTTTCCTTCACTCTCCCCCTCCATTCCCGAGTCTGTTCTACCCTTCTCTCTTTCCTTTTTTCTTTATTCATTTTAATTCTTTGTGCAGCAGTCAAAGACCCTGTTTAATTAATTAAGATACATGTTCATCGTCACATCACGTCATTGCGTCATTTTACATATACTTATGGCAAATAATGTCGTTATTATTTCATTTGTATTAATGAATTAATTCGACTCGCTAAGTTTGGATATTTGGCATCAATTTAATTTTTAAATTGTTATTCCTATTTTTTTAATTATTTTTCTTAGTATATATATTTTGCTACTTTTTTCACAAAATAATGTGTAGGTACATGTATTTATAATGTTCACTATAACTGTTTTTATGAAGAAAAAAAAACGTACACATAACGTTTTGAGCCCTTGCGTCATTTTACGTACCCGTGACATATAATGTTGACATCATTCTATTTGTAAAAATCAATTATCTTGGTTCGTAATGTTTGTATATTTGGCATCAAAATGTTTGGGAGAAATAGCACATTTCTTAACTGCGATTCATTTTTGTGAATTTTTTGCGCCACTTTTTAAAAGAAGTGTCCAAGTTATTTTCTCTTTTCATTGCTAATGCAATTGAATGTATTTTTATGAAAGTGTGACATTCATGTTGACATTTTGATACGTCTCTATTAAAAAAAATTGCGGACACATGTACTTCTTTTTAATGGTTATACAACCTATGAAAATGCACAATCTATAATGATTTTTATTATTATGAAATATAGCCAAGAATTGTTTTTATAAGCATGATACTTGTGATCGCCATGCTGCGCATAACGTTCGACTGTGAAATATCTCTCTTGTGACACGTGTTTTTTTTTTAAAAAAATAGTTGAATAACGGTTTTTGTCAACAAATGCGTTTAAATGAGGAATTAATAGCGAGCGCAGCTCGCCGGCGCGCAGCGCCGGAGCGAAGCGAGCTCTACCGGCAAGGCATGTGTGAATAGAACATTCGGACTAGTTGCACATTCATTCAACGGATTTTTTTGGCGTCAGTAAATCGGACCAGTAATGCATTGTTTTAATCGTCCCAGTAGTTCCCTGTAATCATGGCAAATTTTATCACTTCACACTCTCACGAGAATCAGCAAGACAATAAAACAATAACAATGTATACGACATAATGCTACCTCTAAAGTTCACGTCAGTACACTCTCAATCAAAAATAATCGAGTGACGTCACAAAGGTTTACACATTGATCCGATAGATTTTTTCGGCGTCAGTAAATTTTGACCCACAATTCATAGTACCAATGGTTTCCAACTTCACGTTCTCGCGAGAATCAAAGTACAACTATTGAGAAGTATGTGTGTAATGTGTAATTTTAAGAACATCATGCCTTTTTAAGTAAATAAAACAGTATATTTACATTCAACTGTGTTTTTCCATTAAATTCCGTGATGTTTAAATGCCTCTAAATGCAACAAGTAGTCAAAGGTCAAATTGACGAGTTTTATTATGACGTCACAAACGTTGAACGCTGTAAACTGCAACGTCACAAGCGAAAATTAAAGTTCACGCTTGTGGCTGTTACTGTGGCTCTTCCATTAATATTAACTTACCCTTAGGATAAGATAGGAATTTTAAGGTATGAATCACATTTGCAGACAAGGCAAGAAGTTAAAAAAAATGTAAATATAAGCATTAAATCATGATTTTTTGAAGTATACGCGTACTTTTATTTCTCGGAGGAGTTTTAAAGAGTCAGGCGACACTTAACCAACGTCAGCTTTGACGTCACAATAAGCACTGATAAGGGGAAATTACTCTAATTGAAGTTATAGTAAATCTGCTGAAATGACCAAAATCTTCTCAATATTTTGCAAAGGCTAAGCTAAAGAACAGCTGAAGAATAAGGACATTTCTTCAGATACAGGAAACAGTTGTAATTAAATAGCACACATTTGGATGAATGCTCACATTTGTTTTATTCACCAAAATTACGGTAATTCCTGGAACGTACACGTAGCATCGCCTTTTTTTAAAAGGGGGTGGGTGCATGGTGGTAGATGGCAGCCTCATCCAAAAAATCTTTGCAAGCAAAAAGAAAAAAAAAATCATGAAAATTCTAATCCTTCAGCTCTTTAGCAGTTCAATGGTTTCTTTATTTTCACTACCATTTATTACATGCGGGGAGGGGGGGGGGGCACCATATTCTTTTAATTAATATGATTAGCAAATATTTTTAAGCGTAAATTAAAAAAAAATAAATACATTAATTTTTTTTATAAGTGGAGGGGGCAACTCCATGATAAGTCGATTTTCTATGTGTAAATTGAAAAAAAAAATTAACATGGGGGGGGGGGGTTATGATAAGTCAATTTTTGAATGTAAGTTTTAAAAAAAATGTCTACTGCAAAAAAGGGGATGAACTGACGAACGTTACAATCACTTTAAAAGAGGAGATGGAGTGCAATGAACATTTATGTTTCTTTATTATTCAACAACATTGTATCTGAGATTGAACTATGTTCTATTTATAAATAAATAAATAAATAAATAACAAATCTTATAAACTATGAATAATGTAAATTTTACTGAAAAAATAGGTATGTTTTATTTTATTTTGCAATCAAATTTATTCATTATTAATTTTATTTGTTAATTTTATTTTCATTGATTTATCATAATTCATTGTTTGATCACATGCTGCGCTCGCCCCAACGGTCGCACCGTAAAACATATTAGAAGATATATGTATACAGTTTTACTGCCAACAATGCATATACATATTATTTTAAAAAAAGCTTCAATAGATCATTGCAAGATCCTGGATCACAATTTATATTTTGTAATTTACCTGAGCCTGGCGAGGCCATTTTCAAGTTGTGTTACCCATCTACATCTTCATTCTGAGAATTCTTTGACCCGGCGTTGATTTCTGGCATTGATTACGTCAAAAACGTTATGACGTATATCTGTTACATCATCACAGTAATTAGTCCGCCAAAAATGTTCCCCCCAAAATGAACATTCACTGAGATATTGTAGTTTATTTGAGATATGTATCTTAAAAGTGTTACCTATCTACATGCCATTTTTAGTAAAATTTTAAGTTTTTAACACCGATTTATCAAATATAAATAAAAATCCTACATGTTATTACATTTTTTATTGAAGTCCACACGCATTCGTACAGATTGGTATATAAAATTACATATTTCCCTATTTCCTGTTTTAAAAATATAGTCTAATACTGTGCGCGCACTCTGAAAGGACGACGTCTCGTATTTTTTCTTTGATTTTCCACATGTTTACTCAGTGTAGTAGTAAACACCAGATGCTGAAGGGGAGTACAATGTACTTTATTTCGATAAAAAATCGATAGTTTTTTTTTCATATAAGAACAAAATTATGGGACGCCGTACGAAATTCTCTAAATAAGCAATTTTAAAAGCATCTATTTGAGATAATTACAGTATTTCTATTAAAAATGGGAAAAATTGCCTTTAAACACATGTAGGCATTAAACGTTTTAAAAAAAAATCATATGTCCCAGAGAAAGGGGGGGGGTCCAACCCCCGGACCCCCCCCCCCCCCCCCCCTCTGGATCCGCCAATGGGCATTCATAACTAACGTTTATATGTTACAACATTTACTGGGATCAAATATATTTGCAAGACTTAGATTGACAAAAAAATGTCGCAAAATAAACTAAATTCATGGTTTGTCTATTTGAAAAAATCCATAATTTGATAGTACATTACGGATTCTTAAAGATATAATTGCAGGTAATCGGATAAAACCTATCTATGCTTCAACTATTTACTTGATTTATTACTTGTATTTAATCAGGGGCGAAACGTCTCAGAGCACGCGTATAACGAGGGCGAAACCACCCAGTTCCTCTTATATAGAGACAGAGGACCAGTCAACAGACAGACAGAACAGACGACAGTTAGACGCGATGGAGTCGGAGAAAAACTAGGTCTGGAAGAAGAGATATAGAGACCTACACATCAGGGAGTTCAATTTTATATACCAACTCATAAGATTGGAGTCACAAAAGTGTTCTTCCGATCACACACATATTATAACATCAATATTCATATGTCAAACGTTATGTTGAAATTCATAAGCCAGACTTCATTTCTGTCGGCTAGTACATGTTTATCATGATACTCATTAACTTTTTACAATTTAATTAAGATGAATAAGATTATCTTAACTGTCCTTTAACAATTAACTACATGTAGCACAAAGTATCATGCACGGATCCGGGGGGGGGGGGGGGGGGGAGGGTTTCGAGGGGTAAATTTTGACAAGCGCTTAACGCCTGTTTCATACAGGAGGTGTTCTATTGTGTATAGAAAATACACCTCCCGTCTAAAACAGGCGCCTGTGTATATTTTCGGTAATTTCACTGTGTATAAATAAGAAATGAAAAAAAAACGAAAAGAGGGGATGTTTCGGACCCCCACCCCCACCCCGATCAGCGCATGATGTATTGAATCTCGTTTTGGGGTTACCCGGAAGTTTTCTTTAAACCAATCACGTGATTTTTACAGGCTGCCAGGGAGAACCATCAACAAGGAAGTGTAAACAAATGGTAAACATTAAAGATATGTCGCCATTTTGAGTTAAAGGCCTTTATAAAGGTGCGTATATCGTTAAATGGGTTAATTATTGTCAGCTGTTATTTTCTGATTGTTGAAAATTTAAATCTAATGCTTATAATCTTTAATTTGTTTCCATTGAGTATAAATGTTCTATATCAATGAATATTGCTGAAATGTATCAGCTTACTTTAATAGTAAATTAATGAAGAAAATATGAACAGATTTTTGTTTGAATAACAAAAATGGACAAAAACAGCAACCTGTAGCATTTTTTAGGTCACCTGAGTCACTTAGGTGACCAATTGCAAATGGTCTTCATTCGTCGTCATATGGTGTGCGTCGTCCGTCGTGCCTGCATGACACTGTCTGCATTAAATTAACAATAAATTAACAAAATGCATGGTTACTCATGAACTCCTCTGCCTAAATTGTGTAGCTCGTGGCCCCTGGGTCAGAGGTTCAACCCGTAGGTGGGGGGGGGGGGGGCGGCAATATGGCCAGATAGAGTTAATGCATATTGTGTTTTAAATTCTTCTTCTCTACTCTCACACATCTGTATGAAAAACTGACTTAGTAATTATGTTAACAGGATGTTCTCTACTAAAATTATAAATTTCATGTCCCCTGGAGTATGGGTTTTGACTGTAGGGCCTAAGTGGATGTTTATTGTAAATGCATATAATGTTTAAAAAATATTTTCTCTACTCCCACTCACCTGTAAGGAAAACTGAGTAAAGAATTTTTTAGACCAGGAAGCCCACTATGAAAATCATAAATTTCATGTCCCCTGAGGTAGGGGTTCTGACTCTAGAGCAGGGCCAAAATAGTCATAAAGTGTTCAAGCATTTAAATGTTTAAGAAGTCTTCTTTACTTCTGCTGATACTGAATAAAAGCTGACTGCATTATTATAAAGAAGGAAAAAAGCCATCTATCATTTTTTTTTTAATTTCATGTCTCCAAGTGAAGGGATTTGCATCTAGGGCGGGGCCAAAACATTCATCTAGTGTATAGGGTAGAGGTTCTTAATGCAGGGTGTGGCCAAAATGGTCAATTAGTGTTAATATTTATAATGTTTAAAAAAACATCTGCTGACACAAAATAAAAACTGACTGCATATTTAGGAAAAAAACTTTAAGCTGTCATCTTTAATGATATATAATGTCACCTACATATACATGTAAGGCAAGGGTTACGGCTGAGGTGGGGTTATAAATGTGTCTTATTATTTTATGCTGCTCAGGAAATTCTATGAAAGAGATAAGCAAATTCACATATTTAAAAAAGAGAAAGAATGAAGCTGTCTATCAAAGTTAAGACATTGTAAAACCATTTGGAAAGAGTTCAGTTTATCTATGAAAACATATGCACATAAAACATATCTTGAAAGTTAACAAAAATGGGGAAATTATTTTATATCAGAATCTTGCATCTTTTCAATATCAGGTCATGCACTCTATTATGATTTTAACTTTTTGCAAAAGTTATAGGTTTCATGGTCCTTTTTGAAAAATTTCAGGTAGGGAGGTGGTCTGTACAATATTATAAATTTCCTACTCCAGAATTAAACTTCACTAAATACATATATATGAGACTTTGACAAGTTTGTATGTGGTACTCATGGAGGTTACCGTCAAGGCCTATTGGCCTCTTGTTTATTAAAATAAAATCTGAACTGTAAAGGAATGGAATATTTATTAGTAACTACTAATGAAAACTGTATTTAAAAATGTATACAAAAATATATCTTTTTTTAAATATGCTACTATTTAGAATTAATATAATGAAATATTGTAACAAAATTTACAACAATTAAAGTATAAAAAAAAACGCAAACAAATATATGTGTACAATATATTTTAATAGTAAAGATTGTTTGAATTTATTTGATGCAGTAGTAAGTTTTAAAAGCAATTATCTATTATGAGACTTTTATGAAGACAAAATTAATGCACTTTTTAGGACTCATATTCATATATTTACATTTTCCAGTGTCTTTGCCTGTGATAAAACTACGTATCGATTTTGTACTATATAACCCATAATACAAATGACGCCAAATAGAGGCGCCAGCAGGGTTTGCTTATTCATATTCAAATATATAATCGTATGATGGCTTAAAATTATATAAATATAAGTAATAAGGAATCATTCTTTGAATATTATGAGATAATTTCGGTCGGTCTATCATAAAGCCCTTCGGGCTTTATTGGATTTGATCACGCCCCGACCGAAATTATCACCTTATAATACTCAAAGAATGATTCCTTATTCCTTATATAAATTTGTCTTTCAATAATGAAGTTAAGTTTCAAAAGAGATTCAGTGCTTCAAATTTCTAAATTTTGAATAAAATGATAATGCAATTGTCCTTAAACAATGGTGTTGTTATTTGAAGCAAGATGATAGAAAATATCTGTTAAGAACTCATCTCACTTATTACATGTAATTTTTATTGTTTATATAATTAAACCAATTTTTGTTTTATTTTTCAGAACACGAATATAGAGTCTGACCATGGACCCTGAGTACAGCCTTCAGGATGTGTTACGGTGTCATCTCTGTGAGACCCCGGGCCCCCCTATGTACTGTGTCATTTGTAACAAATATCTGTGTAAAGCCTGTGAGGGGGACCATTTATCTGATCAATCCAAAGAACACAAAGTGGTACCATTTAAAAAGAGGGGATATACTCCAAAGTGTCAAAAACATTCCACAAAACTATGTGAACATTACTGTGAGCAATGTGATATTCCTATTTGTGCAACATGTCTTTCCTCTGAAGAACACCGTGGCCATCAATTTATTGAAATAATTAAAACCATGGACAAGAAGAAAGAAATAATTCAAAAAGATTTACAACAACTAGAGAAATCCATTTATCTTAAATACAAACAGATTGCATCCATTAACCAAGTCCAGAAATCTGCTCTGAATGAAAACTCCCAGAAATTAACAACAGAAATCGACAAACATGGAGAAGACTTGCATAGAGAAATAAACACCATTATCAGAAACATGAAATCCAACGTGGAGGAAACGGACACCAAACACCTGGCTGTCTTAGACAAACAGGAAGATGAAATTAAACACACCATTTCTGAAATCACACAGACCATTACTGAACTAAAGACGTTAATGGACTCCAATGATGTCAGCCGTGTCTCTGCCTACACATCCAGGAATGATGAATTCAGAAGATTGCCTCCTAAACTCACAGTGTCCTTACCAAGTTTTACCCCTCAGAAGATCAACAAAGAACAGCTTTATCAACAGTTTGGTTCTCTGTCAGCGTCATCTATCAAAACAGAAGAACATGGCTACACCATGGAATCTCCCGGTGCTGAGTCCTCTCCCCCGGACAGACCGCTCATTGATGTACCACGGATCATCACACAGATAGACACCGAGTGTAGAGGATTATGCAGTGTGTCCTGTCTGAGTGATGAGGAGATGTGGACGTGTGGTGGTGACAACATCATGAGACTGTACAACCTCCGTGGGGAACTAGTGAAGTCAGTCCAAACCAAGTCAGGGATCGTTCCACAGGACATTGCAGTGACAAGGAGTGGGGATCTAGTTTATACTGATTACTTTGATAGAACTGTGAACATAGTGAAGAATACACAGATACAGACAGTGATCAGACTACGGGGGTGGAGACCTCGCGTCGTCTGTAGTACCTCCTCTGGTGACCTCCTGGTTGTCATGGAGAGTGATGATAAACAAACAAAAGTTGTGTGTTACTCTGGCTCCACAGAGAAACAAAGTATTCAGTACGACGACAAAGGACAACCTCTCTATTCATATGGTGGATTATATAGAGCTAAATACATCAGTGAGAACAGGAACCTAGATATCTGTGTGTCAGACACCAGTGCAGTAGTGGTGGTCAATCAGGCCGGGAAACTCCGGTTTACCTACACTGGTCCTCCCTCTACTACCAAGGGATCATTCTATCCATACGGCATCACAACAGACAGCCAGGGTCGGATCCTGACAGCAGACATCTACAACCACCGTATCCACATCCTGGATCAGGACGGACAGTTCCTCCGCTACATTGACAACTGTCATTTACAGACTCCACGGGGTTTATGTGTGGACACCAGAGACAACCTCTTTGTGGCTGAGAACTTACACACAGGTAAAGTGAAGAAAATACAATATGTCTAGAACATTACACAGCAGTGTAACATTGTTTATATGTATTACATGGTGACAAACTGACTGTATATATTATACTTGTTTGTGTATAACAGTTAATTATCTGTATTATATAATTAGTTTATGTTAATAAATAAACACCTTCATATATTCTTTACATACCAACAATACTATTGTTTAGTTTCTATATGGAAATCGTAACAAACTCATTGTTTTTGTGCAGTGATTTTAATGGTAAAAAAATGACAGCATAAATATTTTACTTTCCAAACAAACTATTATATATACATGTGTATATATATATATATATATATATATATGCTTGTCATTAAAAGTTGAAAAGAATACAATCAAACATTCTGTTTAATGAACACTAAGAATGAGAACAAGTGAATGTGAAAAAAAACCATTTAATTTATGTCATTCTGTTGGATGAGTATATCATTGTGTATAATAAATGATTTGTGTACAATTATGTGATCTTGTTTTAATTATTTTTATTACCTAATCAAAGGGATTTTGTTGTTTTATTACAAATTAAATATTGCGTTAAATATAAAAAAATAAATTGGATTTTCAGATTTAATTGGATGGAGCAAAATGTCTGAATGTTAGTATTATCAGTTGGAAATTTTAAACTCTGTAACATTTAATTCTAAGACTATTTTGAAGCAATGCTGATTGTTGCATCTGAGATGACCAGGTCCCATCGAAGAAGTGAGCAATCTTCTCAGGTTATGGATCGATGATTTATTTTAGCCATACCCTGTAAGCAGGTTGCCCATTGTTATAGCATGACCCCTGTATATTTCCAGTTCAAAAGGTTGATGGGTCAATAGGTTAATATGTCAGTAGTAAGTGTTCTGTCAAACTATTGTATTTTAAGACTTTAGTCATCGATGTTGGTAAACATTATGACGATTAAACATGCTGACAAGTGGATGAGGTCAAAGGTCACAAGAAGTAAGACGAAGGGTGAATAAAATAGCACAATTACTCTTCATTTCAGTGTAAAATGCATGCGCGGATCCAGAATTTTTTTTCCAGAGGAGGTCCGAGTCATATTTTCGGCAAATTTACTATATAAGTAAGAAAATTGAGTTTTTCAGGGGGTACCGACTCTCCCTCTCTATATCCGCGTATGAAAAAATACAGAAATGTTAAAATTCAATGTTTAATGCGAATAAAACCAGAGTCAATGTTTCAAAATTTACGAACTTATTTATTTTTTCTACAAAGGTTCAAATGTGCTACAAATAACATTTCTGATGTATACAGGGTAACTGCAACAGGGATTTGAATGACTTGCGTTATTTTTTCAATCAAAATGAGCCTATACCAACGTATGGGCGGAGATTATAGAATAGTTGGCAATGAGGTTCTAAATAAGATTTTGGCGCAAACAGCAGTCAAGTGTCAATTGTTTGAAGTACTAAGTTAAAAGACTACAAAAGTCGATGTTTCGCTAGATAACAGAATTCTGATAGAAATGTTAGATATGTTATGGTATCAGGCACATAACATCGCTTTTCA
Organism: Magallana gigas; assembly: GCF_963853765.1. Taxonomy (NCBI): domain Eukaryota; kingdom Metazoa; phylum Mollusca; class Bivalvia; order Ostreida; family Ostreidae; genus Magallana; species Magallana gigas. The sequence goes on along the minus strand of NC_088856.1, from coordinate 54,292,857 downwards.
ATTTGAAGGGGACCAAGACTTGGAAAAAAAACACAGAAAACTCCGCTAATTTTAATCCGTAGGGTTCGGGGGGGGGGGGGGGGGGGGTTGAGGGCTTTATTACAGGATGTAACTACGACCTTCTTGAACTGTTATAAAGCTTTTCAATATAATTTCTATATTTTCTTACAGTGATAGAAAAGTAGAGACACAAGTTTATTTTTTGAATTATATAAGTAACTCTAAGTAATATCTCAGTAGGCAAAATAAGTTTACCCCCTCCCGTAGTTACGTGTCTGATTTTATTTTTCCAGTTTCGTATCTGCGTTCATCGTCCTTTTTCTTAGTGTTTCTGTGCTACATTTGTCTTATGCTAATGAATTCAAGATATTGTTATAAAAAACATTTTGGCTAAAATGTTTGATCGGACATAAATAAGTAATATTTGATACAATATTCGCTATTAACCGTTCCAAGGGGGGGGGGGGGGGTGCGGACTTATTTTGCATTTTAAAATCGTGTCCATTGTTAATATATTTTCACAGTAAACACGAACAAATATATTATCTTATTCTTTAGTATATTATTTTTGTTTCAACAAAACAAAAAACCAAAGTGCTCTGATTAATCAATTTGATAAAACTTTTATTAAAATGTGATAGGAGTTATCTCTCTTTGATCAGTCATGCAAATTAAATTTACGTTTAATCAAATGATATAAACTCGCATACATACTTAAATGTAATCTATAATAAAAGGGTGAAAAATTCAACAAGAGCTTCAATAAATGAAAAGTACAAAACTTAATATGATAAATGCAAACCATGCCAACATCTTTCCTCGTTTGATAATTTTAGACAAATACCAGACATTTGCTGGGTAAATTGACTCGAAATACCCCACGTGTTAGACCCTGGGAATCCTTTCCAAACTGCCACCCTTCCTCCAAGTACGGAAAAAAATCATTTAAAAATTAACGTAGTTTATTTCCGAAAGCTGCCTTTTTTGATCTGAATTCGATATTCGACAAATCCAGCATTCAAAAAAATATTCAACAATTTTAATAGTTTGCAAGGATATTGAGATGACACGTGCGCCCTATATATGCCAGGATATACTTTCCTTAATTAATTGCATCCACAAAATATACGAGAGTCAATTCAAAAATAAATGTAGACAATGTTGCTGTCTGTTTTATATTTTCCACGACAGGCATGCTCAACACATTAGTTTATGCAAAAAAACATTTATTATATTGTTATCCCAAGCAGAATAATTTGTCGCAACGATGCTTGATCAAGTCTAAAACATGACGTCAAGACACACACAGTTTGCCATAATACAGCTATGTACCTAATCTATATACATCACCCTAGGTATATTGCATTGGCTGATCTAGAGGACAGGGGAGGGGGGGTTCCGGGGTTTGAACCCCCCTTTCTCTGGGACAAATGATTTTTTTTTCAAAAATGTTTATGCTTACCTAAAGATGGGTTTTCCTACCTTAAATATTTAATTACTACCACTATCTCAAATAAGATCGTTCAATGCAATTGCAAATTAAACGCACTTAATTGATTTTCGAGAAAAAAAAGGGGCGAGGTTTTTAGAAACTTTTCACCAGTTACTGCAATTATAAAGAGGGGCGCACATGGTGGGTTTCTCCTCTTACTCAAGCAGCCATTCCCGGCGTTTTCTGCACTGAAAAGAATTGTTTTAGCCTCCAAGACTTATGTTATGCCTCCCTTACAAACAAAGAAAAACGCCGTGGCCAGTTTCACCAAGGCAAGAGCAAAGACCACCAGAAGTGTCAAGCAATTGAGTAGACGTAGAGGAAGGACCCTAGCTGCCGTCCGTCACACCTCAGTGTAGTCCACGACTGGTACATGTACATGTACCTTGTTCTTGGAATGAGCGTCCACATTTTTGGCGGAAGCTGATGCAACCCAAGGGGCAATGGCCAAGGATCCGGAGTTGCAAATTAATAAGGATAGTTCAGCGCGTCGAGGAAATGGCTTTGGAATACTTAAATCTACACCACCATTAGAATGCTTCCACACAAGAAGATTTTTAAAGATTTTTCTCTCAAAATCTAATGTAAAAAAAAAAAACAACGCCCCCACTTTCTCTCTCTCTCAAAAGTGGGGTGGGATGGGGGGGGGGGGGGTGAGCAACCCCATGATAATTCAATTTTTACTATGTAAATTTAAGAAAATTATTTGGTGCGAGAAAAAGTGTGTGGGGGGGGGGGGCCAGGCCCCCCTGCCCCCCCCCCCCCCCCCCCCCGATGCTACGTGCCTGTTTGAGGCCCCAATGCGGTGTCGGGGTCGAATATTCTACAATATTAAGGAGAAGATTTTGATCAGTTTCCCTATATTTGGGGACGTCGGTCTGGGTCAATGGTTCTAAAGATTTAATATTTTCACAATATATATACATGTATATGTTTTTGTGTAACTATTAGCATTTCTGAAGCAGTGGTTCTTGAGTAGTTTTATTAAAACATACACTCTATAATCACTGTTTCGTGGTTATCTCCCTTTTAAAAAGAATAAGGCCCTTTCATTTAATAATCTAGAATCCCCTTTTTCTAATGATGCTTTATATCAAATGTGAGTAAATTAAACCCAGTGGGTCTAAAAAAGAATTTAGAAATGTCAAAAGTTTACAAAGAGGCGGGCGGAAGGACGGATATATACAAACGGGCGGACGACGGACAAGAGATGATCAGAAAAGCTCACATGAACCTTTGGCTGAGGTGAGCTAAAAATCTAAAGAACGTTAACTAAGTCCACGATTTTTGGCTAATTTAAAGTTTAAAAAGAACCCTCTATTTAACTCGCCTACAGACATATTCATGTACATGCCGTCTGCAAAACTCGGGAGAAACGTGCAGAAACTCATATATTAGTTCTGAAATATATAAGACAACTGTCAATTATAGAAAAATATTTTCTATTCATCTGAAATACTATATAGTATCTTAAATTTATGTTCCATCATTTTTCATTTGTTGTATTGTTATTTCTATATATTTACATTCTACTGTGTTTTTTCATTAAATTCCGTGATGTTTAAATGCCTCTAAATGCAACAAGTAGTCAAAGGTCAAACTGGCGAGTTTTATTATGACGTCACAAACGTTGAACGCTGTAAACTGCAACGTCACAAGCGAAAATCAAAGTTCACGCTTATGGCTGTTACTGTGGCTCTTCCATTAATATTAACTTACCCTTAGGATAAGATAGGAATTTTAAGGTATGAATCACATTTGCAGACAAGGCAAGAAGTTAAAAAAATGTAAATATAAGCATTAAATCATGTTTATTTGAAGTATACACTCTCATAACTGCAGCGGTGTGTGCATACAAATTGAGTAACGCGCGTTAGCGCGTTACTCAATTTGTATGCACACACCGCTGCAGTTATGAGAGTGTATACTTCAAAAAATCATGATTCAATGCTATATTGAATTGTATAATCATTCGATTTCGTCTTTTTGTTTGTATTGCAAACATAGTATCTTTAAACAAGTACAACTTCCGAAACGAATCCCTTCGACTAGTGCAAAAATGTGCACAACTGTACTAATGTAGTTTCTATAAAAGCGTCATTGATGACGTCACTTTTGACGTTTATAGTCAAATACCTCTGTTTACACACTATTGAACTTGACGATGTACAATAGAAATGAATGACCAATATATTTGACGTAAAATCGTCTAAGTAAGAAGAATTACATGTCCAAGTGGGTGTATAAACTGACACAACACCATGTCAAATTTTCTTTAAATTCTAGCAAAATAGATAATAAGAAAAAAGTTATGCTCAAATATTCTGAATTTTAAAGGGCTTTTGTGAATTTCATTTACAAATAATTTAATTCTGATTGTAACGCCTCATTTGATTGGCTCAACAAATTCATATATGTCGTATAACATAACTTGCCTACGTCACAATGCGACGTGCGTGCGAAACGTAGTAATCCGCTTGACGTTACGTTTAAATTTTGTACAAATTAACATCTTTTTACTAAATAATGGGCCCTATTTTCCGATTTTAGTGATAGAAAATTAAATTATAAGGAATAAATTTAATTTCTACCTATGTTATACGAGTATAACATAACTTGGAACAGTTTACGCTTTTTTATAAACATCTTTGCGGTTTATATAAAGCGTAAACTGCCCCAAGTTATGTTATATCGTATAACATATGTAGAAATTAAATTCATTCCTTAAATAAATCTGTGGGGTTTTTTTTAAATAATAAAACTGGTTGTAAGGCGTCATAGTAAGACTACCGTCAAAAACGTATCAATCCATCTGACGTAACATTTGAACTTTGTACAATTTGACGTCATTTTAAAAGCGAATGACTGTTTTTATCTATAATTAATAGCAAAAAATTAAATTATAAGCAATGATTTCAATATTTATAAGTTTTATACAATAACAAATATGGTTTGGAACAGTTTACACTTCTTCATAAACCGTAAACTGTCCAAAACCTTTTTATATCGTATTTAAGTAATATCGCATAGCCCCCTAACTCCGTCACCATAAGCAGAAAACGTCCCGCGTTTCTCTGTAAATTATTTTTTGTGGTTTTTATCATTTGCAATCACTAAATATAATCTAAAACAATATAATTTATAAAATTATTAACAAAAATATTTTTATTTTTATTCAAATAAGCCCTCTGAATACGACGTTTATCACGCGTGCTTATTATATCTTATGAACCTAACTCCGTCACCCACATGCTCTATGATATGGCAGGGAATGAAGACACATTAACAATTAAGTTAAAACTCCATTTGTATCTAGTCTAAGTTATAATAAGTAAAAATGGTGCATACAATTTAATTGTATTTAATTTCACCGAAATGAAATGATCGCCAGAATAAAATATGGGTCCATGTAACAACAATCACAATGGCCTTTTCATAATGTATGGATGTTGTTCGGTTTATGTCCTTACTTATTTCAAATATTTTATATCATTAATTAATATATTACTTATTATATTATTTATTTATTACATTTTTAGAAATGTATCATATTCTAAATAGCGATATACCGGATATATCTATACCCTGTATAAGGCAAAAGTTACGGCATGAGCGATTTGACGTAATCATCAAGAATAGTGCATAAAGGCTATTGCGGATTGAAAAAAATGTGTATTACCTTAAAGGTCATATGAAACGATATCCTGACCATATTGAGTTATATACGGGAATGAGTTCATAAGTGCCTATTTAATAAGACTGACATTGTTTTTTGGATATTTTATGCAAAATGTGAGCGCCACAGTCGATCAAAATTACTTAATCGGGAAAAGGAACATTGACTTACGCGGCTTACCTCCCTTGCTTATGACGTCAGTAAGACCCAATCGCCTTATAAAGCTTTGTTGTGAATACAAATATCCATGTCATTTTGCAGCATTTTAGAAGAAAAAAAAATACTATTTTATATAAAAACTTGTATAATTATACAATAATCAACCACGTCAGTATTTTTTCTCTCAAGAAATGAAATCGTGTGCGTTTTTATTTACATGTAATAGCGTGTTCATAATGATATTCAGTTTCGAGACTGCAGGGAGAATAAATGATTTTCTTCATAGATCCACATGCAAGTATAATATAATTTTAATATAAGCATATTTATATGTTTTATTTTGATCTATATAATGAAATTGACAAATTCAAAAATAAGTCTGATCGTCTTTTCCCATTCGCACGTTCATGCAATTCATTAAGATTTTTTTTCTAAACAACTTGTAGGCCTCATTGTGCCTCATTCGCTTCACGATTATATTGTTTGTTTCACTTTCAAATTCACAAATATGTTACCATTTAATTATTTTTAGTCTAAGAGAAATTTCTTCAAATGCTTTGTTTTTGAAACGTGTACTTGAATGTGCGGTGTTTTGATTTTACAACGTGTATGTGCGGTGTTTACTCACAGATCCCTTTTATCTCACTTTCTTCTGCAATGTTTTCTTTCGGGTTTTTTTTTTATCATTATTGATGCTTGTTCTTAATAAAATCTGTTGATTATCTTCACATTCGTTCACAACTATTTTTATCAAACAACCGATTTATTTTACCGATACATTTCTAAATCCGTAAATGCCATATTTCCGCGATCTAATTTAATAAAACGTTAATACACGTGTACACAAAGTATTTTCTAAAGATATTGCTACATGTATATATCAATAAGTCAGAAATTTATGTTATTTCGAAATAAATTTAAGAATAATTTTGCGGCATTTTATAGCAGCTCTTAAATACAAACTATGTACACAATGCCTCAAACATTTTCATTGGCCTGCCTTATATACTTTTTTATGTGACAAAATAAATCAAATCAATTTAAATGCTTTAATTCCCTTTAAATGTAGCTCAATCATTATACGTACCGAAAAAGAAAATGATGTTTCTATTTCAAAAGGATAAGGATAATTCATTAATCAGCTGTAAATGTTGGAGCATTTCGTTCGTTAAATTTCCAATCCGGTACGGGATCTTCATCATGATTTTACTTTTGTGAGAAGCTGATATTAGATTTATTCATTAACGACCAATTAAAACTAAGTCATCTGTAGGCTACTACGAAATCAAATGATCTCATTTGAAAAGAAAGACACGTTCATATATGCAAAAACTACTAAAATTTAATCGATAAACTACTGTAAAATAACACTAGTTTTAATGCATTGTTTACATCGGTGGGTCTTTGTGACGTCATAAATCCACAAAATCAAGAACGATAAGCATGCAAGAATTTTTCCAGGTGCTCAGTTTTCACGGTTATTTCTCAGTAATGCAAAGACAAAAAAATCTTACATCATGTATTTTAACATTTGTTTATACCAAGCTTTATATTCATGAAAGAAAATCATAGTGTTAAAAATCGTTTCATATGACCTTTAATCAAAAATGTATTACATGTGATATGTTTCATCTTGACATCTCTAAAAATGGCTGACCACCGTAAATGATCGAATGGGCCCGCATGTCAGAAATATCGATATTTTAGTGCACCCGTGAAAAAGTTTTAGCTGATTTCACACAATTATTGGTGCATAAAATGAACAAGGTTTAATTCTGTTATTTTTTGACACATTCTTAAATTTATCCGTTGCAAATTGTTGACATTTGATTAAAGATTTTTGACATGTAAAAAATGACGTCATAATCGTACTTGATTTCAAACGGCGAGGAGTTTCCCGAAAGTGACGGAGTTAGGGTAGTGACGGAGTTAGGGGGCTATGCGATACATATTTATTTGATTCATTTTTTAATAAATTTAATTCTGGTTGTAACGTGCTTTCTGATTGGCTAACAAATTATTTTATATCGTATAAAGAATGTTGCCTACGTCATAGTAAGACTAACGTCAAAAACGTATCAATACGCCTGACGTTTCGTTTGAATTTTGTACAATTTTACGTCATTTTAAAGGTCAAATGACCGTTTTTATCTACAATTAAGAGTAAAAAATTAAATTATAAGCAATGAATTCAATATTTATTAGTTTTATACGATATAAAATATGGTTTGGAACAGTTTACACTTCTTCATAAACCGTAAACTGTCCAAAACCTTTTTATATCGTATTTAAGTAATACATATTTATTTGATTCATTTTTTAATAATATGCACAAAAAGCAAGCCATACGGCCAATTTTTGGATATTTTAGGAATTAAAAATGTAACGCAAATACCCAGGACCGGAGTAACCAGGTATTCAGATATTTTGATATTGCAAAAAAAAATTGCCCAGGTGGGACAAATGTATAATGTGTACATGTAAAACTTTCGAATTTTCGCGTTCGACTAGAATTCGTTATTGTTGGTGTCTGTGATACCACATTATAGCATTAAATCATGATTTTTTGAAGTATACACTCTCATAACTGCAGCGATGTGTGCATACAAATTGAGTAACGCGCGTTAGCGCGTTATGAAAATTTGTATGCACACACCGCTGCAGTTATGAGAGTGTATACTTCAAAAAATCATGATTTAATGCTTATATTTACATTTTTTTTAAACTTCTTGCCTTGTCTGCAAATGTGATTCATACCTTAAAATCCCTTTCTTATCCCAAGGGTAAGTTAATATTAATGGAAGAGCCACAGTAACAGCCACAAGCGTGAACTTTGATTTTCGCTTGTGACGTTGCAGTTTACAGCGTTCAACGTTTGTGACGTCATAATAAAACTCGTCAATTTGACCTTTGACTACTTGTTGCATTTAGAGGCATTTGAAGATCACAGAATTTAATGGAAAACACAGTAGAATGTAAATATAATCATATATTTTGATGAATGTGTGAAATAATATTTATCAACACTGCGATATCAAATGTCCAATCGACTCAATTCTACGATACCATAAATTAATTTCTGTTATCGAAAATTGCTGAGAATTGGAGATGTTTGATTAATAATACTAGTATATATACTTTAAAAAAAAAACAAAGCAAGATTTTTCAACCTTAGAAATAAAAATGATTTTAATAATATTAATGATCAACAAGATATAATTAACTTTATACAACACGAATGGACAAGAAAAGCAGTCATCTACGTTTCCCCCAACAAATAATCTAATTGCACATATACCCCAACACACAATGAACAAGTCTTGAGTATTCGTATGACACTGCAAAGTTTCACTGTTTCAAAATTGTTCTTTTTGCAAAATACCATTTGTGTTCATAATATTATATGTAACAAAATGGGTGTACCAAATTTTCCAATAACTAATACATTCAATACATAAACAAAGGATTAAGGATTATGATACAGATAATATTATGTCTTTGTGCAGCTTTAATTTTTTTCTTACAAAATCTAAATTATTGGAAAATGGATAGCACTTTTCTAAAATGTTACTTAAACTGCCACATCATAATAACTCAACTCAGTTTCTTATTACGTCACAAAGTAAAAATTCAAAGTACTGGAAAAGAGATCTTTGACAGATGTATAAAGCGTTGTTTTAAATGACCGCATCATAAACATAACAAGTTTGGTGTACGTTTACAGATAAACAAGTAAGTGTATCATAAGCTAAAGTTAAACAATGGAGAAAAAAGGGTTGTGTAAATTAAAAAGTAACACAAAAGATACAGACATGAACAAAATAAACATGAATACAGGAAACAAAGGAGAGAAAGTAACACAATATTATTTGGCACAAATCAATGCTCAATTATAAAGTATCAAACAGAAGTGAAAGAAGAAAACATCACATATGTAAATCTGTATTCTTAATGATTTGTTATCAAGCAAATATACTATTACAAATATAGTTAAAAAATATCAAAATTGCTTGGACTTAACGTTGCTTCCAATACCCGATACTTGTGCATACATTACGTTAAATCTGAAACTTACATATAAAGCTCGAATTCAATCCTCCGGACAAAAAAAATATATTGGTTTTAAAAATAGCATTTTTACATATTAGAACAATGCTTAATGTAAACCTATGTGTCCCAGTGTCTCTGCTGAATATGAACGCCAGACGTTCTGTTCTATTTGATCGCTGTCATCTCTTGACATGCATTGTTTGTTACATGAATATCTACACTACAGTGCCTTCGAATTCCATAATTCAAAAAATAATCTTGTTCAAATGTAAAGGGGAAAACATATACCTATTCAATAAGTAAACAATTATATTCAATTTCTTTTATTCAAGTTATTGGCCCAATTTCTTTCAATTGTATAGAACATGTTTTCTTTATTATTTTCTTTTGATAAATTCATAACAGCACAGTTTCACCAGCTAAGTGTTTCTAATCAAGAAAAATCAGGAAATTGATGAAACGATGTAGTACAATTTGTCCAGATAAAATCTGTTTACTAATTAACAAGACTCCAAGTTCATTAGTAAAAAGGGCATTGGCATAACCAATATATTAAATAATGTGATATTTAATCATTAGTATAGGACATCATTTTTTCTTTGCAAGTAACAAACTTGTTAAAAAAATAATGCATATAAGCATGTCTATTGACTTTCAAAATGTCGTCTTTATATGCGTAATTTATTACATAATGTATCTGTAAAAATACGAGATGTTTTTAATCAAACAGTGACCTGACAAAATTCTAATATCCTTAAAATGTTATTTGTCTCTTATTAAAAAATTCCCTAAGAATGGTGTTAGACTAAAAGTTTGAAATTTATCAAATTATACTCATCTTTTACAGTTTATAAACTATATAGATTTGTTCGAATTGAAAAATTGAGGATTTTTAATGTTGCAATCTATTGTGATTAAACTCGGCTTCATTTGTTAGGTTGTATACTTAAATGATTTGATTCTGTAGTCCTATAACTATCATCTACACAACATTCACTGATATGGTTTTTCTGTTATTGGCAAAATAAATTGAACAGTCACAACACTTAGCACAACCTTGTCGTTCATGAAATTACCCAGAATGCAGTCCATGTGCATTTGGCAAGAATGAAATGTTCGTTTGTGCAGTAGGAAATGAAGCGATGACCATGAAGTTGTGTGGAAATATAACAATGGTTTTGCAACTTTGGAAAGAATTTGTTCATGTGAAGCATATTTCATCGGTCTTAGTATACTAAGGGTATACTAAGGGAGCTAACGCTGACAAAAAATGGGTTTTTTTTTTAGTTATCTTTCTTTGAATATTATTTATAATAGATGTGTGTTGAGGATGAGTTGGATGAGGATACTTTTATCTACAGAACAAACAGAGATAGATAAGCTGTAACTACAGAAACTTACAAAAGTTCACAACCTTTGAATATGAGGATTGATTGGTAGAAACATTCTCCCATATTTCATCAATTTCAATAAAAATATTAAAGCAGAAATACAGATATTGACAAATCATCCATGAAAAAATAGTCAACAACCATTCAACCTAAAACAATGGGTCCATATTTGCTTTGCTGAAACAACTCTATCGTTTATGGGTTCTCTTTTTCAATAATTACAAGTTTTTTAACTATCATATTCACAGCAAATTTGAGTGAATTACAACACAAATATAAATTATGATAGAACTAGTTTCTAGAATGAAACCTTCTTATTTCATTAATTAATTACTCAACTTTATCCAACAATGAAGTTACTTTGCTATGAATATGAAATTCCACACACTCATGTACAATGTGCATGGAATATTTCAATTTATATATAATAATTGATAAATATCAAAAATTTTCCATTCACATTCCTCAATCAGAACATTTTTCATCATAGTTTGACTAGAACATTACAATGTTATTTACATTGTATACATATATGCACATAAATATTTACTTGTAACTATATATAGACATGATGAAACTCCTTTCAGATATTGCACATGTATAGTCATGCATGCACAGTGTCAATCATTCAATGACAAAAAGTTAAAAATAGGAATCAATATTTCACAAATACTGCTATATTTTGTGACATAAATACAAACTTGACAAGACATTGCTTTTGCACAAAATACGAGACAAAAAAAATTCACAATTACCATAATTTGAACAATTTCAGCCATTGTGTGCAAATATTTATGTTTGAGGTGTTTATTAAGCCTTCAACCGGCTAATACGTGAACTTATGGCACAGAAATCAGGAGGTACATCCGATAGACAGCACTAGACATTCCATGGCCTCTATCAAGCTTCTCCGAGTCCTCTCACATTGTAAAGCACTAACAGACAGAACAAAACAAAAGATGAAACGAGTTTTGGCTGCGAAAGAAACGACACAATTCCTAGAGGGAACAGAAGCCCTTGAGTCACTCTAATGACACATTCCACGCCATCTTGAATAATGCATGCAGACAATCTTCTTCATATCATTTGGAATGTTTATGGAATTCATACAACTGGGAATGATTGTGGGTAATAGATTGGTGATCGTCTCCGAGACATGGCAGCCTCCACTGGGGTGGCGATCGTGTCTTACACATACACCAGAGGACTAGACCATTTCACATCACACTGAAACCTTTGGTGAGCTTGTAAAGGGGAATTTTTTTCATGTGTCTGTGGTTTCATCCTTGAAAATTTCACATCAACGTTTTTTACACCAATGAACATTGGTATATCCTGATGTCCGAGTGCATTCATTCACAGCTCTATATATACCACTGAAACTTCACAGAATCTTTCATAGTACTGTCTTTATGTCAAGAAAGTCCTTCCTTGTAAATAACATCAAGTGCTGATTAAGTAAAAACTTATTGCTGAGAAAATAAAGAATCACATCATGATATCACAATATAGATTCTAGTTTTGTTTGTTCTGCCATGACATGGCTTCATGATCCTTATGTAAACTGTAGGATGTCTAATATAATCTGTTTGCATCTGTAAACCTTTATAGTTATCATCTATCTTTAATCATATTTCGGCGCCAGAACAGAGGACTTCATCCAATTCACAATCCACAGGTATTTTTGTTCAAAGTTTGACGGTAGTAGGATCTTCCTTGGTCCGTCTGACTTAGGGTCCCACAACATGATAGTAATATAAGTATTGAAGACAACGTATCCCCTGGCTGTTCTCTCCCTGTAGGATGTCAGTGGAAGACGAGATTCATCAATGTCCAAACCACTCCAAGAATCACTAGAACTCTAAATTTGATACCAATGTCATGTGATGCTAAATTGATTCCTAATTGGTGGATACTGGCCATCTGACTGTTGGCATAGCCTAAAATGATCCAGGAAAAGGCACTGTATTAGTTAATATTATACAATTACACATATAACCCCCTCCCTCCAAAAAAAAAAAAAAAGAATCGGTTCAACACGACTCATTTATTAAGAAATATATCTTACAACATTTTTTACCACCATATACTTCATAATTCATCATCATGAATATCAAAACTTAACTTGATCAATTCAGTTGAGTATAAAACCATTATAGAGACATAGTTTATTCTGGGCTTTAGCTGATTAAACTAAAGAGGCCCATTCTCTCTGTGAATGAGAACCTGACAAAATGACAGGAGTTTTAATTGGCCATTTGTTCATGTGGTTTTTTTTTAATTCAGAAAAAATAAATCAGTAAAAATGTAAATACTAGTAGATTATACCAGTAGATATGACATTATTGCACCTAGAATTATGTACTGACTGAAAAACAAAGTATATCACCAGTAAATGACACATTAAATAGGTTTTTCTAATGTCCTGCCTAAGGGTTCAGCCATCTATGCATTATATTGCAACTCCCTAGTTTGCTCTTTGACCAATTAACAATGCCAAAATTGTAAAACCAGCTTGAGATGGTTTGAGCTGACCACTGAATGCAACAAACACAAGTCTAAGGCAGATAGTACAAAAAATGAGATACTGTAAGTCGTTTTAATTCCTAAAATTTGACGATTTCTAATAAAGTACCAATCGCGATAAGTTTAATTTCATGTGCTAGAAAATCAATTGATCAGAGGATAAGCATTGTAACGTTTTTAAAAACTAATGATATTATTCATGATGGGTTTAATTCCACAGGAAAATCAGGAACATACTTAAATTAAAATCATCGTGATTATTTGCCAATCTACAGTACAACTTACAAAATACAGTTTAATTTGGCTAGAAATAAAAATCTCTTAAATATATATTAAAACACAAAGAATGAATCGCCGAAATTTAATACTTCAAGGATGCAAGACAAAATATTGAGGAAGAGGACTGCCTGTCTGACCTACAGGTAACATCATTCTTTCATTATTTCAATTGATTAATTTCAGTTGGAGCATAGAACTGATACATCATTACAGCTCATTACATCATAGACTTTCAGCTTTGTTTATACATAAAAATGCAACATACATCAAAATTTTGAAATTTTTTTCTCGATTGGGAAAAAATAAATCTAACCACCATGGCGAGATAACAGAAACTTAATTGAAAGAGAAAAAAAATTGAATCTATTGAAGAGTCATTAAATCGGAACGATCTCTCTCTCTCTGAAGATACCGCAATCAATATGGACATTATCGTAAAGAAAACAATTATAGCCTCTCTGTATGGTGAACGCGTTTTAATCGCGACCCATGCAACCATTAATCTTGTAAAAAAAAGTTAATGAACACAATTTCTGTGCTGGGATTTTAGCGCGACTCCATTAGAGAAGATAAGTATTACCGACGATAAAATATCAATCTCGTCACCTCCCTAGAAAGCTCACGTCCTGAACTCGGCAGTATCACCATGGCAACACGTTTAATGTTTAAAAAGGCCATTGCATCTAGTGATTTTTCCAAAAAAAACACTATGAAAGTAATGAGAATGTATGCAATGAGCCGAAACATTCAATCAACATCAAAGCTAATTATGTGGGGAATCTTGAATTCAGTGCAGAGGAATTTAGTGATGGACCGTATTTATGTAAATGTAATCAAAATTGGTGGACTTGATTCAGGTTCTCTCAATCTTAATAACATCACAAAAATGAATTTATATCTTTTAGATTTTACTACAATAGATAGAACAATATTATTTGGCATCAGATTTTTGTGGATTAAGTAAAACTGACAGTTTCAAAGACAGATTAGTTCATGGACAATGGTTTTATGAATGTTGTCACATATCTTACTTCTGATCATTAAAATTTGATTTTCTGTACCAACTCAATAACCAAGTTCCAAAAACTTGGTGTTCTAAATGACTATCAAATCAAACGAAACCATAATTTTGGCATTTCACTGACTGCTTATTGTCTTGGTCTGGTCTTTATTTCATTTGAAACACTTTTACATTCTGTACATCTTCACTGATGGTTTTTCGGCCCTGCTCTGTGTATGTATTGACCTACCCTTTGTTAACACCTTTACTGACTGTTTATTGCCCTGCTCTTTGTATGTATTGACCTACCCTTTGTTAACACCTCCACTGACTGTTTATTGCCCTGCTCTTTGTATGTATTGACCTACCCTTTGTTAACACCTTTACTGACCGTTTATTGCCCTGCTCTTTGTATGTATTGACCTACCCTTTGTTAACACCTTCACTTACCGCTTATTGCCTTGCTCTTTGTATGTATTGACCTACCCTTTGTTAACACCTTTACTGACTGTTTATTGCCCTGCTCTTTGTATGTATTGACCTACCCTTTGTTAACACCTTTACTGACTGTTTATTGCCCTGCTCTTTGTATGTATTGACCTACCCTTTGTTAACACCTTCACTTACCGCTTATTGCCTTGCTCTTTGTATGTATTGACCTACCCTTTGTTAACACCTTTACTGACTGTTTATTGCCCTGCTCTTTGTATGTATTGACCTACCCTTTGTTAACACCTTCACTGACCGTTTATTGCCCTGCTCTTTGTATGTATTGACCTACCCTTTGTTAACACCTTCACTGACCGTTTATTGCCCTGCTCTGTGATTGTATTGACCCACCCTTTGTTAACACCTCCACTGACTGTTTATTGCCCTGCTCTGTGTATGTATTGACCTACCCTTTGTTTACACTTCTACTGACCATTTATTGCCCTGCTCTTTGTATGTATTGACCTACCCTTTGTTAACACCTTCACTGACTGCTTTTTTCCCAGCCCTGAGCTGGTCCTTGCCCACACAAAGAAGCGGTACTCGTTGTTTGGCTGTAGATCAGTGATCCTCGCTGATGTGTGGGAGGGGTTGTTGATCTTTGGTTCTAACGCTCGGATCTCACCCTGGGTCTCCCCATTCACTGCAAAATTCATACCAGAAACAAATGACATATCAAAAATATCTTAACAATTTTTTGACATATATTTTCCCCCTTTTCTAACTATATCACACAAGCATATGTGCCAGTTCTGTGGTTTCATACATTAAAAATGCTGTGTAAAGGAATCAAATTTCAATGATCACAATAGATTAACAGTGGTATTCTAATACTTCAGCAAATCACATAATACACAATGACCTGTCATATAGGCAATGAATGTCAAAAACATAATTCATATATCCCCCAAGTTTCCTTTTAAGATGGTTGTATATCAGGTCAGGGGCATTTCTTACCTTTCTGATAACCAAGGTCATAACCTTGGAGTAACCCATTGGGCTCATCAGGCGGGTCCCACTTCAGCACCGCGTGGTGGCTGTCCACTTCATCCGACTGTAGATTACGGACTGGACCAGGAACTATAAAACATTCAATCACAGTTTAAGAACTACTTCCAAACAAATGAAATAAAAAAAAACACATATTTAATAGAAAACCAGTATCCAAGAATTTCATGAAATTCTACAGAACCGACCTCCCTCTGATGTCTTGAAGTCGATGGTGTCGCTGGGGGGCCCCGCACGGTGCCCGTTCATCACGGACACTTGGGCACGGAATGCGGTGTTGGCCGGCAGGTCAAAGATGGAGGCTCTGATATCATGTCTCAGGTTGGCCGTGTCTGAGTCGATCACAATAGGAACCTCTATCTTGTTACGGCGACCTTCACTGGACTTCCAGTACTGTAACTATAGCGACAAAACATAAACAATAATTAGAAACTATAGACTCTCTGAGACATAGACTCTTGATTCCCAGTACTGTTACTATAGCAACAGACATAACCTTACAAATAAGGCATGTTGTCTCAGTATAAATGTGATTATCAATTTTGTTTAATACCTGATTCTCAATTGTGCACATCTAATTTTTTTTTTAATAACTGCACTTTAGCTGAAAAATTTGCATCAATGAAATAAACTAAGGTTGCTTTAACTGGAAATGGATATTAGTATTAGAATTCAAGAAGCATGATTATTTAACAATTTAATAAACTGTATATAAAAACTTTAAAATATACACGAAAAAAGAGAGCGCCAATGCTACTTATTCTGGGCTTTTAATCAACCTCTTTTTCACCACTGGAGGTAAACATGTATGCTTTGACCTTACCTTGTAACCTCTGAACTTTCCCCTAATCATTTCATCCAATGGATCGATAGACTCCCAAATAAAATGGGCTTCATGTGGCCGATTACCACGGGTGGGGTCAACTCGAAAATCACGAGGCTTTATCAGAGGGTCTGAAATAATTAGACACAGTGATTATAAGGATGGTAAATAATAACAATACTTCTGATAAGAACAATGACACAATACCATGCTCAATATATCAATCATTTTGTCTTGTCTCTTTATTGCACATAGACTGCTTTCTAACACTTAAAAGAATTGGGATAAAACTCATACTACACAAATGAAAATTCATAACAATCATTATATTACTTTCAATTCTAACAATCCATGATTGATTCTGAATTCTACCAATCAATTCCAAACTCTCAAAAAAAAAAAAATAAAGCGAGAGTCAAGAGCTTCAATCAAAACTGTATACTGACTTTATAATTCAATAAATTCCTATCAGGAATTGATACTACAAGCATTTAACAAAGACCACTGTCTACTGTAAATCCTTATTTTACGTGAGTACTTAATTCCGTGATATCCTGAACCACCGTTTTGTATCAAATTGCGAGAAGATAAAATCGCAATCACCAATTTTTTGTTTAAATTTCCTATAGTTCAAAACCGTCTGAAAAAAAAAGCGAGATTTTAAAATAAGTGAGGATTACTTCTCGCAATTCTACGCGGAAATTAATTTCATGCGTTTAATAAAGAATCTTACAGTATCCCTATCAACTAGGTGAACCTTCCCCCCCCCCTCCCCCATCAATCTTACCTCCCTCCCCTGAGTGACCTCTGAAGGTGAACACGGGCTGGAATGAGTTTCCTAGGCTGTTTTTGGCCATTACTTGTACGTCGTACAATCCGTAAACATCATCCACATCCACCTCATGCTGGTTCGCGTTTGGACCTCTGATTATCTTTTCACTCCAGAAGGTGCTGCCATGCTTCCTCCACCTGACCACGTATTCAAAACTCGGAGCATTGTGTTGCATCCGCGGCATCGGCTGCAATATTGTATCATAAAGTACTTACTATTGTTACAATAGCTGAATACTAATAAACTAGTACCTTTCTATAGTAACAGTAAATAAATAAATAATGAATATTTGTATATTTCCCTGCGTGATTCTATGAATTATATAGTTATTTTGTATTTGACAAGTACTAACCATATTGAAATTAATAACAAACAATAACTTCACTGAACAAAATAAAATGGAATTTAAGTTTTCCAATACATGTTTATCGTTATGATCACAGTGATAAAAATACTTCAGTAATTACACACTAAAACTCCATCAAATTTTGAATATTGTTGAAAGGGTTGCAACATTGCAAGAACTCAGACATCATAAGTGAGCTGACTTTCTTTAGGTGTTAAAATATCATGTCTAAGTATCCCAATATCTTCTAAAGGTACAATTGATAAACTGAATGCAATAATTGGACACTATTTCTTTCCAGATCTGTATGGGAAGTATCTTTACCATAGTCAGGAAATCATTATGATAATTGGTGACAAGTTCCGTTCTCAACTAGATTTCATCTTGTTTGAAACTGATCCGCATAAATCTGCCTCTGTCGGTCAGAGGAATTCAATTATCTGGCAGCGTAGCCTCGGAGAAGCTCTACCATCTCACCCAGATCAATACGCCGGCGACTGATAGCCGTTTTATACCAAAAATGATAAGAAAATCAAGGCCCTATTTCCGAAATATTATACAACTTCTATGTCTTACTCGCCGAGATTGTGAAAAGGTCTCGATTAATTGAGGACTTGGCGCCTATTAAATTCCTTGACATCAGAGTTCAATAACAATTTATTGCTACTCGGTATAAATCTGAAATTGGTTTTTGCCTATTTTACAGTAAACCGTTGCTTCATGGCATTCAGGTTAGATTAATTTGTCTGTGGTAAAATTTACTGTCTTCTAATACACTACAACAGACGGGAACTAAACTAATGATACATTTCTATAGAGAGCTCTTCTATCCAGGAGGTTTGAATAGTCTAAATAAGTCTTTGACCTATTATCCCTTTTAAACATTTAAGCCAGAAAAATGGACACCTTTAGCAATCAATGGGAACTTTCAAGGAACTTTACTTCCTCCCTGACAAAACTAAAAGAGACTTTTTCTGCAACCAATGGGGACATTAAACAAACTTTACTTCCTCCCCGACAAAACGAAAAGAGCAACTTCATCAACCAATGCGGACATTCAAGGAACTTAACTTCCTCCATGACATAATAAAAACTGCCGACACTTTAAGCAACCAATGGTGATACTCAAGGAACTTTATCCATGACAGAACAAAAAGACACCAATGGTAACATTCCAAGAAGCTTACCCCCTCCCTCTCCCCACAGACTTACATCCCACCCCCTCCTTCTCCCCACAGACTTACATCCCATGTTATGATCAGCTTTCCCTCCTTGTCCGTCTTTGTCCTCACATTGACGGGGTTAGAGGTCGGCCTCTCTGGCGGTGTGTTGCACTCCTTCTTGGTGGGTTTACTCGGATCGCTGTACCCTAGACTGTTCTTGGCCAACACCCTGAAGGAGTACCACCCCCAGGGGGACAAGCTTATGAAGGCGGTCTTGGACGACATGTCCAGGTACTCGACTTCCTCGTCGGCCGAGTTCCAGTAGAACGCATTGTCAGAAGTGTTGTATTGAATCAGGTATTCCTTGATTGGTTCCCCCCCATCCCAACCGTCACGCCAAATCAACTCCACCCGCTTGGGCCCACAGGAACTTATCTCCACTTCCTGTGGGGGCTCTGGTCTATCTATTAACAGAAAGGAAAAGCAATGAAAAATATTTCCAGTATTCATTAAATTCCTCTTTTTTTGGTTAAATTACTTCAGATTCAGATTGTTTAAATACAAAAATATGCTAGGTCCTGAGGGGATTCAGGCATACCTGTGAAATGAAAAATAGATTTAATAGTTACCCAAATCTAATGATATAATGAAATTACACAAATCATTAAATTTTTTAAAATTTTTTAGAAAAAGAGGAATTTTAATACAAAATATATGAAATATTACAGTGCCGGATGAAATTATTGTTTAAAGAGCTGAGAGTGAAATTCAATTAAAGTGAATCGACTTATGAAGACAATTTAATTTAACTTAAAGGAATTAAAATTTATCTGGGTTTTTTTTTAAAGTCACTCTTTTTTCCATTAAATTGTTTGATGTTATTTTACATCACAGTCTTCACACTTGTTGAGTGATAAGGTTTCACTGTCCCCACTGAATTACAGTAAAAATCTATTTACCAATAAACCTGATGTATACTTGTGTGTTTTAGGGGACAGACTGCCTATAAGTAAATCATCATTATTTCTGAGAGAAGTCAGATTGCATCATTACAGAGCAATCTCCAACTCTCTATTTGGCACGCAAAATGAAATCTTTTACGGGAAAGCTTTCATTTCCTGTCTGGAATATATCGCCGTGAATGCATAGTTTACACTCTTCATTTGATAACTGTAAAATAGGCAGCCAATCTCTGTATTCTAACACCATCGCACGCATGCTAATGGGCTTACAACAAAATGGACCAATCACAAGAGATATATACATGTATATTAGATTTTAATATACTTCTCGGAAGATCTGTTTCTCGATTCACATCGAGAAATACATTAAAAGGACTTGTTGGTTGTAACACGATATTTGATTGGCTGAAATAAAAAAAATTTGTATAACCAAATATCACTTTTAAACTGACATCAGATATGTATCAATCCACTTACAGTTACATTTGAATTTGTACAGTTAGATGTTCAATGGTTTGATTAAACATTGTATTCACAACACAGGTGCTTGGGGACATAATATCCTCCCATATTAAAGGACACTGTCAATAATCACTTCTCTTGATAAAAAATTTCTTTAAAGAACTATATAAAAGGTATACCATTTCAATAATCTGAAAAATTATCATGGGAAAAAGGGAAATTTATACTAATGCAATAAGCTCCGATTCGTGACTAAAAATCCCTGTGATACAATATGTGTGACTTTGACTTTGAGCCTCCAGGATGACTTTTTCTGCTTGGCCTTTTAAACTTGTACACATTCATTACTTGTACAATACACCTGCCTCTGACTTGTTCATATACCTCTGACTTGCTCATTTCTCTGACTTACACATAAACCTCTGACTTGTACATGGACCCCTTATTTGTACATGGACCTCTGACCTGTACATAGTCCTCTAACTTGTACACAGACATCTGACTTGAACACAGACCTCTGACTTGTTTACAGACATCTTACCTGTACATAGACCTCTGACTTGAACATAGACCTCTGACTTGTTTACAGACCTTGACTTGTACACAGATCTCTGACTTGGACCTTTGACTTGAACATAGACCTCTGACTTGCACATAGACCTCTGACTTGTACTTTTGACCTTTACATGGACAGACATCTTACCTGTACATAGACCTCTGACTTGCACACAGACCTCTGACTTGTATTTTGACCTGTACATGGACCTTGTATATTGACCTCTGACATTAAGTCTGGCTGAGAACTTTCTTGTGAGTATCCCTGACATGTCTGGTTACCTCTGACTCTGAGCCTGGCAGATGACTTCTCCCTCTCTGCCTGTCCCCGTATGCTGGCCACACAGGTGTACTGTCCCTCGTCCCTATAGTCCACATCCCTCAGTATCAGCTTCTGCCCGTTGTCTGCCAGTGTGTATCGGTCGGTCCTCTGGTCAAGCGCCTCACCCTCGTGCTTCCATCGGACACGTAGATCCTGCTCCTCCGCCTCATCGCCGGTAAATCCGACGGCGCAGGTGAATGAGACTGTGTGACCCTTACCAACTGTCTGGTCAACTGGGGAGTCCAGGATCTTGATCTGGTCACCTGTAAAAATATACAGGTAAAATTTAATTATCTTACAACAGTAATTAATCAAAGGAAATTATGCATGTATCAACTGATTATTATATAACAATAAATAAATCAAAGAAAATTATACAGGTATGAGCTGATTATCAAATGACAGAGAATTAATCATACATATTTTCAAATTAAAAGATATTTGCAAATATGTTTAATATTTCATTAATGTTTTGAATGTCTCTGCACATGTTTAAATTTTAATGCATGGATAACTCAGCTCTCTCTCTCTCTCTCTCTTTCTCTCTCCCTCTCTCTCTCTCTCTCTCTCTCTCAGGTAATAATGAACTTTTTAGATTAGATATATACTCCATGACTTGCAAGTTAAGTCATAAAATAGATTCTTTAAAATAAAACCTCATCATACTTCTGTGAAAGTTTACACAAAAAAATAACCTTATTCAATAATAATCTTAACTTCCAAAAAGAACAGATATCTATGAGGGCGAAAAAAAACCACAGTCAATTTATAACAGTCAGTTAGAAGATTGGCAACTTTGTGTCCAACCAACCAAATATGGACTGGAGATGGATTTTTAATTGCCTGCTGGAACATCAGATATTGGAATGCTGTCATTTACAACTTCCCGTTCTCTGAATCGTATTTTTATTTTCTTTTTTCTTCAGGCCAGCAGCTCCTGTGAGTTTTTATTGAATTCCGAACCGTTGTGAGATTCCTATCAGTCCCCCCTTTTAGCAGTACCACTGTTGAACAATGGAGGCAACCGGCCATAAATTACCCTGATGATACTTAATGGAGGAAAGCAATTTGTAATAAAGGATAATTGCTCTGCTTGTCCCTACTCATTTCAAACTCATCCGCATTCTGATGTGCAAAAAGAAACTTCATCAATGATTTTTACGACCTCTATGATACCGTTTTTTCAAAGAAAATCGTATAAACTATTATAATGGCTGATTATGAAACTGTACCGAATATCTAATTAATATATGCAAGCAAAATAATCCTTCTCATGGCGAAGTGAAAATGGTGCACATAATCTGTCCTCACTGACTGCTCCGAACGTCATTACGGATAATAACTGCAAATTAAGACTTGTGATTTGAACATGAAATTTTATTTATGGATAATATTAAGTGCAAAACATTAATCGTTAAGTTTTATCACGCAATTACATGTTCTCAACTGAGCAATATGAATTGATTTATTTTGAAACAATTTTTTTCCAAAAAAAAAATCTTGGATGGCTAATTTTAAATTTTTTATCCAATTCAAGATCAAGATTTATGAGATAATGAATAGTTCTCAAGAGATCCATTACAGAGTCGTTGCATAATACGCATGTAATAAAAGCTCCCACTGTGAGTTATCTATGTCGACAGACCTGTCTGCCATAGCTGATGATTATGTCAGCAGCCTACATGGAGATGTACATGTAGGAAATAATACCAAGGCGAGCTTGACCTTGCTCATCCAATTCAAACAAACTAAAATTAATTTCTCTTTTGGTACCTGCCAATAACATTGTAAATCGTGAAACAAAGTGTCAAATTCGCCAGCCTCTTTGTCAGTAAGCCTGCTATCATGTAGTCCGGTGTCACGAGACACAATGGCGATGTTTTATAAGATGGTCTCTATACAACAGATCCTCTACAGATGGCTGGTAACACTACCCCATCTGCTGATTCAATTTCTTATCTTGCGATTTTATTCTGTAAATCACTGTCCTTATCCTATACCTTTATAAGGGCTTTGGTGTCAGTACAACATTTTTTGACAAGATTCAGAGCGATAACTTCAAACTAAAATGTATGCCAGTTATTTATCTCTGAATTTTACATTGATTTAAATTTCAAGCTAAAGAATTTCAAAGTTATTGAGTGCAAATATTTAATTAAAATTTCTATTTTCAGACATCTTAAAATATAATTTAATTTCTTTCATTCTCAAGTTACTATAAAAGAGTCGAACCAGAGAAATTTCATTTTTTTTGTCAAGCAATCTGAATGCAAGAAACTCAACAGTTTTTTTAAATTACCAAAACCCTTTATGAATATTGATAAAAATTGTGTAAAATGTAAAAAATATATTAAGTAACAAATAGAATGACCTTAAATTAAAAGCAAAGCATTCATCTTCCAATCTAGCTGTTAAGATTTCTGTCTCGCGGTGATTGGGAATAAAGCCTTGATTTCCTGCCGTCATGCAGCCATAAGTTCTAAGAGCTGAGACTGCTGCGTAACAGGCAGGTATTCAGGGAGAGACGATGCTTGTGATCTATCGCAGTGATGTGACAGAAAATCTCCCAGAATTTACCGATGTCATGCCAGAGACGCGTATATCTCCCGCCTGGAGAAGTCCGGATTGTCCGGATTGTTCCTACAGGAGATGAATGTTCCGCGATCCTGTCTGAGGGCCCTTTATCCAGCACTAGCATGACAAGGCACAGAAATAGCCCGCATCCTCTCTCACTTTTACTTGTTTTTGCCTCCTTTTAAATTTCGAGAATTTTTTTTTCACTGCAGAAAGCAATAAATCATTGCTGTATGCATGCATGCAATTCTGAACAAAAAACTCAGATGCAGCCTATTTCTCTATGAACAGTGTTTCTGGGGTTTTAAATATTGTCTCTTTTGAAAAATTCAACGGAAATCAATGCTGCATCACATGACAGCAGATTTGATTATGCAATTTACAGCAGTGAATACATTAACCTGAGCTTATTCCTTAATAATTGAAGACATTCCCCCACCCATGGCCGTTCTCTTCCGACCTCCAACAATCGAATCTTTTGAGAAAATTTGTATTAAATTAATATGAAAAAATCTGATAGAAGAATGCACGTCCTCACTTTATAAAACACAAATATGGATGTTTAGATATCTAGATATGCATTGTCAATTTTAACTCACAGGTTATCTATTTTAGCTACAGAGAGAGATTTTCAATGAATAAAGAATACCCCCACCCCTCTGCAAGTCTATTTATATTTGTTTATCAACCAATGCATTGTAAAGTTCAATAAATCAAAACCATTTTAAATTCTGATGTCAAGGCACTTTATATCATCAGCTATTCTGATCCGATACACCATGGGTCTAAATATATAAAAGATGAACCGGCTTATCCAAGTCATTTATTTACAGCCAACCCTATTTATATTGCACTAATCTATATTCCATAAATACACAAAATGCTTAGAGAAGTGCCTATGAATGCAAGAGTGTATATAGGGCTAAAATAATTGTTTGCTAATGGAGTTGGCAGTCAAAGAGGCCGTGATTTCAAAGAATTTCCAGGATAAAAAAATATTCCAAAACCTGGAGCAAATCCAGCCAAAAAGCGAAATCATGCATCAATACACATATATTCAAACATGCTACCAAAACTTCATCCTGTCAGAGAATTAAGTCAGCTTTATATATATATCCATATAATTCATGAAGCTAATACAGTTGTTTTAAGTGGCCTATTTTAAAGCCAACAATGGTACCAAAATTCTATTCAAAAATCAAATCTTTATCATTTCATGCATAACCCTTAATTCAAACTCCAAACTTCCCAAGCATAATATTTTTTATTTCCAGATGTGGAAAGCCATTTATTGGTCTCATTATCATCAAAACTCAATCCTCAGTATTCCGTTCCAAATTTTGGAAGTAGTCTGGAACAATAAACGTATCCTTTTCACCGAGCTCCCAAAGTGCCTGACCTTTAATGGCTGATACAACAACATCTCTCGCGGGGCATCACTTCTGTCAGGGGGGGTCACTCATTATTTACCAAACACTGACAGAGTCTTAACGCAGTTTGCCAGGCATCAAATAAAATCCCATTACCGTCGGTTTTTTCTTCCTCTCTTGGCTATATATACCAGTAAGACCTTTTTGCCGTCTAATCAAGCTTTATATGTCTATACGAGTCAAAGCGAGACGTTTTATGGCTAATAGGGTACCTTCTTCAATGCTCTGGCATGGAGCAGCTAGAAATCGGAGGAAATAAATCTGTCCGGTCAATCCAGACCGATATTATAAAGTCAGAATGGCAAGTAATACTCTCTGGCCCTTGTAACTTAAATGATATTGATGGGTTAATCTCTCTATCATTAATGGCAACAACAAAAAAAAGAAGAATGAAGGCTCCTATGGTTTCTGTTTGATATTTGGAGAATCTATACACAGGACTGGATATTATATCAAAGAAATCTAGTCAGCATCGAGTGATTGACTTACACCAACAGCAGGACAATGATCTGATATCAAGGCATTTGGTACAGAAATGTATTGTTCATTTACATCCCAACACCATCTCAATGAAGATATGTCCAATTAACAGAGATTGTTTCTGTATAGAGAATATGCCCAAGATAATATATCATATAAGATTAGATTAGTCATGGTAAATGATATTTTGCTATTGCGTACTAAGTCCAACTTATAATCACTTCTATAAATATCCCATCCCCAATAACTAGTCTCACTGATTCATCAAAGTACTGAACATACAGACAGGCAATGCTTCACAGGATCTGTGCTGATGTGACTTACAATTAATTCATATACCAGTGAACTTTTAAGATGGTGACCATTATTTACAATCCCAATATGTGAAAACATACAAGGAAGAGTCATTCTTAGTCCCTGAATAAAATCACTAGATTATCAAAAATCAATTTTAATCTTAACTTTGAAAAAAAAAAATCAAATGATGAATCTAAGGTCCCCAGCAAATCCTTCAAAAGATAAAAAAAAAACTTCATGTGATAGTTAAGATGGTCTGCTAAGTTCACGAAAGGTCATTTAATTACCCATAGATCTTTATTTCAGGAATAATTATAGGTCAGCATAATTACCCCTCACATCCTCATTTCTCCTTAATTACAACCTTAAAAGTGAAATAAAATAGATTTCAGAATTACAGCTATTGGAAACAAATAAATAACAGCAGGATTCAGCAGTGTAAGATCCCCATTTAATGGCAGTTTTATCTTCTTTGACTTGGGGACCAGCAGTTGGAGTTAATTTTGTCCGTGCCCTCGTATCACCTAAACCCTGATCGTTGAATAAACAAAGGATTAAACGCATCTTCTCTTCTACCTTTATAGAATATTAAAAATTTCTTTCAAGCATTATCATCCAGATGTATGCACTTTTTATGAGAAAAGGGGTGGGGGAGCTTTGGACAATGAAGACATAAATTTCCTCTCATTTCCTGTGAGTAGACGACAATGATCATTTTCTCTGCGGACATGGACAGGTTTAATTCCCCAGGCTTCCATCACAACCACCAGATTTCCTGACAGAAAATAAACTCAAAAAAATCCAAGTGATCTAAGTTAGGCCACGTCTTGGAGAAGCGAAAGTCGGAGTGCCATAACAAAAGATTTCAAATGGCAGTTTGAAATCCTTGGAGAGATATATATTCAACCAGTAGAGAAAATAATTTTGATTCAGAGATCCTTTGTGTTCTTCAGTTGCTATTATATTGAAAAAATTTACTGATCTGCATTTTTTTTTATCATTCATGTTTCTAACTAATACAAATATATAATGTCTACTAAAATCAATGATTGATAAATATTTTATTTTAAATTGTTAATTTCCCTCAAATTTTCTCAATCATAGAAAATGTGTATTTCCCATAGATGACTAGAAATAATTACTCATTCAGAAAAAAAGGCATGTTAGTTAAATTTCTGCATCTATAGTCCTAAGTGAGCAAGAGATTCGGGTATTGATTTTGACATGTAGTAAAACTCCACGCATCAGTGATTGGAAGGCACAACACAGTACGAACAACAATCAATAGAACTGATAGCATATAATAGAAAGCTTAGAATCTTGTCTAATTAACTTCTAATCAATCCGGCTTATGAACCCTGTTAACAAAGCTTGAAACCAGATATAAAATATCTGATTGTTATTCAAAGCTTCGAAAATAGCGTGAAAATTATTTCATTGCTGTACGAATTAACTGAGCCGCTTGGTAAGCAACATCAAAGAACAAAATCAGACTCTAAAGTAGATTTTAACAACAGTATTCCCTAGGTTAATGTCCCCTTTGAGCGAGGGACTGCTTAGATGACAAATCTGATGTCGGCATTGGTAACGGTATCCATACGATTTTATCTGCTGCGATTCAGAAAGTGAACGTTTGTCACATGTGGATGCGGAATTGTGGGGCCCGATTCTACGACTGTCTATGAGTCACCGCCAATAATTTTGTCAATTTTTTTGTCTCTTTTCCCATAGTCCCCATCATTGACGCAGAAAATAATGTCACCCATCTTAATTACCAGCCAGTTTTTGCTCACGAATTTGGACATGTAGTAATCGGCAGCATGACGGATGGCCATCGTTTCGAATTTACTGCAGCAGATGGTTGACTTGCCATGGACTGCTGGAATTTTATAATCTTTTACAATCTTGACAAAACCAGAAAAAAAATCTTATCCCTACAAAAAAGCATTATCTAAAGAATCTTTCTAAATCATGAAATTCAAATTAAGACAATCTAATTAATTCATCTTTCCTCTGTTCAGATTCTAAGGCCTTTTAGGGGGTTATCTTTTCCCAGACAGAGAGTTTAAATTTGAAAGACAAGATTCAGAATTAAGAGAGGAAATTAAAATCATTGCATAGATATCTTTTCAGACTTTCTTTCTAAATACCATGTTTTGGTTACCTGGTAGTTACCTTTTCAAAATGACCAACATGTGCTTTATGTATTTTTATTATCTAAATCTTTTCCTTCAATACAAATTTATTGCATACGTAAGCTGTATAATTTCTTAGTACTACATGTAATTGCAATGTCTTCAATTCGAAGAACAAAAAAATAATTTGAAAATAACCCTATATTTCAGAGTCCGATAACCGCATTATGGCTGGACTTTTGGTAGAATGCATTCTGGGATTCCATCTGGCCAGGAATCAGTTCCATAGATGGATGACGCCGATGGATGTCACCGGAAGCATATCCAGTCTAACCTTGTTAGCGACCAAATGACCACCATATTTTGTTAGCGACCAAATGACCACCATATTTTCTCATTTTCTCAGTTCTCAAGAGCTGATTATAACTTAATTCCCCCACACAAATGTCCCCCCCAGGAGATGTCCAACAACCATTTACCAATGGTCATCAGAGAGGGTCCATGGACTCCTCCGTCACCATGGCAACTAAACAAGCTGTTCCATTGATGTGTGGTGTGCCTATAGAATAGGATGACAAAAGGTTTTCTTGGTAAGAATCTAAATGAAAACAACAGAGTTTAAGGGTCAATTTGATCAGGCCACCGTTCCTTCTACACCAGAGGAGAAGCCATAAAACAAGAGACCATTGACTGGACCAATCTTCTGAGTCTGAGGGTCTGACCTTTTCTTGAGTTCAACCTGCTCCATCCGTGGACTTTTGACTTATGCGTGTTAGACATGCTTTGTGATATCCCTACCCTCTTCCCCAGTCCCACAGCCTTATTAGTCTTGATTCTCAAAGGAATGGGACTGTTTCCAATTAATCATCTACCTTTAATTACCTCCAAAATATCAAGGAAACTACATGACACCTTGTTTTCTGTGGCTGTATGAATGCATACAAATTTACAGGTTTAATGTCACAATTAAATCTATTTTCTGTCATTTTGTGAACGGTTGTTATCATCTTAAGTTTTCTTTAGCTTTTGTCTTGCCTGGCATCACTGAAGCTGGCTCTTTGGGATCTTCCAACACGCTAGGACATCTCCCAGTTCAATATTAATAATTTACCACAATGGTTCTATGGCCTTCATTACTAAAATTACAGTGTTCCTATCATCACCATGATAGGGTCAGAAACTACTCTAGTCATACTCCTTCTTGTATTCTTTCATTTGAACTCTTTTTTGAAAATGTTTATCATATATACATAAATACATACTCTCTCTCTCTCTCTCTCTCTCTCTCTCTCTCTCTCTCTCTCTCTCTCTCTCTCTCTCTCTCTCTCTCTCTCTCTCTCTCTCTCTCTCTCTCTCTCTTAAATGGGTTATCTCTGACATCAGAATTCTGAATTACAAGTCTTGATCAAATTAAACAAGAAAATAGCAGGCCTCGGGAAAGACATCTACGCACATTTTGCACACCCCAGAGAAAAGTTAATTTTCTTAATCGCAGACTTTCAACGCGCAGATTCAAATCATACAAAAATGGCTTTGACGCCTAAGAACCCGTAAATACGCCACTTATCAATAATTATATACTTATATCAGCATCGACTGTACAGATTCTAATGAGACCTAAGATCCAATATGACAATCAAATGAAAACAAAAAACAGAAACGTGTTCCACTGGAGCCCGTCCGTTGAGACTTCCTGTGATTAAGACGTCATTTCCTCCTCCCCGGATTTGCGAAGGTTGTATTTTGTCAATTTCACTGCCAGAAACGACGAGTCTAAATCTTATTATATAATATCATGTTCTTCAATTCACCTAGGTGAGAGCAATATTTCTACAACAATCTACCTAGGGAGATGAGGTTTAATCAGAAAAAAAATATTTCTTGGAAAATATGTACATATGAGTTCAATTTTCTTTTTTTTCAATTCATGGACTATCAAACTAGAAAAATCACTCCTTCATTGCAGTCAATGGCATTAGTTTCATTTCACTATTCATACAGAGCATCACCACCCTACTAAATAAACCTGTCTTAAAAATTGAAATAAAAACACCAATACACTTAAAAACTTTAATCAAAACCATTTTACAACAGCTTTCCTGAGCTAGATATTTAATTCCACATCGTATTACATGGAATCCCTCCAACAGGAGCCTAGCCCCCAGCATAAGACTGCTGATCAGATGCGATCCGATAGCTCTCTCTATTGTTATTTGAGATAGTGTTTTTGTCTCTAAGTCCGACGGGACCCGGTGATATAAATGTCAATTTCCGAGCGATGCAGGGAACATTCATTCTCATCAAGTCTCTTCTCTGAAACATTCCACTTTTCCCCAACGCTCTAATTGCAGAACTATGAGCCAGAAAAACTTGGCATTTCAGCCAAAAATGGAATATTTGATAATAAATATTGTGTATGTGTCAGATTTCACGTTCGCGAGACCCTGAAGCTTTTTAAAGCCGTTACACTGCGATATTCGCTGCTCAATAAAATGAAATCAAAACCTTGAAAATATGACATAATCTTTGACTCATTTCACAAATTCATAAAAAATAAAAGAAATGGGCGACCACTTTACATTGCCAATTTTAGACATTGTTCAAGGAAATGTTCACGCAATCAATTATGATATGAGCAAGTGTCAAAACTGGGTTTCTCCGTTTCAGTGAGATTTTGCTCAAACCCATTACCACCGAATGCAGTATGCTGACGGGACTCCAACAAAGTTATAACAGAAAGGCCGGGCTCCGTCGTCACCAATTTTCTTCAAGTCAATACCCAGCCTCAAATCTGAGGTTTGACCTCAAGTTTATGCACTTTTCTTTACAGGATTTGAGTTGAGGAATGAGTTGAGGGATTTGAAAATTTTGGTGATGGTGGAGCCAGGTCTTCTACAAAAACATCAGGACAAAGTCGGTCTTAGCTTACTGGGAAAGCATTGATGCAAGCCACAGGATCTGTGTCCGTTCTCCTTCCACTACATACTGGGATAGCACATCTAGTGAAGTCAGCAGTATAACTTCTGTCCTGATCACGGGGAGTAGGGCAGGGTGTCCATTAATTAAGGTTAAAATAAAAGTAGCCATATAATGATCTCTCCTACTAAATATAGGTCATACATATCTCATTTTTTTGACCTCTCATAATTCTAAAACGTTTTTCGAGAGTTTCGTAAGTTGTACTTTGTGATCTGAGTTGCTGCATTATATGAAAAGCAATCGTTCCTAATCTTTGCAAACAATCAGTATATTTACAAAGTGATTATGGGAAAAGGCCAATTTAATTTTTATACATGCACAGTGAAGCCTATCATGATGACTCCATTAGGAAGCGATTTAAAACAATTTCATGAGGACACTGCTGACATTTTCCTTCTATGACAGTGATCATATATATATGCTCTCAAAGCATCACATCAATTTTGCATATGAATGAGATATCATAACTATAATTTCTACTTGATTTTGTCGACTATAAGGAAGGCTTCAAAGTTGAGATCTAAAAGTACCCCTTGTAATAATTATTAGGGCAAAAAAATGAGTTGAAATCTGACGAAAAGTCAGAGATTTTAAAAGTCAGCAAAAGCACCCAAGTAACTAAATTGTGAAATATCTGATACCTTATACCAACTATTCCCAATGACTTTATTTCACGATTTACTAGAGATAAACTGGTTAGCGGCAACATTTGTGTGATCAAAATGAGAATTATATGGACCTTAATGATACCCAAGTCATTTATGACTGGTTCGCACCAAGAAATATTAGCAACCACTAAATGGCTCTTGGTAACTTCTCAATTTTCTTGAACTTGAATAAAAGTTTGTTAACAGTTTAGGAACCCTTTATACTTTCATATCTGCAGACTCTTTAAAATTACAGTATCATCCATCATTACACAGTAAAGCAGGGAAATGTTTTTCTTAAAAAATAGATTTATTAATGTTGGAAAAGGTTGAATATTTTAAGGTGAGCTTAGGCCAGATGATTACAGGTGTGTTAATTAATTTGGTCCATAGCGAGGCTCAAGGACTGAAATGTTGTACCGTACTGGCTGCTCCAATGATCATGTCTGTCTGCCATTAACCTCTCAATATTGATGCTAACTTCTCAGTCCTAAGAAACCTGTAGGTCCACATAGAACGTTTCCTTACAATCAATTCTACATACAGAATGAATAATTAAACATCGATGAAAATTCCTGCAGATTAGGGTTCCAAAGATTTAAATTAAGGACCAGAAAAAAATAGCAGGGCTGCAAAAAAGGACCTGACTAAGGGGGTCTCCTGGGAAGAGCGAAATCTCTTCATTTCTGAAACAATTCATCTCCGAGTGGTCCATATTACACTTCATCCTCTGCATTATGCATGGGTATTCTAGATATTGGAGGAAGGGGTACAGGATCTCGCTCTTTCAAGAGGTCTCTCTTTCTCTGATCCAATCTCCATAACAGCTAAAGTTACCGTATCACGGCTCGTAAATATTCCTCACTGTGATTTATTCATGATGTGGAAAAAAAACTTCAAAAAAGGACTGGAACTTACAGCCGGATGATTAGATAATATTAGTGAGAATGTCTGCCACCAAGCTGTTATCGCATATACATGGAGTCAGAAATCCAGTGATAAATAGAAATGTAGATGTTCAAATAGCATATTGTCATGTCTTTAGAAGGTGACCGGAGGTGTGGAAGTGTGGTAAGCGTGGTGTGTGTGCGGTGTGTGTGGTGACTGTGTGGTTGTGTTTGTGTGTATTGGGGGGGGGGGGGGGGGAAGGGATCAACATGTGGTAGCATTTGGTTTTTAGTGGTTAAGAGAACCTTAATTGTGGATAGACCACAGATCTGAACAGTCAAACGTTCTATTACTTTTCAAAATATGTACCATCTGCATTCATTCTGATGAGCATCATTGTAATCTATATTATTTGATAAATATTCATATCCTATCATGGTGTCAGAGTTCAATTTACAACAGAGAATATTACAGAGAATATTATTTTAATGCTGAACTTTGTTGAAATTGGCTATTTTTGTAGCTACCTAGATCTTGTAATTTGCAGGATAAAAAGATTTCAAATGCACAATGATATATACATGTAACTTATCCAATAATGAAATTGAATATAAGCTCAATTAAGGGAATTAATCAAATGACTTTTTCTTTCATTCTTACCCAGTGTCTATCTTAAATTTTGGCATTTACCTGGAAGAACTTCAGTATTCTATCAAGTTTGACATTCAAATAAGTTTGATATTTTAAAATCATCTTTGAATGAATCTGAATTAAAAGTTGCGATTTAAAATTGTTAGTGAGGAAAAGGCAATTATTCTTCATTGTTACGACTGTGTTATATCAAGACATTTACTGAGAAATATATCATTTTTTGACATTAACAATTCTATCAAATATTTAAGACTCAAAATGTCATTTTGGAACAAGTGTCTAAATGCAGCCCAAGTGGGGATTCAGGAATTTTTCGGATTTCTTTTTAGCATTCTACTTTGAAACGTCACTATTAGCGGGAACAAAGAAAATGTCTAATTTCATTTCCATTCTTTTTCCCCACACCAAGCAAATGAAGGCTTATTTCCATAATTAGGGAAATTTTTCACTGCGCTAATAACGGAATCTAATTTGTGAAGGAAGCCTGGGGTTGCTAGGGTGACATTTTTGTCGCTTTTCTGACAGGTTCGAAATTCGGAATTCCGTTCCCAGACAGTGGGCAGTATAATTACCGACGATACTGCAAACACAACTGCATCTGGATCTCTGAAACTTTTTTAATTAATGCCTTTTTTGTAATATCTGAAAGCACTAAAACAAGAATCCATCATAAAAATTAGCAAACATTCATTATTCTTCATTCCCTATGGACTTTTTCATGAGAAAGCCCAGGGTTAAGATGAACACACAGTATTGCAATGGCTGCCAACAATAACAAAAACTGTTTTCCTTTTTCAAATTAAGAACTATAATTAATGAAAATGGAAACAAAAAATTTGTCATCAATTTTTTTCAAATCTTGTGACTAATTGTTTATTAATTAATCCACCTTGTACATATACACCGTCTGAATTTAGCCATATATTGAGCCTTTTCTCTATATATTTATAACTCTTTTCTCTATAAAGGTCACTTAAGCTGGAATAACACATCATCACAAAATGGCTGACCGCGAATCAAAACGGCATTTCGATTTAATAAAACGATATTATGGACTGGAACGTGTAACTTACTCCATAGCCGAGTGGATAAAGTGTCGGACTTGTGATCCGTACATCCCGATTTTGATTCCCATAGGAGCTAGCTTTTGTTGTTACTTACTGGATTAATTATTTTAGATATTCATTTTTTATCCCCAAAATGCAATTTTTTCGCTTATTTGACATTTGTACAGTTTATTTATCATTATATCTTTCATTATCAAATTATTTCCTGTTAATTTGAGTGACCTTTTCCAGGTGTGTTATTCCACCTTAATAAAAAAATGTTTCATTCATGCTGGTGGTAACATCTTAAACAAAGTTTGGCTGTACATTATTCAAAAAACGCTCATTTAAAATTACTTTAAATTCAGATTTCTTCTTTTTTCTTTTAAATTAATTGTATTGGATATGAAGACGAAACAATAACTTAACTGACATTGTAAATTAAACTGCTCTGGAATTTCAGTAATAAATTTGCTGACTTGTAAATAAAAACCGCTGAAGAAATTGAACAGTTTTGACTTTGACTTGGCCGCAATGTATTGCTTGTTTAACAGTAGCAAATGTTCTCAAGCACCTAGTCATACAGCGCAATAAATTGGCTTATAGAAACATATTATTTACGCGTATTTGAGTGTGAGACCCTGATCAGCCGGTGCTGCGTATTTGCGTAGGGGCGGGAAACTGGAGGAGGTAGAGTGTGCGGACAATAGACCATCGCTTCTTCTTGTTTACCTAGCTCAACCATCAAGTAAGACCCTCGACATTGATCAGCTGCTGGCACCAATTTATAACTGGTCCCCTATCCAACAATCCCATTTGTAAGTTACAATAGGCGACTGTCGCCCCTCATTGATCTCCCAGGGTTCCCTGTTGACATAGGGGCGGAGTCAAACACTTAGACCCAGTTCAAACATCTTAATCCTAAAAGCGTTTTTGAAAACCTATGACAGTTCTTTTCTAAACTTTTCACAACTCATTAAAGGAATTATATCAGCTCTATAAGGCAGGAATTGTTTACTTGTATTCAGTCCGACAAAGAAGAGTTTTATTCAAATACAAACACAATAATTCTATTAAAACTAAAAATATTGAGCTTGTTCCTGTGTAAATGTCAACATATAAAGCATCAATATGTATTTTGTTTCTTCAATACAAAGTTAGATTTATTTTACGCTCAAAATAAATGTAAGAAAATTCAAACTTCTGATTAAAGGATTATTTATAGAATTTAAATTGACGACATCTTTTATAGATACAAATGCATAATGCTGGTATCATTTATCTTTGCTATGGTTGCATTGCTTTAACTTTTTTTTTACAAAGGACAGTCCATGCATTTAACAAAAAAATAAGAAAGCTAGCTTTGAAGATCAAAAAGTTTCATGGAGACAATCTTTCAAACAAACAAAAACCCATCAAAAATAGAGGTATTTATTCCTCGTTTAGAAAAATGTGCTCTTTGACAAGATAGTTTAATGTTCTAATAAAATCTAAATATGGATGAGGAAGAAAAATGGATTCAGGAAGATACATCAATTCCACTGCCCTATAAAGAACCACAACAATTCAAACAAAGGCATTTTTACAGGCCCCGTATGACCCATTATACAATGCTGCCCTGACAACCTTAAGCTTTGCAATCATCTCCCACAATTTCTTCACTTCATGAGAACAAGCTGAATTATTATGCATCATGAAGATGATGTGTTTTAAAGACATTTCCATGCAGCAAAGCTCTGGAAGAAATATAAAGTATTTTGCAGGCAGGCTTTTTATAACGTACAACTTTACTTGAAGAGAAAATCCATTAATCGACAATGAATTTGCTCTCTCTTGGTTTTTTTTTAATGTTCTTCGTCTCCATAGATAGGAAACACATCAAAAACCTCAATCTTGGTCACCAGGGAGCTTAAATTGATTCTCTGTAAACAAAGACCTACTGCAGAAAAACATTGATGTGATGGAGATCAGGAAAATACCATTTTACTTTATTTGTAATCAATACATGTTAACGGTTATCAGGGGCTCATCAGAACACATTTGAGGGAAAAAAACACAAAAAATTGAAACTTTTTGTTATGTGGCTGAGTTGAAAAGCAATGCAGGTGAATAAATAATTGAATTCAGCTTGGCCTGCATTTCATTAACTTCAGATTGTGACTCTGATAAAACAGAAACAATAATCAATTGTGCAGGAATTCAGATTGTTTTCACAAATATTGAAATAGCTGGGTGTCTTATAACCAACTTCAATAAATAAATTAAAATGGTTTTAACAAGTTCAATCACAAGGCTCTAACATACCAAACCAAGCTAGCTCTAGAATCCCTCTAACATACCAAACCAAGGTTCAACTAACACCAAATGCCAAATTAAGCTACCCTCTTCCCCCAACACACCAACACATTGATCCAACCTATATCCAGTGGTTATATACCCCAATCTATATTTTTAGTCACTAGCTCTCTCTCTCTCTCTCTCTCTCTCTCTCTCTCCCCTACTCAGGAATTGTTTCTGCTACATATATATATTTATCTGATAACTGAATCTTGGTCAAACATCATCAATGCAACCACCTTTAGTTATAATCTTCATTTCATTCTAGTCAGCCTAACAAATAAAACTGAAGTGACAATGACCCTGTCATAATTTGTCTCATGTTCCAGATGCTATAATATACATATCTTTAATGGCAGGTCATTTTAAAGTACTTTAATGTTGACGACTCCCGTTCAAAGGGTTGACTTGGTATTTACGTTTACGTAACCATGCTCTGCCTGCATTGGGTGTAGTACGGTATGAATACTGGATAAAGCCTTCCAGCCCGTCAGCTCGTATTATGTCATGTGTAGGTTACCTTTATCACCTGATCATAACTGATCATAACCAGAGATTGGGCTGCTACATGACTGACTATAATTGACAGATTGTTGATTTTTATTCACTGCAATTAACAGATATTATCGGAAAAACTGCAGCTCCGATTAACCTGCAGCTCCGAGTTACCCACAAGACCAAATTATCTTACAGCAGTTTCCAGCAGTATAATGTCCCTGTTTACTATTTGGATTTGTATTCCATACTTGATTAAAATAACACAAATGTGTGATGTTGGGAAATATCTATAAATGCACAGAAAACAAAGCGTTTTTTTCTTGGTGAATTAATTTGTCTGCTCAATGTATAGGCATGCTTTCAAGCATTAAGAAGGGAACTGTCTGTCTCGCAGCGACAGTGCACTAGTAGCAAGAGTCAGAAATCATAGCATCTAATGGAGCATTGCAGCAAGCACACATTACACCCAGAATGCACTAGCTATCAGAGTCCTAGTTGCCTTCCTATCATTCCAATTTTGTGTACTTGCTGACAGAGTATTCAAATATCTGGTTAGATGACCTTCACTGAAAGGAAACTAAAAACAGGTTTGTCCTGATCTAAGTCACAGAATTTTCAAGTTTTCTTTTCTTTTTTTCTTTTTTTTGGGGGGAGGGGGGGGGGAGAAAGAGAGAGAAAGAGAGGGGGAACTGAAAGAGAGTTGGAGTTTAATTTGTGTGTATTGATCTTGGGCCTCAAGTCATTAAAGGCTGTCATGGATGAAGTCCCCAAGAGATCTTGACTCTTTGACTTCAAGTTTTAAAATCGATACTGTCACACAAATTCTGTCAAATAAAAAACAGCGTCTGATCAGCCCGGGCTATTGGTGACTGGGAATGTGTTACACTGGATGTCACAGAACACAGACACAAGTTTGCGCTGGTGGGGAGGACATTTATCATCCCCTGGAGACTCCGATGACATTGGGCATGCACACATCTCCGTCAGGACACCTAATTAATGCCGTTCTGTTTCCATGTCAAGGCCTTGAATAATAGTTTTTGCTTCACGGAATTCAAAACAAAGTCATGTAATTCAGGCTGGACGGTCATCAAATTGCCAATGAGATCTACCTAAACTTTATTAAAAATTACTTGTTAATTAAGCTATAAACTATTAATAAGTAAGGAAATATCCATATATTTTAGCATAGGAATGTTTTCCTACATCCTTATACAGAACTCTTCTTTTATAAAGTCTAAAAATGGCCACAAGCATTCATCCCTCTTAAAATGATACGTGTTAAAGAGTTAACCTTTGTTTTTGTTTTGGGGGAAACAAATTACTAATTTACTTTATATGTGTTTCCACAGTAAATTGATTGCAAATTGATTAGCAAACTGATAGGATATTCCATTAAAACTAGCATTTGACACAGTTTTTAATCAGCAAGTCATGATCAGTTTAAAACCAATTGAGGGTTTTTTACAGTTTTGACTTTTCTATGTTGATTCATATGATGCATGATTATGGTTAATATACTTAAAAAAAAAAAAAATCTGTAGAATTCAAAAATTCCAAAACAGTACAGTATATGACATTTTGAATACGATATCATCTCATCCACATTGATATCCTCTCATCCACATTGAGATTTCAAAATGTCTCAATCACCACCTTAGAAAACTTAATATAAAAAAAACATGACTGTTTACATTAAAACACGGTTATAACGAAGCGCCAGAGACGGGTGATTTTGCTTCGTTATAAGCGTAATTCGTTATATTCGTCAAGTTCAGAATATATGATATAGTCATATACAACACAGAATAACAAGATAAAGAGGAATGAAAATCACTTCGCTGTAAGTGTCAATTCATTATAAGTGTATTTGCTATAACCCTGTTTCACTGTATGCAACTCCGTTCATAGTATGGAGGACCGTCAAGCTGAGTGGCTCTATGAAGAACCAAGATAGTAAGCTGGTGATTGATTTCCTATAAGACACGGGGGTGACGGATTCCATCCCTGTCCGACCACATGTTAATTACTATCTATGGACATCAATGATTACTATGACCTCAGGGTCAATCACCACATCATAAGGTCGTCTCGGGGGTCAAATTTACACCTGTTTCAGATGCTGCACTCAGAGATCTTGGCCCCTGGGAGTCTAATTCTATCCTGAGGTTAATATATTTCTGTACAACAATCATGTTAGGACTTAATATTCTGCTGGACTGCTACCAAAACTGTAGCCAGTAATTATGAACGGGGTCCCTTGTTGGTTGTATACTTGGACTTGTAGTCTATACAATGTTAAATGAACCCTACAGCTATGGCTGGAGATAAAAGGGAAACTGTTCACCAAAAAAAAAGAAGAAATTCTTGAAACAATCTCCTACAAGTCTGACCTCCATCCCCCTAAAAAAATTAAAAAGATGATTCCTTCTATAATCTAATTAGTGATGCATGATCATACTGACACAATAATATAAGCTAAAGCTGTAGCTTATACGTTTTGAATGGATGGATGGAGCATTGGATAGGTGAATTGAGAGCAAAGGTGTATAGACAAGCAAGAAAATTCTAATGGTGGTCTATGTTGTTTGACAATAAATTATGCACAGCTCCTGATGAAAATTATTGTGATTTGCTGAATGCTTTTAACTGCTGGATCAAAGAGAATACAGAGATGCCCAGTACCCGTAATACACAGTTAGAACACACGTCCTGAGAGTTTACATTCTAAAGGTATTCCATTTAAATGCTTCACCAATCAATGCAATCTATTCCTTAGTTCTAGCTTCCTTAAAAATAATCGACAGCATTTGTATAAATTTGAAGTTGTTCTATGCTACTTTGAATTTTTTTAAACTACAATGTAATTAAAATATTCATTTTTGATCAGAAATCTCCAATAAAATGTTCCATTCCCATAAAATGCAGCAATATGTCACCTCTCTTTCAATTACTGATAAATCAAATATTGTTTGTCAATATTTCTAATGCCCATTCATTGCTGATAAAGGCAACACATCATCAAGGAATATATAATCAAACACTATTAGAGCCGTGATTTGTTTTAGCTTGAATGCCTGGAGATTGAATACTTGAAGGTCAAACACATTTATATAGAATGGATTGATCTATACACCAATAGACAATCTTGAATTTCAATTATTAATGAATGTATTTAGTTTAAAGAAGTGGACAAGCATCATAGCCTTTATACATGGATGAAGGCAATGAACATCCTTCTTTTAATTAGAGAATTAAAGAATGTTTTTAACAATATAATACATTTGTACAAGGAAAATGTGACAAAGATTTCCAACACACTGGTCAAATGAAGAGTCATTAAAAGCGTGAATTATTGAACACGGATTACCCACTTCCTCTGATGGCCATCTGTCACCTATTGGACAATCTAAATACCCAATGTCCAGGGAAACCAACAATCTTAACACCCAATCTTTAGGTAAGCCAGGGACAGGGCCCATTGTTACCTGCAGTTTGCCTGGTCACACTATTTTAAATGTATTAAATCGGGCCCAATGTCACCTGCTTTCTGTCTAGCCACACAATTCACAATAATATAAAGGTATTAAATATTGAAAATAATCTCAGTCATATTATGATACAAATAAAATTAGCAATTTCATAGCACTTATACCTAACAGAACCCCCATATCATCACTGTTCACAATGACAAAAAGAAAGGCACCATTTCTCTTCTCTCTCTCTCTCTCTCTCTCTCTCTCTCTCTCTCTCTCCTCACTGATTAAAAACCAACTTCATTTCAAAAGAATAAAACAATTTACAAAAGGCTATGGATCACACAGCCTCTAAGCTTGTACCATCTTTTTGTTACCACAGTAACCACCGCAAATAATCTCTCCCCCCAAAAAATGTTCTAAAACATGGAGGACATTACAGCTGATTAGAGTACCTCGCTTCTTTAGAATCAATGAAGGCGACAACTCTGTAGACACAACACTCAGGCCTCTCCAAGAAACAGTTCACCCAGACTTGTAGACTTAATAAAGCTAGTGTGTTATTTGTATAGGTAACATTGATGTAGATGCATAAATTCATTAGACTTGCTTTTTTGTATCATTAGGCTTCGGATGCTTGCAAACACAAATAGATCAAAGAAATCATTATGGAACATTTTGGCACAGATCAAATGATTGCTCTCTCTCTCTCTCTCTCTCTCTCTCTCTCTCTCTTCACAACAGATGACACACCATGCATCAAGTTCAACATCGCTAAGAAGAAACCGCAGCATTTGCTATGACAATTCTCCTTTCCTCTCCAATGCATTACCATTCCGCTGCAATAAGGACACGCTTCCGCTGAGCACTTAGAAGCAATCAAAGATTCCACCGACAGCCTTGTCACAACTTGATTCCATTTGATCACAACTTGATTCCATTTGATGAAATACAATCTGTTGAAAAATCACATTATCTTACAAGACATGAATGACCCTGATAGGAGTCAGGGATGGTAGTGCTGAGACAGGGGAGTAAAAATGGCTGCTCTCTGGTCTCACTGAGCATGAATCAAAGCCATTGTTTCTGGGATAAAACATCCCCACCAGGCAGAAAATTGCAATTTGTCAGTTCAGTGGATGCAGGAGAAACTCTGTTAACAAGTCTGAGAGCATCCTACCCTGGGTACCTGGCTGGATCTCTAAGACTCCATTAGGATTAAAAAAGCTTTTAAACTTAATCCTTTTGGAGCAAGCTCTGTTTGATGAAGTTCATTAGTGAAAATTACCTCTGCAATCTATTAACAATGGCAAAGTTATGGGTACTTAAAATTAAAGGAGATGGATATAAATTTTTATTAAGTGTGGTAGTACCCCATTCACATCTTTATTCTTGGCTAATCACAATTTTTCAGCGTATTAGAAATTTATGTTATCTGGCACACAAGCTTTCTAGATGCATGTACATGTAAACCATACTTAACTGTCAGTACCAATCAGACTCAACCTAACAGAAAGTAAACCCAATCTAAACCCTGGGTTTACTTTCTGGGTTTACTCTGGGTTTACTAGAGTGGACCCAGAGTAAACCCAGAGTGGACACAGAGAGTAAACCCGGTCAGAAGTATACCCTGAATGCAGACGCTACATGTGTATTTGGAATATACATGGGGCAGGAATTACAGGCAGTAT
Source organism: Magallana gigas (assembly GCF_963853765.1). NCBI lineage: Eukaryota > Metazoa > Mollusca > Bivalvia > Ostreida > Ostreidae > Magallana > Magallana gigas. The sequence continues at coordinate 54,250,193 of NC_088856.1, read as the reverse complement.
GATGGCAAGATAAACGACAGGTCTGCTTCACACTTCAGTGCGTACAGTTGACCTCAAAAGCAATTTCCAAGTAAACCCTGAGTAAACCCAAAGTTTCAAAAAACAAACCCAGAGTAAACCCCCCAAAAACCCCCAAAAGTAAACTCCGGGGTTTAGTTGGAGTTTACTCTGGTGTTAGGTTGGGTCTGATCGGTACTCTATTATTCAGAATGATTATTTAGGTTTTTGAGTCCGTCCTTTAGGACCTGTTATTTATGTCTTAATTCCGATCTTTTCCTGGTAGTATTACTCTGTAATGGGTGATTGAGGGGTGATTTTAAATTCATTAGGAGCTCGATGATCTCTGCCACTTGATTGGATCCAGTGCCTTTCACAGGCACGGAACTCCATCCAAACCTGTCTGCGCGTCTTATGACTCCCGAGATATCTACACAATTATTGTGTTAATCTCAGATCTCACCGTGGAAAAGAAAATCTCGCACAGGCCAAAAAAAGTTAATGATGCAAGCACATAGTCAGGACTCGCCGACAGAATCGATGGCCAAATTGACCAACGATTGTCAGATTTTCACCAGCAGTGGCAAGCGATAATTTGGCAAAAATGAATTCTGTGCGATTTATATGTAATCAGGGCGACAGCGAGCGAGTGGTCGAGGGTGATAAATTTCTGTGTATAAATTTTGATTGATGTCTCTCTGCCGAAGCCCGGGAAATTCATGAACAATATTAAAAGTGCTGCATCCTGACGAGTAATCACAGCTCCTTCTCTTTGCGGCAACATCTCGTGGCGACTCGAGCTGCTTATATTACGACGCCTAGACCTAGGAAAAGAACTTATAGGCAGAGAAGGAGGGAAAAAATCTATTGGGTTTCCTTCAAGAGCCAAACCTGATGAATGATCTTAGACGTTTCTCATTAAGAAGATACAGATACAATTTGGGTTGTTTTCCAGCAGTAAATTTCATCAAAGCTACATCTGAAATGACTTGCAAACTGAAAGTGACAATTACTCTCTCCACCTCAGAAATTACGACACAGAACTCTCAATATATACTGACAGTTCTTATTGCAAGACCAACCAGCAAAGTTGTCTTAATTTAAATGACTAATGCATGTACTTTACAGGCGATTAACCATTATGTTGTTTTTCCCCTTGCAATGTAGTCTAATGAACTCCCAACTTAATTACTTTGCAATACACATTAAAAATCAATTCAACTGTAGAAAAAAACGGGATTTAAGTTTAAAATAAATGAAACACTGCACTATTGATTCGAGTTTAATGATGAAAACAACAAATTCAGTGGACATAATTGATGGCATACAACCACTGGAGCATCCAGCTCTAATTGTTTCAGACACAATCAGAAAATGTTGTCTCCATTTGGGATGATGTTTTTTTTTTCTCTATAATTCCAAGTGTTGGTATTGATTTCTCCCCCCACGACCTAAGTGGTAATTGTGTGTAATAAAATTTGTCTGGGTACCGAGTAAAACAGTATACTTGTTACATAGACCCTGATGATTTATTTACAGAAGATCACAGCTGAAAGCAGAATTCCGAATATAGAAAAATTTCAGTGAATAAGTAAAATCAATGGGTCCCTAACAGACCCAGGAGTAAATTGGTTCCTTCCGTTAACTGGTTCCACTGGTGATGTATGGAGATAATACTGTCTCACGAATCTGAGCAATGTCGAATGTTCAAGAAATTCATTTTTCTCTAAAACAGACAGTCCAATTTTCCACATCTGTTTATCACGTAATCCAAAGTAATTAATGAAACAATTAAATTTCCCTCCCAAGACTCAGTATCAACTAAAAACAAGAAACCAAAAATAATCAAATATAATTATTAGATACAAGCAATTAAATCCCACTTCTACACAATATTTCATCTTTATTCCATTTTCTCATTACATCTTGACAATGACGTACCATCTCGCGTTACACGTTTTATGTAATGTATGACGATTTTTAAATGTTAATTTGGCTGATAACTCGGATATAAATATTATCTGGCACACGATCACCTTGTCGTTTACCTGTCAAATCCCTCGTACCTGTAAAATTCAGTGAGCTGTTGTGACATACACAAAAACAACCCAGATCTAAGAATCTCCTACCTGGTAGCTCAGGTGAGATTTGACAGGCAGACAATCATTAAGGTGTTTGCTGGCCCTAATGGACCTGTTAGATCGACAATGATTTACCTGTCAGACAGGTGTAATAGTCAATGGTCGCTTGTCGTAATGCTGTCAATATCACTGTCGATATCCCCCCGGGGGATCCCGTCATTAAATGTCTACTATATTAATCCTCCAAGACTAATTACACACACTAGTCTATACTCTTCTAATAATAGATCATTTAGGAAATTAGTATTTGTTGAGTCCAAAATATTGTTGAAATTCACTTAAAATTCACACCAACTAAAATATATCCAATTACTTTTGCTTCACGCTAAATATCTTACAATTTTATAAAGTTAACAATTTTTTTAATAATCATTTTTTTTATGATTGCCAAAAATATATAGCTATGATATATTTTGTGATTTTTCCATCAAATCTTAATCTTTAAATTTGTGTTATGGAGATTATAAACAAAGTGGTCATGTCTTCCTTTATTGGAACTTTTATCCAGAGACTCTGCTTATGGTCTGTAGATTAAACAGCAATACACAACAGAAGCCATGTACAGACTTGGATATATAACAAAGACTTTGAAGGTAAAATGGAGGTCTGTAATGTATATACATGCATGTCTACCCATCATTTCTGAAGTCTGTTACCACGCATGTCTATTCATTATTTTAGAAGTCGATCTCTTGACATGCATATCTATGTACCAGTACCCATAATTTCATATGCAAGTCACATCTTTGGATGCTAGAAGTCTTACCTTGTACAGAGTAACATAGCCAGAACCAGAGTAGTGTTACATCCCAGAATAAAAAGTCTGCTCGCCTCATGGTTAAAATTCATGTAACGCTCACTTCCTCTAGCAGGCCATCAAAATTCAGTCGCCTAACGGTCTTCATCACAGTTTCACATACAGGTTGTTGGTCAAAATATCAGGCTCCCTGAAAAGAACGACAGATTGATATTGAACCTATCATTATCTCACTGTACATCAGTTATTTAATTATTTCTCTCAACACGGTCAGGATACCGTAAATATATAATCATTTCCTGCATATAGAAAAATCCAGACTTACAATCGGGGAAAAAACCTTGTATTATTACACAGCGAGTCTACAATTATTCTCACCGCTCAATCGACAGACCTACACGCAGCAAACGAAATAATCTCATGCACACAAATGGATGTAGTCCATCCTGCCCTCAGGTAAGAACTCTGGATTCCACAGCTCAGAATAATAGAAAAACCCTGTCCTTGCAAATGACAATCAATTGGCAGTGTAGGGATGTTTATCCAAAAGTCCTGGTATTTTTAAAACATGCTCAGTATGGTGTGTCCTAAGGGCAACAGCACTGAGAGCATACAACAGGCGGATTGTGGAAGTACCGTTAGCAGAAGACAGGACAATGGCAGAGTCCATCAATGGATCAATGGCGACCTGTACTGATCTCTGTCACATGGACCGTGGGGGGGGGGGGGGGGGGGGGGGGGGGGGGGAGAGAGAGAGAGAGAGAGAGTCATTATATAAGAAAAACACTACCATTTAAAGGACCAAAGAGTTAAGGTGGGGAGGAATTTGTTCAGAAAATAAGAGGGAGAAGATTTGAGTAAAGTCCAACTGAAGCATTGTATATGAATACATGAAAGGGAAGAAATGAAATAGAGAAAAAGAAATGGGGGTAGGGAGGGGGTTAAATTAAATTTGAGATAAGTGAAAATTAGATAAGAGATCTTTCTTATCCATAGTAGCTTATAGGGACGTACCTCATTTCCTCTTCAAAATACAAGCCCTAGCTAATTACTGTTCAATATGTGTGAGGAGATATGTTGCTTGGAGACCATTTCCAGTTTTTCCAACTCCATCTCATTACTAATATGGTGTAAAAATTAAGAAGCGCAGCTTTTCAATATAACACTGTTGTTATGATTATCTTCGGATGCCCTGGGGGTAATTCTACTAAGGTGACCCTACCATTCATCTCTACACCCTGGCTTCATGCTCATTAAACTGTGCATCAGATCTCAGGTTATGTAAGATCTGTAATTCCCTCCCCACAAAGAAACTAGGTCTTCAGAAATTGCTGGACCTAATTCATCAGATTTTGCTGTCAAATCATTTTTCTGCTTTTTGTCCAGGTGATAAATGTAAGTGAAATGCAAGGTTTGCTATGGCTGCGCTTTATGCAAGCATTTAGATTGTCATAATAATTGCGACCTTTCAATGTTTAATAAGTTTTCATAAGGAAAATGAATTGATTTTTTTTTTCTCCCTTCCTGTTTTACTCTCTCTCTATTTAGAACTTAACAGACATAAATGAGTTACCCTCATACAATGAAAGGAATACTTTTATTTAAAACAATAATAGGTAGCCTAATTTGTTACAGGATAGATTATCATATTTCACAGATTTTTGTGGGCATATGTTTTTGGAAGGGTGTATGGTATTGGTGGGCGAGAAATAAAAACTAATATTATTTTTTGCAAACTAAAATTATTAAACCAAATGACCAATAAATATTATACTCCTTCACTGGTAAATTATATATAATTTAACATCATTTTACAATACTGTCAATTCCGTCTTAAACGCGAGGAATTTATATCCGCGTAAAATCGCGAAAAGCATCTCTCGCGGATTTTAAAACCTCGCTATTAATTTCTGAAAGTTGAGAACTATCAGAAATATGTATATATCTCCCGCATTCGCGATTTGATATTCTCGCGATTTGATATAAAAAACAGCAGGATCGAGGAATTAAGTAATCGCGTAATATAAGGAATTTACAGTACTTTCACCTATCATAAGTCAAGCTGAATGCTTCAATAACCCTTTTTTCAACGTTACAATGAAAATAGCTCTTATAACCTTTTTTAAAAGTGTTACATCTGAAGACACATTAGCTTGTATTAATTAAATGAATTTTACGATATATGCTTTACAGTAAAAGATAGTCTATATGATAATACTTTACAAGGCAGACTCTGAAATGTTTAAGTATGATGTCTGAGGCTGATATTCACTATATATCAAAAAAGATATTCTAAAAAATATAATACCCAGGGTAGCACAATTAATCATTCATGTTTTAGTTTCAGTAAGACCTGAGGAATGAAAGCAATTTAAAATTCATTCAATTGAAAATTACATGAAAATGTTATATATTTAACCTTATTTACTTCTTGTTCATATTAATTTTTCTGATAATCTTTGATCTCAAAGTTTCACAGCAAGCATATGAAAAACAAAATGCCTCTTGCTGGATTCCATGTTTTAGGGTAAATGACTTTCAACGATATCACACCTGAAAAGGTGATACTCACAACAAAGACGTTACAATAGTATTCCTCGAATCATAATTGACACAAGTCACTATAAAATTCCTTTGTATGAAAGTTATCAATACGAGGCTGAGAAACACCGCACATTAAACACAAGATAAATTTCAAGTCTGAGTGGTCAATGTTTCCGCAAGCTAATATTCCATTATTTAGGGCAAAAATCAGCCAGTGAAAACACCAGAAATTATTGTCACCAAGATTGGCTTCAAGTGCAAAAACGTGTCCCTCCAAAAAAAGAGACCCGCAGAGCAAGATGACGTCGAATGTGGTGGATACTGTCACAGCGGCTTCAATCATTCATTACAGAGCTAACGAAACTTAAAAAATAAAATCCATCAGTCCTGTTCTCTCTAACTGCGGCACTTAGACATAAAAATTCCGATTTTTACACTCTTTCCATGAGGAGGACCTGAGTGAACAATAGATTTACACGCTTTGCGTCACTATATCAACATTGACAACAACAGACTGTACTAGCCCATCATTACATTCTCTCGGTGATATATATATATAGCCTTCCTTTTTTTAATTGAATTGCGATTTCCCTCATGGTTGACAATGTCATTAACCAAACCGAAAAAAAAAGGAAATGAAAAATAGCCGCAATTTTTTTTTTCTTTCTTTCTTAAAAAAAAAGCCATTAAACGTTCTCCATGCTTTATTAAACTACAGGAGGTTTTCTATAGAGACCTAATGCAGCCTGGATTGTTGTTTTTCAATTACAGCCCAAAACTGTCAGGCCCTAGAAAGCTTATAAAGGAGATTTTCTCGGCACAAATCCTCTAAGACAATTCCCTGGGTCTGTGTTTCTCCCGAGTCTCAGTGTCGTCGTGCGATGTGACTCACTCTCTGACACAGAAGTTGAGTCGTCGCTTAATGAATGAAATTTACAAATTAGCAGGAGAATGTGCACCAGGCCCTCGATTCAGCTATGACAAAGAGAGACAATGATTTTCTTATAAATCATTGGAAAAATAGAAAGAAGCTATAAGGCACAGAAGAAAAGGGAGATGCATGTATTTTAACTTTTTTTCATTTGAGCAAAATACAATCTCCCTCTCAGATTGATGTTATCCCTTACTTTACATTTCTTTTTTTTTATCGATACTTAACAAGCTTTATTCATAAACACATTTGGATATAAATTATCATTAAAAACCGCATTTACCTCTTTCTGTTAGTACATAATTCATTTCATTGTGAAATTCAATTCGTCTTGAAATTATTAACTGAAAAAACCCCAATAAGATTGTGTTAAAAGATCCTTGATAAATGAATATGTATTTTACACTCCTGTAGGTTAAAATCAAAACTGATGCGTCATATTCAAGCAGAGTGGTAGGCGTCTATAAGCAGTATATCTTAAGTATAGGTAACACTGGGGACAAATTCTGCAGCTCTTAAATTGATGACAGACCTTATGTAATTGACACAACATCCCGATTACTTCATGGCAGACACTATAAAGTGTATTTCAATGGATGAATCATAATCAATCCACACAATTCTTTTTGATACAACATTTCGTATCTGCAGCCCGTACATAATTTTGTATAGAATTACCTACTAGCTACAAAGCCCACTGTATGATTATATGAATTTCTGCGTATCATATCTCATAACTTAAATACGCAGCGTAAAAAATCAGATGTACTTTGTAGGACGGATTCTGTGTTATATTGTCGTCTGACACGATAAAATCCCATCATTCCACAGTCAACTAAGAGGTTAAACTCTGATCTCGATCTCTATTCTTGCAGCATAAGCCACACCCGAAACATCAAACCTCTTTGTATACACACACATCTACAATATCGAGCATGACTCTGCACAGGGTATTAATTAATTAACATGCTGATTTTCTCCTTCAATGTGCTAAGTACTTTGACAATTCACAATATTTGTATGAACTGATCAGTAATTATGGTAACTTTTAAATTTACGTAAATTTTAGAGAAGATTTTGCATTTCACTTCTGCACCATATTGCAAGATCTAGATGTTCACGGCTGATATTTTACACAAGCTAATCAACTCTACTTCTTTAAACATGTTAACATGAACCGCTAAGCTTGTACAACCGTTTAAATAGTTAACTTTATTCATTTGGATGAAAATTATCAGAAAAAAAAAGCCCAGTTCTTTTATGTTCAGTAATCCTATTTACCTGCTAAATCATCCATTGAAATTAAATATATGATTAAGTGCACATCATATGTACATTGTGTGGTAAGTCAGGCATATTTTACGAGCTAGTTTACATCAGATTTGTTTTACTGGCTTACAAGTTATAAAATCAACAGTGCAGACTAAAAAACCACAGAATTACAAATTAATATCTTAGATAGCGTTTTATTATAAATAAAGCCAATATGAGTGCAGAATGAACTTTTTATAATGATTCGTTAATGCTTCAGATGTTAATTCAAAAGATTCTTTAATTTGATTCTGACTATGATTATACCGGTAGTATAAACTCGACAAGACAGTATCTAATTAAAATATCAAACATGTAAAGAGATTACAATCAATTTATAGAGATTGTTTATAAATAGAATTATAACTATAAAGCACCAAGTATGTTAATTTATTGAAGATCAAAGAAAAAATAAGAGAGATGATCAGTTAATTCATCTGTTTTAACTTTTTTCAACTTTCAATAGCACTTGAATGAGCATTGGATTTCACGACTTCAATTACAACACATTTTCCTATTTATTTTACTTTGTGTGTATTCATAGTTACTTGCAATTTTAATATAATTACAGAATAGACCAATTACCTAAAGATGGAATACAATGTAAGTTATTTTCTTTGATATTTACTAGTAGGAAAATAGCTGAGAGCTAATGTTTGTTTGTAAAACCCGACTTAAAATAAATATTATCTTATCTTATTTACATATTTCGTGAGGAATGCACCACCTATTGCATTGATCCTGACCATTATTGAGTAATTATATATATGTGTGTCATAAATACCCTACATCCAGTGCTTCACAAATACTTGTACACATGTATCAAAAAACTAAAATCAGATTTGCTCATTCTCCGTGGAGTTGAAACTGTTACAGTTAAAACATTATTCAATTAGTAAAGAGTTCATTAATCAAATACTGAGAGATGGAGTGAGCAGCTCATTAATTAATTACTGGGATTAGCTGAATAGTTGAGCACCTCTCTCCCGCACCTAACACCCATGGATCCCCCCTCCCAGTAATCTCTCTCAATAATGGCGAGCTTCCTTTTTTTTCCTACACAGTCATGGATTTTTTGCTGGACCTGATTTACACCTATTGGAATCCATTAGTCATTCATCACTTATAATAGCAGCCTGCAACTCCATTTACTCTCATAAAAAAGAAGAGGGTGCAATTCTCACTTAGCCCACACAGCTATCTTCATTTTTCACCGTCCAACATTATTGTTTGTTGGGTGCAATTTTTTTTATACATGTACATATTTACCCTACAATATAATTCTATTTTTACCCTGGTTACTTTGGTGATTAAATATATACAGGTAATACTCAAACCTGACTTTAATTGACATCAGTAGAAACATTTATACATGCATTTAATTTCAAAATGTATCAACAATTGTGACCCACTTTCCGCACATTTTTTCACAAGTCAAGCACTTTGCTGGTACTTGTACTACTTCAGTTTTCTAGAGCTTGAACCAAATTGATGTGTGATATTTCATATATTAGAGAAAAGGTCAAAATTCACTGCATCACCTATAAGTTACTTCACCAGTTCTTTAGGTACCATGACAAAGACTAATTTGTCAACATCCAAACTATACATAACACTTATGAATGTTAACAAAATGAAAGGACACTAATCTTTATCAAGAACAAAAGAAACAATGATGATGATGTAATGATGATGATGATGATGATGAACCTTTTTTCACCATTCATCATCTTAGCATTTAAAGAAAAGATAATGAAAATAAGTTACAAATTGTTTCAATGATTTATCTATATATCATAAAGATAAAAAAAAATGGCAAAAATTCACCTTACTTTGTAAAGGTATTAAATCAATCTCTTATTACTTCCGGAGATTAGAAGATTCTTCCCACTCCGAAAAAAAAAAATTAATCGAAGCACAGTAGAGATTTATGACACATCTTGCATCTCCTATCTAAATTATGTGAATCTTTATACATCCTGTAACAGTGTAAATTGCTGGGAATTCCTTGCCAGAAATCAAAGCTCCCAGGTGTAAATAAATGGAGCCCGGTGACCAATGCACAGAATACTAGATCCCTCGCTCAACGACTACCCCCCTGCAATAAATCCCCCCTTAACAATAACTCCCACTGTCCTGTGCTGTTAAAATCACCTGAACAGATGTTCCTTAGGATTAATCGTCCTTTGCAACAATTGGGTAACAAGCTCGGAAAGGTTAGATATGATAAGCCGGCCTCCATGTTTATTGCAGGTAGTTTATAATAAATAATCTAAGATCTTGGGGTTTAAATATTGCTGCTCTCTCCCAGAGCTTACTCGCTGCTTAATTTAGTTTTATACGTCTAGCTCCAAGACTTCCCCCCTATACGAAGGACCCATCAAACATGAAGGATTACATCAAACTTAAAACACAGTTTCTTCATTTTGATTCTTGACATGATCGAATGTTATTGAACCTGGTGATGAAAAATTAAATACATTACGTCTATGTCACATGGAGAACCCCTACCTTCAGCTGAAAGATCTTGTGCCTGCCAGTTTCCAACAAACAATAAAGACCGACTATATTGACATCATTTAGAATAAATATTACAAGTTCTAGTTAAATAAACTCACAGGGAAAAAAGAAAAAAAACAATCAATTTACCTGCGGGTTTTTTTGACGTTTCCTCTGTGCACACAGAAACGATCTAATCCTGATTGTGTAATTATTGCACAAACAATATCTTCAACTAGAGAGACATGCTAACAATTCTAGTCAACATTTCATCCAGCGCGCAGAGAAAATTAAAACTAAGCGTGGCATCTGTCACTATGTCCCTGCTATGTCAATCAATATTCCCCAACGTTAATGAAAATATTTAAAGGTACGGGGACCGTTTTTTTTTTATGTATTGGAACTCGGCTGCAACCTAACAATAGCTCGCTCAGTCCTTCCACCATCCAACAGAATCCTATGAAGCATGATAAAACGCGGCCTAGCCGAACAATGAAGAGACCTTATCTATCGATTTTAAAAAATTACAATGAGGCTCTACCATGGTTCATTTCTCTCCCAATTCCTTCTCATGTTGACATTTCTGTTGCAGACGTTACAAAAAATTTGTCTCCTGATGGAGCAAGCTCCGGGGCCAAGCAGCCGATTTAATGGCCAGATAAATGGACTCAAATATTGAATAAAATGTGGAATAACTCCACTCAGTTGCACCAAAGTCTCCAGAACCCTTGTGTGCTGAAATCACTACCGCCTATGGAAATATTTGTATTCGACAAAAACCACGGATATTGGAGCTTAAACTTTTAATATGGCATCTATTCCCTGAGGAGTTTGTCTATAACGGAACTAAAGCTAGCAGTAAATCTGTTGTAGATTTCTAAGGTCGAATAGAAACTTGTAATATTCTTTTATCATGAGATATTTCAATAGAGGGCTTGTAGTCTTTTCATTAACCTGTACATGCTATGTTGATCAGGGATACGGAAACTCCGATCCCTAAATTTCCTGGAACAAAAAATTCTCCTTTTCATGTTGTACATCAAGCAGTCTGCTAATTTTGATACTTGTGTTATCCACACAGATAACAATGCTCCATATGTCGTATAAATCTCTCCCTCTCCGTTGACTGCTGCACATTATGCATTTCATGGATTTCTGTTTAATTCACATCAAAGCCGACAGTGTATCTATAATGTCTGTGTACATGCTCGCATATGCTTTTTATCAATAATTAATTTATATAATTATATTACAGAACAGTAGGCACCGATTGAATTACATGTAACTACATAATAATTAAGTCCCTCTATTGCCTGACATCCTCTATCCCAGCACGCTGCTTTGAAGAGACAGCTTGAGTTAACTTCTGTATATATTTCCAATAACCTATAACTTGGAATCAATAGCTGCTTTATAGGGACTCACTCGCTCCTGTATATACCATATTTCCAATAGCTTATTACCTGGAAACAAATCAACACATGTTTTGAGACAAAAAAGTACTTAAGGTCAAAATCTAGTAAATGATTCTAGAGTGTCTTTTTGGTGCTAGAACCATTATGATGTCATAATTGATTTGAAGAATTTTTTTTCAGTAGTTACGACTTTAAAGGAATTATGTAAAAAATTAAACAACTTCTTGACATTGTATAATGTTAAATCACAGGAAAATTAATCCTAATACCTCTATTTAATTTGACATCATTTTAAAGAGGAGGTCAAGAGCTTGTTTAAAGCCGTTTTTGGGGAGACTGTAGGCATTCTTGATATATTTTATTAGTCAAAAATGGACAAAATTCAAAAATTTGTTCCTCAATTTCTTCATATTTCATTGAAAGTTACAGTTTAAAACATGATATTTCATTGTGTTTACCAAAATATTTAGCCCCAATACACCCTATCAAACAAAGCTTTTGTTATGAAGCATCATTGAAAGAATTTATATCTTCAATTTAATAAACATAAAGGCACCTTTCATTTACTAGACCTTGACCTTAAAGGACTTACTATTATAGAAAATATTGGATCATAAATCTATTTCACCATCCATGTTCGATAAATAACAACTGCTCTATTTTTAAACTGTTAATGCTAATATGAGTACACAAACCAATTTCCATTCTTTAATTTCCATTTTATTTCAAGTTAACTATTAATGCATGAGGACATTTGCATCCTTATGTTAACAAACATGACTCGAATCAATCAAAAATCCACATATAAAGCAGCCTTTTAACATAAACATTTTGAATTATTGGTATACTGAGCCCGAATTTTTTCCAAAAAATTTTTTTCACACATTTTTTTTTCCAAAAAAAGAAATACATCGGGGCAGGTAATTTTCAGAGAAACGGGGATGAAAATCTAAAAAATAATTTTATGTGGCCTGAGACAAGCAAGCTTTGTGTCAAATTTTAGCTTCTAATTATTTCCATTAACACAAGACATGACACAGACAGGAATTAAGCATTTTATAAACAATGACCTTGAACTTCCTCAATTGACCTTGGGTCAAGGTCATGACACATCCTAAGGTTATAAGCAATCTTTATGTGAATTAAGAACTTCGAATATTTGTCCATTAGAAAGATATGGACTGGACTGTATGAATTTTGCTCTTATTTCTGCCCAAATGACCTTCGGTCAAGGTCACAACACACCCTTAGGTCATAAGCAATTTTTGTGCGAAGTAAGAACATTCAATGCGTCTCCATAAGAAAGATAATTGGACCGGACACAGATTTTGCACTTTTTCTGCCAGTGACCTTGGCCTTAACCAAATGACCTTGGGTCAAGGTCACAACACACCTTTAGGTTATAAGCAATCTTTATCTGAAGTAACAACTTCCAATATTTCTCCATAAGAGAGATATGGACCAGAGACAAATTTTCAACAGAGACGGACAGACAGACAGATGGACGGACAGACAAGGTGATTCCTATATACCCCCCAATCTTCATTTGCAGGGGTTATAAAAATGCACACTTAACAGGGATTTCTTTGAACATATATTCATGTATCAAAGAATTTCTTTAAACTCTGCACTGCACCCCCCCCCCTCCCCCCTCCAAAAAAAAAAGTTATTACACCAATGTCAGAGATAAATTTAAAGTGAGTGAATATTTTTTAAGCATGTCTATGTATGTATTAACCACATACAGAGAGAGAGAGAGAGAGAGAGAGAGAGAGAGAGAGAGAGAAAGAGAGAGAGAGAGAATGGATCACATTGAACGAGTAAGTGCAAGTGAGACAAAGAGAGATATTTGTATAGTATTCAGGCATCTCAAGAATGGAAGCAGAAATTACATCAATTTATGCCAAAGCTATTATTGCCATTATGTACAAAAACAACCAGCTATTGTTACAGCAAAACTTAGCACTATATATCCTCACAGCATTCCCGCATCTCTACAATTGCGGCAGTGGTCTTGATTCCGTTTATGAATTATACAATAGACCTTTACCACAATTCCTGGTTCGGTTAAAGTCACTTCAATTCAGATCTTTTTTTTTCCACAGAGATTTAAAAAATTTGTAACAAAAGGAGAATCAATTTAAAATGAAGAAGAAAATTAAAATCCAACCAACCAACCCCAAAAAAGGGCCCTTGGTCGTTATGTAATGCCAAGTATTGCTTGTTGGTTTGGGCTGTGACCGTAACAACACCCAAGGGAGACAAATCCAATTTTCCTCCCTGTCAACGTGAGTAATAACTAGCACAGCTCAATATCTCTCCATAGAAAATCTATATTTCTTATCCCGATTGTGATGGGATGTTAAAGGGAGATAATCTGAGCCTCTGACTGATAACATAAAATGTTCATTAGAGTTGATAGCAAGACTGATGAAGTGTAAAATCCCCTGTCCCTCGTACCACAGATCTTGTCATAACTCATAGCATAACAGTATTTAAGTCTACAAACAGTTTATTGACATCATTGTTCCAAGTTAAATAAAGTCAATCATTGAAATGAATCCAATATATACAACTGGCAAAAGCTAAATAAATGCGATGTTGTCTGGATTACAGCATATTTTGCAATAAACTGCAGTGTATCATATCTCACAGCAGTGATTGGTTTCGACAGAAAGCATGGAGAGAGCTACTGGATCATCGTTAATGCCCCAACCATGACTATTATAGACACCTGAATGTTGCAGACTATGAACTTTAGGGCCAGTGACAATTGTGTGATATGTAAGATATTTATCACCATACTAAATCAACCATTTCTGATTTACCCCACAATACTGTTATACCAGTGATGTCCTGTAACAATGCTGTGTTATACCAGTGATGTCCTGTAACAATGCTGTGTTATACCAGTGATGTCCTGTAACAAAGCCGTGTAATACCAGTGATGTCCTGTAACAATGCTGTGTTATACCAGTGATGTCCTGTAACAAAGCCGTGTAATACCAGTGATGTCCTGTAACAATGCTGTGTTATACCAGTGATGTCCTGTAACAATGCTGTGTTATACCAGTGATGTCCTGTAACAATGCTGTGTTATACCAGTGATGTCCTGTAACAATGCGGTGTAATACCAGTCATGTCCTGTAACAATGCTGTGTTATACCAGTCATGTCCTGTAACAATGCTGTGTTATACCAGTGATGTCCTGTAACAATGCTGTGTTATACCAGTCATGTCCTGTAACAATGCTGTGTTATACCAGTGATGTCCTGTAACAATGCTGTGTTATACCAGTGATGTCCTGTAACAATGCTGTGTTATACCAGTGATGTCCTGTAACAATGCGGTGTAATACCAGTCATGTCCTGTAACAATGCTGTGTAATACCAGTGATGTCCTGTAACAATGCTGTGTTATACCAGTGATGTCCTGTAACAATGCTGTGTTATACCAGTGATGTCCTGTAACAATGCTGTGTTGTAACAGTCATGTCCTGTAACAATGCTGTGTTATACCAGTCATGTCCTGTAACAATGCTGTGTAATACCAGTCATGTCCTGTAACAATGCTGTGTAATACCAGTGATGTCCTGTAACAATGCTGTGTTATACTAGTGATGTCCTGTAACAATGCTGTGTTATACCAGTGATGTCCTATGGCAATGATGTGTTGTAACAGTGATGTCCTATGGCAATGATGTGTTATACCAGTCATGTCCTGTAACAATGCTGTGTTATACCAGTGATGTCCTATGGCAATGATGTGTTATACCAGTGATGTCCTGTAACAAAGCCGTGTAATACCAGTGATGTCCTGTAACAATGCTGTGTTATACCAGTGATGTCCTATGGCAATGGTGTGTTGTAACAGTGATGTCCTATGGCAATGATGTGTTATACCAGTGATGTCCTATGGCAATGATGTGTTGTAACAGTGATGTCC
Organism: Magallana gigas; assembly: GCF_963853765.1. Lineage (NCBI taxonomy): Eukaryota > Metazoa > Mollusca > Bivalvia > Ostreida > Ostreidae > Magallana > Magallana gigas. Next base: position 54,234,653 of record NC_088856.1, on the reverse strand, counting down.
TATGGCAATGCTGTGTTATACCAGTCATGTCCTGTAACAATGCTGTGTAATACCAGTGATGTCCTGTAACAATGCTGTGTTATACCAGTGATGTCCTATGGCAATGATGTGTTATACCAGTGATGTCCTATGGCAATGGTGTGTTGTAACAGTGATGTCCTATGGCAATGATGTTTTGATTTAATACAAAGTACAAGCTATTTGTTTTTCCTATATTTACTTGACTTTTATGGCTATATAGGATTGGTGTAGGTTGTGGTACCATTACAAACTTAAAATTAAACCTTCACAACCAATAGATGAGGTTAAACGCTGGTTTATAAATGGTAGTCAGGGTGGCTCAGTGGTAGAATGCTTCACTACTACTGACAGTGTCTGAGTCCATGTCAGGCCTCTTTTATTTATCATATCGTATTATTCAAATTCTTCTATCCTCCTACAAGACTAAAATAAAGAGAAACCAAGAATTCTTAATTTTAATACTGGATAGAGGCAAACCCCTCTCATTTTAAGTTCAACCTTTCTTCCTCGGACATGATGAACCTGCTTGAACTTTGCCAAACACGGAACTATTTTCATGAGGACACTTCACAGCTATGTCAATAATAAGCCAGTACTAAGCTGTAGATCAAAGTCCTATATATATTTATATACAGGTACATCATTGTGCACTTTACGACATTGATTATTTTCCCTCTCCATTTTTTATATTGCCCATTACGATTGATTTCTTCCGACTGTTATTAATAATGAATGAAGAGAACCTTTGTTTCGACGGTTCCTAACCATTTTTCTTGCAGTGTTACAAGATTGATTGTCTTTTACACATAAATTCTGTATTTTATGTATAAACCAGCTTATACCACAGAGTCTAGAGCTTTAGGGCTAACACAGGACACATTAGAGACAAATATAATACTGTGGAATCATTAAAATTCGTGGGGGTCAATTTTCGTGGATTGTGGCTTTTTTGTTATTTGTGGGGATGTTAATTTGTGGACGTGTTGGTTTTCGGTTTCAATAAGAAAACTAACCTTTTAAAATTTGTTTTCGTTGAGGATATAAATTCGTGGAGGAGAGCTACCTATGAATACCTCGAAAACTGAGCCACCACGTACTCTAACGATTCCCCAGTACATCAGCCATCATGTGAAAGCCACAGAGCAGATTTTCGGCTGCCCTCTTACATCAACTTCAACAAAGTTTTTAAATAAATTGTTATTTTCCATTTCATCTTTATTGCTTGATTCTCAGAGTACTCTTCCTTTAGCACAATTCTAAGTTTTGTCATTTTATGAATTTCAAATGACTGGATAAGGTTAAAGTTGAGTGACCTTGTAAAACCTTGGTGATATTTATCTACTAGGTCAAGTTCAAGTCTTATAATGTCTTTGTTGGCTTTCACCATGTATCCATTATTTGATCATGAGGTTTTAACCTTGTAATGGACTCTTTATCCTAGGAAGTCCTGAACAATGCTAGGTTAGTTTCACTGAAATTGATGACATGCTCGGCAGCATTTTCATCTCTTGGCCTTGGAAAAGATATTCTAAAACCTAAAAACCGATAAAATGAGGCAAAATTTAAAGCCTGGGGAAGCTGAAGTTCACATGCACTTTCATCATTATAACACGATCCATCTGGAAAAGTAGCTAAACATAGACCGACAGGACAAACAGCCATTGTTTATTTCAAACGTGATGTTAAAAATTTTGTGTTCCAAGAGATTTGTTAAAGATGTTCAAAACAAATAAACACAGATGTAAACATGCAGTTCTAGATAATGTCTAGACATAATTTTCATAGAGCATATTTAGAGTTAGGTATGATTGAACAATTAAAGAAAATTATTTAACAACTTAAGTTTGTTCAGTAGGGATGGACACCAATGCTTGGTTAGCAAGGGACGGTTTCAATTAAAGTACCTGTCAATATTTTTGTAAAATTGAGAGTTGCTTTACTTGAAGGGTAATGATATTTCTAAAATTCATGAAATGGCTTTAAAGATTATTATTAGGTAGAGGGGTGTCTTTGTTAAAATTGGTATGCAATATGTAGGCCACTAAAATTAAGTACATGTGAATCAGAAGGAAAATGCGAAAACTTGCGGCTCTGACTGTTGTGTTGATTTTACACAGTGAAATCGCAAGATACTGACAGGAGCTGAAATAACACAACCAATAGGTGGATGGGACATTGTAAACTATACACCGGTAAGTTTCTGACATGTGATAGTGCAACATGCACGCGGCACACAATGTCAACCCTTTGCTGGGGGCTCAGGTCTAAAAAGCTGAAAAATCCTGAAAAATGGGCGAAGTATGAAAGGGTCAAAATCTCATAAAAACCAGCATGAAGAAAATTTTACAGGTTTTTACTGTAATTTTCTTCAGAAATTGGTGATTGGCCTTATAAAGAGTGAATTAAAGGTATTCGTGCTGACTGGGAACTCAGGAAATTCTAGTTACAGAGTTCGAAGACACACATCCCCTGGCTACCATTAATTATATTAAAAAAAACTGTCCTGGGCCACCTTCACAATCGTGTTTGTTTTGATAATAAAAGTTTCGTTAAGTTCTCCGTTACGGATGACAGAAACTTTCACTATGTGATAAAAAAAGGCTGAGATCATGAACATTAGTGGTGCACTGATAGACTCGATCAATTCACTGATAGACTCGATCAATTCACTGATAGACTCGATCAATTCACTGATAGACTCGATATATCAATGCAACAAACTCTACTCCCTGACTCAATACATCGTGATACATACAGATACAAATCACTAGAGATTATCCTTAACATATGTTTGTCCTTTTACGGAACTTTCATTATTGACCTTAAGCTATACAAATATAATTTCTTGTTCGTCGGACACTGCACACTCATGTTCAAATAAAACTATACAAATAATATTACTATTAATTTCGTGCATCCAGGAAATTCTGAGCCGATTTCTGTTCTATTTTCACTCTATTATTCGCATTTCAAATAGTTTTTAATTTGTAAATCAGAAACAAGTAGAAGAAATATAACTGTCCGCTCAAATTTATCTACGTACCGCCTAAACATTTTGGCTACAAAAAATAATAATTTTATTATTTAAAAGCTCGCCTGCTGGTACCCTTTTTCACTGAATATCTGACAAACAAGAAATTATGTTGGTGTGGCCATATATAAATTATACCTCAATTCAATGAAATCTTCTTGAAAGCATGCACAGAACCACAAGTAAATAAGAGGAATGATGTATATTCATCTATTTTTGTAAAGAGATTATTTCTGGAATATTTAGACATTGTTTATATGTCCTTATTTATAGTTGGCTTATCTGTGTACAATATTTTCCCCATAATCTTGCTGACTTTTATTATTCTTTTACTGTAATGGAACTTTCTTGTTTGGTATAGTCCCCCATGCTTATTTTGGTCTTTACATAAAAAAAAAAAATCATGGCCAAGAGTTTTCCAGTCATAGACAATTTATTCCATCTCAGCAGGGAATTCAGTTATATGTTTTTTTATACAGTCCATAATTCATAATTCAAGTTCATTTATATCTGCTACAAGTCACCCTCCTAACGATCCTTCCCTTTCCTGTGTGTCAAGTCATGCAAAGGTTTCGTTCCAGCGTGCCTTATTCGATCCCGCAAAGGCTAATGGACTTGTCCTTTTCTCACACGATGTAAGGAAACACTTCTTCCAACTTCAGTTCCTTCCAAAGATGGACCAGTTTATTATACAGAGTTCAGCATATTGAATGTAATATACACAGCAAGGTCCCCATTCTCAGGTTTATTGCTAAACGTAAACATGAATTTACTATCAGAATTTTTTTAACATTAGAAGATCTTTTATTCAAAATCAATACGACGAGGAATAAAGTGGTGTTTCAGATTTGATGCGATTTACATAATTCTGCTCCCTGCGACTGCCATAACAAGATCACTGAATGTCTGAGACTCTTTTAATGAAATGTTCGGATATTTGAGAAATCCCAGTTAACCAGGGATATTGCACGGAAAGGTCTTCAGTATGTCGCGATCTGAGGAAAAGATCCAATATAAACTTGGGAAGCCCTTCAATCTCAGCATAATCTGGCGTCAATTATATTCACCATCATTGAGTAATCTACCCAAACACATGGTTTACAAATCAAACAATTTTTTTTTTTCAAATTAAAGTCCTATAAGTGTTAAAAGTGACATAAATCAAAGATAAGTTTTACTTAATTAAGGAAATAAATAAGTAAATGTATACTGCATAAAAGACCAGTTCAGACAGGAAAGAAATTGAAGTATAAATCACAGAATTCTGATACATGAATCATTTCATTACCCAAAAAAAAGTCATTAATCTTAGAAAGGAAGGAATTATTTTATCACAACTGTAACCATTTCCGTTATTAAGTGGTTTTTGAAAATGGCCAAGGAATATTTCAGCTACAGTTTCCACATTTTCCTTCTGTAAACATCCTTAAACAATGGCTTTAGGATACTCCATATATCAGGGAGAAGTGCCATTATAGTTGCTGTAACAGCAGGGAAGGGCACCTGTTTCACAGGTGAAAAATGTCTGTTTGTTTATTGGCTCAATTAAAGGGAGGCAACTCTCATTAAGAAGAAACCACTTCTCTCTCTCTCTTTCTAACTTCCTCCAATCTCTCTCTCTCTCTCTCTCTCTCTCTCTCTCTCTCTCTCTCTCTCTCTCTCTCTCCTTTTATTTTATATCAATTGCAATTCATATTAGTATCTGATACCATATTTATTCTCTCTCTCTCTTACACATTAGCACATTAGTTTAATTTAAAATAAATAATAATTAAACACCAATAATATTCTTCAGTGAGTGTATGTTATTATAGATCTTCAGTATGATTATATAATAAATAATATTTCTTTTCAAAATGAAATCATTTATTCAATTATATCTCATTCCTGTGAAAAATCTGTAAATATTATATATAAGCTTTTGAATCAAAATTACATGCATCATTTCTGATTAAATGTATAATAGTTAAATGTCCTTACCACACAGTTGAACTACAGAAGCTATATAGCTGTTGCAGTAAAATGTCCAGTTTTCTAACTAATATATACAGAATTCTGTTTCACAGAGTCAATGCACTGTCACTCCTATAGGAAGCATAAAATAGCTATACACAAGGAAAAAAAGTAAAACACAGAGATGACTTCATCGCATCCAATGACATGTGGTCCTCATTGAGACGAAAGCCTTCGCCACAAACAGCTAATGTTTTGAAATGCGAGAAACAACAGCTTAAAAATTAGCAGTGGGGAGTAAAACACATGGAATTCTCGGCAGGAATTCTGTGAGTCCAGTGAGTTTGGATAGGGTTTCTGGTGAGGCTTGATTGGCTGGCTGGGAGATTCTGAGGGTGAACTCGCCCAGTGTCAGCGAGTTATGCGGGGTATGAGGTGGGAACAAGTGTTTAACGACCTAAAACAATGTTGTGTTAAGATTCTGAAAAATTACTTCTCTAAGAATGAATGTATAACCCAGGCAGGCAGTTAGCTTTACACAAATTCTAGACGACCATTCAGATGTGAATGTAATTGATTTCATTCATCACAAACTAATTTCACATGTATAAAGTCACACTTTTGGAGTTCCTAGACAGGGAAAAATTCAAGTCATTTATAATAATGTCCCTAGCTGCATTCATACTTACAATTGAAGAGTTTTCATTGCAACCCCAGACCTTAATGTTTCCTACAATAGAAAAAAAAATGAAACAATCACATTATGCGCAACTAATTAAATTGTGATAATAATTACATATAATTTCAGATTACATTATCCTTTGTTAGCTTTGATGAATATTATCCAAGACATCAAAATGACTATACGAAATAAATCATCTAACATGTGATACAGGATTTGATGGTCTGCTTTCCAAATACTGTGATCTCGATCTGGTTACAAATTGTTTTATTTATCATTAAAAATTCAATGACATACAGAAGAATGTACAGATATAGCTTATTGAAAAATTTAACACATTTACTAATTCTTTGGATGTTACGTCATGTTTTCTCCAATATAAATCAAATATATATATATATGTAATATAATACTCTAAATGTACAAACTTCACAAAAATTCAGCCACAATGAATAATAATGATTGAAATCAGAGAGACTTTCACCAAATCATTTAACTTGTTGATTTTTTAAAAGAAAGTAATCTGTTATCATGATGCAAAGTGCATTTAATTTAATATTTCATTCAAATGGTGCCTGTCTTAGATTTTCAGTCTTTTATTAAACTTATTAGGTTTCACTGCTTGTTGTGACATTTTTCAGGGCTTGGTAATAACTTTTCTTTCCCGATTTATCTTAATTCAACGCAACACAAATGGCAGCTGTTTCTTGTTCTGAGCAGTTGTAGGACGGAGTGCAAACAAATTGACAACAAACTTTAAAAAGCTAATTATCTAATCTCTCGTCTGTGATTGCCAATGATCAGATTTTGCTGATAAACAAATGAAACAGAAAAAAAAATGGCAGAGGTCAAACCAGCTCAAAACACAGAGACGTTTATCTACAGAAATCAGGGGAGATAAGTGGGTGATAAGAAATTTCTAGGATTTTAAATTAACCTTCAAAGGTAGAAATGAGGAAAAATGACAGCTGTACAGCGGTAAACCACTTAGTGAGTACCACTGGTAATGATTCAACACCCCACATATCATGTTTGTGTTAATTACAGAGTACAGGCCCTTCAATGTCATAAGTGTCTGTATTAGTTGATTCGGCAGATAAAGAATTCAGTTTATTGCTAACAGAACATGTATGTGCCAAAGAGAAAATGCTAATACTTATGTACTTTGGTCATCTTGTGTGTATACAGTAAACAAATTGTAACTATAGGTATGGTAAATATACCAAAGATAATTCCCTCTTCTTAAACAAAAATTCAGCTAACGATATTCAAAACTAATTCAGTTTATTGCTACCAGAGCATATGTATGGTAGATGTGCCAAAGAGAAAATGCCAATCCTAATGCATTTTCAAATTGGTCATTCTGTAAACCAACAATATGGGTTTATACAAATTGCAACTCCTTCCTCTTTAACTTAGTGATAAGGCGTCAGCACTCTTTTAAGAAAATATATGCACATATTGTGCTCTGGTGAATAAGTTGCCAATTTAGTAAATTACAGATGAATTCTTGCCTGCTGAATTTCTAACTTATGTCTTATCATAGGTATACTACATGTATATACTATTATAATATATTCATAGTACACATTATGAAAGGGGATTGGGTGTCAATATATATAATTATAATTAAAGTAATTGACCTTATTTTTAGACTGTATGTTAGAAGTATGCTGGATTTTCTTTCAGACATGTTGCATTTGATGGAGACTGGCAGAGAGAGTTACATGGACAGCAATGGTTTTCCCACTGCAATGATTTATTTCTCAACAGCTTTCAAGTGACACTTTCCTCAAATAATCCCCCCAACCTCTCTCCTTCTCAGCCAGGCAAAATAATTCAGCAGTCGCAGTTAAGCATGCTACCGAAGCATTAATCAACATTCCATGAATCGAGGAAGAGAAAGAGGGGGAAAATCACATTGTCTAAATGAAAATCTCAGCACTGGAAGCCCGTAACCCTGTCAGTGTATGTTGTTTATGTGGTGTTGAACAGGGGTCAGACTCCATAATGGCCCATTCCAACCCCCAAACACTGACCTCCTACCTCTCCTGTCTACATCCCCCCCCCACAATTCTCCACGCCCCACAAATCTGTCATTGCCAACTGGAAATCTCCTTACAGGGGTATATATGTGTAATAAAATTTATGTCTTTCATTGATGAAGTACCCAGCGATAATTTGATTTCCATGCATACAAAGTCTCCAGAGGAACTGTGGGCAGAAACAGTGGATCGCCACAACAGTAACCTGGTTAAGGAACCCATTCATTATTCATTTACTTCGTTAAGACTTTACATGACAGCAAGGATAGAACCCAGTTCTGCGGTTGTCAGTGCAAGCCAACAAGTTTCAGTGGAGTTCATAAAACTCATGATATATCACTATCAGTCTTTTAATTTCAAATAGACATGTCAATTAGTCATATGTTCCTAATAATACATGTAACATCAATGAAAAATACATATATATACATATATATAATTCTCAAGATATTCAAAGTATATCAATTAAAATAATTACTTAAAATAACTTAATTGTTCAATTCTAACCAGGCTAAACTTTCCATTGAGATCAAATGGTGATAAGAAATTATTCAAGAATCCAGTGAATCTCAAACATAAGTTAATTATGATGTATTAATTAACAACTATGCCTTCCGCCTTCCCAATTTCAAAACCCAGAAACCCCTCAAAATTAAACTTCCCTTGATTAGTTTGAAGTCATTCTCAATTTAAAAAATACCAGTAAAGAGAAACATGAACAATATAGAGAGAAAAAGTAGGAATTTCAAAGTAAAATCTAGATTTATAGGGGTCTTTGCTAGACCCACGAAATGATAGAAATTAAGATTTAAATAATTAAGTTTTCTATATTTTTTTTTTTAATTAACTGACCCTTAATACTAGTATATGGTTCATCTGTATACAGAGGTACTTTATAACATTACATGCAGTTATAAGTTCATTTAATAAATGCATGTTCACCCAATGACCAAATGTGAAATACATTTTTTGCTGGTTAAGGAGAAATAATCCAACTAATTTTTTAAGCAAAATTTTTTAGAATGCATTTTATGATCAAATATTTAAATTTTTCAGTGTCTTTGTCTGTGATAATTAAGACACCGATTTTGTATTGTAAATTCCAATAAATTCAAATGATGTATTGCTTGGGCACAAGTAGGGTTTTCATAATTAAAAGTTACTGTAATTAAAATCACATAGATATGTCAATATTTTAATATTAAATCGTACAATTGCTGAAAATTATATAAATATAAGTAACAAGGAATCATTTGTTAAATATTCAGATCAAATCTATCATAAAGCCCTTTGGGATTTGACCATGCTCCAACCAAAATTATCACCTCTACTGTGGAATCATCATTTTTCATGGAAGACCAATGTTTGTGGCTTTCATATATTGGTAACCCTTACCCACAAATGTAAATATATATAAATTGTTTAATATTTATCAAAAATGTCCCGATTTCACATCCAACGAAATTACGTCCCCACGAACCAGGGAAATTTTGACTTAACCCATGAACATTGACTCCCAAGAATAAAAATAACCAAAGTAATACTCAAAGAATGATTCCTTATTCCTTAAATAATATTGACTACAATTTAGTAAAATATTGACACTGTGATTATATTAGATTTTTATGTACTTTCATCCACATAAATTAAATTAATTCTCAAGGTATCCAATATATACCAGATTACTGGAAAACACAATCCAAATTCCTAATAGATGAAGGGGCCGTTCCTTTGCTGTAGACAGCCTGGTCATTGAATTCCCTCTGACCAGTCTCCCCATTCTTGACACCAGGTCAATCTGTGAGAATAAATAAAACAAGAGATATCTGTAACATCAACAAATGCTAGCCCAGCAGAATTAAGATAAATAACATCTACAATGGCGGTAAACATAAACTTATAAAGGAATTCCCCACCTCCCAGCAGGCCTGCTCTACAGTCAGACGTTTAGGGGGGCTGCAAAGCTAGCTCAGATATAAAGTGACCCCTCTCAATAAACATTACACATCTGTTAATTTACTAATTAGTCTGTGTTAATCTCCCTCATCAAATTCTTATCTTTTTCACATTCATATCAGGCACGTTACACGGACTTTCTGACATTACAAATGGCCAATTCCTGCAGAGTCAACCCAATTCAAGCATCACAGAGAGCCACCAATGCCATGGTCAATTGGGTTAATTTGATCTGGGATAATTAGGACAATTGTCTTTCACATCTCCAAGAAAAGTATTTCAATTCAAACTCAGTGTTTACACATGTAACACTATTAGACCCTTTCAAGTAACTGCGGTACTGCTCTTTTGCATGCAGAGCAAATTGACATAGTTTGGTGATATAAGACATAACGCCAATTGTTTCTATTGCGTTATTTAATTACCTACCTTCTAAAACTTCTGCAAAGTACATGTACATCAATTTGCCCTGCAAAAGATCGGCCCCAGGGCCATAAAACTTAGACAAGCTCACTTTTTATCTCAATCTTACTTTTTCACCCTATCTATTCCTTTTTTAAAAGTAAGAATGAGATCAAAAGTAAGCTCATCTAACTGTTATGGCCCCTGGGTCAGTACTGCAGTTATTGTGAAAGGGTCTATTAGACAGCTGTTAACTATCTGTAGAAATCTATTTTATTAGAGTGTTGTACATGTGCATGAGATTAAAGAAAACTCTTTCAAGAAATTGGGGCTTTATAAATTATTATCATCTAAATGAAATTAAAATTCATCATTCAAATTGATTCTTGTAAACATGTATGAAGAGTTTTTTGTTTGTTTTTTTACCGTAGGATAACACTTCCGGAAAAAGTCACTCAAATTAACAGGAATTTTTTTGATAATGAAAGATATAATGATCAATAAATTGTACAAATGTCAAATAAGTGAAAAATTTGCAGTGTGGGGATAAAAAATGAATATCTAAAATAATTATTCCAGTAAGTAACAACAAAAGCCCCTGCGGGATTCAAACTCGGGATGTACGGATAACAAGTCGTACACTTTAACCACTCGGCTATGGAGTAAGTTACATGTTTCAATCCATAAAATCCTTTTGATAAAAAGAAAAGTCATTTTGATCAGTGGTCAGCCATTTTGTGATGATGTGTTATTCCACCTTAAAGCTTTACTTCTGTACTACTGAAAGTGTTAAATTTGGAATTAAACATTAATTTTAAAGGGAACCATGTATTTAGTACATGTGTATAGCATTCACTTTACAAAAAATTGATGAACTTAATTATTAAAGCAAAACTATACTGCCCTTTTACATGGTAAACATGGTACTAAATTTAAATGGTAAGGACAATCATTTTTTTTACCATGTCACATGACCACCTTTACAAAATTTGACTCGATCAAGGTCTATTAAGTTTTCTCACAATGGACTGAGAAATACCCAAATCAAAAATTTCACTCAAAGCATGCATAGGCAAACAACAACTGAAATAGCAATTAAATTTAACCATGTCAGAAATATATTTAAGCTTTAAGATAAAGTTTTTGACAATGTTATAATAAAATATAAACATAAAACAGAGTATTATTTAAATTCGGAATTATTTTAATTCTTGGAATTTAGAGAAACAGTGAAAAGTAGCCTTAGTCACTACTAATTCATCAACTAACCCTGATTTTCACAGTCAATGTTAAACAGGGCATTACTAATTGCCCTTAGTTTACTGATGTGAAAACAGAAATTTCTTAGTATCATCTATATTACAAATGTATTCAATAAAAAAAATTAAATGTCTGTAGATATTGATTTTTGTTTAAAACAATCAGTCATGTATTTCTTACACAGTGAATTTATTCATTACAAAATATATTATGTAAATGTTGATTTGTAGGTGGTGTGATCTAAGTTCTTTTTTTATGTGCTTGAGTAAAAATTCTTCAGGATTCACAAAGGGAGTTAGCAAATCCTGGATTTGCTAACCCCTATTGGGCGCATGCCCCAGGTTTTCTCTGGGGTTAGAAAATCCAGGATTTGCTAACCCCTATTGGGCGCATGCGAGATGTCTTTGGTTAGTAAATCCAGGATTTACTAACCCCCCCCCCCCTTTACACAAGTTGAATTTAGTTCCAGGCTGTCCTTTCAATCATTCAGTTTAAGAGATATTCTTCGGTTTCTTTAACATATCCTATTTCAATGTGCAACAAAGATGCATTTTCCAATCCCTCTCTGAAATAACCCGATCGTAAAAAGATAGCCATCGATCTATAGTGCAGCATCGCCGTGTACACTATACTATGTCAACACATCTACGTTTCTGATTACATGTGTACCAATCTGATTAAAATAAGATCTTTGATCCGCTCTGACAAATTCGATGTCGCTACACAAAGATGATCTTTGTGTAGCGACATCGAATTTGTCAGAGCGGATCAAAGATCTTATTTTAATCAGATTGCATGTGTACCTACCATTGTTTACCTTATAGATAGCGATATCTTTCTCCCAGCGCGGTGGAACATAACAAACTTGAAACATAAAGCCGCACCGAAGCCATCACTGCACAAAAGGGAGTAAATTTAGCGTCACTTCCGCCTATAGCTTTCCTCTGCGCGTCCTTCAGTCCGTCTGTCCGTCCGTCTGTCTGACTTCAGTTTTCCACACTTTTTTTCTTTATGCGTTTGAGGAATAATATGAAATTTGCTGAACAGCTTCAAAATATCAAACTACAGATCAAGTTTACACTTGTGTAGCATCTGGTTGACATATTTTCGAAAAAATTAATTTTTTATATTCCAATTTTTTAAAAATTGAAACTATCTAAAATACTAAAAATAGAGCAGAGAACAGCGCAGAACTTCCTGGAAACTTGAAATTAAAAATAATAATATTTGTATAGTTTTATTTAAAAACTAGAGAATAACAAGAAATTATATTGGTGTGGCCTAAAATGTATGTTTACCGAGTTCAGTTCAAAATTACCGATTAGGCTATTCTGCTGCAATATTTTAGCAAATATAAACATACCGTTCCGTAACATATTCTGAAAATTTAAAGGGGACTGGCTAATTATTAAGGAAGAATATTGCCCTAGCACTGGTTGGCCTGTAAACATGTACAAACTCAGGGGAAAGGGGCAAACCTAACCAATAATATATTGATCGAAATCTCGAAATCATAGAAATTTTGAAGTGGAATCCCCCCCCCCTCCCCCACGCACCCACCAACCCATCCTGTTGCTACCCTGCGGGGCCTGTTCAAAATATTATTCTGAAATCGACCCTAAGAAGTCTTGTAAAATATTTGCTAAATATTTCTATCAAACCACACCACAACAAATCTTGGTTCACATCCTACGACAGCACTCATTCTGCAATATTTTCCCGCAATTTTAGAGTAGCCGTTCTTTCGATGTTGAATATTGACTAATCACAGTCGAGAATTTATTCAGTGCCGCTCAGCAGTTGGTGTGGTAACATGTAAACAAACGTGATTCAAACTCAGTAGAGCGAGACGATTTGACTTGTTTATTCAGGTAACGCTCGATCTTTTCATCCATCCTGATAGTGCGTATTGTCTGGTAAGTTTTTCAAAAGATATCTGGCAGTATCAATTGCTATTGTTATCTATAGACCGGTATTCTGATTGTGTAGACTGTTAGATTTGTTGTGTACAGTCAATCTCCAAAACGTACACACGTACATTATACAGCCGATCATTCTTATTTCTTTGACGCCCGTAGTGCTTATTTATAGGATACAGGATATATATTGGAAAAATGGCGACAGGTAAAAGTGATAGTGATATATGTTTTTCTAAGTTTGCTGCATCAATTGATTTCAAATGTGCATGCACATGCATGAGTGCATTTACCACAGAGGCTTGTGTAAAACTAAGAAAAAATCGTTATAAAAGTGGGTACCTCGGAGGAAAAACAAATATTAAAAAAAATATTTTTTCCTCCGAGGCACCCACTTTTTTTTTTTACACTTGTTCCTTTCAGTTTACATGTGCTTTTATGCCATGATACACTTAATGTATAAAATTCTCTCTCTCTCTCTCTCTCTCTCTCTCTCTCTCTCTGTTAATTGTTCTTATGTCGACAAAGAACTATATATATGATATGAGTTGAATTTGGCCCCCATAATTTGCTATTTTTTAAGTGTTTCTGGTACAGTTAAATGTTAAATTGTTATATTTTAGAAGAGTTGATGTAAAATTCATTTTTCACCTATTTATTTGTGTAGGAGGTCAGTGCCGTATAGGTTTTTACCAGTACTTCGCATTGTGTTTATTTTTGTTTTGAGACTGAATTTAATGACCGGCATGTCTTATACATTCAGAATTAAACTTCACTAATTTATAAATAAGGTATAAATAACGACTTTACTCTCAATATAGATAAACCAGATATAATAAACCAAACTCAAAGTAAATGAAAACCAAGATTAACAACCCTTTATAAATTTATTATAACAAAATAAGAACACAAGTCAATAGCAAGTACTTAAAATCCCCCAACCCTAAAACCTAACTTTAACAGGGACCTCAAATTGACAGACGAGACGGGAACTCAGGAGAAAAGTAGCTAGCAAAACCAGCTGTCTCCCTCGTCAAATAAGAACTTATATACACAACTTTATATATGGGACAAAACAGTAGACAACTGTCATTAACGTTATTGGTTATCATATAAAGTGGGCTTTACCAAAGTAAAAGAATAAAATCACATCCGGATCTACCACATTTGATTTATTTGCACTCACTGGCAGTATATGACGTCAGAAGTGACGCTATTTCTATAATTCAATCAAAATCAGTTAAAAATTGACATTTTTCTTATCGTTTTATGAATGGGAAATGTAGAGCGCATGCTTGAACAAGGAACATTTTTTTGTCACTTATTAGCCCTGGCTTATATAGATACATCTCTGATTGAAATATTTTGTTTTTTAAAGCATGCGGCGACTATGTTTTCTGAAAGAAAAACTGCTTGAAAACAAGCTGTTTTATGCTAAAAATTCAAAAATGGCGGGAAAAGGTTTTCTTTACAATGTCATATTTCTAAATTGTGGGCAGTTGAATCAATATGAACATTATGTAAATATAAACATCACATATATATCTGTACAAAGAATTACAGTAAAATGATGTTCATTTTAGGGGGCCATAGCCTTAGGTAGCTTAACACAGTTTCATATAAAATCCAGGGGTCTGGGGAAAAGCATGATGGGTAGGGATTTTCCTGCTATTTTTATGCGGTATACATGAAAATAAAATTTTTAAACTCTCAGTTGCATAATATAATGAATTATTTTTCGAATACATGAGAAAAGTATGTAGAAAAATTTTTAAAATTAATTTTGTGAGACTCTAAAATAAAGCTTTTAGGGGGAGCCTAAAATGCATGGGTGTACTGCATTTAGAGGCACCCTTTTGTCTATTTTCCGCATGTTTTGAGTGCCAAATAAATTCTAGCATTAAGTTACATGTGCATTATTTTTAAATATTTACAAAATTCACGATTTTATCTTTCAATTGATATATAAATATATATGTAACATATTTTAACAATTTATTTTTATAGGGGTCAGTTTTGCTTGCCCCTCATCTGAAAACGTCCTAGTATAACATTACATATAAAACTGTGTTTTGCACCCTTAGCCCCCGGCCCCCCCCCCCTACTTTTTTTTTGCAAAGGTAGACCTAACCATTAGGCACATAGCATCTGTAGAGAGGGGCCAGCCCCCTTCCACTTTTTCTCAAAGGAGTCAATTTGAAAGGTATACTAGCCCCCTGCCCCCCCCCCCCCCCCCCAAAAAAAAAGAAAGAAATTTCATCATTTGGGAATTTTTTTTTGACAGGTAAGATATTTTATAGGTATATAGGTAATACTATATATGCTTCCGGCGCCATTGTTACATTATGTATAAATTACATGGTCATGGGGACTTGGTGTGTAAATCATTATAAAACTTCTTGATATTTTTCCAGGTGTGTATAGAATAGCAAATATGTCAGTGAAACCTACAAAGATGGTGCGCGCAACATCGTGGAGTGACGATGTAGAAGAAGCGTATCGGTTCCAGTTGGCCGGATACAGGGACGCACAGGATTACGTAGTCTGCAATAAAGCCGAGGTAAATTCTGTCACCATTGATACCCCCAAATAAAACAGTTGTGATGGGGTTGGGTATATTTGAACAATAAAATGCTATCTTTAATGATTCATTCGGGATATAAAGGTAGCGACATTGCAGAAAAAATACATAACCAGCATTAGCTGGTTATATAAATTTTTCCTGCAATGATCGCTACCTTCATAACTTGCATGAATCATAAAAGATAGCATTTTATTGTTTAAATTAACATTTTTACTTTAACTAATTAATAAATTGATTATGAAAAGTTAGTAAAATTCACTAAATTACTGTTAATGTACATTTAAGTATGTCAGCTAAAAAAACAGCCAAAATCGTCTCCTGTGAGATTTTGAGTCTGGCATCATCATGATTATTTCGTGCAGTCCCTGATTTTAATGAGGTCGCTGTAGGTGCCAATTTCAGTCCTGTCAGTTTCAGCCGCTGTAGATTTCGACCAATTGATAAATGGGGCGTGTAGATTTCAGTCTGGCTGTTTCTATAGAGCTTAATGAATTAGCTTTAACTTTCCGTAAGAAATAGAGGAACTTATACTTGTAAATATATAAGGAATCATTCTTTGAGTATTATGAGGTGATAATTTTGGTTGGGGCGTGATCAAATCCAATAAAGCCTGAAGGGCTTTATGATAGATTTGATCATGCCCCGGCAGAAATTATCACCTCATAATATTCAAAGAATGATTCCTTATTACCTATATTTATATAATTTTAAGCCATCGTACGATTAAATATTTAAATATAAATAAACAAACCCCGCTGGCGCCTCAATTTGGCGTCATTTGTATTTATTTATTAGTTATATAGTACAAAATCGATACGTAGTGTTATCACAGGCAAAGACACTGGTCACTGGATAATGTAAATATATTAATTTATTTTCACAAATTATATAGATATAGTTTGTTTGGAACGAAGCACATACTCAGAGTGTGTTCAGTATTGTTATGAATGAATTTCGCAAAGTGGCACAATAATGGAGTTTAATATCTGATAAAAGATGACAAGTTTCATTGTCAGATGAAATTGAATTTTTGTGAATAGGAGAAAAGAAGTATGTATTTAAATTCATATATGCAAGATCACTTGCTCATTGGTGACAAAAAGAAAAATTTAATATGAACAATATTTATGCATTATACCATGTAAATGAAGAATGATGTATTCACATAATTTCAATATAGAATTCATTATTGAAAAATTAGAACTTTTAATATCAATAGACCTTTGTTACCTGAATAAAATGCGTACAGATTCCATTCTAAAAATTTGTGCACAAGGAAATCTTAGTTTGGAGAATATATTTTTCTGCATCAGTTCCTGCCGATTCTGGATATCAAAATGTAATTAATGAATTTAGTGAACAGGTCCCAAACTTAAAATTTTCACGATGAAATCTTAGTTGTTTTGTCTCGGCATATATATTCTTCTGCATATCATGTTTCTATAAAATACCATTAAAAATTCCAGATTTGATTGTTTCATAATTTCATTCTATTATATTCTATCATAATGTCTCCATTTGCTGTGAATGGCATCTAGATAGAATGTTCTATCATCAAAATTATTTTGTTGTAAAATAAAGTTTAGCCTGGTCACTGAACAAACCATTCCATGCTAGGTCAAGGGAAGGGGTGAGGGTAGGGGTCTGTACACCCCCTCCTCAATTTAATTTTTATTCACTTGTTTTATGCTGTTATAATGATGATTTATCAGTTTATTAAATGAGATTTCATTTCTTTTACAGGCAGACAGATGGCCACACAATGGATATATAAAGAAGCTGATTCGTAAAGATGGGTGCTGGTACTACTTCAATAAAAGCCGAGAGTGTTCCGACAAAGATGTACCCAAGTGCAAACTATATTCCTATTAATTATCTACTCCCTCTAGCTAGCTAATTAACACTGAATTATAAAGACTGTGTCTGTAAATATTATACATGTATATGGGAAGTCTGCATGTTAAATATCTGAAGTGTTACAAGCTTGAAATTCTTTTTGTGTGTGTTTGTTTAAAGTCTTTTATTTATATCTTGATGTTTTGAAAATTTTCACTGAAACTATTTCCCATGCATGAAACATTCAGCTTCATGTTCATTCATATCATCACCATGTTATAACATGCTTCATTTTTAATTTTTTTAATTTATTTTGCCCAAAAGTTGGCATGTCGGATATGATCGGTCACGGATGTGGCCGACTGTGTGAAATTTTAATCACACTCAAGTAGATTATTTATACACTAGCGTACTGTGGCCATGCTGTAAATAACTATTACATGAATTATTGATTTGCACTCATGCAGATTTTTCTTCATAGGATGAGAAGTACTATAGGAGATCAGTATTAACTAGCATTTTGTTGGATGTGACCCGAGTTATAATGTGTCAGAGTGCTGGATATTTGAAGTACACATTTTAAGAGTACTGATTGAATATAAAAAGCAGTTGTTGATGAATAAATTGACAAACAAGAAACATTCGTTTCTGGGTTATTATTATTTTTTTTAATAAAAAAAGACAAACACTTTAACAAACGATAAGAAAAACAAAATTGCATTTACAGAAATCTGTGGAGTCGGTAACATAGGCGTCGGAACCAGGGGGGCTAGGGGGCTTAGCTTCCCCACTTTTTTTGCAAAGATAGACCCCACCATTGGCCACATACTGCCACATAGCATCATAGAGGGTCCAGCCCCCCCCCCCCCCCACCCCATCCCACCGCACCCACACACACACACTTTTTCTCGCAGCAAATATAATTGTTTGCAAATTTACCATGAAAAAATTGAATTATTGAGAAGTTGGGGTAATAGGGTATATCAGTTTTTTTTGCTTGTCAAGATTTCTGAGGATTAGTCTACCCACCCCCCCCCCCCCCAATTTTAATTTGCTTCCGACGCCACTGGGTAAAGTTCACAGGCGTTCTCTTACCCTCGCCCAAATATAGCTCATATTTCCAGACAGTAACCATGTATTTTATATATATTCATGTCGATATCAATATGCTTGCATTTCTGCATTGTGAACATATTGCGGAAATATCGAGTGAACTTCGCGGGCGCGGGAATACTGACGGTACGTTTTCATCACTCCAGGCACGTAGCATCGTTTTTGAAAGTCCAAAAAATCTTGACAAGCAAAAAAAAAAAAAAAAAAAAAAAGGACAACTTTTAAGTTTCCCCAAAATCTTCAAAATCCTAATCCGTGGGTGGGTGGGTTGGGGGGGGGGGGGGCTGGCGTACTATATAACTTCTATTTCACTCCTCATTTCCTTATTTTTATATCAATTTTTTACATACCCCCAAAAAAGTGGGGGGGGCCAACTCCATGATAATTCCATTTTTTATATGTAAATTTTAAAAAATTTGTTGCTGCGAGAAAAAGTGGGGGGGGGGGGGGCTGGCCCCCCCTGATGCTACGTGCCTGCACTCTACACTGAATCTAGCTGTAGACGGCATATGTAGATTGCATTTGACATATAAATATTGATATAAATTAAAAAAAAAAAAACAGAGTAATTATTTTATATAAATTCCAAATCATAGGAGTATAGAAGTTTGAAAGGAGCAGTTTTTGAAAGATTAAAAGCCTTAAATAATAATAAGGTAGAATATGGACTATTTATTCCAAATTCTCTCAGTATTTTTTACAAACAAAGCAAAGGATGTAAGGATATGTATTGTGTACTCATCGATAACAAAAAAGAATCAATTCGTTCAGTAAAGAAGTGGACAGAAAGTGGATTTGCTTATACAGAAATAGAATGGAATAATATTTTTGAACTCCCATTTAAAACCTCGAGAGAATCCAAATTTCAATGGTTGCAATTCCAGATTTTACATATAATTTTGCCAACAAATGAGTACCTTTTCAAACTCAATATAATTGATTCGCCAGCCTGCTCTTTCTGTAATCAAGATATAGAGACTATAAAACATTTATTTATGGACTGTTTTCATGTCAAAAAATATGGCTCTACTTTGAAGAATGGTTAAGAAGCAAGTTTAATTTTTTAATGAAATTTGATAAAAAAAAAAACCTATACTTTTTTGGTAAATTCAAAAACAGAAATATGTATAGACGTCAAAACATATTGATTCTTACAGTAAAACAATTTATTTTTGGCAGTAAATATAAGAATGTCCCAAACCTCTCGACGCTCATGTTAAAACGAACTAACACTGATAGAATGCATATTGAGAAACTATTGTTGTTGTAGAATTGTAAATTTGCTGAGTATGAAAAGTATTGGCAAACTATAAATATATTGCGATTGGTTATAAACTGTGTTTATAATAGCTGCAAAGAAATTGTAAGCAAATAATGACAAAAAAATATAAGTCTACTTTTATGTATCCTCTTGCATATGTATGAGTTTTTGATAGATAGTGTTCCCCTCTTTCTCCACCCTCTTTCACCCCCCCCCCCCCACCTCATAACTAAAAATACTCAAACTTTCATGGGTGGTAAAAGCAAGTTTTCGAGATTGTTTGTGCATATATATGTCTGTCTGTCGGTGTATACACTTTTCTGTACATGTGCTTTTTTTATCTTCGGTATGTAACTGTGTTTATATTATACTTATATTCTAAATCTCAAATGAAGTGAATATGTAATGTTTATGCACTGTAAACTAAATATATAAGAAGATGTAAATGAAATGTACATGAAAGTTTGAATAAAAAAAACCCCCCAAAAAACAAAAACAAATTCCAAATCATACTAGTATCTGATACGATATTTATTCTCTCTCTCTCTCTCTCTCTCTCTGTCTCTCTGTGTCTCTCTATGTCTCTCTCTCTCTCTGTCTCTCTCTCTCTCTCTCTCTCTCTCTCTCTCTCTCTCTCTCTCTCATGCATGCTTCTAATGTCAGCGACTAATTTTTTTAATCGACTGTTAACAAAACGATGCTATGCATATGTATGCGCATTTCTTTACAGTTAAGACGAATTAGTCATAAATTTCTTCGATTACTTCTTTTAGCAGTTAGCACGTATATAGATGTTTTAGATAATCTCTTTGTTATTTCTGATATTATCTTTTTATTTCTTCATAAACTTTCGTTAACTTAATTCATCTATAAGAACATTTATAATAGCTTCTTGCAAGATAAAGAAAAAATATTTTAAAGTTTAAAAAATCAATGGTGTATAATATGAGTGAGATATGTCTCGTCATATATAAAATGACAATTTTTAATAAACCTGAAAAAAACCCTTGAGATTCATAATGTTATTACCATGTTTTAGGGTGCCAAATACTTGTGAAGATGTCAACAGATCAAATAAATCCACGTGTATATTTGATTCTCATTTTTACATCGGTTTATTGTCTGAAAAAAAGAAAACCCAGTTCCGTTTTATTTTAACTTTAGTTATCACTTCGTTCTGTTATTATAACCTTTGTATGTGATATGACGAGTTATGATTTTTTAAACATTGTATGTTTTCATTGTTTCCCCTCTTTTCTCCAAAATTTTAACAACTGAACAGGAATCAATGTATTGGTCACAAAGTTGCTAGTTCTAGATCTGAAGCAATACTGATTTATTTCCGGATAAGCATAGAACTTACTCTATCGACGAGTCTTTCTTCCAACCACTTTTCACACAAAAAGTTAACAAGAATTATCAGGTATCAATCGGCATTTATTGATCTTCGGTCCTTACATTCGTACGTTTTTTCTCCCTATAATATAATTTCTTAGAGAAATCAGCACATCCAGCAATATGGTGAAAACACCCTCATAATTCCGCACCCAAGTCATTATTAACACATGCGCACAACTAAAAACGGGGGGGGGGTGTCCGGAGCCCCTTCTGAAAAAAAAATCATAAATTTATTAAATTTACATAGTAAATGAAAGTAGCCTATGTTAGGTTTCCTTTTTTTTTTAGATACGAGCATGCAACAATTAAATCAGGGGTCAATCTTCGACGGAAACCAACGTACTCTCTACGTATGCCCTTAGGCTATAGTCTTTTTTCTTCTCACTTTTATCAGTAAGGGGTCCTAACCCCTCCCCCCTTTAACTGCCCCTTTAGTTCCGCGCACGTGTTAATATTTACTGTGATCCCTTCGCGATATTGCTGGATGCTGTCAAATCTTGTAAATTCTGATCAAAGAGGGGTAACTCTGTATCAGCTATATGACACAACTCGTAGACTACCTTTATCGTAACTGGGTAAGAGGTACATATATTGTTGCGCGGATCAAAGAAAGGGGGAGGGGGTCAGGGGAATTAAACTTACATCAAAACTTGCATAGTTATCTTAAATTGTTGAAGTTGTCATGCGCGGATCAAGAAAAAAATGTTTTTCGGGGGGGGGGGGGGGGCACCTCCCTTTTAGATCCGCGCATGGTTGTAAACCGTGTAAATTGTGACCCATTTCTGTAAATTTACGAAGGATATCAATTTGTTCAGACAAAATAGCTTTGAATGTTAAAACTTCCAGCTATCAATGTTACATTTTCTCAAATTTCAATCTTCAAAATAGGCACCCATATGGTAATGTTGGTTTGTCCTCTTCAACACACACACCTGGTGTTACTTATTTTTCTCTTCATAAAATTAATAAAACCTTATTCAGTTTTTAGGTAGGTAAGTTTTTTTTCATATAGAGAAAAATAAGTAACGTCAAGCGCCACCACTCCTCAGACCTATTGAGGTCAGTAGCTAACTATAAGATATTTTGATATCAACTTTAATGAAATAAATTATATGAAGTTCACATAAAAATTTTTGGTTTAATAAGGAAGGTTTGAATATTTGAAACTTTTCTCTGGCAACATTAAAAAAAAATCCTTTCTTCCGGCAAGTGTATAAACACTGAATCTAGAGATGGCCAATAACCAAACTTAACATAAGTAGTTTCATGAAATAACAAAATCATTAATTTATCAATTTGTTTAATGAAAATATCATTGATAAAATTACATATGACTTGATCATTTTCTCTTTGTTTTTCAAATTAATCAATTTTCCAAATATTAAGTTTCATTTTCAAAAATAAAAACACAAATCTTTGACCAAAAACAAGTCTGTTTTCAGTCAATTGTTTATGTACAATAATTTGACACATGTACATGTAATATTCTGCATACAGGAATCATTTTAGTAAAGTCAATATGATAAAATAGATCTAAACACAGTTAATTAATTTGTTGTCACATAATGGTATACACATCATAATTTTATGCACACACACACATATATATATGTTGTGGTATATAAACAGAGTTTTCTGACATATTATAATAAAGATGAACACGTTATCTATATGTAATATATGTACACAGTCTGTTTACATAGTCTACACGTAACAGTTTATCTACCTACATTGATTTGATAGATAATTATACACAGTTTGTTTACATGTAATATTGTATTTTCTTCACTTTACCTGTGTCCCTCTCACCCACAAAGAGGTTGTCTCTGGTGTCCACACATAAACCCCATGGCCAGAATAAATCACAGTTGTCAATGTAGCGGAGGAACTGTCCGTCCTGATCCAGGATGTGGATACGGTGGTTGTCACGGTCTGCTGTCAGGATGCGACCCTGGCTGTCTGTTGTGATGCCGAGTGGATAGAATCCCTTGGTAGTAGAGGGAGGACCAGTGTAGGTAAACCGGAGTTTCCCGGCCTGATTGACCACCACTACTGCATGGGCTCTATGGTCTGACACACAGATATCTAGGTTCCTGTTCTCACTGATGTATTTATATCCACCAGATGAATAGAGAGGTTGTCCTTTGTCGTTGTACTGAATACTTTGTTTCTCTGTGGAGCCAGAGTAACACACAACTTTTGTTTGTTTATCATCATCACTTTTCATGACAACCAGGAGGTCACCAGAGGAGGTACTACAGACACCCCAAGGTCTCCACCCCCGTAGTCTGATCACTGTCTGTATCTGTGTATTCTTCACTATGTTCACAGTGCTATCGTCTCTATCAGTATAAACTAGATCCCCACTCCTTGTCACTGCTATGTCGTATGGAGAGTTCCCTGACTTGGTATGGACTGACTTCACTAGTTCCCCACGGAGGTTGTAGAGTCTCATGATTTTGTCACCACCACACATCCACATCTCCTCATCACTCAGACAGGACACACAGCGTAATCGTCCATACTCGGTGTCTATCTGTGTGATGATCCGTGGTACATCAATGAGCGGTCTGTCCGGGGGAGAGGACTCGGCACCGGGAGATTCCATGGTGTAGCCATGTTCTTCTGTTTTGATAGATGACGCTGACAGAGAACCAAACTGTTGATAAAGCTGTTCTTTGTTGATCTTCTGAGGGGTAAAACTTGGTAAGGACACTGTGAGTTTAGGAGGCAATCTTCTGAATTCATCATTCCTGGATTTGTAGGCAGAGACACGGCTGACATCATTGGAGTGCAGTAACGTCTTTAGTTCAGTAATGGTCTGTGTGATTTCAGAAATGGTGTGTTTAATTTCATCTTCCTGTTTGTCTAAGACAGCCAGGTGTTTGGTGTCCGTTTCCTCCACGTTGGATTTCATGTTTCTGATAATGGTGTTTATTTCTCTGTGCAAGTCTTCTCCATGTTTGTCGATTTCTGTTGTTAATTTCTGGGAGTTTTCATTCAGAGCAGATTTTTGGACTTGGTTAATGGATGCAATTTCTTGGTATTTGGGATAAATGGATTTCTCTAGTTCTTGTAAATCTTTTTGAATTAATTCCTTCTTGCTGTCAATGTTTTTAGATATTTCAATAAACTTGTGACTGTAGTGTTCTTTAGAGGAAGCACATGTTGCACAAATAGGAATGCCACATTGTTCACAGTAAAGTTCACATAGTTTTGTGGAATGTTTTGAACATTTAGGAGTAGATCCTCTCTTTTCAAATGGCAGCACTTTGTGTTCTTTGGATAAATCAGAGAGATGTTCCCCCACACAGGCTTTACACAGATATTTGTTACAAATGACACAGTACATAGGGGGGCCCGGGGTCTCACAGAGACGACACCGTAACACATCCTGGGCCCAATTACGAGAGGGATCCATGCTCAGATTCTTTGATCTATGATCTGAAAAAAAAATTCAAAGATAATTAATTAAATGTCTCATCATGTGATCTAAGTGGCATGCAAGATGAATACTTTAGTTAAGAGTCACCCGAGTCCAATCAAATTCTGTGTAACATTCTCAGAATCGCAACAAAATAATTTCATATCCATAACAAAGAAAAATGAACTGATAACTTTTGGCAAATATATTGTTCAAAAGCAGGATTCATTTAAGAAATAAATACAAAGTTGACTTAAAAACTTCATTGAGAATCAGATTGAGATATGACAAAAATTTGACACACACATTATCAAATAATGTTAATAAGTCCACAACGATTTTCAGTATATTTGATCATGTGCAAACCAACGTCAAGTAAAACTCGACAACATTGTCAGGGCAATGACAAACAAATAATGCCAACAGGCCTTAATACCCGAGTACCATAGCTCTTAGATGGACCCGTCAGGGAGTCCCATGTTTGAATTTCAGAGTCTAAAGCTGAATCTGAGGCTCCTCTGACCGATACACTTACTTTAATTCTTTGCTGTTTGCAAAAATCAATTCATTGAAAAAAAAGGGGGACCAAGAAAATTCTCGGATTATTTATACCCTAGCTTCAGGGTCATATTTTTAATAATAATCACAGTTTCATATGTAATGCACACAACATGCTTAAGTTTATAGCTACAACATTCAATGCACGAGAAGACAGAGTTAAAAATGTACCGGTAACCTTTTTAATTGACAACACATGTCCAACGGCCATAGGTTACCCCACAGAATCAAATTACCTAAAATACATGTTCACTAAATAGCCTCTTTGTCACCCCACCCCAAAATAAAATGCTTCAACCCCTGTCACATATGCAGTGAAATTCACACAATTGAAGACGTGGACATTATGGGCATAATAACAATGCATTATGTAGTGGAGGTTGACAATGGTTTTCAAGGGGTATCAATTTCAACTGTTACCCTCCCTTACAGGCACTATTTATTTTATTATTAAGATTTTAAAATATTTTCTCTTTGTATTCTAGCTAAAGGTCTGTAGCTCCTGGTCTGAAAATTTATGTATTTCGATGGACAACTTTAGAGTTGCAAATCTATTTGTGTTAAAAAATTGTAATTTACAGCATACAAAAAATTACCCGAAGTTTTGGACGATTAACCCTATTTTTCATTTTAAAAAACTTGAATCCTCTTAACCTAATATGCTTTGTGCAATCTTTGGTTGGTATCAACCCACTGATTCTGGAGAGAAATCAAAAACGTAATACGTTTACAGACAGACGAATGCCAGAAAAAGTGATCAAAATAGCTCACTCGAGCTTACAGCTGAGGTGAGAAAAAAGTCTTGGAGTTGGGAGACATGAATCTATATCATAATCTTCCTACAGATGTTTCACATTAAGAATGATGAAGATAATCCTTGTGGTTTCCAGAGATTAAAAGAACTGAAAATGCTCAAATGCCAAATGGGCATGGTCAAGATAAGAGATAAATTTCTTTTACCATTTTTAATGGACATGTTGCTTCATCAAGCTAATGTTTAATGGTCAATCAAAATCTGAATGTCAGTTGTGAAGTTTCAATTGAGAAACAGAGCTTTCAGTTCTTTGCTATGTAAACAAACCTCATGCAATATTGATGTTTACATTTGGGTTTTTGGATAGACAGTATCACAATTAAAACATAATGATGATTGATAAACAGTAGAAGTTGTTTACTGAAGTGCATAGTTAACAAGCAGATGGACAAAGTTCTTATTCATGGTAACTGAAGTTTTCCTACATTGCGACTGATGTATTAAACAAAAAGTTACAAAGAATTGTAAGGCCTGCATCTCACTTAAAGATCGACAGCAGACATTAACAATTTTGGTTACACGTTAGAAATACTTTAATAAGCAATAAAAATAACAAAAAAGAGACAAAAAATAGCTCAAATTGTGACTATGCCCCTTTCACATAAGGCACAACACACGACGACGAAAGAAAACAAATAGCAAATGATCACTTGAGTGACTCAGGTGACATAAAAATGGCAAAAAAGTACAGTGTTAAAATGCAGCAATACCAATCTTTGCTATATATTGTGTAAAATTATCAGTCTGTATTACCCTTTAAGTTTAAATCACCTGTCTCTTCATTCAGTCAGTCAATGGTGATTCAATCAGGGTGTGCAACCAGAAATTATGGACCAGGCTGGCCGAATAGTATGATAGATGACACAAACCCTGTAATGTATAATGAAGAAGATATATCTAATAATCAATCATAGTTCTTGTCAAAATAAACAGAAAAATATTAAGACTTTTTAAGGAATACATAGATTTATGTAACACAAGCAATGTATTTTTCAAGGTAACACCAGATCATCTGTGGTATCATTGATCATCAGTAGTTTATCATTTGTTTGCAAAATGCAGAGAAAATTTACAGAAATTGCGGCAGCATTTTTGGAAGTTGATATTTGAACAATTCTCTCTGTGGTGGCAGAGAATTTTTTTTGCTTGAAATTTTCTGAAAATTGCCCTTTTTCACAGGTCCAGCACCACCCAACTGCCATAAACTACCATATATATTCAGAGACATAAATAATAGAGATTGGCAACTGATCGAAATCTCGCTATCCCTATTGTAAAGTATTCCCAGTTTAAATCAGTGTATCTTTCAACATGTATAGCTAAAAGCTATTACCAAAACATCCAAAATATTATATTTTTATGAGTCTATCTCTTATAAACAAAATTAAAAGAGGAATTTAAGGAGGCAGTTGGCTACCCGTCGTCCAAGATTTCGCCGATGTTTTATAACTGGCCAATATATTTTATATACAAGCTTATCTTTTAAAAAGATTGGTGAGCTAGCGCTGTAGCCATCATAAAACACAGAGGCAGATTTCTAAAACATTGGTTTATATTTCTAAATCGATTAATTAAAAGGAAGGCACAGTGGTGGAATAATGCTGGAGTGGGGTCTCAATTTAGAACTGTGAATCTAGAGTGTGCTTCACATCGGCAATGGCATAGCTCATTGACTGTGCCTTAATCATTATGTATCTACTGTAATTTCAATTTCGAGGTGAAAATTTCAAAGAACCATCGGTACATTTTGTAGCAATCGTATCTTCTCGGGCCTTTCTGGCAAGCTCGGAAAACATATCCAAAGTTGTTTTCTAAGCTTGAAGAAATTTAAGATAAAGCTAGCTATTTTTTTATCATATTGAAAATAATTTTGCATTATAAGACCTAAGCTACTGTTACTTTCTGACATTAAAACACAAAACTTAATGTGAAAATGATAAAACGAAATTCAAATGGTACAGTTTATCTACAGTAGTACAGTATTCGCAGAATCCCTACTATGGAGTCGAGCATGCGTATTCCAGGGAAAAAGACTAACATAGTTGCTAGCGCTCTCGAGCGCTAGCAATAATTATATTAATCTTATTTTTCAATTTTTTGTTTCAAAAATGTCTAAAACCTTTGCCTTTTTTTTCATAAAAACAATATACTTTTGGTTTAAGATCACATCTCAGTTTACTAAAAAGTAATTCTCAAAGTAAGGTCGGACCCGTAACATTTTCAACAACAAAACACGCTAATGGCGGAGTTGCCAATCTCTGTTATTCATGTCTCTGATATATTGAAGATTTGTAGGTTAATGTCTACCCATGCACATATTCACCAATTAAAGGTGGGGAGGGGGTTAAATCATCTTCCCTTTGAGTGACATTTCAAGTTCTGAACCTGAAAGTGAAAATGTTGGCCATATTTACGCATTTTTATAATCATCCTTATCTGGTAAAACAAAGCTATCAGTACTATCATGTATCAATAAAATGGACATGAGCTCTTTTACTACAGACTGAATGCAATAAATAGTTAAGCAATTTAGTTATTCCCCTCAAATAACAAGCCTAACATCAGGGTTCCCTCGTCTTTCAATATTACAGGGTGTTTTGTGTTAAACTGTCCCCTGTCATGTACGCATTCACACCAGTATTGATGTGGACTTGTGCAATCCATAACGTCAATTATTTATTTATTGAAACTTAGATTTTTTAAAACATAAGATGTATTCAAACTTGTCCAAGGAAGTTATCCCGTTATTCTTTATTTCTTAGATAATGAAGCAAATGTGCTACAAGGATATCTATGGGCAGCAACTAAGCCCATGGCCCGGTTACTTGGTAGAGTGCTAATAGATTAAGAAGATAGCAGTTATGGCACGTATAGAATTCAACTGGAGATATTAAGTTAAATACACACATGTATAATATAAATTCTAATACATTGAAGATTTCACCATTAAATAGGTACATTATAGAGATCTACGAGTCTACAAACCTCTTCAACTCAACATGGCGGCATTCCACCTCGATCTCTTCCTGGTCTGGTCGTGCCTGTTTAAAATCACGTGACTTGTTTAAAATTCAGGTCATATAAAGCCTAGATGTCCTACATAAACACAATCTGAACTTTCCCCCTCTTTCAATTTTAACTAGGATGTCTTGGGGTTTATATTATTGCATATAGCCAATTGGATAACAATAGTACAGTACTGCAGTAGGCCTACAATATATTTCCGTTTTACACAAAAACTACGGCCAGCCGCATCTGAGCACAGGAGTCGGCGATTTTATCAATTTGTTGTAAATATAAAATGAGAAACAGGCAAAATCCTACCAGTGAGCTTCGCGAGCTCGCTAAGCATTTACAACAAATTGATAAAATCGCCGACTCCTGTTTAATATTAAATGTCTCTGGTCGAACTGTTCATATGCAATATATTAATCTTTCTAGAATTCAACTGGAGATAAGTTAAATACACACATGTATAATATAAATTCTAATACATTGACGATTTCACCATTAAATAGGTATATGATAGAGATCTACGAGTCTACAAACCTCTCCAACTCAACATGGCGGCATTCCACCTCGCTCTCTTCCTGGTCTGGTCGTGCCTGTTTAAAATCACGTGACTTGTTAAAAAAAAATCAGGTCATATATAAAGCCTACAACAGTTGTAATTAGTGCATGTAAACAATCTGAACTTTCCCCCTCTTTCAATTTAAACTTGGATGCCTTGGTACAGCATTTCCGTTTTGCACAAAAACCTACGACCAGCCGCCTACAGTACTTATTATTATAGTAAATATTGATTCGTAAGAAATATTAATTAAAATGTATACACATTTGTAAATAAATACAAGATTGTTATGCTTATGACAATGCACTCCCTGAGATTTGTTCTGCATCTGGCATCTCTCGAATCCGTCTGCTTGCAAACTTGCACCATAGAATCAGCCGGTGCGTCGATTTACCCAAATGGACCCAATATGAAACCAAATGGACCCAAATTACGACCTAAATGATCCTAAATAAAATTCCAAATGGCGACCCAAATGGAAAATTATCACAATAAAATTAATCTTATCACATTAATTCTGAAATAAATCACATTATCCTGATTATTAAATTGATTTTTTAATCATATCTGGGGTCTCTGTATAGACCCGATGAGCGCAATGTTCTGATTGATCGGATAAGATATATTTTGCAAAATAGATAATTTTAAATTTCCTCATACTTTCGTTTGTAATCGTATCGTTTGTGATTTTTGCTACATTACTAATTTCTTATTTTGTCAATATATTTTATATAAAACAAAGCTTCTATGAGGCATTGACTGATCCCACATGCAGTATGTAACGACCTGATATTCGTGTAATGTCAAGATGAACAAAGATTTTTTTCGGTGTCCGGTCAAGTCGTACACAGACCAACTCGTATACAGGTCAACTCGTATACAAAATTTTCCGCATAAAAAAACGAAAGTCAACTCGTATACAAAAAAATTCCCGTATACCTAACCGAAAGTCAACTCGTATACAAAAATTCCTGTATATTTAACCGAAAGCCAACTTGTATACAAAAAATCACCATAATTTGAAGGTCAACTTGTATACAGAAGGTTAGAAACAAAACATAAAAGTAATTTAAAACTAACTTAAAAACACATGGTTTTTAGTAATAAAATTTCTTTATATATTGCTTCCGTAATTCAGCGTAAAAAGGACATATAAGAATGAAATGGATGTTATCAACTATTACAAAGATTGCAAAATTCATACATGTATAATTGTGCATTATCAATAAACTTGCTAACGATGTGAAATTACAACAAAATAATTAACGATAATTAATTGTGTCAATTCAATCATTTTTATTTGGTAATTATTTCTTCACGTCAAAACAATAAATGTTAAAACAACAAGCACAGTGTTTCTAACTTCTCCAAACAGATGACTTCTTAAAGGCTAATTAAGATACTCCTCATTATTTTGTTTGTTATATCCAACTTTCCGGTTTTATATGTCATTTCCCAAACTTCTTTCAACATGGTACGACACCTGTGTGTTTCCTGTCGACGAACTGTATGTAATAAACCACTGATTTATAAGTGAAAAATTTGTTTATTCATATAATGAGTGAAAAATTAAAAGTGAATATAAAAGTCACATATGAATTTTTTTTAAATAATTATATATATATATATATGTGACTTTTGTAATATTCAATAAAAACATATTTAAAATTAAATAGACTGATATACGGCTAGCAATCTATTGCCTACTTAAAAAAGACATACTGGTTAATTAAACTAATTAATATTGGAGCTGAATTTGAATTTTTCATATCAATATTTCATTGTATATGAATATAATAAATCCACTAATAGATTTTAGTCTTAATGATTTAGCTACAGCACCTATGTTTTGTATACGAGTTGACTTTCAGATTTTTATGCGGAAATTTTTGTATACGAGTTGACTTTCGTTTTTTTATGCGGAAAATTTTGTATACGAGTTGACCTGTATACGAGTTGGTCTGTGTACGACTTGACTGTAAATCTTTTTTTCTATATTCAATATTTATCCCCAATTTTCTCGAATGTTTTATATACGATTTTATTATGATTATATTCAATTTTAAAAGAAAGGATTGAGGAAGTTTATGTATTTTATAAAACTAAAAGTAAAATTTAATACTTAGAGAAGCGGGCCGGTGTAAAATAGAATAATGACCCCCGTAGAAAAATGACTGAGGGTAATTTTTCGACGCAGAAGAATGATCAACCCCCACCCCCCCCCACCCACCCCCCGGTCTTTATTCTATGCAGAAAATGACCCCGGTCTTTATTTTACGTAGAACAATGACCCTTCTGCCTGAAGAATAAGTGTCATGTTTATATAAATGAGCACACTTTACATGGAGAAAACTGATCCCTGTAGAATAATGACCCCCTTAGAGATTAAAGTTTTTAGTATAATTTTTTATTATTTGTGAAATAGTCTATAGAATATTGTAATTTTTACTGCAGATTACAGAAAGTAACAGAAATTATTATTCATACTCGAATAAACTTAATGTGTAAAAAGGGGTATATCTTAGTAAATAAAAAAAACCTTCCATTATAACAAGATACTGACCTATTGTACATGTATCGGGGCATGGTTTTCATCTTAACGAGTTACATTTATAAGTATTTCATTTTTACGAGTGACAACACATTAAAATTATTTCGAAATACAAGACACTATGAAACAAATTTCTGTTTATTGGCGATGGCGACTCGATATTGTTCATGAATTATACTTGCATTGACGATTTCTCCCAACTGATAGATATGCAAGTGCATCACCCAGAATTACTGATAAAATCAAAATTTTGAAAAGTATACTCCATTGTTTGGCATTATAACCATGCTGAAGTTAACAGTCTCTAAAACAGCAGCCATTACGCCAGTAGAAAGGAAAATCGTCAAAGTACTGAGAGTCCCCTAACAGAATATATATTTTACGTTATCATCGGCATACTTTAGTCAATATCAAAATGATAAATGCATCAATAGTTTGTAGGAGCATTGACAACTTCGGAGGCAGTAAAGATCGTGTGATTAAAATCAAGGGAGATATAAACCCCTCGGAACCACCTGATGGTATCAATACAGACCAAATTTGAGACCTGGACATGATAGCCCTTTAGGTTTCCTGTAATGACCTGTAATTCGTTTGATGTTCACTTTAAAGAAAAGGGAGGAAACGGGCCACTATTCACCACAATATCGTTGTGAAGAGTTTAAAAAATGACAAAGTTCTAGTGAGCTAAATCACAAATAAATGTCAATGGACACAATTAGATATGATAGAAGCCCTAGACCCTTGTTAGAAATATATCAAGAAACTTCCACTACCTAATGCGTGTGTTTCTAAGTCTGTGTAATCAAAATCAAGGGGGATATAAACCCCTTAAGTAAGCCCGAACCCATTATCAACGCTTTTAGAAATAATCTCTTATTATTATATTAGATCAGTTTTTATTATCTATTTAGAACTTACTATAGTCAGGTATATTCTTCACAAATTTGCTCTAAAAAGTATATAATTCATGATCACAAATACAACATTACAACAAATGTTTATATTAGAATATCGATGTACAGTGGGGCGTCATATGACCGGACGCCAGAGATCCGGACGCTTGAGTTAACGGACGATTTTATTTGGAAACGGATTTTTATATACGTTATTTTGCCCCATATATCCGGAATTTCGCTTTCCGGATCCGTACGATCTCTTTTTACCATAAAACACGGTTTAACAATAAAGTTTGCTTTATTTAGCCGGACTGTAAACGATAATGGTACTCCGATTATTACAATAGAAAAATTACGCCTGTCAATTGCGTTTCACACCTTTACACCTGCTAGCCCCCATATGTTAAGAAAATCTATTCCCATTAAATTACAAGGTACGATTATCGTCACATCGCCTGGCTGTTGAAACTGGTAGATATAATAACACAAATCGAGAAAATAGCTTTTGCCAACATTGCAAAACTATAGTGTTAAGGATGAAATCCATTTTTTATTTGTTTGTCCTTTATACAGAATATTGCGCAGATTATGCATGAAAGAATATTATAATAAAAAACCATCTATGTTTAAATTAAATCAACTTTTTATTACTGAAGATGTTAAAGATCCTTGTAATCTTGGCAAATTCAGCTCTAAAAGTATGCTATTAAAGGCCCTCTCAAACCAAGCTGCGTCCCCACGGCGTGTTAAACTCATGGAATCGCCGTAGGATCGTAAGGAAAATTCAGAAGAAAGTACAGTTTTATTTGAAAATTTTACAAGTGGAGATGTCACGGCGTCCTGACGGCGACCGAGGCGTTCTTACGGAGCTCCCACAGCGTGTAACTGCGTTTCCACGGAGTCCTACTTGGCGATTAACTGCGCTCTCGCTGAGTCTCTGCCGAGCGCTTATGACGTGCTAGGAGTCAACGGCGTGCTCTGCGCGCTGACTGCGCTTACAAGACGTTCTTTACTTCTTTACTGGTAGTTTGATATTAATTTGTACAATTGTATGGGAAACATAAGAATTTACAACTAGTAAATAAATGATTAGAAATTGTTTTGATTTTATGAAAATGTACATTGTTATTGAAACATAACTACCTCTAAACAATTTGTGATTGACTAGGATTAATCTCTTAGTTAGAGGTCTACAAAAAAAGATCCGTTATATACTAGTATTAGTTGTTAGAAAAGATGTGAAAACATCATAACCAAATGGCATGAATTCCATCTACGTCCATTGATAGGTCTTGGAATATTAGCAAATGCTACTTTTTACATAGTCATCTACATCTAGAAACGCCGTGGGAGCGCGGTATAAACGCAGAAGAAACGTCACGAGAGCGCGATGACCGCAGCAACAGATCATTGGGGTCACTGTGTG
Source organism: Magallana gigas (assembly GCF_963853765.1). NCBI lineage: Eukaryota > Metazoa > Mollusca > Bivalvia > Ostreida > Ostreidae > Magallana > Magallana gigas. The sequence goes on along the minus strand of NC_088856.1, from coordinate 54,199,952 downwards.
AACGCAGCCAAATGGAAAACAACTTGTCCAGACGCTGTGGATGCGCAGTGAGAGCGCGATAGAGACGCAGTGAGATCCCAAAGGACTCAGTGAGATCTCCGTGCAAGCGCAATTGACTTATCACTGCGTCTACACTGCGATTAGCTGCTTTCCTTGAGCGCACCGACGGAGCTCTCGTGGCGCTGTTGGAGATCTTACGGCGCTGTCACGGCGACCTCACTACGCTTCTACGGCGTGTTTATCAGAACGCCGAGCCACGGCGTGTACTTTGTGCATGTTAAAAGTGCGCGCCGTCGCATGGGGTTCTTAAATGTTCAAGGCGATCCCATCGCGACGGACGAAGATGCCGTTGCGGTGTTACGGCGCTGTAGGAAACTCTACTGCGTTTACCTTGGCGTTTTACATTATTTAAGGACGCAGTGGGATCGCCGTGAGGACGCAACTCCAGTGTGACAGGGGTTTAAGCGACATCTGCATTATATAATTGTTATAGTCTTTTGTTTTGTTTTCTCAACCTGTATATATAGCAGTATATGTTATTATTTGTACGTGCACAAGTTCTCCTGTGAATACATTACCACCTCATGTTATGCATATATGTTTAACGGATAAGCTGTAAAGCTTGAAGAAATAAGGATTGTAATTGAATTGAGTAGCTGGTATATACACTCTGACTTCCCAAGTCACTTTCAAATATTACCAACATATTGCTGGTTAGCAAGATTAGTCACGCCTCACTCGGCACGTCGCCTGAGTATACTAGTATTTACACAGTGCATCTGTCAAGTGACACCACTTTTTAAAACACCCCTCTACTTCATAGGAAGAATGTGCTTAATAAATCTGGAACGGTTTTCATAGTTTTGTGGTATTTACAACGAAGTGTCTTATTAATGCCCTGTCCGATTAAGCCGAAACAAGAGGTATAGGAAGAAAACAATAAGGAAAGCATTTCAATTGATCGGAAGTGTATTGGTGGAAAATTGACCTGTCTAGATATAGATTGTTAAAAACCTAACGTAAATAGGCTCACTTCACACTTGTTCGTCAATTATCACACAATTTCCTCATTGTGTATGAATTTGTTTTTCTTTTGTGTCTTCAATATCTATGAAATCAAATAAAGAATAATTAAAATAAAATGACATAAAAATAAGTTTTAAAACGAAATATTTTATACATTATAAATACATGTACGACTTCATCATGCATTGTAAAGCATGCTTCACAGATGGACGGACGGACGGACGGACGGACGGACGGACAGATAGATAGATAGATAGACAGGCGGACAGACAGACAGACAGACAGATAGTCTTATCAGACATATAGTTATATAGACTTATTACATGTGATCCGCCATATATTCCAAATGTACTGTTTGTTACTCCTTGTATTTTTTTTACATACATGTACATGGGAATATTTCTAACGCTAAAGTTTGCAAGTAAACAGGCTTACTGCCTTTATAATGAATAACAAATGGATATACAGGATCTTTGATGATTTTTATCACAAAATAAAATTTCTCTGAAACATCGTTTCTTCGTCCAAGAAATGACACGTGAACAATTTATCATGCTTGTGTTAGAACCAACATTGTAACACGTGACTTTGATAAAACATACCATGCAATGCAAGGGAATAATGATAAATTGATACATCTATAAAAAGGATTCAATTCATTTTGAACAGTAGTCAAATATGAGTTCAACACATGTACAGGAAGCATATAAATATAAAACTCTTCTGATTGAACTCTTCATTTATAGTACAATGTAAAATAAAGTACTTATGGGTTTCCAGTTTGCGAAGCACTGTCCGACGTGACTTGTAAAAACACACAGAGATATTACTAGTGTTAAAGTAAATTATATCATTTAGCGTACTGAGTGCTGGCTTTATATCCATCAAGGCTATTCTGGTGGCGTCATTCCACATTGGAAACCATTCCGTAGATGACGTCATCTTACATTGAACACTATCTATGACGTCATTACACATTGGACACTATTCCGGTGACGTCACTCCACATTGGACACTCTTCCCGTGACATCACCACGCATTGGACACCGAGGATAGTCTCCTGCCTGCCAGGGACAGTGTGTCTATGTCAGACATCGTGGTCACGCCCTTCTTCTTGCTGTCAATGTAGAAATCAGAAATTATTTTCATTCTTTGCAAAAGTTCACGCACTGCACACAGTTGATTTTATACAGGTAATGATCGAGTTTGGCTTGTGAATTTTGAAATGTTTATAGAGCCATTCACGATAAGTGTGGTACTGCTCTCTTGCAGGGCAAAATAATATACTTTGTCAAAATTCATTAGGTAACGTTAGATAATTAAATGACATAAATGAAACAATTGACGTGACGTAATATTTCACCAAACCATGTCATTTTGCCCTGCAAAAGAGCAGTACCGCAGTTACCGTGATGGGGTTAATTTGACAGGTGTCAGATTATGGAAAATCATCATAAGACAGTGATTGTTATTTTAATGAATCATCGTGGTCACGCCCTGCTTCTTGCTGTCAATGTAGAAATCAGAAATTATTTCCAATTTTTGCAAAAGTTCACGTACCGCACACAATTGATTTTTACAGGTAATGATCGAGTTTGAATGGCGTATAGACTCCTTCACGATAAGTGCGGTACTGCTCTCTTGCAGGGCAAAATGATATACTTTGCCTAAATTCATTAGGTAGATAATTAAATGACGTAAATAAAAGAATTGAAATTCACCAAACCATGCCATTTTGCCCTGCAAAAGAGCAGTACCGCAGTTACCGTGAAGGGGTTAATTTGACAGGTGTCAGATTATGGAAAATCATCATAAGACAGTGATTTTTATTTTAATGAATCATGTCTTTCTTACGTAAATAAAAAAGCCATGTCCTAGTAACGAAATGACTGAAAGTTTCATTTTGCTTTTACGTTCCAAACAAAATTAATTAAGTTTTCACTATCCACGAACACTGACTTCCAGGATTTAAAAAAAAGATTCCACAGAATTTAGTTATTTTGAAAATGTTTGGTCCAAAAAAATCTGTCTCGACATTGTTTATTCTTCACAATTTTAAATTTGCTCGTGTTTGTACAAGCTTTAATAATTTCTCTTTTCAACTTTTCTGAAAACGTGGCCTGTTTTATACATATCGATTTAGTGTTCAACAGACGGAAACGAAAACATATAAAAAAGACTTGCAGTAGTTCATTTTATTAATATGTATTCATCAAATTAGAATTAGAATTAACGTTTTAGGATTAGTTAGCATGTGGATAATAAAATAACATGACCAACGTTATAAACATGGAGCCAATGGGCCACATCGCTCACCTGCATACAGAAAAATAGTCCAACAATGACCCTCCTCTTACACAAATAGCCTCGCAGCTAGCTTTACGACATCAACTATCATGATATATTGGTCAAGATTTTATGCTTCTTCAATATCATTTCCCTCTTGGACAATGTTTGAAAAAACAAGAAAGGTCTTCCTACAGTACATGTACATGTAAAACTTGCTTAAAAGAAAAAACTGTAGACGCGAGTTACTATATATATAAATAGGCCTAAGTTCTGTAAAATTCTGTATATTCAATTAAGTAGACACTTAAAAATAAGGTTTATGTTCATAAAGCTTGTCTGAATATTAACCATACTGATCTAATGATTTCTAGGGACATAGCATCAGAGAGGGGCCAGCCCCCCAACCCCACTTTTTTCTCAAAGGAGTTAAAGGTATACAAGCCCCCTCCCCCCCCCCCCCCCAAGAATTAGAAACTTCATGATTTGGGAATATTCTTTGACAGGTAAGATATTTTATAGGTATATAGGTATACGATATATGCTTCCGGTGCCAGTGTGACATTATGTTTAAATTACATCGTCATGGGGACTTGGTCTGTAAATCATTATAAAACTTCTTGATATTTTTTCAGGTGTGTATAGAATAGCAAATATGTCAGTGAAACCTACAAAGATGGTGCGGGCGACACCGTGGAGTGACGATGTAGAAGAAGCGTATCGGTTCCAGTTGGCCGGATACAGGGACGCACAGGATTACGCAGTCTGCAATAAAGCCGAGGTAAATTCTGTCACCATTGATACCCCCAAATAAAACAGTTGTGATGGGGAAGGGTATATAAAGGAATGAACAGTTGTGATGGGGTTGGGTATATTTGAACAATAAAATGCTATCTTTAATGATTCATTCGGGATATAAAGGTAGCGACATTGCAGAAAAATACATAACAAGCGTTAGCTGGTTATATAAATTTTTCCTGCAATGATCGCTACCTTCATAACTTTCATGAATCATCAAAGAGAGCATTTTATTGTTTATATGAACAGTTTTACTTTAACTAATTAATAAATTGATTATGAAAAGTTAGTAAAATTCACTAAATTACTGTTAATGTACATATAAGTACGTCAGCTAAAAGAAACAGCCAAAATCGTCTCCTGTGAGACTTTGAGTCTGGCATCATAATTATTATTTGGTGCAGTCTGTGATTTTAATGAGGTCGCTGTAGGTGCCAATTTCAGTCCTGTCAGTTTCAGATGCTGTAGATTTCGACCAATTGATAAATGGGGCGTGTAGATTTCAGTCTGGCTGTTTCTATAGAGCTTGATGAATTAACTATAACTTTCCGTAAGAAAAAGAGGAACTTATACTTGGTAGATGTTAATATATAACTTATAAGGAATCATTCTTTGAGTATTATGAGGTGATAGTTTTGGTCGGGGCGTGATCAAATCCAATAAAGCCGAAGGGCTTTATGATAGATTTGATCATGCCCCAGCAGAAATTATCACCTCATAATATTCAAAGAATGATTCCTTATTACTTATATTTATATAATTTTAAGCCATCATACGATTAAATATTTAAATATAAATAAGCAAACCCCGCTGGCGCCTCAATTTGGCATCATTTGTATTATGGGTTATAAAGTACAAAATTGATACGTAGTGTTATCACAGGCAAAGACACTGGAGAATGTAAATATATAAGATTGAACAGTTGTGATGGGTAAGGTATATATAGGAATGAAGAGTTGTGATGGGGTTGGGTATATAAATATTCTAAGGAATGATCAGGCAATCCAAGCTCAGTCCTTGGTACTGATAAGTGGCTCTCTCTCTCTCTCTCTCTCTCTCTCTCTCTCTCTCTCTCTCCAGATGTTAGACTATATATTTAATGTAGTGGTGTTATATAAGGAATCATTCTTTGAGTATTATGAGGTGATAATTTTGATCGGTGCGTGATCAAATCCAATAAAGCCCGAAGGGCTTTATGATAGATTTGATCACGCCCTGACCGAAATCATCACCTCATAATATTCAAAGAATGATTCCTTTTCATCGTACGATTAAATATTTAAATATAAATAAACAAACCCCGCTGGCGCCTCAATTTGGCGTCATTTGTATTATGAGTTATAAAGTACAAAATCGATACGTAGTGTTATCACAGGCAAAGACACTGGATAATGTAAATATATTAATTTATTTTCACAAATTATATAGATATAGTTTGTTTGGAACGAAGCACATACTCGGAGTGTGTTCAGTATTGTTATGAATGAATTTCTCAAAGTCGCACAATAATGGAGTTTAATATCTGATAAAAGATGACATAGTCAGATTACATTGAATTTTTGTGAATAAGAGAAAAGGAGTATGTATTTAAATTCACATATGCAAGATCACTTGCTCATTGGTGACAAAAAGAAAATTTAATACGAACAATATTTATGGATTATACCATGTAAATGAAGAATGATGTATGCACATAATTTCAATATAGAATTCATTATTAAAAAATTTCAACTTTTAATATCAATAGACCTTTGTTAGCTGAATAAAATGCATACAGATTCCATTCTAAAAATTTGTGCACAAGGAAATTTTAGTTTGGAGAATATATTTTTCTGCATCAGTTCCTGTCGATTCTGGATATCAATATGAAATTAATGAATTTAGTGAACAGGTCCCAAACTTAAAAATTTCACGATGAAATCTTTGTTGTTTTGTCTCAGCATATATATTTATCTGCATATCATGTTTCTATAAAATACCATTAAAAATTCCAGATTTGATTGTTTTCATAATTTCATTCTATTATATTCTAAAATAATGTCTCTATTTGCGGTGAATGGCATCTAGATAGAATGTTCTATCATCAAAATTATTTTGTTGTAAAATAAAGTTTAGCCTGGTCACTGAACAAATCATTCCATGCTAGGTCAAGGGAAGGGGTGAGGGTAGGGGTCTCTACACCCCCTCCTCAATTTAATTTTTATTCATTTGTTTTATGCTGTTATAATGATGATTTATCAGTTTATTAAATGAGATTTCATTTCTTTTACAGGCAGACAGATGGCCACACAATGGATATATAAAGAAGCTGATTCGGAAGGATGGGTGCTGGTACTACTTCAATAAAAGCCGAGAGTGTTCCGACAAAGATGTACCCAAGTGCAAACTATATTCCTATTAATTATCTACTCCCTCTAGCTAGCTGATTAACACTGAATTATAAAGACTGTGTCTGTAAATATTATACATGTATATGGGAAGTCTGCATGTTAAATATCTGAAGTGTTACAAGCTTGAAATTCTTTTTGTGTGTGTTTGTTTAAAGTCTTTTATTTATATCTTGATGTTTTGAAAATTTTCACTGAAACTATTTCCCATGCATGAAACATTCAGCCTCATGTCCATTCATATCATCACCATGTTATAACATGCTTCATTTTTAATTTTTTTTATTTATTTTGCCCAAAAGTTGGCATGTCGGATATGATCGGTCACGGATGTGGCCGACTGTGTGAAATTTTAATCACACTCAAGTAGATTATTTATACACTAGTGTACTGTGGCCATGCTGTAAATAACTATTACATGAATTATTGATTTGCACTCATGCAGATTTTTCTTCATAGGATGAGAAGTACTATAGGAGATCAGTATTAACTAGCATTTTGTTGGATGTGACCCGAGTTATAATGTGTCAGAGTGCTGGATATTTGAAGTACACATTTTAAGAGTACTGATTGAATATAAAAAGCAGTTGTTGATCAATAAATTGACAAACAAGAAACATTCGTTTCTGGGTTATTATTATTTTTTTTAATAATAAAAGACAAACTCTGGTTGAAAGATGAGTTTACAGGACAGTGGTATTGTATGATTTTGTTTCCCTCGATTTACTTGTTGTCAATAGTTGAAGCATGCATAATTACAATTACATAATACATCCCTAATTAATGTCTCGGAAGCAATGGTCCAGCCACTACCTTTGTATATGTATTGACTACTTAGGACCATTTCACAGCTCTCAAGATTCCTTCACCGCAAATGTGGTTTCACGATGAAATTTGACATACAAATCTCAGTGCAGAGAGGTTAATCAATGAACCCCATGATTTTATTTATTTCAATTTTCCAACAATTTACTATTATTCTATAATTTTTAAAGTCGGCATCCTATCATTGCTCCATGTTTGTTTTCAATGGTGATCTTTCAAGAATGCAATAAGTTTTAATAGAACTACTTTTCAAGCGCTGTAAATATTTATTTGGTAACCTACAGACTCTTTACAGAAGGCGGAAAACAAAGCTACATCTATACATCTATGGTAAATCCACCCCGGCTCGTTTTTACTCCCGGTCTATATGGTCCGATGAGTAGTGCTATTTATTTTTTTTTCTCTGTTTATCAAATTGCGCAAATAATTAAATTCTTACAATGCATGCAAAAGTATACTTTAAATTCTAGCAATTCAGCATTGGTAAGTAAGGGCTTATGATCTAAAGCAGAATATGCAGTCATTGATAGGGAAACTGGATGACATTTTCTCTCGATCTATTTCTTGAGAGTTAAGCTTTATAAATACGTGTACAGTTCTTATAAAGAAATAATAATGAAGATGGGTGGGGGTGGGGGGGGGGGGGGTAGATAAGATAGCGTAGATGCCCATTCGGTTTAGTCAAAATCTACAAGTTCAATTTTTTTTCAATTAAATCTATTTGATAATGTTATAATACAAGTTTGCACAAGCAAAATTTCTGACTATATTCAGTCTTAAATACACTTTAACAAACGATAAGAAAAACGAAATTGCATTTACAGAGATTTGTGGGGTCGGTAACATAGGCGTCGGAACCAGGGGGGCTAGGGGGGCTTAGCCTCCCCACTTTTTTTGCAAAGTTAGACCCCACCATTGGCCACATAGCATCATAGAGGCCCCCCCCCCCACACACACACTTTTTCTTGCAGCAAATATAATTGTTTGCAAGTTTACCATGAAAAAATTGAATTATTGAGAAATTGGGGTAATAGGGTATATTAGTTTTTTTTGCTCGTTAAGATTTCTGAGGATTAGTCTACCCCCCCCCCCCCCCCCCCAACTTTCAATTTGCTTCCGACGCCACTGGATAAAGTTCACAGGCGTTTTCTTACCCTCGTGAACATATTGCGGAAATATCGAGTGGACTTCGCCGGCGCGGGAATTCTGACGGTACTGTCCTTCCACAAATTCATTTAAAAATTAAATTTGTTGTTATGACTAAATTTAATTTTTAAATGAATTTGTGGAAGGACAGATAGATTTAACGGAAAAGATTCATTAGAAATTGTATCATTATCTTTATATTTTTAACTGTTCACTACATGAACGAATATGCAATATTTAAAGAATTAGATAACTTGTTTACTGAATTTTAACAGTTCATTGTCAATTTCTCTTTTATTCATTCAAATGTCAAATGTTCAAACACATGACAGCAATTCCTCTGGACATTGTGTTGTTTATTTGGTAAATAGTTTTTTTTTACAAAATGTAAGAAGGTGTAAATTGAGTAATCCCTAGCATGTCCACTTAATGGACCATCCATTGTATTGTGTGTAAATAGTTTACTTATCAGTCTTTGATATCCGGCCTAGTCCGAAATAGGCTTAATCAATTACGTAATCAAGTTTCATTTTTATTGTACTTTTTTTCTTTTTGCAAATGACCCACGGCTATGTACAGCTGCGCTGAGTTATGTCAATTAAACGGATAAACTGTACGGGTCACGTGATTTATCACTAATAGGTTTTTACTTAAAATGGTAAATTTTCACACTTTTGATATTTCCGATCATCTAATACTGAATTTTGATTGGTCAATGCCCTGCAATCCAAGCGCGTGGGGACGTCGCTGGAAATTTGGCCTAACTCGGTCACTTCCATGCGACGCTCCATTCAATAAACTTGTATTCATATTTATCATCATTTTTCTTATTTGGATTGCAGGTATGTTGCCCTCTATTTTATTTTCTGTTGTTTCAAAGTTCATAAAAGTTTGATTTTAAGAAATTAATAATTTGCTTAAACGTTTATTTTTTAATTTTGGTATTTAAATAAGTTATGATTTTAAAGGAATAAGTTTCTAAATTTGAGCTTTGTCGTTTATGAAATAATTCATTATTAACCTATCGGCTAGGAGACAGAATAATTGCTTTTTTCATCCGTCTAAGTTTTGCCGTTAACACATGTATTTTTTTAGTAAATAGTTTTATTTTTGATAGTCGTAGAATAGACAAGTAAATGAAATACTTTTGTTTGTTGCATTGATGCGTGGTAAATTAGAATTTGAATTTAGCGCCATTTCTAAGTTAAAGGGACTCTTTAGTAAAAGGAGGTAATTTAAAGTTAGTTCGGGAAACAAAATACGGGAAGCATGTTTAGATCAAATTGTAAGTTCTCAGTAAATATTGACAGTTAAATTAGATAAAATTATACCATAAAGGCTTTCAAATCATTCATCGTTTAAGATCTTTGTAATCGCTTTTGGTTCTAATTCACATACGCGTTGTCAAGTTTTAATTCGAATTTCCTCGACGTTAAGTCTTTGTTTATATTCTTTATATTGTTTACATTGGATTTTATTATTTTTCATATTGTTAATTAATAATACAGAGGTTATATTTTTATTACATCTTGTTTATACCTCTGTTACGGTCACCAGAGTTTTAAAATATTATACGTAAATGAACTTAAACTTTTGTAACTGGTGGGTAGACGTTAGAAGTAATCCGGTAGACTGACCACGTCACGCCTCATAAATATGCATGTATTTCCGAGTTATTTATAAACGCTTTCCAAGTTATTTATAAACGCCTTCCGGGTTATTTATATACGTCTTCCGAACAGTAGTTTGTTATAAACGGAATGACTTACTTTACATAATGAAATGTATGTACATGTATATTTGTTTTTATGCAACCAACATATTTGTTTTTATGCAACCAACAAAGTAAAACTCATTTCCCCCCAAAAGTTCAAGCTACAAATTAGCGCCGTGCAGAGAAAGGGGTGGGGGGGGTATATTATTCTCTGTGAGGATATTAAGTGTTTGATTAAATAATAATATTCATTTATGAACAGGCAATAGTGGTCCGTGTTGTTTAAAAAAACATGGATAGGCACGATAATAAATTGATTCTAAAATGGTATAAATCATTTAGTAATTAATCTTGTAATGTACATATATAACGTTAACCGTTTTAAATCCGAAAAAAAAATCACCAACCCTACATTAATTAATTGTATTTGCGTAAACCGAAAGCCAGTATGGCGCATTTTCCAATGTTTTACCATGTTTACCACTGTTTACAGGCATGATATATAGTATAAGAAAAAGAACAACTGGTTTATGAGTAATTTTCAGACAATTTCCTAAGTATATCAATTTTGACATCTTACAATTGTGTCATGAAGAGAGTTTGACGTAAAGACTGCGAAGGAATACAGGTAACGTTATATTGCTGCATCATATATAGTCAGGTACCTTTTAATTATCCCGTGTGAAAATTAGCGACATCAATCAACCAGACTTGTAAGGGATTTATTAGGACCCGACACTCCAAACCACAAAGATAGTGTAATGTTTTGCAAAAAAGCAAATTGCAATTTAAAATATGCAAGTACTAATAGTTGTAGAGTGTTTCGGCAGTTATGAGCCTCATCAGGGGTCTGCAAGAATAGCTGATGTTTATTTTAAGTGAGACCTGATTATCTCGTCGCTAATGTTTTTGTGCTTGCTGAAAGCTATAATAGGTCGAGCATCAAAAGAAGATTTGCATTCAGAATTCCTAAGTACAATATCCCAATACTTTAAAATTCGCTTTTTGAGTCCTTTAAGGCAAGGATTGAATTTAGTAACCAATACCGTAGGGTTACGTAGTGCTTGCTTTGGAGTCTTATTGAGGATGAGTTTTGTTCGATTTGTGTTTGTTGTTTCTTTGATAATTGGGTCGATTTCTTGGGGAGAGTAGCCCCGCTTTGACAGATGCGCCTTAAAATCATTGAGTGTAGTATTCAAAATTGTAGGGTCGGTAGTATTTCGTGCATGTCTAATGCATTCTCCTTTAATGAAACCTTTAAACACAGATGGGCTATGAGCGCTCTGTCTGTGTAGATATTGAAAGTTGTTTGTAGGTTTGATAAATGACTTTATGTCAAGCTTGTTAAAGGTTTGAAATCTGGGGCCTTTGTAAACTGTAGTATCAAGAAAATTCACAGAAGATGGTGAGACTTCAAACGTAAATTGAAGATGCTTGTGACAATGATTGCCAATTTGAAAAAAATCCTCTATTTCCTCTGTGGTGCCATTGAATATAATAAAGCCATCATCCCGATATCTTCCATGGAACAAAATTTTGTTTGCATGACGAAATTGTGTAACAATATGCTGTGTGATTTGATACATTCGAATGTCACAAATTTCTGGACTTGGAATTGCACCCATGCTTGCTCCAATGATTTGCTTGTAGAATTTTCCGTCAAATTCAAAGTAATTGTTTTCTAAAACGCATTTCAATAATAGCATTAGCTCCTTGGGTGTGGGATAAGGAATGTCTGATTTAATTTTATTAGCCTGCGTGTAAGCCTCGTGCACCGATGAAAGAAGTTCATTGAATTCCATGTTTGTGTACATGCTTGTCACGTCATAAGTAATTAATAATGCGTTAGGTGGCGGTGTGAGGCTTTCAATTTTGTTGATAAAGTCCGCAGTATCTTTAATATACGTTGATTGTTTTTGTACGATAGGGACGAGAAAGTGATCGCAGTACTGTCCTATTTTCCTTGTCGGCGTGTTGCATTGCGCGATAATTGGTCTACCAGGTGGTAATTTTCTGATGCTGCAATGACCGTTCATTAAAGCGTTGTAAATGTGTTCAGGAATTTTGTGTGAAAATTAGCGACATCAATCAACCAGACTTGTAAGGGATTTATTAGGACCCGACACTCCAAACCACAAAGATAGTGTAATGTTTTGCAAAAAAGCAAATTGCAATTTAAAATATGCAAGTACTAATAGTTGTAGAGTGTTTCGGCAGTTATGAGCCTCATCAGGGGTCTGCAAGAATAGCTGATGTTTATTTTAAGTGAGACCTGATTATCTCGTCGCTAATGTTTTTGTGCTTGCTGAAAGCTATAATAGGTCGAGCATCAAAAGAAGATTTGCATTCAGAATTCCTAAGTACAATATCCCAATACTTTAAAATTCGCTTTTTGAGTCCTTTAAGGCAAGGATTGAATTTAGTAACCAATACCGTAGGGTTACGTAGTGCTTGCTTTGGAGTCTTATTGAGGATGAGTTTTGTTCGATTTGTGTTTGTTGTTTAACGCGAATTTTAACGCGATCGCACACAGCAGCCTCCACGTGACCGCAATTAATCTATAAATCGGGCTATCAGTTCTCACTGCGTTACATTACCAGTATCCTCTAATCTACCAACACACATTGGTAATTAGACGGATTCCTACCTAACCTACACACTAATTGTTGTTATTGTACACACGCAGCTCCTCTATTTAAATGGCTCGACGATTAAATAGACGGAGTAAACAAAACAAAACCGTGAAACGCACGTGTAATTATTTACGGGCTTATCAGGCTCACTGTAAAAAATCTACGGCCATAGGAGACTAGCTCGTGTTAAACCTATCACGACACACGCTATCCAAAGACGAGCTCTCACTTTTGAGCAAAGGCTTAAAATTCATTCCTACGCCAAAAAATAACAACGCTAAGCGTTTACTTCTCAAAGACTTTGACGAATTTGCAAGAAAACTCAGATGCAAATTCCACTTTGATACCGGGGACAACTCGCCGATTCACCCCTTTAAAACAAAGTCTGGGTTTATGCCGCCTTTGGCTTGCCGAGAACTCGAGGATTACATAGATAAAACAAAACTTGAACTTTCCTCAATGGAAATTGTAAACACGAGATCGAATATCTCTAAATCTGAGAGAGCGGCTATTTTATCGCTTAAAAATAACAACGACATCGTTATAAAAAAAGCAGATAAAAGTAATACCATTGTCATTATGAACAGAGATCAGTATGTCTCAGAAGCACATCGACAACTGTTATCCAAACACTATATGCAAGTACCTGAACCGAACATGCTCAAGCTGCATAATGATATTCAAAATATACTTTCGGAAATGCATATAAATGGGTCACTAGACAAAGAAACTTACAAGTTTCTGAATGACAATAAACCGTCATTAAAATGTGGTCATCTTTATCTTCTACCAAAAACCCACAAAATTCCTGAACACATTTACAACGCTTTAATGAACGGTCATTGCAGCATCAGAAAATTACCACCTGGTAGACCAATTATCGCGCAATGCAACACGCCGACAAGGAAAATAGGACAGTACTGCGATCACTTTCTCGTCCCTATCGTACAAAAACAATCAACGTATATTAAAGATACTGCGGACTTTATCAACAAAATTGAAAGCCTCACACCGCCACCTAACGCATTATTAATTACTTATGACGTGACAAGCATGTACACAAACATGGAATTCAATGAACTTCTTTCATCGGTGCACGAGGCTTACACGCAGGCTAATAAAATTAAATCAGACATTCCTTATCCCACACCCAAGGAGCTAATGCTATTATTGAAATGCGTTTTAGAAAACAATTACTTTGAATTTGACGGAAAATTCTACAAGCAAATCATTGGAGCAAGCATGGGTGCAATTCCAAGTCCAGAAATTTGTGACATTCGAATGTATCAAATCACACAGCATATTGTTACACAATTTCGTCATGCAAACAAAATTTTGTTCCATGGAAGATATCGGGATGATGGCTTTATTATATTCAATGGCACCACAGAGGAAATAGAGGATTTTTTTCAAATTGGCAATCATTGTCACAAGCATCTTCAATTTACGTTTGAAGTCTCACCATCTTCTGTGAATTTTCTTGATACTACAGTTTACAAAGGCCCCAGATTTCAAACCTTTAACAAGCTTGACATAAAGTCATTTATCAAACCTACAAACAACTTTCAATATCTACACAGACAGAGCGCTCATAGCCCATCTGTGTTTAAAGGTTTCATTAAAGGAGAATGCATTAGACATGCACGAAATACTACCGACCCTACAATTTTGAATACTACACTCAATGATTTTAAGGCGCATCTGTCAAAGCGGGGCTACTCTCCCCAAGAAATCGACCCAATTATCAAAGAAACAACAAACACAAATCGAACAAAACTCATCCTCAATAAGACTCCAAAGCAAGCACTACGTAACCCTACGGTATTGGTTACTAAATTCAATCCTTGCCTTAAAGGACTCAAAAAGCGAATTTTAAAGTATTGGGATATTGTACTTAGGAATTCTGAATGCAAATCTTCTTTTGATGCTCGACCTATTATAGCTTTCAGCAAGCACAAAAACATTAGCGACGAGATAATCAGGTCTCACTTAAAATAAACATCAGCTATTCTTGCAGACCCCTGATGAGGCTCATAACTGCCGAAACACTCTACAACTATTAGTACTTGCATATTTTAAATTGCAATTTGCTTTTTTGCAAAACATTACACTATCTTTGTGGTTTGGAGTGTCGGGTCCTAATAAATCCCTTACAAGTCTGGTTGATTGATGTCGCTAATTTTCACACTTTCTTTTTGTGTTTGTCTTTTCCGAATATGCAGTGTCTTTCACACCTAGCCAAAATGATGAAGGGTGTTCCGTCATAAGGAACAATACAAGGATCTCCAACATCATTAAATCGTACTCGAGACTTCTCATTAATAACTGCAAAAAAAAATATGTCAGTTTTCCCATAGATCGTATTTACGAAGTACAACTGAATCATTGGGTATTGCTTGATCATATGCAAAATTTATTGTTTTTAAAAAATGATATTTTACATCAATTAATAATTGATGTAAGATAATATTTAAAACAATCAATACAGGGGGTTTCCTAATGTTTTTAAACTGGGTCCAGGGTCCATATAATGGGAAAATTGATGTTCAAACTGTTGATATTGGGGAAAATAATAAATTTTCTAAAAGTACTATTAGTTTCATAATTATGTAAGTATGTAATGATTTATTATTTAAATGACGCATCCCTGAATTATTACAAAAAATATGAAATTGCATATAAAATATTGGCCTCAGAGACTTTTGAGACACTGTGGATGTATACATGTGATGTACATCATATCTTTTCCACATTTAAAACCCATTACATGTAGCATGCGCGGATCTAGAGGGGGGGTCAGGGGGGGTCTCGACCCCCCCCCCCCTGGAAAATGAAAATTTATTAAATTTACATAGTAAAATTATCGCGAAAATATGCCTCGGACCCCCCCTGGCAAACACAATTATCCTTCGGACCCCCCCTGGAAAAATTTTCTGGATCCGCGCATGTGTAGTATGAAAATAAGGGGGGGGGGTGATAAGTAGTAAGTTGTATATTAAGTAACAATGATGTGTGGTATTAAGTTAAGTACTGTAATTCTGGTAATTAAATACCTCAATCAAATAAGTCAGATAATCTTTTGATGCAGGATTTGCATGCTGTGTCCTACCTAGGCTAATTGATAGGTGGGTAGGGAGGGGTATTTCAATGATCATCACAATATACAAGTATATATACATCTTACTAGGTTATACATATAATTTACATTATTGTAGATGGGGTCTGAATTAGGACAGTATAAATGCAGATTATTTTTAAATAAAAGAGAGAGAGAGAGAGAGAGAGAGAGAGCGTCTATAGTTTTATAAATACAATATAGCCTTGTCTTTCAACAGTCTGATTTTAAGTTAATACTATAATATATTTTTCATTGACCATAATATTCCTTCAATAACTCAAAACTCAATAGATAATGAAAAATGCTATTTATAATATGGGCATACAAGAGTACGTATAGGTAACGTTACCGATTTCTGGCCTTCCAAAGTTAGCTTCCTTCTTCCCCGAAACAAATGTTATGGATGAGTCAACTTCGTATGCTTTTCTGATTTTTTCTGCATCCTCAAAAGTACCCACCCACCCACACAATCCGTCCTCTGTCACGGGTGTCCATAACGTTTTCCACATGATCGCACCATGTGCAATGTCACCCGCGCTGGCCTATTTTTACTTTCTCGTCAATGACCGGTATTTTCCGTAACCTTATGAATATTAAGCAGTTATGACGCGGTCGGTCTACCGGATTACTTCTAACGTCTACCTAACTGGTGACTGTTGTTTATAGCACTTCCATGCGACGCTCCATTCAATAAACTTGTATTCATATTTTATCATCATTTTTCTTATTTGGATTGCAGCCACGACAGATTGTGTTCAACATATAACAACGTCAGTAGAGCTGACACCAATAAGAAATTACATCAGCGAGTTAAATTTAGTTCATCACAGCAAGCGAGTGTTCAAATTAAAGTTAAATTTCCCCAAATTTATAGTGAATTCAGATCACGTTATTAAGGACAAAAAAGCAAGACGTGACAGTACGTTTTTCGTCACTCTACACTGAATCTAGCTGTAGACGGCATATGTAGATTGCATTTGACATACAAATATTGATATAAATATAAAAAAAAAACCCAGAGTAATTATTTTATATAAATTCCAAATTATACTAGTATCTGATACGATATATTTATTCTCTCTCTCTCTCTCTCTCTCTCTCTCTCATTCATGCATGCTTCTAATGTCAGCGACTAATTCTTTTAAGCGACTATTAACAAAACGATGCCATGCATATATATGCACATTTTTGACAGTTAAGGCGAAGTAGGAATAAAATTCTTCAATTATACTACTTCAATTACTTCTTTTAGCAGTTAGCACGTATATAGATGTTTTAAATAATCTCTTTGTTATTTCTGATATTATCTATTTATTTCTTCATAAACTTTCGTTAACTTAATTCTTCTATAAGAACATTTATAATAGCTTATTGCAAGATAAAGAAAAAAAATATCTTAAAGTTTAAAAAATCAATGGTGTATAATATGAGTGAGATATGTCTCGTCAAATATAAAATGAAGTTTCCCTTGCCCATATTTAACAAATACGAATTATTAAATTAAATAATGACAATTTTTAATAAACCTGAAAAAACCTTAGAGACTCTAAATGTTATTAACATGTTTTAGGGTGCCAAATACTTGTGAAGATCTCAACAGATCAAATAAATTCACGTGTTTATTTGATTCTCATTTTTACATCGGTTTATTGTCTGAAAGAAGAAAAAAACAGTTCCGTTTTATTTTAACTTAAGTTATCACTTCGTTCTGTTATTATAACCTTTGTAAGTGATATGACGAGTTATGATTTTTTAAACATTTTATGTTTTCATTTTTTTCCTCTTTTCTCCAAAATTTTAACAACTGAACAGGAATCAATGTATTGGTCACAACGTTGCTAGTCCTAGATCTGAAGCAATACTGATTTATTTCCGGATAAGCATAGAACTTACTCTATCGACGAGTCTTTCTTCCTATTTAACTATTTTAACCACTTTTCACACAAAAAGTTAACAAGAATTATCATGTATCAATCGGCATTTATTGATCTTCGGTCCTTACATTCGTACGTTTTTTCTCCCTATAATATAATTTCTATAGAGAAATCAGCGCATCCAGCAATATCGTGAAAACACCCTCCTAATTCTGCACCGAAGTCAATATTAACACATGCGTACAACTAAAAAAAAAAGAGGGGGGGGGGGTCTCCGGAGCCCCTTCTGAAAAAAGTTTCATAAATTTATTGAATTTACATAGTAAATGAAAGTAACGTATGTTAGGCTTCCTTTTTTTTTTTTAGAGACGAGCATGCAACAACTAAATCAGGGGTCAATCTTCGACGGAAACCAACGTACTCTCTACGTATGCCCTTAGGCTATAGTCTTTTTTCTTCTCACTTTCATCAGTAAGGGGTCCTAACCCCCTCCCTCTTTAACCGCCCCTTTAGTTCCGCGCACGTGTTAATATTTACTGTGCTCCCTTCGCGATATTGATGGATGCTGTGAAATCTTGTAAATTCTGATCAAAGAGGGGTAACTCTGTATCAGCTATATGACACAACTCGTAGACTACCTATATCGTAACTGGGTAAGAGGTACATATATTGTTGCGCGGATCAAAGAAAGGGGGAGGGGGTCAGGGGAATTAAACTTACATCAAAACTTGCATAGTTATCTTAAATTGTTGAAGTTGTCATGCGCGGATCAAGAAATAAATGTTTTTCGGGGGGGGGGGGGGCACCTCCCTTTTAGATCCGCGCATGGTTGTAAACCGTGTAAATTGTGACCCATTTCTGTAAATTTACGAAGGATATCAATTTGTTCAGACAAAATAGCTTTGTATGTTTAAACTTCCAGCTATCAATGTTACATTTTCTCAAATTTCAATCCTCAAAATAGGCACCCATATAATAATGTTGGTTTGTCCTCTTCAACACAGACACTTGATGTTACTTATTTTTCTCTTCATAAAATAAATAAAACCTTATTCAGTTTTTAGGTAGGTAGTTTTTATTTTTATATAGAGAAAAATAAGTAACGTCAACCGCCATTGCTCCCCAGATGTACTGAGGTCAGTAGCCAATTAAGATATTATGAAATCAACTTTAATGAAATAAATTACATGAAGTTCACAAATAAATGTTTGGTTTAATAAGGAAGGTTTGAAACTTTTTTCTGGCAACACATAAAAAAATATAAAGTTACATAAAATAACTCACACAAAATCATTAATTTATTTATTCGTTTAATGAAAATATCATTGATAAATTACATATGACTTGATCATTTCTCTTTGTTTTTCAAATTAATCAATTTTCTAAATTAAAAGTTTCATTTTCAAAAATAAAAACACAAATCTTTGACCAAAATGTATGCACAAAGTTCCTTGCACAAATAAAATCCATGTATAAACAGTCCATTAAGTACACTTGTAAATCAAGTTTGTTTTCAGTGATTTGTTTACGTACAATAATTTGACACATGTACATGTAATATTCTGCATACAGGAATCATTTTAGTAAAGTCAATATGATAAAATAGATCTAAACACAGTTAATTAATTTGTTGTCACATAATGTTATACACATTATAATTTTATGCACACACACACATATATATGTTGTGGTATATAAACATAGTTGTCTGACATATTATAATAAAGATGAACACGTTATCTTTATGTAATATAAGTACACAGTCTGTTTACATAGTCTACACATAACAGTTTATCTACCTACATTGATTTGATAGATAATTATACACAGTTTGTTTACATGTAATATTGTATTTTCTTCACTGTACCTGTGTACACAGCCACAAAGAGGTTGTCTCTGGTGTCCACACATAAACCCTGTGGAGCCTGTAAATGACAGTTGTCAATGTAGCGGAGGAACTGTCCGTCCTGATCCAGGATGTGGATACAGGCGTTGTTACGGTCTACTGTCAGGATCCGACCCTGGCTGTCTGTTGTGATGCCGAGTGGATAGAATGATCCCTTGGTAGTAGAGGGAGGACCAGTGTAGGTAAACCGGAGTTTCCCGGCCTGATTGACCACCACTACTGCACGGGCGTCACTGTCTGACACACAGATATCTAGGTTCCTGTTCTCACTGATGTATTTACTGTATCCACTAGATGAATAGAGAGGTTGTCCTTTGTCGTCGTACTGAATACTTTGTTTCTCTGTGGAGCCAGAGTAACACACAACTTTTGTTTGTTTATCATCATCACTGACCATGACAACCAGGAGGTCACCAGAGGAGGTACTACAGACACCCCAAGGTCTCCACCCCCGTAGTCTGATCACTGTCTGTATCTGTGTATTCTTCACTATGTTCACAGTTCTATCTTTGTAATCAGTATAAACTAGATCCCCACTCCTTGTCACTGCTATGTCCCATGGATGGTACCCTGACTTGGTTTGGACTGACTTCACTAGTTCCCCACGGAGGTTGTACAGTCTCATGATTTTGTCACCAAAACCACACGTCCACATCTCCTCATCACTCAGACAGGACACACTGTTTAATCCTCCATACTCGGTGTCTATCTGTGTGATGATCCGTGGTACATCAATGAGCGGTCTGTCCGGGGGAGAGGACTCAGCACCGGGAGATTCCATGGTGTAGCCATGTTCTTCTGTTTTGATAGATGACGCTGACAGAGAACCAAACTGTTGATAAAGCTGTTCTTTGTTGATCTTCTGAGGGGTAAAACTTGGTAAGGACACTGTGAGTTTAGGAGGCAATCTTCTGAATTCATCATTCCTGGATTTGTAGGCAGAGACACGGCTGACATCATTGGAGTCTAGTAACGTCTTTAGTTCAGTAATGGTCTGTGTGATTTCAGAAATGGTGTGTTTAATTTCATCTTCCTGTTTGTCTAAGACAGCCAGGTGTTTGGTGTCCGTTTCCTCCACGTTAGATTTCATGTTTCTGATAATGGTGTTTATTTCTCTGTGCAAGTCTACTCCATGTTTGTCGATTTCTGTTGTTAATTTCTGGGAGTTTTCATTCAGAGCAGATTTTTGGACTTGGTTAATGGATGCAATTTCTTGGTATTTGGGATAAATGGATTTCTCTAGTTCTTGTAAATCTTTTTGAATTAATTCTTTCTTGCTGTCAATGTTTTTAGATATTTCAATAAATGTATGGCCACTGTGTTCTTCAGAGGAAAGACATGTTGTACAAATAGGAATGCCACATTGTTTACAGTAAAGTTCACATAGTTTTGAGGAATGTTTTGTGCATTTAGGAGTAGATCCTCTCTTTTCAAATGGCAGCACTTTGTGTTCTTTGGATAAATCAGAGAGATGTTCCCCCACACAGGCTTTACACAGATGTATGTGACAAATGTCACAGTACATAGGGGGGCCCGGGGTCTCACAGAGACGACACCGTAACACATCCTGGGCCCAATTACGAGAGGGATCCATGCTCAGATTCTTTGATCTATGATCTGAAAAAAAAAGATAATAAATTAAATGTCTCATCATGGGATCTAAGTGGCATGCAAGATGAATACTTTAGTTAAGAGTCACCCGAGTCCAATCAAATTCTGTGTAACATTCTCAGAATCGCAACAAAATAATTTCATATCCATAACAAAGAAAAATGAACTGATAACTTTTGGCAAATATATTGTTCAAAAGCAGGATTCATTTAAGAAATAAATACAAAGTTGACTTAAAAACTTCATTGAGAATCAGATTGAGATATGACAAAAATTTGACACACACATTATCAAATAATGTTAATAAGTCCACAACGACTTTCAGTATATTTGACCATGCGCAAACCAACGTCAAGTAAAACTCGACAACATTGTCAGGGCAATGACAAACAAATAATGCCAACAGGCCTTAATACCCGAGTACCATAGCTCTTAAATGGACCGTCAGGGAGTCCCATGTTTGCATTTCAGAGTCTAAAGCTGAATCTGAGGCTCCTCTGACCGTTACACTTACTTTAATTCTTTGCTGCTTGCAAAAATCAATTCATTGGGAAAAAAAGGGGGGACCAAGAAAATTCTCGGATTATTTATACCCCAGCTTCAGGGTCATATTTTTAATAATAATCACAGTTTCATATGTAATGCACACAACATGCTTAAGTTTATAGCTACAACATACACTGCACGAGAAGACAGAGTTAAAAATGTACCGGTAACCTTGTTAATTGACAACACATGTCCAACGGCCATAGGTTACCCCACAGACTCAAATTACCTAAAATACATGTTCACTAAATGGCCTCTTTGTCACCCCACCCCAAAATAAAATGCTTCAACCCCTGCCACATATGCAGTGAAATTCACAATTGAAGACGAGGACATTATGGGCATAATAACAATGCATTATGTAGTGGAGGTTGACAATGGTTTTCAAGGGGTATCATTTCAACTGTTACCCTCCCTTACAGGCACTATTTATTTTATTATTAAGATTTCAAAATATTTTCTCTTTGTATTCTAGCTAAAGGTCTGTAGCTCCTGGTCTGAAAATTTATGTATTTCGATGAACAACTTCTGAGTTGCAAATCTATTTGTGTTAAAAAATTGTAATTTACGGCATACAAAAAATTACCCTAAGTTTTGGACGATTAACCCTATTTTTCATTTAAAAAAATTTGAATCCTCTTAACCTAATATGCTTTGTGCAATCTTTGGTTGGTATCAACCCACTGATTCTGGAGAGAAATCAAAAACGTAATATGTTTACAGACAGACAAATGCCAGAAAAAAGTGATCAAAATAGCTCACTTGAGCTTACAGCTGAGGTGAGTAAAAAGTCTTGGAGCTGGGAGACATGAATCTATATCATAATCTTCCTACAGATGTTTCACATTAAGAATGATGAAGATAATCCTTGTGGTTTCCAGAGATTAAAAGAGCTGAAAGTGCTTAAATGGTCATGGTCAAGATAAGAGCTAAATTTCTTTCACCATTTTTAATGAACATGTTGCTTCATAAAGCTAATGTTTAATGGTCAATCAAAATCTGAATGTCAGTTGTGAAGTTTCAATTGAGAAACGGAGTTTTCAGTTCTTTGCAATGTAAACAAACTTCATGCAATATTTATGTTTACATTTGGGTTTTTGGATAGACAGTATCACATTTAGGGTTGGATACCGGCACACGGTACCAATACCGTACCGAAAAGTTGCTTTTAAAATACCGGTAAAATACCGTTTCATTTAATACCGGTATTAATAACGGTATTTCTGTATCTTTGAAACCTTGTTATACATTTAAAATGATTTTAAAAATCGATTTAAGACTCGCTAAAATCGGATTCTCCGCATATTAAAAGGATAGGCTAATTAACGAAATATGTGCTTTATCATTCTTAGTACAATACTTGATTCGACTGCCAATACTTTAATAAAACAATACATAATTTTTTTTAAAAAATAGTAAAATACATTTACAATGATAGTGTTTAAATTTTATTCTGACAATAAATGTAAATTAAAGACAATATAGAGCAAAAGTTCTTTATTTATTTCCGTTCTATTTTCTGATGTTTCGTCAATTAGTGCGACCAAACAATGGCTGGCAACCGGGTAAAGCGCTCGGCTGTCTATACTCTGTCCAAAGATATTTTGGATTCACGTTTGGCTTAATTGTTTGATATTTATAAATACCTCAGGATCCAAACGATGTTCATTCAAAAGTATGAAAAATTTCCAAGATTTCTCAGTCAAAACGCCCCTGTTAGCTTATCAGGTTTCAATACAATGCTAAAAAATGTGATGTCTACGGAGATTTTGCATTGCAGCAAGCCCGGATGATAACGTTGAAATATTGCGCGATGTATTCCGAGTGTATTCCGAATGGAGAAAAGATGTAAACATTCCCCATTATAAATCTCCGTAATGAATCTGTTTTCGTTCTTGTGAATTTTTCCGAGTGAAAGATGATAATGTGTCAATGAAATTATCTTGGAAAATATCCCTTTCAACTATTTCAATTGCACTTCTTTCACAGGTAAGTGTATTTTTATTAAAAATCGTCCAAACGTGAATCCAAAATATCTTGGGACAGAGTATAGTCTCATTTCAGACCATTGTCAGTTATTTTGCCTGGGAAAAGGGGGAAACACCAGTAACTTTACTAAACATTTGAGAATCAGATTCAATTTATTTGTTTGTTAATCTTTTATTAAAAGATTGAAGCATAAACATAGCTTGTAAATTCGTATGTTATTGTAAATATATGATACTATCTTTATAAATTATAACACTGAAAGATCAAAAACACATTTATTGAAGAAAAAAAATTATCATTCTCATTTATTGAGGTCTAGTACCGTATCGTTAAAAATACCGTATCGTTTCAAAAATACCGGTATGGTATCGTACCGTTTCATCCTTAAAGGTATCCAACCCTAATCACATTTAAAACATAATGATGATTGATAAACAGTAGAAGTTGTTTACTGAAGTGCATAGTTAACAAGCAGATGGACAAAGTTCTTATTCATGGTAACTGAAGTTTTCCTACATTGCGACTGATGTATTAAACAAAAAGTTACAAAGAATTGTAAGGCCTGCATCTCACTTAAAGATCGACAGCAGACATTAACAATTTTGGTTACACGTTAGAAATACTTTAATAAGCAATAAAAATAACAAAAAAGAGACAAAAAATAGCTCAAATTGTGACTATGCCCCTTTCACATAAGGCACAACACACGACGACGGAAGAAAACAAATAGCAAATGATCACTTGAGTGACTCAGGTGACATAAAAATGGCAAAAAAGTACAGTGTTAAAATGCAGCAATACCAATCTTTGCTTTATATTGTGTAAAATTATCAGTCTGTATTACCCTTTAAGTTTAAATCACCTGTCTCTTCATTCAGTCAGTCAATGGTGATTCAATCAGGGTGTGCAACCAGAAATTATGGACCAGGCTGGCCGAATAGTATGATAGATGACACAAAACCCTGTAATGTATAATGAAGAAGATATATCTAATAATCAATCATAGTTCTTGTCAAAATAAACAGAAAAATATTAAGACTTTTTAAGGAATACATAGATTTATGTAACACAAGCAATGTATTTTTCAAGGTAACACCAGATCATCTGTGGTATCATTGATCATCAGTAGTTTATCATTTGTTTGCAAAATGCAGAGAAAATTTACAGAAATTGCGGCAGCATTTTTGGAAGTTGATATTTGAACAATTCTCTCTGTGGTGGCAGAGAATTTTTTTTGCTTGAAATTTTCTGAAAATTGCCCTTTTTCACAGGTCCAGCACCACCCAACTGCCATAAACTACCATATATATTCAGAGACATAAATAACAGAGATTGGCAACTGATCGAAATCTCGCTATCCCTATTGTAAAGTATTCCCAGTTTAAATCAGTGTATCTTTCAACATGTATAGCTAAAAGCTATTACCAAAACATCCAAAATATTATATTTTTATGAGTCTATCTCTTATAAACAAAATTAAAAGAGGAATTTAAGGAGGCAGTTGGCTAACCGTCGTCCAAAATTTCGCCGATGTTTGATAACTGGCCAATATATTTTATATACAAGCTTATCTTTTAAAAAGATTGGTGAGCTAGCGCTGTAGCCATCATAAAACACAGAAGCAGATTTCTAAAACATTGGTTTATATTTCTGAATCGATTAATTAAAAGGAAGGCACAGTGGTGGAATAGTGCTGGAGTGGGGTCTCAATTTAGAACTGTGAATCTAGAGTGTGCTTCACATCGGCAATGGCATAGCTCATTGACTGTGCCTTAATCATTATGTATCTACTGTAATTTCAATTTCGAGGTGAAAATTTCAAAGAACAATTGGTATATTTTGTAGCAATCGTATCTTCTTGGGCCTTTCTGGCAAGCTCGGAAAACATATCCAAAGTTGTTTTCTAAGCTTGAAGAAATTTAAGATAAAGCTAGCTATTTTTTATAATATTGAAAATAACTTTGCATCATAAGACCTAAGCTACTGTTACTTTCTGACATTAAAACACAAAACTTAATGTGAAAATGATAAAACGAAATTCAAATGGTACAGTTTATCTACAGTAGTACAGTATTCCCAGAATCCCTACTATGGAGTCGAGCATGCGTATTCCAGGGAAAAAGACTAATGTAGTTGCTAGCGCTCGACAGCGCTAGCAATAATTATATTAATCTTATTTTTCAATTTTATGTTTCAAAAATGTCTAAAAACCTTTGCCTTTTTTTCATAAAAACAATATACTTTTGGTTTAAGATCACATCTCAGTTTACTAAAAAGAAGTTCTCAAAGTAAGGTCGGACCCGTAACATTTTCAACAACAAAACATGCTAATGGCGGTGTTGCCAATCTCTGTTATTCATGTCTCTGATATATTGAAGATTTGTAGGTTAATGTCTACCCATGCAAATATTCACCAATTAAAGGTGGGGGGGGGGGGGGGGGTAAATCACCTTCCCTTTGAGTGCCATTTCAAGTTCTGAACCTGAAAGTGAAAATTTTGGCCATATTTACGCATTTTTATAATCATCCTTATCTGGTAAAAAAAAAATGTTTCCAGTACTATCATATATCAATAAAAATGGACATGAGCTCTTTTACCACAGGCTGAATGCAATAAATATTTAAGCAATTTAGTAATTCCCCTCAAATAACAAGCCTAACATCAGGGTTCCCTCCGCCTCGTATTTCAATATTACAGGGTGTTTTGTGTTAAACTGTCCTCTGTCATGTACGCATTCACACCAGTATTGATGTGGACCTGTGCAATCCATAAAGTAAATTATTTATTTATTGAAACTTAGATTTTTTTAAAACATAAGATGTATTCAAACTTGTCCAAGGAAGTTATCCCGTTATTCTTTATTTCTTAGATAATGAAGCAAATGTGCTACAAGGATATCTATGGGCAGCAACTAAGCCCATGGCCAGGTTAGGGGACAAGGGTCATAAATAAAGCTACTTGGTAGAGTGCTAATAGATTAAGAAGATAGCAGTTATGGCATGTATACTATAGAATTCAACTGGAGATAAGTTAAATACACACATGTATAATATAAATTCTAATACATTGAAGATTTCACCATTAAATAGGTACATTATAGAGATCTACGAGTCTACAAACCTCTTCAACTCAACATGGCGGCATTCCACCTCGCTCTCTTCCTGGTCTGGTCGTGCCTGTTTAAAATCACGTGACTTGTTTAAAATTCAGGTCATATAAAGCCTAGACTGCTAGATGTCCTACATAAACACAATCTGAACTTTCCCCCTCTTTCAATTTTAACTGGGATGTCTTGGGGTGTATATTATTGCATATAGCCAATCAATTATAGATAACAATAGTACAGTACTGCAGTAGGCCTACAATATATTTCCGTTTTACACAAAAACTACGGCCAGCCGCATCTGAGCACAGGAGTCGGCGATTTTATCAATTTGTTGTAAATAAATGAGAAACAGGCAAAATCCTACCAGTGAGCTTCGCGAGCTCGCTAAGCATTTACATCCAATTGATAAAATCGCCGAGTCCTGTTATCAGAAACATAAACTGATAAATAACATAATATTAAATGTCTCTGGCCGAACTGTTCATATGCAAAATATTAATCTTTATAGAATTCAACTGGAGATATGTTAAATACACACATGTATAATATAAATTCTAATACATTGACGATTTCACTATTAAATTATAAAATGTATATGATAGAGATCTACGAGTCTACAAACCTCTTCAACTCAACATGGCGGCATTCCACCCCGCTCTCTACCTGGTCTGGTTCGTGCCTGTTTAAAATCACGTGACTTGTTAAAAAAATCAGGTCATATATTAAGTGCATGTAAACAATCTGAACTTTTTTATTTCCGTTTTGCACAAAAACCTACCATGTTATTATAGGCCTAGTAAATATTGATTCGTAAGAAATATTAATTAAAATGTATACACATTTGTAAATAAATACAAGATTGTTATGCTTATGACAATGCACTCCCTGAGATTTGTTCTGCATCTGGCATCTCTCGAATCCGTCTGCTTGCAAACTTGCACCATAGAATCAGCCGGTGCGTCGATTTACCCAAATGGACCCAATATGAACCCAAATGGACCCAAATTACGACCTAAATGATCCCAAATAAAATTTCAAATGGCGACCCAAATGGAAAATTATCACAATAAAATTAATCTTATCACATATTCTGAAATAAATCACATTATCCTGATTATTAAATTGATTTTTTAATCATATCTGGGGTCTCTGTATAGACCCGATGAGCGCAATGTTCTGATTGATCGGATAAGATATATTTTGCAAAATAGATAATTTTAAATTTCCTCATACTTTCGTTTGTAATCGTATCGTTTGTGATTTTTGCTACATTACTAATTTCTTATTTTGTCAATATATTTTATATAAAACAAAGCTTCTATGAGGCATTGACTGATCCCACATGCAGTATGTAACGACCTGATATTCGTGTAATGTCAAGATGAACAAAGATTTTTTTCTATATTCAATATTTATCCCCAATTTTCTCGAATGTTTTATATACGATTTTATTATGATTATATTCAATTTTAAAAGAAAGGATTGAGGAAGTTTATGTATTTTATAAAACTAAAAGTAAAATTTAATACTTAGAGAAGCGGGCCGGTGTAAAATAGAATAATGACCCCCGTAGAAAAATGACTGAGGGTAATTTTTCGACGCAGAAGAATGATCAACCCCCACCCCCCCCCCCCCCCCCCCACCCACCCCCCGGTCTTTATTCTATGCAGAAAATGACCCCGGTCTTTATTTTACGTAGAACAATGACCCTTCTGCCTGAAGAATAAGTGTCATGTTTATATAAATGAGCACACTTTACATGGAGAAAACTGATCCCTGTAGAATAATGACCCCCTTAGAGATTAAAGTTTTTAGTATAATTTTTTATTATTTGTGAAATAGTCTATAGAATATTGTAATTTTTACTGCAGATTACAGAAAGTAACAGAAATTATTATTCATACTCGAATAAACTTAATGTGTAAAAAGGGGTATATCTTAGTAAATAAAAAAAACCTTCCATTATAACAAGATACTGACCTATTGTACATGTATCGGGCTATGGTTTTCATGTTAACGAGTTACATTTATAAGTATTTCATTTTTACGAGTGACAACACATTAAAATTATTTCGAAATACAAGACACTATGAAACAAATTTCTGTTTATTGGCGATGAGAGAGTAGACTCGATAGTGTTCATGAATTAAACTTGCATTGACGATTTCTCCCAACTGATAGATATGCAAGTGCATCACCCAGAATTACTGATAAAATCAAAATTTTGAAAAGTATACTCCATTGTTTGGCATTATAACCATGCTGAAGTTAACAGTCTCTAAAACAGCAGCCATTACGCCAGTAGAAAGGAAAATCGTCAAAGTACTGAGAGTCCCCTTACAGAATATATATTTTACGTTATCATCGGCATACTTTAGTCCATGCGCGGATCTAGAGGGGGGGGGGGGGGGGTCGGGGGGTCCCGACCCCCCCTGGAAAATGAAAATTTATTAAATTTACATAGTAAAATTATCGCGAAAATATGCCTCGGACCCCCCCTGGCAAACACAATTATCCTTCGGACCCCCCCTGGAAAAAATTTCTGGATCCGCGCATGCTTTAGTCAATATCAAAATGATAAATGCATCAATAGTTTGTAGGAGCATTGACAACTTCGGAGGCAGTAAAGATCGTGTGATTAAAATCAAGGGAGATATTAACCCCTCGGAACCACCTGATGGTATCCATACAGACCAAATTTGAGACCTGGACATGAGAGCCCTATATATAGGTTTCCTGCACTGCCCTGTAATTCGTTTGATGTTCACTTTAAAGAAAAGGGAGAAAACGGACCACTATTCACCACAATATTGTTGTGAAGAGTTTAAAAAATGACAAAGTTCTAGTGAGCTAAATCACAAATAGAATTCAATGGACACATATAGATTTGATAGAAGCCCTCGACCCTTGTTAGAAATATATCAAGAAACTTCCACTACCTAACGCGTGTGTTTCTAAGTTTGTTTGATCAAAATCAAGGGGGGTATAAACCCCTAAAGTAAGCCCGAACCCCTTATCAACGCTTTTAGAAATAATCTCTTCTTATTATATTCGATCAGTTTTTATTATCTATTTAAAACTTACTATAGTCAGGTACTCTTCACACATTTGCTCTAAAAAAGTATATTCATGATCACTATAAAAGCATTACGACAAATGTTTAGAATATCGATGTACAGTGGGGCGTCATATGACCGGACGCC
The DNA here is from genome assembly GCF_963853765.1 of Magallana gigas. Lineage (NCBI taxonomy): Eukaryota > Metazoa > Mollusca > Bivalvia > Ostreida > Ostreidae > Magallana > Magallana gigas. The sequence goes on along the minus strand of NC_088856.1, from coordinate 54,169,783 downwards.
AGAGATCCGGACTCTGGAGTTAACGGACGATTTTAATTGGAAATATATTGATATATATATTTTTTTGCCCCATATATCCGGAATTTCGCGTTCCGGATTCGGACGATCTGTTTTTACCATTAAACACGGTTTAACAATAAAGTTTGCTTCATTTAGCTGGACTGTAAACTATAATGGTACTCCGATTAATACAATAGAAAACATACGCCTGTCAATCGCGTTTCACACCTTTACACCTGCTAGCCCCCATAAGTTAAGGAAATCTATTCTCATTAAATTACTGAAATATATAACTAAGGTACGATTATCGTTACATCGCCTGGCTATTGAAACTGGTAGATATAATAACACAAATAGAGAAAATAGATTTTGCCCACATTGCAAAACTATAGTGTTGAAAATGAATTCCATTTTTTATTTGTTTGTCCTTTATACAGAACATTGCACAGATTATGCATGAAAGAATATTGTTATTAAAAAAACCTTCTATGTTTAAATTAATTCAGTTTTTTAATATTCAAGATGTTAAAGATCTCTGTAATCTTGGCAAATTCATTCCTTAAAGTATGCTATTAAGCGACAACTATATTATATAATTGTTATAGTCTTTTGTTATGTTTTCTCAACCTGTACATATAGCAGTATATGTTATTATTTGTACATGCACAAGTTCTTCTGTAAAAACACTACCACTTCATGTTAAACGTATGATATACTGATAAGCTGTAAAGCTTAAAGAAATAAAGAATTGTTATTGAATTTAGTATATAAATAGTTAAACACTCTAACTTCCCAAATCACTTTTCAATATTACCAACATTGCTGGTAAGACAGGATTAGTCACGCCTCACTCGGCACATGGTTGGGTATCTTTACGCAGTGCACCTGTCAAGTGACACCACTTTTTAAAACACTCCTCTACTTCATAGGAAGATTGTGCTTAATAAATTTGGAGCGGTTTCATACTTTTCAGAAAAATAATTTTTAACGAAGTGTCTAAGTAATGCCCTATCAGATTAAGCCGATCGAAACAAGAGGTATAGGAAGAAAACTATGGTGGCATAGATCTGCCACCACTTGTCAGATAATTATGTCGACTTGTCAGATCTTGATGTCGACTTGTCAGATAATTATGTTCACTTGTCAGTTCTTTAAGTCGACTTGTCATTTATTTACGTGGTTAAGAATTCAACACTTTAACCTTTCCACGCCCAATTTGTGCCACCCATTTGAAATAATATTTTCTGACAAGTCGACATAAGGATCTGACAAGTCGACATAATCATCTTTTAAGTCGATATAATTATTTGACAAGTCGACATAATTATCTGACAAGTCGACATAATTATTTGACAAGACGACATAACATCTGACAAGACAACATCATTATCTGACAAGTCGACTTACAATATAAATGATAATTTTCTTTAAACTAGTGGCCATATTATTTTTTCTGTCAGATAATTATGTTAACTTGTCAGATCTTTATGTCGACTTGTCAGATGATTATGTAAACTTGTCAGATATTTATGTCGACTTATATGGTATTATGATGACAAGAAAATGGCAGTTGGTGGCACTATCACGCTTTGACAACAAAATGTTGAGTCTCTATAGTCACTATGGTTATTTTCTGACAAGTCAACATAAAGATCTGACAAGTTGACATAAATATCTGACAAGTCGACATAATCATATAAGAAGTTAACATAATTATCTGACAAGTGGTGGCAGATCTATGCCACCATAGAAAACAATAAGGAAAACATTTCAATTGATCGGAAGTGTATTGGTGGAAAATTGACGTGTCTAGATATAGATTGTTAAAAACCTAACGTAAATAGGCTCATTTCACACTTGTTCGTTGATTATCACACAATTTCCTCATAGTGTATAAATTTGTTTTTCTTTTGTTTTCTTTTTTTAAATACGGAATAACTCTGCAACATTAGCAACACCTGCAGAGATTTCAGAACACACACGTGTAGACCTGCCAATTTGTTGCCGATGCAATTGTAAAATCGCGATAAAATAAAGTTTAGCAAGCTGTGCATATATTTTGTTAATCAAATATCGTTTTTAAATAATAGAGCTATATAAAATATTGTTAAGAATAATTCTTGGTAAAGTATCAAGTATTATAAAATAATTTAATTCTGGTTGTAACGCGCTCTCTGATTGGCTAAAAAATTATTTTATATCGTATAAAGAATGTTGCCTACGTCATAGTAAGACTAACGTCAAAAACGTATCAATACGCCTGACGTTACGTTTGAATTTTGTACAATTTTACGTCATTTTAAAGGTCAAATGACCGTTTATATCTACAATGAGGAGTAAAAAAATTAAATTATAAGCAATGAATTCAATATTTATTTGTTTTATACGATATAAAATGGTTTGAAACAGTTTACGCTTTTTTATAAACCGCTTCGCGGTTTATAAAGCGTAAACTGCCCCAAACCATTTTATATCGTATAAAACAAATAAATATTGAATTCATTCCTTAAATAGTTCAGCAGATTTCTACACAAGTGCAGCGCGTCATTTCCCGCCATATGTAGACGAGAGTAGAGAGTTAACTTTTAACAATCAATATGTGTCCATGTAAGTGTGTTTGTGTGCTTGTTTGCTACGGATATGAAAACTATATTCAGCAATTTCTTTATACGTTCGGTGTTTATAACTTCAAAATCAGTTGAACAGAGTGAAAATTTAGGTAATTTCAAAGTCAGATATCTTGGATACAGGGTATAACTAAACTCTATTCTTGTTTATAGAGGGGGTCATTTTTCTACGGAGGTCATTTCTCTTCGTGTTTAAATGAATAAATATTATCCCTGGGTCTTTTTTCTACAGAAAAATCCAACTATTCTACAGTAAGAGGGGTCATTATTCTACGTCAAAAAATGACCCCTGTCGTTATTCTACGGGGTTCATTATTATTGCATTGAATCATGGGTTTTTGAAGTATACAGTCTCATAACTGCAGCGATGTTTGCATACAAATTTTCATAACGCGCTAACGCACGTTACTCAATTTGTATGCACAAAAAATGATTTAATGCTTATATTTACATTATTTAAACTTCATGCCTGGTCTGCAAATGTGATTTATACCTTAAAATTCCTATCTTATCCTAAGGGTAAGTTCATATTAGTGGAAGAGCCACAGTAACAACCGCAAGCGTGAACTTTCATTTTCGCTTGTGACGTTGCAGTTAACAGCGTTTAACGTTTGTGACGTCATAATAAAACTCGTCATTTTAACCATTGAGTACCCTGTGTGCATTACAGTGTTATAACTGCCGTAGCTTGCAACACTTTACATGCAAAAACTATGTGGAATGTAAATATTCTTCTTTACACCGGCAGGATTAAAATTAAAATCTAATCTCAAATGGCCATTACTTGGCCTAAATTCTTTTTGTTGCTTTTTGTTGCAACTGATTGGAATAAAAAATTCGACAAGCTGACTTCTGACAATCTGACAATTCGACATAACTATCTGACAAATGGTGTCAGAACTATGCCACCAGATCTAAGATATCTCGTACATGTATATGACAAGACGAAATAATACTCTGTCAAGTCGACATAAACATTTAATAAAATCGCCATGAAATTCTGAATAGACAATACTATAAACAGCTGACAGGGCAGCAAACCCAGCACACAGTTGTTGCAACAATAACATATCATAGCCGGAACAACAAATGTTTTTGTACAAAATGTTTAATATATTGCAAAAATTTGTAAGAGAAAAAAACCCAGGCCCTGAGGTTATAAAACTTTTTTCCATACTCGTACTCCTTACTCCGAGTATGTGCTTCACTGAGTATAGCTCTGAAAACCGAGGTTATAAAAGTTTTTTCCATACTCGTACTCCTTACTCCGAGTATGTGCTTCACTGAGTATAGCTCTGAAAACCGAGGTTATAAAAGTTTTGGAATATGTTCTCAGCTGCGTACTAGTTTGAGTATGCTCCAAAAGCCGATCGATGAAATTTAACGTCTCTGGAGAAAGACAGAGAACGTTAATTCATGTCAATAGTCCTGGCATGTAGGCAAACTGTACATGTATTCAGATTAATTATTTGTCAACAAATGTAACACATTATTTACATGTACATATTACCTTCTTCGTCTGCAAGCATGGATACGTGTCTGCATCTATAACTTATGAATTTTTGAGCAACAAAGAGCAATTCCAGTGTAATTGGTAAAACTATCAACAAATTGTGTTTATGTCAAATCTCTCTCTCTCTCTCTCTCTCTCTCTCTCTCTCTCTCTCTCTCTCTCTCTCTCTCTCTAATGAGACTCAGATAGTGATTCATGCATGTGATGATTAAGTATAATTATGTTGCCCCCAAGTGGATATCTCTTAAGATATTTAGTGAGCAGTTCCTGTATTAGGAAAAACAGGGAAGAGTTTAATGCGAAAATAGAAACATATACTTGGGAAAATCACAAAAATACTGAGAAGATCCGTTTATTTTCACACTCATATAGTATACACTAAGGAAATTATATGGGTATTCCGATTTAATTGCAACATAAATGTACTATATTTGCTTTAATTCTTGTGAGAAAAAAACATCTAATATCTTGAAGGGGTGGGTCGGGGGTGGGGGTTGGAATTGCATCAATGAACATATGCCAAAATTAAGCCAAGGACACACGTAAAGTTTCTCATTTCATTATTTTCGGGAATGTGCACGGGAGTTTAAGAAAATTCACTAATTGAAATACTTTTGAAATTTCCAATATGACCAAAACCAAAACAACGTGTTCAGGGAATGTCAAACTGTGTACTAAAGTTGCTGTAACCCTTTTTGTTGGGTTTTATTGATGGTTCAAGTTTTTCTCACTTAGTCAAGGCTTGAAAATGTGTGTTTAGAATTTATACATACATTTTAATATTAAGTAACGTTATTTGATATTTTTGAGCAAGCCTTTTCCTATTCATCTTTAAAATTTGAAATACATGTGTTAATTTTGATGCATTTGACATAAATATTTGGTTACTTTAGATAAAAAAAGGAATAACTATATGAATTATCGAAATAGTTACTTGCTAATAAAAAAACAATTTAAGAGATGAATATTCCCACAGCTAAGCTATATAGAGAAAAATTTCTCACATGGAAATGCGAAGAAGCATTTTATCACAAGTAGTACATGTATTTTCAACCGATTGCATAGAATAACAATAATCCCTTCATTACCAAAATGTTTTTTTCTGTGTTTTTTAGTTACACCATTGAACACACGCGTTTTCTTCATATTGCACCATTGAAATCAGTCTAATGTAGAGAAATCCTCCAAGTTAAAAGAAAAAAAGATAATTAAGACTCGGAAGTTGCATGTACATTTTCTTTGCCAGAAGGAGTATGATTTAACTTTATTTGGACAATTTTTTTTAGGGCTGTGGAGGGTGCCAGGTGCGACCTCCTTGACTCCGCCACTGATTTACCGCTTATTCAATAAAATGTTTCCCTTTCCATGTTTTGTGGCATGCAACATAAATGATAATTGATTAATAAGTAAGTAATAGAAAGTGTTAGATTTTTATTGATCCCCCATCCTTTGTAATGTTTAGAACTAACCTACATTTTCACTGTAATCAAAAAAGGGACCAAGCAAGTACATCTGATTGAAATTGATTAATAACGATACATGTTCATTGATTTCTTTGTTTTAAATGATGGGGTTTATGGGTCGTATTTGACTAAACACAGAATTCTTAAAAAGTCGAGCTATTCAACGGTAGTATTTTGTACGTAGATTTACATGTACGTGTACATTAATTAATGAAGCAAACTATCTAAAAGTTATTTTAATAATCTTGGTTGCAGTTCGCCCTTACTCTTAAATTCACCTCCATTATATCTAGATATGTAATTAATAAAATGGTAAAAACTTTCCATTTTAATTCATATACATGAAAATATGATAAGATTATAGCGTATAATATAGCAACGTTTCAATATGAACAATATTATATGTTTGCACTGCATTTTATTTAGATTAAATCTCTTACGACTTTGAGAAAGCTTCATAGCTTAATCAGAAAATTGCCGTTTTGTACTCAGCCGGAGTACAAGTATGGGTATTAAAAATCTTTATAACCTCGATACCTTGAGTACGAGTACGATTTGGAGCACGATGTACGATTTGAAGTACAAGATCGTACTCAAGAAAGTTTTATAACCTCGGGGCCAGTTAAGCCAATTGAATATCAAGTCTAATAATTTCCAAATTAAAACAAATTGTACAATAAATCACCTATACTGTGAACTACAGGGCACGGGGCCTGAAACAGATCAACTACAGAATACAGGGCCTGGTACAGACCAACTACACAATACAGGGCCTGGTACAGACAAACTACACAATACAGGGCCTGGTACAGACCAACTACACAATACAGGGCCTGGTACAGACAAACTACACAATACAGGGCCTGGTACAGACAAACTACACAATACAGGGCCTGGTACAGACCAACTACACAATACAGGGCCTGGTACAGACCAACTACAGAATACAGGGCCTGGTACAGACCAACTACAGAATACAGGGCCTGGTACAGACCAACTACACAATACAGGGCCTGGTACAGACCAACTACACAATACAGGGCCTGGTACAGACCAACTACACAATACAGGGCCTGGTACGGACCAACTACACAATACAGGGCCTGGTACAGACCAACTACACAATACAGGGCCTGGTACAGACCAACTACACAATACAGGGCCTGGTACAGACCAACTACACAATACAGGGCCTGGTACGGACCAACTACACAATACAGGGCCTGGTACAGACCAACTACACAATACAGGGCCTGGTACAGACCAACTACACAATACAGGGCCTGGTACAGACCAACTACACAATACAGGGCCTGGTACAGACCAACTACACAATACAGGGCCTGGTACAGACCAACTACACAATACAGGGCCTGGTACAGACAAACTACAGAATACAGGGCCTTGTACAGACAAACTACAGAATACAGGGCCTGGTACAGACCAACCACAGAATACAGGGCCTGGTACAGACCAACTACACAATACAGGGCCTGGTACAGACCAACTACACAATACAGGGCCTGAAACAGACCAACTACACAATACAGGGCCTGGTACAGACAAACTACAGAATACAGGGCCTATTACTGACCAACTACAGAATACAGGGCCTGGTACAGACCAACTACAGAATACAGGGCCTTGTACAGACCAACTACACAATACAGGGCCTGGTACAGACCAACTACACAATACAGGGCCTGGTACTGACCAACTACAGAATACAGGGCCTGGTACAGACCAACTACACAATACAGGGCCTGGTACAGACAAACTACAGAATACAGGGCCTGGTACTGACCAACTACAGAATACAGGGCCTGGTACAGACCAACTACACAATACAGGGCCTGGTTCGGACCAACTACAGAATACCGGGCCTGGTACAGACCAACTACACAATACAGGGCCTGGTACAGACCAACTACACAATACAGGGCCTGGTACAGACCACCTACACCACACAGGACCTGGTACAGACCAACTACACCACACAGGACCTGGTACAGACCAACTACACCATACAGGGCCTGGTACAGACCAACTACAGAATACAGGGCCTGGTACGGACCAACTACACAATACATGGCCTGGTACAGACCAACTACACAATACAGGGCCTGGTACAGACAAACTACACAATACAGGGCCTGGTACAGACTAACTACAGAATACAGGGCCTGGTACAGACCAACTACAGAATACAGGGCCTGCTACTGACCAACTACAGAATACAGGGCCTGGTACAGACCAACTACACAATACAGGGCCTTGTACAGACCAACTACACAATACAGGGCCTGGTACAGACCAACTTCACAATACAAGGCCTGGTACAGATCAACTACAGAATACAGGGCCTGGTACAGACCAACTACACAATACAGGACCTGGTACAGACCAACTACACAATACAGGGCCTGGTACAGACCAACTACACAATACAGGGCCTGGTACAGACCAACTACACAATACAAGGCCTGGTACAGATCAACTACAGAATACAGGACCTGGTACAGACCAACTACACAATACAGGACCTGGTACAGACCAACTACACAATACAGGGCCTGGTACAGACCAACTACACAATACAGGGCCTTGTACAGACCAACTACACAATACAGGGCCTGGTACAGACAAACTACAGAATACAGGGCCTTGTACAGACAAACTACAGAATACAGGGCCTGGTACTGATCAACTACAGAATACAGGGCCTGGTACAGACCAACTACAGAATACAGGGCCTTGTACAGACCAACTACACAATACAGGGCTTGGTACAGACAAACTACACAATACAGGGCCTGGTACAGACCAACTACACAATACAGGGCCTGGTACTGACCAACTACAGAATACAGGGCCTGGTACAGACCAACTACAGAATACAGGGCCTGGTACAGACCAACTACAGAATACAGGGCCTGGTACTGACCAACTACAGAATACAGGGCCTTGTACAGACCAACTACACAATACAGGGCCTGGTACAGACAAACTACAGAATACAGGGCCTTGTACAGACAAACTACAGAATACAGGGCCTGGTACTGACCAACTACAGAATACAGGGCCTGGTACAGACCAACTACAGAATACAGGGCCTTGTACAGACCAACTACACAATACAGGGCTTGGTACAGACAAACTACACAATACAGGGCCTGGTACAGACCAACTACACAATACAGGGCCTTGTACTGACCAACTACACAATACAGGGCCTGGTACAGACCAACTACAGAATACAGGGCCTGGTACAGACCAACTACAGAATACAGGGCCTGGTACAGACCAACTACAGAATACAGGGCCTGGTACAGACCAACTACACAATACAGGGCCTGGTACAGACCAACTACACAATACAGGGCCTGGTACAGACCAACTACAGAATACAGGGCCTGGTACAGACCAACTACAGAATACAGGGCCTAGTACAGACCAACTACACAATACAGGGCCTGGTACAGACCAACTACACAATACAGGGCCTGGTACAGACCACCTACATCACACAGGGCCTGGTACAGACCAACTACACCATACAGGGCCTGGTACAGATCAACTACAGAATACAGGGCCTGGTACAGACCAACTACACAATACAGGGCCTGGTACAGATCAACTACACAATACAGGGCCTGGTACAGACCAACTACAGAATACAGGGCCTGCTACTGACCAACTACAGAATACAGGGCCTGGTACAGACCAACTACACAATACAGGGCCTGGTACAGACAAACTACACAATACAGGGCCTGGTACAGACCAACTACACAATACAGGGCCTGGTACTGACCAACTACAGAATACAGGGCCTGGTACAGACCAACTACACAATACAGGGCCTGGTACAGACCAACTACACAATACAGGGCCTGGTACTGACCAACTACAGAATACAGGGCCTGGTACAGACCAACTACACAATACAGGGCCTGGTACGGACCAACTACAGAATACCGGGCCTGGTACAGACCAACTACACAATACAGGGCCTGGTACAGACCAACTACACAATACAGGGCCTGGTACAGACCACCTACACCACACAGGACCTGGTACAGACCAACTACACCACACAGGACCTGGTACAGACCAACTACACCATACAGGGCCTGGTACAGACCAACTACAGAATACAGGGCCTGGTACGGACCAACTACACAATACATGGCCTGGTACAGACCAACTACACAATACAGGGCCTGGTACAGACAAACTACACAATACAGGGCCTGGTACAGACTAACTACAGAATACAGGGCCTGGTACAGACCAACTACAGAATACAGGGCCTGCTACTGACCAACTACAGAATACAGGGCCTGGTACAGACCAACTACACAATACAGGGCCTTGTACAGACCAACTACACAATACAGGGCCTGGTACAGACCAACTTCACAATACAAGGCCTGGTACAGATCAACTACAGAATACAGGGCCTGGTACAGACCAACTACACAATACAGGACCTGGTACAGACCAACTACACAATACAGGGCCTGGTACAGACCAACTACACAATACAGGGCCTGGTACAGACCAACTACACAATACAAGGCCTGGTACAGATCAACTACAGAATACAGGACCTGGTACAGACCAACTACACAATACAGGACCTGGTACAGACCAACTACACAATACAGGGCCTGGTACAGACCAACTACACAATACAGGGCCTTGTACAGACCAACTACACAATACAGGGCCTGGTACAGACAAACTACAGAATACAGGGCCTTGTACAGACAAACTACAGAATACAGGGCCTGGTACTGATCAACTACAGAATACAGGGCCTGGTACAGACCAACTACAGAATACAGGGCCTTGTACAGACCAACTACACAATACAGGGCTTGGTACAGACAAACTACACAATACAGGGCCTGGTACAGACCAACTACACAATACAGGGCCTGGTACTGACCAACTACAGAATACAGGGCCTGGTACAGACCAACTACAGAATACAGGGCCTGGTACAGACCAACTACAGAATACAGGGCCTGGTACTGACCAACTACAGAATACAGGGCCTTGTACAGACCAACTACACAATACAGGGCCTGGTACAGACAAACTACAGAATACAGGGCCTTGTACAGACAAACTACAGAATACAGGGCCTGGTACTGACCAACTACAGAATACAGGGCCTGGTACAGACCAACTACAGAATACAGGGCCTTGTACAGACCAACTACACAATACAGGGCTTGGTACAGACAAACTACACAATACAGGGCCTGGTACAGACCAACTACACAATACAGGGCCTTGTACTGACCAACTACACAATACAGGGCCTGGTACAGACCAACTACAGAATACAGGGCCTGGTACAGACCAACTACAGAATACAGGGCCTGGTACAGACCAACTACAGAATACAGGGCCTGGTACAGACCAACTACACAATACAGGGCCTGGTACAGACCAACTACACAATACAGGGCCTGGTACAGACCAACTACAGAATACAGGGCCTGGTACAGACCAACTACAGAATACAGGGCCTAGTACAGACCAACTACACAATACAGGGCCTGGTACAGACCAACTACACAATACAGGGCCTGGTACAGACCACCTACATCACACAGGGCCTGGTACAGACCAACTACACCATACAGGGCCTGGTACAGATCAACTACAGAATACAGGGCCTGGTACAGACCAACTACACAATACAGGGCCTGGTACAGATCAACTACACAATACAGGGCCTGGTACAGACCAACTACAGAATACAGGGCCTGCTACTGACCAACTACAGAATACAGGGCCTGGTACAGACCAACTACACAATACAGGGCCTGGTACAGACAAACTACACAATACAGGGCCTGGTACAGACCAACTACACCATACAGGGCCTGGTACAGATCAGCTACAGAATACAGGACCTGGTACAGATCAACTACAGAATACAGGGCCTGGTACAGACCAACTACACAATACAGGGCCTGGTACAGATCAACTACAGAATACAGGACCTGGTACAGATCAACTACAGAATACAGGGCCTGGTACAGACCAACTACACAATACAGGGCCTGGTACAGATCAACTACACAATACAGGGCCTGGTACAGACCAACTACAGAATACAGGGCCTGCTACTGACCAACTACAGAATACAGGGCCTGGTACAGACCAACTACACAATACAGGGCCTGGTACAGACAAACTACACAATACAGGGCCTGGTACAGACCAACTACACAATACAAGGCCTGGTACAGATCAACTACAGAATACAGGACCTGGTACAGACCAACTACACAATACAGGGCCTGGTACAGACCAACTACAGAATACAAGGCCTTGTACAGACCAACTACACAATACAGGGCCTGGTACAGACCAACTACAGAATACAAGGCCTTGTACAGACCAACTACACAATACAGGGCCTGGTACAGACCAACTACAGAATACAGGGCCTTGTACAGACAAACTACAGAATACAGGGCCTGGTACTGACCAACTACAGAATACAGGGCCTGGTACAGACCAACTACACAATACAGGGCCTGGTACAGACAAACTACACCTTAAAGGGCCTGGTAAAGACCAACTACACAATACAGGGCCTGGTACAGACAAACTACAGAATACAGGGCCTTGTACAGACAAACTACAGAATACAGGGCCTGGTACTGACCAACTACAGAATACAGGGCCTGGTACAGACCAACTACAGAATACAGGGCCTTGTACAGACCAACTACACAATACAGGGCTTGGTACGGACAAACTACACAATACAGGGCCTGGTACAGACCAACTACACAATACAGGGCCTGGTACTGACCAACTACAGAATACAGGGCCTGGTACAGACCAACTACAGAATACAGGGCCTGGTACAGACCAACTACAGAATACAGGGCCTGGTACTGACCAACTACAGAATACAGGGCCTGGTACAGACCAACTACACAATACAGGGCCTGGTACAGACCAACTACAGAATACAGGGCCTGATACAGACCAACTACACAATAGAGGGCCTGGTACAGACCAACTACACAATACAGGGCCTGGTACAGACCACCTACACCACACAGGGCCTGGTACAGACCAACTACACCATACAGGGCCTGGTACAGATCAGCTACAGAATACAGGACCTGGTACAGATCAACTACAGAATACAGGGCCTGGTACAGACCAACTACACAATACAGGGCCTGGTACAGATCAACTACAGAATACAGGACCTGGTACAGATCAACTACAGAATACAGGGCCTGGTACAGACCAACTACACAATACAGGGCCTGGTACAGATCAATTACACAATACAGGGCCTGGTACAGACCAACTACAGAATACAGGGCCTGCTACTGACCAACTACAGAATACAGGGCCTGCTACAGACCAACTACACAATACAGGGCCTGGTACAGACAAACTACACAATACAGGGCCTGGTACAGACCAACTACACAATACAGGGCCTGGTACAGATCAACTACAGAATACAGGACCTGGTACAGACCAACTACACAATACAGGGCCTGGTACAGACCAACTACAGAATACAAGGCCTTGTACAGACCAACTACACAATACAGGGCCTGGTACAGACCAACTACAGAATACAGGGCTTTGTACAGACAAACTACAGAATACAGGGCCTGGTACTGACCAACTACAGAATACAGGGCCTGGTACAGACCAACTACACAATACAGGGCCTGGTACAGACAAACTACACCTTAAAGGGCCTGGTACAGACCAACTACAGAATACAGGGCCTTGTACAGACAAACTACAGAATACAGGGCCTTGTACTGACCAACTACAGAATACAGGGCCTTGTACAGACCAACTACACAATACAGGGCCTGGTACAGACCAACTACACAATACAGGGCCTGGTACAGACCAACTACACAATACAGGGCCTGGTACAGACCAACTACAGAATACAAGGCCTTGTACAGACCAACTACACAATACAGGGCCTGGTACAGACCAACTACAGAATACAGGGCCTTGTACAGACAAACTACAGAATACAGGGCCTGGTACTGACCAACTACAGAATACAGGGCCTGGTACAGACCAACTACACAATACAGGGCCTGGTACAGACAAACTACACCTTAAAGGGCCTGGTACAGACCAACTACAGAATACAGGGCCTTGTACAGACAAACTACAGAATACAGGGCCTTGTACTGACCAACTACAGAATACAGGGCCTTGTACAGACCAACTACACAATACAGGGCCTGGTACAGACCAACTACACAATACAGGGCCTGGTACAGACCAACTACACAATACAGGGCCTGGTACAGACCAACTACACAATACAGGGCCTGGTACGGACCAACTACAGAATACAGGGCCTTGTACAGACCAACTACACAATACAGGGCCTGGTACAGACCAACTACACAATACAGGGCCTGGTACTGACCAACTACACAATACAGGGCCTGGTACAGACCAAGTACAGAATACTGGGCCTGGTACGGACCAACTACAGAATACATGGCCTGGTACAGACAAACTACACAATACAGGGCCTGGTACCTACCAACTACACAATACAGGGCCTGGTACGGACCAACTACAGAATACAGGGCCTGGTACAGACCAACTACAGAATACAGGGCCTGCTACTGACCAACTACAGAATACAGGGCCTGGTACAGACCAACTACACAATACAGGGCCTGGTACAAACTACACAATACAGGGCCTGGTACAGACCAACTACACAATACAAGGCCTGGTACAGATCAACTACAGAATACAGGACCTGGTACAGACCAACCACAGAATACAGGGCCTGGTACAGACCAACTACACAATACAGGGCCTGGTACAGACCAACTACACAATACAGGGCCTGGTACAGACAAACTACAGAATACAGGGCCTGGTACAGACAAACTACAGAATACAGGGCCTGGTACTGACCAATTTCAGAATACAGGGCCTGGTATAGACCAACTACACAATACAGGGCCTGGTATAGACCAACTACACAATACAGGGCCTGGTACAGACCAACTACACAATACAGGACCTGGTACAGACCAACTACACAATACAGGGCCTGGTACAGATCAACTACAGAATACAGGGCCTGGTACAAACCAACTACAGAATTCAGGGCCTGGTACAGACCAACTACACAATACAGGGCCTGGTACAGACAAACTACACAATACAGGGCCTGGTACAGACAAACTACAGAATACAGGGCCTTGTACAGACCAACTACACAATACAGGGCCTGGTACAGACCAACTACACAATACAGGGCCTGGTACAGGCGGTAGTACTCGTCGGCAGCTTAAGTCGAATAGCCTGTCCCCATAAAAGTCTTTGCACATTGATACATTCTGTTAAATGGAGTGTTTAGACGAAGGAAATTCAAAATTGAGTGGACCATCCCAACTTTTTTTTCCATCCCGAAACCACCAAGAAAATAATTTCCCCAAAACACGAAACCCAAAAAGGACATCTTTAAATTCCCACAGGATTCTCAAATTAAATCTAAGATTGATTTGTATATTAGACTAGTACGCAAGCTTTGGTTAATCATAGTATAATATTATCAAATGTGTCATAAACTGTTATTGAAATCATAATTTATTTACAAACAACAATCTCAAAACGATAAACAATCAGTTTTATCCTCATTTTTGAGTGGTCATCCAATTACAACACAGAAAACTTTTACTTAATACTAAATGAATAAGGGGCATATATATTTCGAAGTCCAACCAATGTATTGAAAAGAGTGGCCCAATGCCTGAAAACAACTGTTGGTGGTTTCAGATTACAATAATCTCATGCCATATCATCATTAAAACACAACTCAATTTAGTTTTAAACTTAAGTTTAGAATTCTTTGTGGATTATCATTCAAAAATGGTTTTCGTGCCTTCAATATTTAGGAAATCAAATAAAGAATAATTAAACTAAAATGATATAAAAAATAATTTTCAAAACGAAATATTGAATACATTATAAATACATGTACTACTTCATAATACATTATATTTGCATTTCTATTGTTCTTTCCCACTGTAAGCCCATACGGAGGAGCTGCAATTATTTCTCTATAATCGCAATTGCTCTGTCAGTATACTATGACGTCATAAAGGTGTAACGTTATATATAGAGGATATCTATACTGTGTGATTTTATATTTGCTTTATCCAACGAGTTGAAATGGTGTATATATTCGCGAGGCTTGCCGAGCGAATATAACCATTTCAACGAGTTGGATAAAGCAAATATAAAATCACACAATTATAGATGTTCTATTTATCTCATACAATTTGATTTATATTATGAAGCTTTTGAGACAGTCCCTTGTGTGACCCAAATTGTTTTTTTTTTCAAAGATTAAAAACGATGATGCAACGTTGTGTTATGCGGCTATTGTGACCTTGCGCAATACAATTTAGCACGTCATTCCTGAGATAAATCTTACTGTTTTAATGTAAAGTTTCACTGAAATAAACCTTAAAATAATTTTTTAGCTCTAGATAATTTTTCTTAAAGCTTATTCACTTGATTAAATGGAAATTCCGATTAGAAGACTTGAATAATCAGTTTTGTTGACATACAGTGATACACAAAGTTGCGAATGCTCGTTAGTTTGAATTGACTCGAACGAGGAACAGTTGTTGATGCATGATGTTTAATAAAACAAACACTAGGCTAGCCTTATGATTAAATTGAAAATAGTGAATAAGGATGCTTACTGGTGGTGGAATAAAAGTCTCATGAAACATTATTTCGGTAAGTTCTTGTATATAAACACAACCAGAGCGCTCCGTTTTCATCGCGTCGTCAGGATGAACTCTTGATAGTTAATGTAATTTGTAGTTTTATAAACTTCACAAAGAAAATTGAAAGTTGGACGTGGGCTAAATTTATCAAAAATCTTGACAAACAAGAAAAAAGGGTCTTGTGGTTACGGTTATGAATAACAAAAAAGGGGGGGGGCTAACTATCCCCCCCCCCACCTCACAATAGCCCCCCGGTTCCGACGCCTGTGCTACGCAGTTATGTGTTTTCCTTCATATTTGTAATTTAAATCTTTGACAAAATCAATTTTATATTAATTTTTGTAGTAGATATAGTTATATTGAAAGTACTAGCAAATTTTCGAAAATAGGTCACTGAAGCGTTGAAGCGAGGGGCTGTGTCAAAAGTAGTTCCGACCGGAAGTATTTGATATAGCATCACCCGTGTGATATAGCAAAGGTTTATCACACGGGTAATATACACCACACGTATGAGATAAATACTTTTCCATGACGTTATAGATTTAAACCACTATACGATACATCATGTCTCCAACTCCATTAAAATTGACGTATTTACATGTAATATTAAAACATGTGTTTGATAACATTTTAAAGGAATTACTGTTATAACATATCATTGATTCTGTTAACAAATCTATGTGAATTAAAAAGATACATTACAGTCTGAATGTTTACTTTTTATATAATAGCTAAATGTCAAGGTCTAGGCTAATACAGGGTATTTGCGAGTGGTAAAATGCAAATATAAGTAATAAACAACGATTATTTAGTGAACATGGCGTTATGAATAGCAACTGCTCTGCTGGCATATTTTCCATGATGCGCTAGCGCGCATCATGGAATATGCCTACAGAGCAATTGCTATTCATAACGCCATGTTCACTAAATAACGTTGTTTATTTCTTAAATAAAGTATGCTTCACAGACGGACGGACGGATAGATGGATTGATGGATGGATGGATGGATGGATAGATAGATAGATAGATAGATAGATAGATAGATAGATAGATAGATAGATAGATAGATAGATAGATAGACAGACAGATAGATATATGTGTTAAGACTTATTACATGTGATCTGCTATGCATTCCAAATGTACCGTTTGTAACTCCTTGTATTTTTTTCACATACATGTACAAGGGAATATTTCTAACGCTAAAGTTTGTAAGTAAACAGACTTACTGCCATTATATAATGAATAACAAATGGATATACAAGATGCTTGATGATTTTTTATCACAAAATAAAATTTCTCTGAAACATCGTTTCTTCGTCCAAGAAATGACACGTGCACAATTTATCATGCTTGTGTTAGAACCAACATTGTAACACATGACTTTGATAAAACATACCATGCAATGCAAGGGAATAATGATAAATTGTTACATCTATAAAAAGGATTCAATTCATTTTGAACAGTAGTCAAATATGAGTTCAACACATGTACAGGAAGCATATAAATGTAAAACTCTTCTTCATTTATAGTACAATGTAAAATAAAGTACTTATGGGTTTCCAGTTTGCGAAGCACTGTCCAACGTGACTTGTAAAAACACACACAGATATTACTAGTGTTGAAGTAAATTATATCATGAAGCGTACTGAGTGCTGGCTTTAAATCCAGCAAGACTATTCTGGTGGCGTCATTCCACATTGGAAACCATTCCGTAGATGACGTCATCTTACATTGAACACTATCTATGACGTCATCCAACATTGGACACTATTCCGGTGACGTCACTCCACATTGGACACTCTTCCGGTGACATCACCACGCATTGGACACCGAGGATAGTCTCCTGCCTGCCAAGGACAGTGTGTCTATGTCAGACATTGTGGTTACGCCCTTCTTCTTGCTGGCAATGTAGAAATAAGAAATTATTTCCAATTTTTGCAAAAGTTCACGTACCGCACACAATTGATTTTTACAGGTAATGATCGAGTTTGAATGGCGTATAGACTCCTTCACGATAAGTGCGGTACTGCTCTCTTGCAGGGCAAAATGATATACTTTGCCTAAATTCATTAGGTAGATAATTAAATGACGTAAATAAAAGAATTGAAATTCACCAAACCATGTCATTTTGCCCTGCAAAAGAGCAGTACCGCAGTTACCGCGAAGGGGTTAATTTGACAGGTGTCAGATTATGGAAAATCATCATAAGACAATGACAATGAACTTTATTCTCATAATTGAATTTACAGTGTAAAGAAATTACATATGTACAGTATGTACACACTACAATATATATAATAGATGAAAATCATTGGTACAGGCATGATGAAGGGATTACGGATACAATTTAACCAAGAAAGCTAACTCATCTAATAGTTTACAAATATTGGTAAGATGGTTTATGTTTGTGACATTAAACAGTTTTTCAAATTTTACAACATTTGGATTTGTTATGAAGTAATTTAATAAACATATAACCATTGAATTGGATATATATACATCAGTACATTTGAAAAGGTAGTGAAATTCATCCCCAATTTCATTACAGGCACACAATTTACAAATTCTGTTTTCTCTAGGAATATTAAACCATCTACCTATCTCAATAGGTAATTTAGCATTGCCAGTTCTGAAATTACAAAAGTTCTTACATAATTTTGTTGGCAAAGTCAATAAAATTAATACTTTTCAAAATCCAGTGAAGTTTTAAAAATCCTTTAATTTAAACCTTTTGGAGAATTATGTACCTCGCTATACCATGATTGCTTAAATTGGTCTAATAAAATATTGTATACTTTAGATTTTAACCAGGGTATGTTTATTGTGTTTTGATACCATATATATGTCAATCCACATTGATTTAAAGTTTTCTTAATGGCTTCGCACCATGAGTTATTAAAATTCTTCAATACATTAAAAAGTTTTGCTGACAATTTTGAGTTCTGGAAATTCACTAATTTACCCCAGAAGGAAATCATTCTAACTTTAACATTAATTGTTAAGGGGTATCTTCCAAATTCCCCGTATACCATAAAGTTTGGTGTTGTGGTTCTCAAGTTCAATATATGTTTACAAAATTTTAAATGTAATTTCTCAAGGAGATTAGTGTTATGAAAACCCCAAACTTCGCATCCATATAATAATATTGGTTTGATAATTTTATCGAACATGTCTATTTTACAATGACAGTGATTTATGTTTTAATGAATCATGTCTTACTTACCTAAATAAAACAGTCATGTCCTAGTGATGAAATGACTGAAAGTTTTATTTTGCTTTTACTTCCCAACAAAATTCATTACGTTTTGGCTATCCATGAACAGTACACTGTCTCCCAGGATTAAAAAAAAAGATTCCACAATATTTAGTTATTTTGAAAAAGTTTTGTCCACAAAAATCTGCCTCGACAGGGTTTCTCCTTTACAAATTTTACATTTGCTCGTGTATGTTCAAACTTAAATAATTTCTCTGATATTTTATTATCAACTTTTCTGAAAACGTGGCCTGTTTTATACATATCGATTTAGTGTTTAACAGACGGCAACGAAAACATTTTAAAAGACTAGGAATAGTTCATTTTATTAATATGTATTCTTCAAATTCGAATTAAACGTTTTAGGATTAGTTAGAATGTGAATAATGAAATAACATGACATGCGCGGATCCAGAAAATTTTTCCAGGGGGGGTCCGAAGGATAATTGTGTTTGCCAAGGGGGGGTCCGAGGCATATTTTCGCGATAATTTTACTATGTAAATTTAATAAATTTTCATTTTCCAGGGGGGGTCGGGACCCCCCCCCCCCCCGACCCCCCCTCTAGATCCGCGCATGCATGACTAACGTTATAAAAATGGAGCGAAAGGGCCACATCTCTCACCTACATATAGAAACAACATCTAACTATGTCCCACCCCTTACACAAATAGCCTTACAGCTAGCGTTACGACATCAAATATCATGATATATTGGTCAAGATTTTATGTCTCCTAAATATAATCTCCCCTTTCAGCCATGTTTGAAAAATCAAGAAAGTTCTTAAAACTTGCTTACAAGAAAGTGGTGAAGACGCGAGTTATTACATATAGGCCTAAGTTCTTTGAAATTCTGTATATTCAATTAAGAGGACACTTTAAAACAAGGTAAATGTTCCTAAAGCTTGTCTGAATATTAACCATACTGATCTAATGATTTCTGGGGACACACTGCCCCCCTCCTCCCCACCCCCCCCCCCCCCCCAAAAAAAAAAATTAATGACAAAAATCCGTTGATCACTCCATATGCCCCATATGGTACATGGATGTAAAAATTGGAACTGCTTCACGCAAACTTCATTACAGCCAATTTCACAAAACGCATCCTTTACTTCCTTTTGTACAAATTTTTAAAATGTCTCACCTTGTTTTCAGTATTTCATAATCATCTCCCTTTTTGAAGGGATGAACAGGTATTTTAAGCATGAGGAAAGATCCTCAAAATTTGAGTGCATTTTTTCACACGTGCTGATTTGAAAACTGCAAGTGCTCTCATCGCAACTCAGTGTTTTGTAAATATAAGTCCCTATTGTCAGAAAAAAACCCCACACAACTGACTCTTTGAGCATATTTGGGCAGTAGCCTTGTGTTCGAAAGTATGTCTGGGGGAGGGCAAACTCGTCCAAAAATAAAATTTTAAAAATTCCAAATTCATGACAATTCTAATTTGGAAACTTCAGTTTCTATTAATATTTCCTTCTTGCATGCTCTCAAAGAAGTCTTGGAGGGGCAACTCCATGATAATTCACTTTTTTCATACGTAAATTTAAGGAAAATGTTTGGCAGCCCCCACCCCCCCCCCCCTTCTTCTTACCTGTATATTATAAACTACCCAACTTAGATATATAATTTATAAAGAAGTCACAGATGTGGAATTAGTTAAACTCTAATTGATACTTGCGTCTTATATGACCAGATAGCCATATATATGAAATATAATTATTTAAGAAATAAACAACGTAATTTATTGAACATGGCGTTATGAATAGCAATTGCTCTGTTGGCATATTCCATGATGCGCGCTAGCGCATCATGGAAAATATGCCAGCAGAGCAGTTGCTATTTATAACGCCATGTTCACTAAATAATCGTTGTTTATTACTTATATTTGCATTTTACCACTTGCAAATACCCTGTATTAGCCTAGATCTTGACATTTAGCTATTGCATCAAAAATAAACATTCAGACTGTAATGTATCTTTTTAATTCACATAGATTTGTTAACAGAATCAATGATATGTTATAACAGTTATTCCTTTAAAATGTTATTATAAGACATGTTTTAATATGGAGAAAAACACTTGATTTATCGTATAGTGGTTTAAAATTATAACGTCATGTAAAAGTATATGATGTCACACCTTTATGACGTCATAGTATACAGACAGAGCAATTGCGATTATAGAAATATAATTGCAGTTCCTCTGTATGGACTTACAGTGGGAAAGAACAATGGATATGCAAATATATGATTGTATTCTGCTTAACGTTAATTAGTCATTAGCTTGTTGTGCACTCGATACGAGAAAAGTGTATAGAGAACAATGTTAAAGATCATTGTCGAAAAGAATAACCGACGTAGTTTGAATTCGTGGCATCAGCGGAATGACCAGGAATAGTAGTATGGACTTTGGAAGTGGTCACCGGATGCAAGACTCTTAATTGTAATTAAGCTTTAACAAATGACTTCTTTTTTAAGTCACTTATGAACTGTGACCTGAAAGGATGTTACTGGATGTATTAACAATTGCATAATCTATTTACTGATTTTTATGCTTATGATTTGATTAAGAATTTGTACATTGATTTGATACCACTATACGATAAGTGTGCTTAATAAATATCATAAAACATGAACTGACTTATGATTTCAAAAGTCCAAAGAATAACAACAGAAGGAATTTGTTAAACTTTAATTGATACTTACGTCTCGTAGTAAAAATCACATTGAGACAGACATAACTATGGCTGACACTAAACTAGCTAATTCATTAATTAAATAATTAATGGACGAGAACTGTAATGAGGATGGACATTACTTGTACAAGTAACACCACTTTTTTCACAATCAGACATCACTTTGGCACTTTGAAGCTGAAATAGAAAAGGGAGATAAACCAGTCCCACATTACTGGGCTCTGTATCAGACATCTCTGTGAACATATTGCCAAATAAATGTCTGTTGCTATGCTATTCCATATTTAATATTATCCCATTCATTTCAAAGAAGCAATTTTTGCCTCTTTAAACAACTGTACATAGTTTTGAATTTTATTTTGTTGGCGAGTTCACTAAGAGGTAACTTTAAGTCTTCAAAAATTACACATAGCATTATTTAGTAGAAGAAAATATTACGTGTACCAAAAACTTAATTATTTTGTGGTTATAAATATCATAAAAATGAGAAAAAACACATCTAACAGGGTATGTAAGATTGCAATAACACATGAACTTACATTTATAAGAATTCAACAGGTACTCATAAAAACTGAAAAAAGACCATTTCCCAATGAATGCAATGGATATCAGTGACTAAAATGTTTGTGTAAAAATTGTAATGAGTTGCTTCCCTTTGACCAGTATGACAGCGATGTGAACTTGTGATCATAACGCCAGCCTACATAAAATAAAAGATTTACATGAACATGTAGATTTTCTATAGTGTTCTTAATGTCAAACTTCATTAATAGAAGATTCAAAAATTTCAAATTCATTAATGGAAAATATAAACCAGAAATAATAGAAAAGTTATTGTACTCACAAAATAAGTCAATCAAATTTTACACTAAACTTAAACATGTAGCTGAATGGTTTCTTTATATCAGAGAGAGAGAGAGAGAGAGAGAGAGAGAGAGATGTTCATTGTACATAATATCTTACGGGCATTAACAAATATTTGACCCCAAAATATACTGACTCATAAAATGAATGTCATCAAATGAACAGCATTGTTACATGATACTTTTGGGATTTCTAAAAAAAAAATATGATGACAATGTGCCTCTTTGTATATTATGTAACATAATTAGTGTTAAGTTTTTACCTAGGCCTAATTAAAGGTCAAAACTTTACAGTCACATGTAAATTGTCCAGTTAAGCAGTCACCTTAAGAATATAACTTCAAAACTATTATAATTCAATCATTTTTTGTGTTCAAAGGTATTTTGATCCTTATTTCTAAAACCTTACATGTATATTGTTTACAAAAATTTACAAATGGTTACATGTAATTGTGAATCTTATGGTAGTACCACTGAATGATTAAGATAAGTACTGAGAGCCTCCATACACGCACAAACTTCAGGATGGTGTGGGCTTCATGTTTTCTTAACTTCGTTACTTATTCACTATGTAAGCATTTATTGAACGATAGCCTACCATCAAATAAATCTACAATGAAGTAAAATATATCTAAAGTCAAAAAGTGCCATCAAAGGCACTGCGACACATGTATAAATATAAATTAAAATATAAATTTTTAAAATTAATTGAATTAATAATTAAAATATCTCTAAACTGACAAACAAGCATGGGATTAATATCTAGACAAACATACATGTAAATAAATATTGCAAATGTCATACTTCATAATGCCATGGATAAAGTCTGTCACCTCTTTGCAAGAAAAAACATTTTTAAAAATTCTGAAAAATAAATAATAGTCCATAAAATTATCACAAGTCGCTCTGTTGAGGTGCAAGCCGTGATATAAAAGACAAGCTGCAGCAACGAACTGTATCAGATCTCAGATCTGACCAATCAAAGCGTGTCATGTTTCTGCCGGTGACCAATCATAAATCACCACCCTGTGACATGTGTTCATGTGATGTGAGGTCACATGACGGTCATGTGATGCTACCTTGGGGATTTGGGGAAGATGGAGGTCCCTGAGTCAAGGACCTTGTTGGTGACCGACTCGATGAGGGTCACAGTGATCATACAGATGGGGTAGGACTGGGGCAGCTTCTTCATCACCACAGGCACCTGCACAAAGTACCTGAAAGTAGAAATACATTGAAAGGTTAAAGGTCATGTACATCAACGTCGGGAGCATTTCCCATCACAACTAGGAATTGAATAAGTATCTAAATATGGGTAATATATTGCTTAAAATAAATTTCCATGTAAATATGTCATCAAAGATAGTCTGAATGCAATTAAAATTGTTCATTGAAATATTCTCTTCTTTTGAACAAAACATATCAGATTTGTTCTGCATTCAAAGAATTTTAAACAACTTAGAAATTGGATAAACATAGAAATATTCTAATATTCAGATAATGTAATGATTTCACAAATCTAGAGTATTAACTGTTAATTGTGGTGCTCTACAATTTACATAAATCTTGAGCTTCGATCAGATAAGATTCGAATGCCTATGGTCCCAACTGCTAGATTCTCTAGATATATAATTCTAATTAAGTATTAATGAATTAATGGTTAGAACTTTGAACTTTGAATATTTTTCTTTTTACTTGAACTCCTCCAGATAGTGGCTGCGGATGAAGGCGGAGATCTTGGGGCTGTAGTGTAGAAAAGTCTGTAGGACGGAGAACTGTACATAGAGAGTCACCGCCTCCTGAGGCATCAGAGCGTCTTTACGAGTCGGCCCGATAAACTTCATCATCTGGTCGATCACATTCTCCACGAACCCTTCCTGTTAATGGAACGTATACATCAAGTGAATTCTTTGATTCCTTATTAAGGAATTAGTTTTCTTGAATATATTTGAAGAAAAATGTAAAAAAAAATCTCTCTTTTTCACTTGGGAAATACGTATTCAGAAATTTATACATTTATAACTTTAATTTTACATTATATGAAGCCTTCAATGTTCAATGTGGTTTGAGAGAGAGAGAGAGAGAGAGAGAGAGAGAGAGAGAGAGAGAAGCACTCAATCTTGTATGAGAGAAAGAGAGAGAGATTGTACCGTCATCCTCATTTCCTCCATGGTCTTTATGACCCAGCTGATGTTGAAGAAGCTGGCCTCTCTGTTCCCCCAGTTTGCCTGTCTTGCCATCAGAAAGATCTCGAACAGCGTCAGCAGGGCCGACTTTCGGAACTCATCTATCTGCTTCTTTATCTGCGATAGCGATGTTACTTATTAATTATAAACAAATCATGAGTTAGTGGTTACAATATTTCCTAAATACATGGTGAAAAATGTGTTGATTCATTTTTTCATAAAAAAACTATTGCAGATGATGCAATTTTGATAGCTCAAATAACTAATGAAAACTCTTATTCCAGATATAAGTACTTTTTGCCATCAGTCTTACCAGATACTTAAATTTTATTTCATTTTGTATTAAAAGAGAAAGATTAAACCAAATTCTTCCAAACAGTTTAAGTACGTGTCCAATGCATTCAGCTGGTACCAAAATTTCACCAAGTGAATCTTTTTGCACGTAATAAATCATGTGATACTGATGTGCAAGGAGAGACTGAGTTGTGTCACACTGACTTATCCCCCTTGATCTTACCTCTTCGTCCGTGGCCTGTAGATTCTGGGTACTCTTTGAAGGAGCGGCCATTTTCTCTGGAATTTCCGGTGAACAGATAAGAAGACGGATCAGATCAAAGATGGCCTTGCCCCTGTGTAAACAAATCATCAGTAAGTAATGAATAAACAAGTCATGAATAAACAAATCATGAATAAACAAATCATTAGTAAGTAATGAATAAACAAATCATCAGTAAGTAATGAATAAACAAGTCATGAATAAACAAATCATGAATAAACAAATCATTAGTAAGTAATGAATAAACAAATCATCAGTAAGTTATGAATAAACAAATCATCAGTAAGTAATGAATAAACAAATCATCAGTAAGTAATGAATAAACAAATCATCAGTAAGTTATGAATAAACAAATCATCAGTAAGTTATGAATAAACAAATCATGAATAAACAAATCATGAATAAACAAATCATCAGTAAGTAATGAATAAACAAATCATCAGTAAGTAATGAATAAACAAGTCATGAATAAACAAATCATGAATAAACAAATCATCAGTAAGTTATGAATAAACAAATCATCAGTAAGTAATGAATAAACAAATCATCAGTAAGTAATGAATAAACAAATCATCAGTAAGTTATGAATAAACAAATCATGAATAAACAAATCATCAGTGAGTAATGAATAAACGAATCATCAGTAAGTAATGAATAAACAAATCATGAATAAACAAATCATCAGTAAGTAATGAATAAACGAATCATCAGTAAGTAATGAATAAACAAATCATGAATAAACAAATCATCAGTAAGTAATGAATAAACAAATCATTAGTAAGTAATGAATAAACAAATCATCAGTAAGTAATGAATAAACAAATCATGAATAAACAAATCATCAGTAAGTAATGAATAAACAAATCATCAGTAAGTAATGAATAAACAAGTCATGAATAAACAAATCATGAATAAACAAATCATCAGTAAGTTATGAATAAACAAATCATCAGTAAGTAATGAATAAACAAATCATCAGTAAGTAATGAATAAACAAATCATCAGTAAGTTATGAATAAACAAATCATGAATAAACAAATCATCAGTGAGTAATGAATAAACGAATCATCAGTAAGTAATGAATAAACAAATCATGAATAAACAAATCATCAGTAAGTAATGAATAAACGAATCATCAGTAAGTAATGAATAAACAAATCATGAATAAACAAATCATCAGTAAGTAATGAATAAACAAATCATCAGTAAGTAATGAATAAACAAATCATCAGTAAGTAATGAATAAACAAATCATGAATAAACAAATCATCAGTAAGTAATGAATAAACAAATCATCGGTAAGTAATGAATAAACAAATCATGAATAAACAAATCATCAGTAAGTTATGAATAAACAAATCATCAGTAAGTTATGAATAAACAAATCATCAGTAAGTAATGAATAAACAAATCATCAGTAAGTAATGAATAAACAAATCATCAGTAAGTAATGAATAAACAAATCATCAGTAAGTTATGAATAAACAAATCATGAATAAACAAATCATCAGTAAGTAATGAATAAACAAATCATCAGTAAGTTATGAATAAACAAATCATGAATAAACAAATCATCAGTGAGTAATGAATAAACGAATCATCAGTAAGTAATGAATAAACAAATCATGAATAAACAAATCATCAGTAAGTAATGAATAAACAAATCATGAATAAACAAATCATCAGTAAGTAATGAATAAACAAATCATCGGTGAGTAATGAATAAACAAATCATCAGTCAGTAAGTTATTTGTGCAATCTGATACTTTTCAGTTTGTTATGAACGACATTTTTCATCTATTAATCATTACTTCTATAGTACTCTCAGTTAACTATGCTTGTCATAAGTCAATTAGCAATAATTCAATCTAATAATAATGTATTTGTCTTTATTTAGTTTTTTGTTCAATAACTTCAATTTTTCTCCTTAATTCATCATCCAAACACAATTATTATGTATGCATAAGAATGGAAATATTTTCTCAATGATAATTACTAGTGTACGATTTTCTAGACTTTGTACATTTTGAATGAGTGTGTGAGTTAATGAGTGTGTGTATGTTTGTCTTTGTCTCGTCATGTTTTGTTCAATAATTATATAAAATGTAAGAAAAAAAAACATCTATTCAGTTAATCATTACAGCTGTTTAACTTACCTGTCTGCTTTCAAGGTTTGGATCCTGGCAGGAATGATTTCAGACTCCCTGAACATCAGACTCAGAATTTCTGTCAGTAGTATGACTAGTCTAAAAACAACCACCAAAACATGAAATCTTTTTGTCAATTTCTATTACAATGTACTTTCTTTGACTTAAGTTTTGACTTGGAATATTTCTGACAGCTTCTATTTTTTCAATGACTTAAGTTTTGACTTTAAATATTCCTCTTAGTTGCAATGAAAGAAAAAGTGAGTAAGCATATACTCGATTACTTTACAATGCTACACATAATGAACTCAGTTGCTTGTGGTATAATAAGCCGACAAGATATTTCTTTGACTCAATCAAGTTTATGAGATATTTTGACTGGATTCATATAAACTCCTGATTCAGAAATATTCCTTGTCCATTTTACATTTTAATTTCAAGTAAAATTTCATGAGATAAAATCAGTTATTAAGGTATCTGTGATACTGACTCGAGTTCATCGGCCCTCTGGACTCGCCCGTGCTCAGTGTTTACATTGACAGGTGACTTTGGCAGGTAGTGTTGAGTTTGTCTCACCAGGAATAAAAACATGTCTGCATTCTGTAACAAAACAAAAGACTCAATGAAAATGACTATTAATCTTTTCTGTTATAGAATACAAGACTCCTCTGTAATAGACTACAAAGTTCTTGATGTCGGACAACAAAGATTTCTTGTACTAGACTACAAAGATCTTTTTTGTATAGACAACAAAAGTTCTTTTGTAATAGACTAAAAAGATCTTTTGTAATAGACAACAAAGTTCTTTTGTCATAGACAACAAAGTTCCTTTGTAATTGACAACAAAGTTCTTTTGTAATAGATCTAGACTACAAAGATCTTTTGTAATAGACTACAAAGATCTTTTGTAATAGACAACAAATGTAATTGACAACAAAGTTCTTTTGTCATAGACAACAAAGTTCTTTTGATCTACATCTAGACTACAAAGATCTTTTGTAGTATACAACAAAGTTCTTTTTGTAATAGACAACAATGTTATTTTGTAATAGATTATGAAGAATTTCTGAAATAGACAACAAAGTTGACTACAACAGCCTTTAATGTAATAAACTACAAAACCCTTAATGTAATAGGACAACAGATTTCTTAATAAAATTGGCTACAAAGCTTTTGATGTAATAAACTACAAAGCTCAGAGCTATAATCGTCCTCAAAATTTAACAGAGAAAGAGAAGCTTTTCAGATGTAAAAGCAACAATTTTGTTATATGTATATTGATGACATAATAAATCAATTTCGTTGTGCGAAATGATAAGAACATCTTTATAAATGAAAGGATAAAACTTATTTGAATCATTCACTGTAGACCGAAGCAGAAATATTTCTTGGCATAACATTTTGTTGATTCAAATTTTATTGGGTTTCAGGGATTTAAAAAAATCCACAACAAATACATGTACATGTATTCTTGCTTTTAAAATTTATACACGGTGCTAATTAGTATGCACTGAAGACTTACTTTCCAGAACAGTTTCTTGAGCGTGAAGTTTTTCTCGGTGGCAGTTTTAAGCTCGGTAAGAAGAGAGAATATGTCCTCCATCGAGTTCTCAGGGTTGAGGAGATCTCGCTTCAAGGCATTGAATAAGAGCTCCATCTTTTCTCTACAATGTACACCACAAATTTGAGAATACACTACATGTTCTTTAAAGTCAAATCTTGTATCTAAAATCACCATTGATTTATTTTAAGCGTAAATACTGCTTTTTCTTGTACCATTTTGTTCAGAGTATAAACAAAGTATAAAGCTGTCAGCATGTTTTTCCATTGAATACACTCAACTGTTTGGTGAGGAAGTGTCGGTGTTCGGTGGTAATTAAAGACAGAACAAGAAAATCTGAGTTGATCATAATGTTATGTGCAACTATACCAAAAACATGAAAAATCTCCACTGGCCCCCCAAAAATCTATTAACATATTATTTGACTAAGTAAACATTTCTTAACATAATTTAACCGAGATAAATCTTTTTAAAAATCTTAAACTTGGATGCTGATAAAAAAAAAAATAATAATAATTGATTTGCTGCAAAATAAGAAAAAAAATTCTGTGCCAAGCAAAATATAAATAAAGCTTTTTTGTACATGCACCAGTAAAATCAGTGAAAGATTTTAACCCCTCATCTTACTTTAGAATAAAAAATAAAATTAAAAACAATGTTTCACATATATCATGTATATTTATCATAAAATGTACAAAAAGCCTTTTTGTGGCTCAAAAATGATATTTACAAGTGCATATGATAAGACATTTTTTAACTGCAATGCAATGCAATGGCAAATTAAGGTACTTCACTACACCAAGACTTGTACTTTTTAAGGCACTACGTCACAAGATGGCGATTACAATGTTTTGTTAAACTGTTTATATCGTTTGAATTGGTTGTATAGGTTCGTAGCTCAGTGGTTAAAGTATTGGGCTTCTGAACTGCAGATCATGAGTTCGAATCCGCCTGGACCTTTAGCTCATGTTTACTGAATTAAATTTTAAAATTTTTTACTTTTCATCCAAATTTGCACATTTTTGTCAATTTGACTTAAATATCTTCTTATCCATTATGATATTTATCATGATCAAGTAATTTTCTTCTGATTTGAGAAAATAGTTCAAGGTGTAGTGAGCCACCTTAAATGCAAATTGAAAAATGAACAGTATAAATACCAGTGCTTTAGCAGCAGATAAGTAAAATAAAGAGTTTAGCAAACTCTTTATAAGCTTTCAATGCCTTGAGGTTCTATAATAAGAGTCAGCTTTAACTTTGATAACAATGTGTAAATTTAAATATATTGTTTAGAAATTAGGAGAAAACAATTCTTAAAAGTTTCATGTTTTCATTTCCCATAGTGCAAAGCATATGGAGATACATAATTAAAAAAAAACAACAATACCAGTATTTATAAAATAACACATAACTTTGTTAATAGCTATTTTAAACACTTTCTAAAGATAACTGTATCTATCAAAGAATAAGGAAATAGCTGAGCAGAAAAAAAAAATAAACATTTGGAAATGCATAAAAAGGATGATGGTTATGTGTTTGCATAGGTAGGTAAAAGTACTTATAGCTGTCTGTGCCTGCGCTACATAAAGGATCTAAAAAGCTAATTATGCTGGTCTGAATCAAACGGGGAGAAAATGTGACTTTAGTGCAAACATCACACACCTGGAAATAGACTTTCTCCTGTAGTAAACAGAGAACATTTCATTGGACAATATACACAGTCAATCAGCCAATGATAACACTGCATGAATGCATGTGACTTACTTACATGTTGTATATGACACCCCAAGATGATAAACTAAACTGTTTTACTATTTATTTAATATGTAATAACATGTACTATACATGCATTTTTATACAACTTTTATCAGCTTGCTTGGACAGAATATTCTGATACATACTGCATTTTGATATATAAAATAGAGAATAATGAAGATCACTGTATGTCTAGTAAGTAGTTAGTACATTATTTACAAAGACAATAAATAATTATTAAAGATCTCTGTACATTATTCATTTATGATATTCATATAGAAAAAATCACCACAGGTGAATATCACAATGTGTTAATCTGGATTGAGAAATCTAGTTCAAATAAAAGAGTGAAGAAAACGAGGAAGCCTTAGAAATACAATATGAACATGTAAGAGCGATGGAGTGACAGATGAGTGTTCCATTAACCACCCTGGAGTGTTCCGTTAACCACCCTTGTAAAACATCAACAGAACCGTGAAGTCAGAAAGTTGACAGCAGACCAGAGCGGTCCGATTTCTGACCGTGACATTACACAGGGGTAGGTACACAGGTACAACATCAAGTCACTCACCTGTACTTGGGGATTCTGACCACAACAAGAAATAAACAAAGTTTATAATGTGTTAAAATAGTGATTATGGGGACCTTTTTGTCTAGTGTGTTAATTATATCATTGTTCAAGTCCAATTAAAGCTCAAAAAGACAGAAGTTTTTAACTTCATAATAATCATAAAATCTTTGTGATGTTTTGATTATATTTATATCAACAGTCACTTGACAATAAAAGGTTCATACAGGTTTTATAAAAATTGAAAGCAAACTAATTAAAACTTATAGAGCTTGCAATAATAAAGTTATAGTCCTATTAAACATAAAATTTTTTTTTATCATTTTTCAAGTATATTTTCATCTTCGCTAGCCAAGGGTTTCCGATACACTACGCTATTGGAAACCCTTGGCTAGCGAAGATGGTATAATTTATTTCATGCAGTCTCAATTTTTATTTATGATCTGTAGACCATACATGTATACAGCCAAATAGAAAGTGATATTTCATGTTTTCCCTCCCCACTCCAAAATAGGTAGGATCCACCACTTGTTTATAGTCAACCTATGACCCATCCTCCTAGCCTAATATAAACTATTTCGCAACATTTTTATTACCAGAATGAACTGAAAAAATCATGCCATGTCTTCCCAACCAATCGCAGTGCATAACATTCTCTCTCTCTTTCTCAGTCCACCCGTTTAAAGTTTGTGCAGTATATATATAACATTAAAGATTTAAATTTACAGTAGTTTAAAATAACAGATCATTATTTTGCATCAGCCCTTTTAAACGACCTGATTATTTACCGAGTTCACTACTGCCAGCATAATTCATACGTTCTATATACAAGCAATATCAACTTTCCAACACTGCAGAACAATATAACTATGGTAATTAGAAACCTGTTGTTATGAGTCAATTAAGCGATTTCATTATTTAAACAAAAAGACTACAACAACAAAAAATTCTTGTTCAAACATTGGGCAAATTAAATGCTATAAAAATGTCAAATCTAATAGTCTATGTCTATAGCAAACATTAGATTTGGTAATCAATATCCAACATAAGCCAAGTCCACAGTCTTCCTCTACTCTCCAGTGTTTGTTTCTCTCTCTATCCCATTCATGAACAGCATCATAACTCTTCTGTCTCTTTTTAAATTTTGTGTCAGGAAGATCCATCTCTCTTTCTCAAAGTTTGTATGTGTTTGCTTTTATGTTTAAATATATATATATCTATATTTTTTCTCTTTCCCTTTTTTTGAGACTGTGTGTTCTTGATAATCCAAGAATCTAGATCATTGCTTTACACAAACAATAATTACAAGTGTTTTAATTTCTCTCTCTCTCTCTCTCTCTCTCTCTCTCTCTCTCTCTCTCTCTCTCCCTCTCTCTCTCTCTCTCTCTCTTTTCTAGCTATCTCTCTCAATCCTACCTTTGAATTGGTCCACTTCTCACTGCACTTGATCTGAAGTTCTTCTCATAATCCATATCAATGTTGAGGGTATGTTTCTACAAACAAAAAGATAAAATGAACAATCAGTTACCAGTAGTCTCAGATTAGCACAGTTTTTAAAATCTATAGAATACTGTACATCAATTTTTTCTCTGCACACATACTCCATTTCCATTGTAATGTTAATGTTAATGTTTTAGACTACCAGGTAAACAGTATTATTCTCCACAATAAGAGTTCTGTATCAAAATATATAGCAAAATATTCAAATTTTAAAGCTAAGATACATTAAATTTTATGACGTTTTCTCTGCATTGTGACGTTATGTCATTTTGTCATTTTCTCATACACTGGCTCAAATGTTTTATTTAAAGCGTAACAAATATTTAATAATATATAAAAATTTAAGGAATACATGTTGGGTAATTTGTGGACCATCCAGCCTCCCATCGTCGGATACCCACGGGTGATCGCTTCTTTTACTTAGGTAAAAGACGCGATCACCCGTGGGTATCCGACGATGCCAGCCTCCTTAAATAAGGAATAAGCAACCATTCTTTGAAATTTATGAGGTGATAAATTTGGTCTGGGTGTGGTCAAATCATATAAAGCCTGAGGGGCTTTGTGATAGATTTGAGCACCTTTGACCGAAATTATCATCTCATAACATTGACAGAATGATTCCTTATTATTTACATTTATATCATTTCTATTTTGTACATTTTAAAACAACATTATTTTAAAACCACTATATTTTGATGTTGCACATATGTATTACTACATGTATTACTATGCCGCGCAGCCAATACCGCAGGGGTGTGCAATTACAAAAATTGGCTACTAGCCCAGGGGCTACTGGCAGTAGCAAAGTTACTAGCCCAAAGTTAAAACTTACTAGCCCAACAGTTTCTTCATATCAGTTGAATTAAAACTGTAATAAATGTCAAATAGATAATTATGCAACCAATATATATAGTTACTGTTATTTTATTTTTAATCAATTTGTTTTTCAGTAGTTTCAGTGTCATCAAGGCGATCAAACGAACGTTTACGCTTACGTATCGTCAGGTACTTCTCCATGTTTGAAACAAAGCGTCATTGTCATGCTGACCAGCGATTAGTACTCACAATGCACATACATTAAAGCGAATGAGAGATCTTGAATTTGCATAACAGTTAAGTCGTACATAAAATCAGTCGAAGTTATAATGACACTTACAAAAGTCTGATTTCGTTTCTCATCGTTATTATTTACTAGCCCGACGGGCTACCACAGTGAGGATTTCTGCTAGCCCGACCTCTAAAATCGGTAGCCCCGGGCGTCGGGCGATGGTAATTGCTCACCCCTGCAATACCGTTTTTCGGTTACGCCCATGCCCATTTTGTGTCACTCATGTTTAAATCTATGAAGTTATTGGGTTTTAGGGTTCAAAATTGATTCGTAATGTTATCACAGACAAAGACAGTTGAAAATGTAAATATTTACATAATTTATACAGATTGAAATCACACCATATTAACCAAAACCATTTTACTTAATACTCCTTGGCATCAATTTTTGTTATTTCATAAAATTTAGTTTCCTTACATCAAGAAGAGGTAAATTCATGGACAATGGCCCTAACAATTCCATCTAATGTC
The DNA here is from genome assembly GCF_963853765.1 of Magallana gigas. NCBI lineage: Eukaryota > Metazoa > Mollusca > Bivalvia > Ostreida > Ostreidae > Magallana > Magallana gigas. The sequence goes on along the minus strand of NC_088856.1, from coordinate 54,134,719 downwards.
ATAAATCATTTGATTTTGTGGATCAATTCAACATCAACTTGATTGCATGGTCACGTGATCAAATCCTGAGAAGCCCAAAGGGCTTCTCAGAAGATTTGATCAAATACCATTGACAAGTTCATATCCCAGTGAACAGTTTATTACTTATATTTACAATTGAAAAAGATAAATTGTTCAGAATTCACAATAATTCAAGCGGCATGCGTGAGTCACTGTGCAGGGGTTCAAAATTCCTCAAGCCCGACGTCCCGGACTAACAAATTCCGGATCCGGACTCGGCATTTAGAATCGCCGAAGTCCAGGGACTTGGCATTGTGTCATGCTTATCTTTTTTTAAATTAAAAGAAAAGTTCGTAAAAATTAAAAATAAATCAAATTCAAATTCAAAAAAGGTGTTATTTTTTGGCATTAATGAACACATAAGCATTACAAACATTTCGAAAATACAATCCGTCTTTTTATTTTCCGTTGCAGTATGACCTGCTTTTACACATTTTCTCATGTTTCTCCCCTATGACAAACAGTAGTAAGTTTGTTGAATTTTGGATTTATGAGCAGTAATATACGCAAAGAAAGGACAAATGAAAGACCCTGTGAGGAACATGAAGCCGGGGTGACTCGAGGTGTGATAAAAATAATAATTCCTCAGACAAAACTTATGAAACGAAGAGAATTCGCGAATTCCAAAAGCCACTGGCTTGTCGATAGGCCATGGCTTTAATACAATGATAAAATGAATAAAATAAAACATAATTTCAAACATATAGTTTTTATTCATTTCAACAAATTAAAATAAATTATAACATTAGTTTTAGTGATATTAGTTGATATAATTTTATCTATCAATCATGACAATGTGGACTTGGGAATTCTTTCTCGGACTTGCCTAAAATTTACTCTTTAAGTCCTGGACTTGACCATCATAAAAAAAAAATTTGAACCCCTGCCGTGACGTCACGGTAAGGTTCATACAGAATTGAATGTTTTCGCTATTCTATAGGTACGTATATTAGTACTAAGGAAACATATTTGCAAATGTAAATATTGAATATTACATGAATTGGATCTGACAAGTTTGACCACTGATTGACATGACCTGGTGGGCACAGAGGGACAAGGGCATCAGGTCAGGAGGAAAATAGTTACTGTAACATCTAATGATAGAATCAACCTAGTACATTAAACTGTCAGTTCTTTCCTCCACAAAATTGATATCAAAACTTTCCATAAGAACGTTATAGGTAAGATCTAATCAACAGACTGAGATTTTTTTTTTCAATTTCCTGACTATATCCTTGTCAATGAGAAGGACAGACGCCACAGAAGACGTGAGCAACCTCAGGCATGAATAACCATCAAATTATTGGTCTCCTTCCCAACTCTGTGCTAGCCAGGACTTTGTCTCTAGAAGTTGACACAAAGCCTCCTGAGTTGGAGACAAACTGAGTTAACTTCTGTCGTCGCCCCGAAACATCAAACGGTACCTATCTACAAAGGCACTCTTACTCGAGTGAAATAGAGGAAATCGGATAGGAATTCATTCTTTTGTGACGTAAACTAAAAATACATTCTTTTCCATGAGTAATAAATCTATAGCCAATATAAATAAACATCAAACAGGATTCTACTGATAACATTTAATAGTCCAAACCTAGAAAGAAGAGGTATTTTACGTACAACCATAAAATTTAAATTCCCCAGTGTTTAAAACATGTCCTTTTATTTGTACTTTAGATCTACCTTGAAAAATGACAAGTAACCAGGATCTCTAACCAACTAAAATATAAAAATAAAGGATATGTTTTAGTACTTGCATACTATCATACACTGCAATAATATAAATGAATGTTCACATTAAATTGGTAAGATAATCATTTTAGCACACGTCATTATGCACATTCATGTATTGCCAGCATGATCGAGTGCATACATAAAACTAACAGTTTTAGCTTGTGTCATAATCTCATTGCATATTGGATATTGATAACCATTGTACAAATGACTTCACATCCTGGTGTTGAACTTCTAGTACAATCTTCTTCTCTACTCCATGAACAACATGTTTTTTCCTCAAAGACCTAGCGCTGTGTCTGTGTTTAATCACTTTTCATCTACTAGCATGCAGTACAATTCAAAGTATTTCTACACCACCTTATAAATGTTGTCATAAGATTCTTTCAAGAAATCTCCATTCCCTAAGCCATTTCTATAGGACGGATTGCCTTACTTTTAAATGATATCTTAGATCTCGGTATTTCCCAAGAACATCTAGCTATCTATTTGTTCTTGCTATAAAGAAATTTAATTAAAACTGAACGCCTCCCTCGATCCACATACATGTATATGCTGATCGAACATAACTACACGTCAATAGCTTAATCTAAGTACGGTACTCAGTATTTTTGATATCTGACCTAGGCAATTCCCTAACTATAGCATCTCCTTGTATCAAATCATTGTAAATCCAAATAAAATGACCTTTAAACAGAACAAAAGAAAAATAAGTTAATGAATTCTTGCATCAAATGCTGCAGGCATAGTGACTTGCTAATGAAACATAGATCTCGGGCATCAATTGCATTACAAAGAACAAAAGGTAGAGAGAGAGATAGAGAATCAATAGGACTTGGATCGGAGGCCAATAGACAGATATCTAACATCCGCGGCCTTGATGTCGCCGTGTTATAGAAACAGTAAACATCTCCATAGCAACAGACACCACATCCTCATCAACACAGCTTATGAGCAGACCTTGTTAACTGAGTATAGGTGACCTGTATTCAGGTAAATACAGGTGTGTTATACTTGTAGTTTTATAGCATGCAGATTGACCAGCAACACTTAGAAGTAATAACTATAATTAATCTATTTAGTTTATTGAGCAATGGATAAGATATGTTATGCATTTATTGCCTATAATAATAATCTATTAATGTTTAATTGACATCTTAATTAATATAAAATCAGATCTATAAATAGATAAAAGAACATTGAAAACTTTCCTCTTTTTTGGAAAGTTGCAAATGAAATTATATGATACGAAAGAAGAATATTTTTTAATATACAATTTGTGAATTGATTTAAACTCAAAAGGAATCCATTTCAAAATAACACAAGTGTATATCACACTGATGTTGTTTTCTAGTACCGGTACATGTACTTATAATGCTGCATTCTAATATTGCTTCATTGATGCAATTTTTTTTTTGGTATAGATCTACTTAGTAGTTCTTTTGCAATCTTATCAATAAGGGATGAGCTTTTTCAGTGCAGTCCAAAGGTGTTTATTGGGGCTAATGAAATAGTTTGTTACAGATATGTTTTAGATGAAAGTTTTCCAGTTAACATCATGCCGAATCAGCTAGGGTACAGAAAACCCACTCAAAGTGAAAACTTCTATATAAAATTCTCACTTTTATACAGCCAAGTAGGTTTTTCCCTAATATCTCAAAAATATAGAATAAACTTGCCAGGTATAACCTATAATGTATAAAATGACGAACATCAACCATCACTGGGGCTTCCCTATGACTATTTTTACTGCATAAGTAAGGAATTAACTTTAGAGTACATTTTCTTGAGGTAGTTTCTGAGTACTTACAATGAAATAATTACTTTAGAGTACATTGTCTTGAGGTATAGTTTCTGAGTACTTACGATGAGGTAATTATTCCAGGCACTACGGATTAACATCAACATTGGAGACTGGAGATTTAGGAGGTAAATACTGACGGTCGCTTTCTTCCGCTCCTCCGGACTCAGCAGCGTGTTGATGCGGATAATGGAGCTCCCGAAATCTGACATAGACGCCATCCCTAGGTTACTGCAGAGGGAAAAAATCTACATTAGGCGTTCCATCAAATATTCATAAGTGTATTTTTTTTTTATTTTTTTTTTTAGAATTCTTGTCATTGAAAGGCTTATTGAACCTCAATCAATTTCTGAGTTAAAACTCAGATCTTACTGACAAATGACCTGATTTCATCAATAAGCTGATTTCCAATTTAATAAATAAATTTGGATTCATGAACTTGTACATAATTAAACTGTACAATATGTATCATCTTGTGATAATATATCTGTAGTGCATGTCAAAAGTATCAACAAGAAACCTGCTTAAATGTTTTTATATATACAGCTTATCATTGAATGGTGATTTAAAAAGCAGGCACTTGAAAGACAATGGCTTCTTTGATTGTGAATGAAACCACACATGCATTTTAAATCCCTTCTTTTCACATTCAGGCTCACCCAGTGGTGTGATTTCGTGAATAAGGTGCTCAAGTGACTTATATACCAATTAATGGCCAGGTGTTTCTAAATACTGCACAGGTTAGTCAAAACTAAAATCAACAAGGCACAGCAAAGCACGTAAAGATCCAATGTCTGTCAACATTTATTGGGTGTGATAAAACAACTGCAATGTCACTGGAAGACTTATAGCAAAGGAAAGACCAACTACCGGTAAAAGGGAGATTGATCTACCCACTTTACAAGCGTACAGGAAGCATCGGATCATTAACTTCCTTTGTCATCCATTTAAAAAAAAATCAAAAGAAGTTGGATTGAACAGTAAGGAGTAAAGCCTCCCCCCCCCCCCCCCACCCACCCTGTGGTTCTATGGGGTAGTGATAAATGTTAAGATCTAGTAAATGATAGGAGCCTTCTAGATCATGAAATTTGAGTTGAAAACTCTTTTACTGATGGTCGACAGATGCTCTACAAAATCTTGTACAACTACAGAACACAACAATTAACAGACCAGAGAATTCCTTGTCCAATTCCATTCATCAGTCTCATCCAAAAAAATTATATTATTCCATGGCCCTCAAACAGTAGACTGGGCCGGGGGGGGGGGGGGGGGGGGGGGTTGTTTGAGGAAAGTCCACCACAAATGTCTCCAGAAGTTACGACCAAAACCCCCTAATATACACAAACCACTCCAAACCGTGCTTAGAAATACATGTACCACCAGTTACCATTGGGCCCTAAATACAGACCCTTTGTACAGGCCACAGATGTAAAGCACAGTTACAGTACAAGCTATGTAATCGAGTGTTTATGGTCATACACAAATAGTAGTAGTACTTTCAGTATGCCACATCTACTGCACACATCAGCAGGTACATGCAGGCAAGTGCATCAGGGTACTATATATATGTGTCACTAGAGTGACATGTAGGATTTTTATGACTAAAATAAAAAGTGGGGGAGTCAACTATCTCTTATTGTCTACTTAGAAACTATAATAAATTAAGCAGCAAAGTGTATACTACATTATAAGTATGTTGGACTATAATTAGCTCTGACAGCTGCATAACCATGATAAAGCTATATTGAAGGAATTGAAGCACATATCTGCCAGCATAAATTCTAGGTATTTGCTCTTACTAATAAAATAATACATAGTATGTATAAAATCATGGGATTATAAGTGTTTATATGTAGTACAGTATATCAAGAAGCAAGGTTTGGATCATGGGGCTATAATTGACTTGAAAAATAAATAGAAAAGAACTTCTTGCCCTAAAATTCATGACTTTTTCTGAATACATAAAATAAAATACACATTTCATAATATTGGATATTCTATTCTTATGAAAATAAATATGATACCCTATGATATCAGATGTATTTCAAGATAGCAGTTTGACTATTTAAAAAAACGATCAGAATTTCTAGTAAAGTGTTGTTAAATTCTCTAAATATATAGACAGATGTGATAGCAATAAATAAATAGCAGATTCCTGCTACTGACAGAAAGACATCGTAAAAACATGCTCAGTTAGATCAGAAACACCAAAATACAGAAAAAACTGGAAGATTAGATTCAACAAATCAAACTGCTTGTAAGGAGTAAATAGAGACGGTTATGTAAATTAAAGAAGGAAGTCAGCTAAGGAGTGGAGAGTGCTCAAAACACCTGCCCAGTTACCCTGGTAACCATGCCACTAGCCTACATCTTACCTGGCACTGCGAGTGCCATCAAACTCCTGGGCCGGGGTTCCCGCCCGCGACAAGCCACGTATTGTCGTCACAGACGAACGACGAGAATTCAAGACCGGTTCCTGTACTAGAGATTGCATAGAACCCTTATGTCCCTGGCTAGCCAAGTCAGACGTGACATCAATACTTATTTCAGGTTTAGGGGGCAGGGGGTTAGCAACAAAGAACACATCATCATTGGAAGGCTTTCCATTGGCCACAATGGGTTTTGCACTGCTATCTTCAGTGACCATATCATCTCGGCCACAAGACACCCGACTTGAACGGAAGCAATTAAAACCAAAGCAGCTACACAGCAGTGGTTTCTCAGAAGAATCATTTTGATTTCTGACATCAATTAATTTTTTTTCGTTGGAGATAGAAGGGGCCCTGGGCTGGGGCCGTACTGACCCGGTTTGACTGACGGTGGTGTCCGTGGATCCACGCCTGTCCATGCCAGTCCTAACACTGGGTGCCTCCTTCACTCTACTCCCACGCTTGGTATGAAGAATGGAGGTGTAAGAGGTCGAATAATCCCCATCCATGTCCTCCAGATCATCCAGCTGACCATCCTCCATCTCCTCCTTCAGCGCCTTCAGAACACTGTCTTCCATTCCATCGCCAATCCTCTTCTTCTTTTTCAGACTACTGGTCTTAATATCACGACCACTCGACTTCAGTCCCTGGGTTGAGCTCACAGAACCTCGACTCTCTGGTCGACTACTGTTTATCTGTAAACTGGACGTGCTCTGGGTTATGTAACCATAGTCCTCAGACCAGTTGCTTCCCTCTTGTAGAGAAATGTTCTCCAATGGTGTTGATGCATTGGATCGATCACCGTGTAGATCTGATAATGAACCAGTTCTGGGAGATTTTTTGGATTTTCTAAATGACCGTTTCTTGATTTGATCTGAAGTCCAATGAACCACTTGAATGTGTTGAGTATTAGTCCTTTCTTCACCACTCAAAAAATCCGGAAAATCATTTACCTAAAAAAGAATTCATACATTGTACATATGTACTATAATGCAGGTAAAAGTAGTGAATTTAAGAGTGACAATGTCAAAAGATTCAATTTACTCAACAAATTTCAATTTGAACAAAAATAAGCTCGCAAAAAGAGTTACATAATAAATATACCAACATGTTTGATTAATATAAAATGTGATACATGCTATTAGCATACATCTTGTACCAGTACATCTTTAAGGAAAATATACATGTTGTTTACTTACATTTAAAATGTTTTTAACCCCTTATCATGAAAACCCTTAAGAAATAACGTCGAAGAGGACGATGACAACAAACAACATGAGAAACATGATAATTCGCCATCAGATATTAAGCCTAACTTTGTGATAATTACCAGATCAACGGAGATAATCTCCTTGAGGGGAACCATGACCTGCAGGTCCTCGCGATTTTTGGGCGGATTTTCCGCCTGGTAAATGTACTCATCGTCCAAGACACAGTATTTGAAGCCCTTATTTTCTTTCTCTGTCACAATGATACAAGCCTCGTATCCCCGCACTCGCTCGAACGCCTCCTCTGGCAAGGTGCGCTTGAGAAAACTCTCCAACTTGCTGTTCTTTTTGAACAAGACATCTGCGTTTCCCCGCGCCATGCATGCTCGTAGTTGATCTCACCGAATTCAAAGTCTGACGAACAGAAGCCACATTTACTGGTTATCACGTTTTACTCATTGCCAAACATTGACGCTGCTACCAAGCACTCCATTGGATTAATTGGTATGCAGGAAGTTCGGGTTAAAGGTCATTCATAGTAAACATGGTTTCCTTTGGTAAGAGAGTTTCATATCAAAGCGGAATAACTCCACTCTGCATATGGCTGGTACGTCACCGCTATACAGCGGTGTTAAATCTAATGTACTTTACGTAACGCATGTTCTTAAGATGCCAGCTTGTCAAGCATTAAATTGCAGGAATAAGCAAGGACAGTGCAAGAAAAGTTTTTTCGTGATACCAAATCCCGCGAAAGATGATGCATCCAAACAAAGATGCAAACAATGGCTAACTAATCTGAGAAATAGAAAGCTGCGTTTTGAAAATTATGTGTTCAATGCAAGAAAGCTCGTCTGCGAAGATCATTTCACACCCGACTGCTTTGATAGAAATCCAGTGGCAGAGTCTTTGAATTTTTTACCTCGTTGTAAAAAGTTGAAACCAGATGCGGTACCTACCTTAATTGATACAGCAACGAATAAGATGAAAACTGAAGGTTCTGTGAAAAATGTCAGAGTTAAACTTAGCAATAATAAATTGAAATTGAAGAAAAACAGGGCCAAGGTAATGAATACAATTGTCAATATTCATTCATTTCATTGTCAAATATTTTATAATTTTTATAATCAGTTTAAATAGATTTTAAGTAACACATGAGTAAGCGATTAATATTTTAAATTTTAGACGTTAGATGACTTACTTGCTCGTAGAAGAGGCATAGGCAAGCCTCGCGCATCAGCCACTGTTACCATGGTTACAAAACACAGTCATCCAGAATGCAACTCAACAAACCAGTTAGAACATGGCAGGGTAAATATTATTACCGTAATGTTATTTGATCATGTTGATATAAATGTAAATACATAATATTTAGAACCATAGTGACATGTTAAGAGCTTGGACTTTGGTTTCAGTGTAGTTATGTCAAACAGCAATATGTCTATTTCATTGTTGGCCACTCAGCCATGGATTTTTGAAGATTCGTGTGACTTAATTTTGATCTTAATCTATGAAATCTGTGACATATTTCACTGGAAACCAGCACCGTTTTAACTTGTTTTGATGCAAGAAATAGATATTTACATCCTACAGAAAGTCCAAGGTCTTGTTAAAATGGTTCTATTTAATATGTTCCGCATTTATTACAACATCCAAAATAGGAAAAAAAAGCAAATCTATAGTTACTTAAATTTATATCATCTTGATGTTAAAGGAGGACATGAGCTTTATCTCTCAGAATAACCCAGTATCCACATCTGTTACTGTCAAGGAGAAAGTGGAATGTGATGAAATGGTTCCATGCAGGGTATGTGGTCATCCATGCAGCGTCTGTCTGAAAAGTGAATATCCCAAGCCCTCACAATTTCCACCGGATCATTATGGTTACTGCAGAAAAACTAGAACAATTGGGACAATGACAGAGGCTACAGACAATGGTATCATGGAGCATGGAGACATTGTTGTAACTTCAGTAAAAAAGATCTCCCACACCCTACACAAAGAAGTAAGATCCAACATTAATGAAAGTCATGGAAAAGGAAACCCAGCTAATGGCACTGAGAAACATTTGTTTGATTCTCATGAATATGATGCCAGTGAAAATGATGGTGATGGTGATAATGATGAAGTATCCTCGCTCTTACAAATCAAAAAGTTTATTGTTTTTGAAAGTTGCATAGATGATATGCTGAATTGTTTGACATGCAATATTTGTAAATGTCCAATTGAACGTTCCAGTACCATCAAAGAGTACAGGGGTTCAATGATAATGGTGTCAGTATTTTGTCCTGATGGGCATCTAGTTAAACAATGGTCATCTCAACCACTGCATGGTGAAATTCCTGTTGTCGATTTACTTGTTAGTGCAGCAACCCCATTTGCAGGTCAATCATACACACAGATATCTCAGTTTGCAAACTTTATGAACCTTCAAATTCAAAGCGAAAAAGCATATGAGACTGTACAGAGAGAAATTGTACTGCCAGTGGTTGATCATTCTTGGAATGTCATGCAAGACCACATTTTCAGGAAAATCAAAGATTCCAACTGTTTTCTTAGGTTGGCTGGTGACTGTAGATATGATTCCTCCGACTTAAATGCATCATATTGTACGTACTCCTTATTAGAAATGGAAACACAAGAAATTGTAGCATTTGTTAACATCAAAGTTACTGAAACAGATAGTCTAAGTAAAATGGAAGTTGAGGGATTTAGGAAATGCATGCTATATTTGATCGAAAAGGGCTTTAGAATAGAAATATTAGCAACTGCTAGGCATGATCAGATTGAAAGTCTTGTGACAAAAGAGTTCCCAGAAATTGATCACCAGTTTGATGTTTGGCATCTTGAAAAATGGGTAAGGAAAGAACTATTGCAAAAGTCTAAAACAACAGGATGTGAAGAATTGTCGGCATATATAAAGGCAGTTTGTAATCATTTGTGGTGGTGTGTGGCTAACTGTCAGGGAGACAAGCAATGGCTCAAGGAGAGCTGGGTCTCTATATTGCATCATGTTCTGAATGAACACAGCTTTGAGGGTGAAATTGTTACATGTGCAGGCTGTTCTCACGAGAACTTAAGTCCAAAAGAAGCTAGGGAGAAAAAGTGGCTTAAAAGGGGATCTAAAGCTCACAATGCCCTGAAGGAGGTAGTTCAAGACAAAAGTTTGCTGAAAGATATTGGTAATCTCAGTGAATATTGTAACATCAGCAATCTGGATGTGTACCACAGGGTTCTCACAAAATATGTCCCAAAAAGGCAGGACTTTGACTTGGATCATATGAACTGTAGAACAGCAATAGCAATAATTGATCATAATATGTCTCAAAACAGAGATAAAAAAGTGGATATGCATGGAATTGGAGTCTACAAAACAGAGTTTTCTAAAGTTGTGCCAAACATGGAGGCAAAACCGGTAACTAATTCAAAGCTATATAAATGGGTAGCTGTTTTGATGAAACTCTGCCTTTTGCAGAGTCAAACAATGGCAATTCCTATTGAGACTGTTACCGCAAGGTCAAAAGGAAATATCGCATCGGTACAACCTCAAAAAAAGGCTGACATTGTATCCAAACTGAGGTCAAGGTTTAAGGTAGTTTATGACCAAATGCCGTAAGAGTTTGACACCCAGCATATCAATTAGTGAAGCAGCAATGCATATACCTGTACTTGCACTCTTTATTTTATTGTAGAAATGCTTTATTTGTTATTCAAGGATAATCAAATTATGAATATATATTTGTATATATACACTTTCCAATTTGCTATGGAAAACGTTGTCATTTCTCCAGACATCAAATAATAACAATTTGCATTAACGTTTTCTGTCCTTTTATGAACTTACCATCAATCAAACTGACTATATACAGTATGTGTGCAGAAAAAATTCAAACTTAATTTAAAATCACATGGTATTAAAGTTACCAAAAATAGTACATTGTTTTAGTCTGATGTAATTTATGGACTTGTTTTAATAATTTCAGGGCTAATGAATGTAAACTTTTGAAATATATTCTGGAAATATATATACCCTGGTATTGCTATATATAAATACTGTTACATGTATTTATAAATTGTAACATTGATTTTGTATCCTTAATTAGCTGTTTGTATAATTCAGTTTTAATGTCCTGAATTGCTCCCTTTTGTACATTTTGTATATTTGAATAAATAAAATGCAATAGCATGAACATTTAAGAAATAAAGTTTAGTTAGTATTATTAAGTTAATTTGTTCTTTCATGTATTTGTTATATACTGAAGTTTGCCTCAATATTTTTTACTGTGTAATTCAATTATTTACAGTGCATTTATTCATAGGTATAATCTAAATTAAATCTACATGTATATATAAGGTGCGGTTTTTTTCTAAATTGCTACAAGTACAGTACCGACCAGACACAACCTAACACCAGACAACTATGGGTTTACTTTCGGAGTTTACTGAATACGCGGAATCTGCTATGTGGAAATTTGCTTTCACTAAGCAAGGGTTTACTTTGGGTCTACTTGGGGTTTACTTTTTGTCTGCTTTAGTAAACCCGGAGTAAACTCGGAGCAGACAACGAAAGTTAACCCGGGGTTTAGTTAGGGTTAACTTCCTGTTAGGTTGGGTCTGATCGGTACTTGCTCCATACTTAAATCAGGAAGTATACTTATTGAAGTGGCTCCCTACTCGAGTGACGTTATCAATGATATTAATATACACTGCATTTAAAATAAGTACGATGTATTTATCATTACTGGAAAATCACAGAACTATAATTTGTAGAACTTGTGTTGATAATATTGCATTAGTAGCAGACCAATATGTAATTCTTTAAGTAAAATACTCTAAATAATGCAACTAGGTCACATCAGTAACTCAACTAATCATGTAATTCGTTAGTCCGCCTGCCTGTTTGAAATCTTTGAAGAACCTGCGCCAATTAAAAGGATCACTCGTGACCTTAAGCTTATGGAGTGTTATGGCCTTCGAAGCTAGATAATAAAGATCATTTAATTATAGTATGATTATATTGTATACAGATTTATTTTCAACCCGTGTGATTTTCACCCTTCTACACATGCGAACAATTTTGCTCCGTCTTGAATTCGCCCAGACAAAGTATTGTTAAAAGACAGATAATTTGATAGACTGGAGCTCGTCCAGTCTTAAATTCGCCCGCTGACAGCGAGGGTGAAGGCGCGAAAATAAAATAGGAGCAAATATTTACCTATATATACAGTAATTCTACCTGGAGTAGAATTTTTTTTGATAAAATCTAAAACAAAATGCAAGAAATATACTGCGATACTACATCAAACATCTATTCTTCATATTACTAACTGTACCTCGTCCAAAACGTTTTCTTTGTCGCGAGACTATTTCTTGCTTAGCAGGGAAAAATTGTACGTTGCATTAAGGTGGCTCTATAGTCTATACACCACTTTTTGATGACGTAGTACGCAAAATAGTAAACCTGGAAACATGCATTTCCGGTACTGGCTGATTTAAACTGAGGTGAATTGTATGGGAACCGCTATTTTGAAAAATATGTTAAATGGATAGATTTAATTTGATAATTGGAAAATTCATTACTTACAAGTAATGTGGTATGTAACACCTTCACGTTGTGTGGTATTATTTATTAAAATAAACAATAAAATCAAGTAGAAATTTTTAAAGAGTTTCTTTAGCATCATCGATATGTTACACTGTAGCGCAGTGGGTTAGTGGGTTCACTACAAACCAGTAGGTCATGAGTTCGATTCCCGTTGAGAACAATAAATTTTTTAACTGTCCAAAAATTTCTAAAACGTATTTTTTGGTTGAATACCGTGAAAATTCTAAACAGGTGAAAATATTTCAATTATAATATACTTTAATGCACATTAACATCGACACCTCACGGGGGTGAGAGGGTTGCTTTGAATTTCTCTCAGGTTGGGATACATAAATCCTATTAGCCTAGTCAATGTTCCCCTTTATTTATTTGACTTAGTTTTGCATTAAAGCGAATATATTCACTTATACAGGGCAAAGTCTATAATGAAATATGTATGTATTTATCATTCCAACATTACATTTAGGAAATTTTCTCCAACTCAGAAATGAAAAGTCCCCAAGGTGTTTTGGCCTTGGGACTTAGGAACGATAACCCTTACATGAGGAACTTTCATACCAAATAAAATTTAAAATATTTTTTGTGTTTATTTGCAATGGTTTTCATTCAATTTTTTAAGTCACATATATTAAAATCGTTTTCTTATAACATCAAGCAACTTTTTCAGATGATTTTTCAACAGAGTAAGAAAATATGAAAAATTATGTTTTGGGGAAATACTAAAAAAGATTGCAATAATAACATTTTTGAATGTTAAGAAGCGATATATTTTTTTTTTGTGTCCGAAGGAAATATCCATCATATGACAAAATAATTTCTCTCAATTTGTTGATAGCTGTCTTTTAAAAAAATATTTTACAAAAACACGAAAAAACATTAAAAAATTCTTTAAAAATACCTATATTATCCCTATCGTCATTTTGATATTTGAAAAGTATATGTTTTGTGGTCTTCTATTGAAAATTGGAATAAACTGTGGGTGTATAGAGCCACCTTAACTTAAAAAAATATTAACACGTAAAAATTTACACAAAAGATAATGACTGAAAAATAAATCGTTTTGAAATAACAGCTAAGACTACTTCTAAATTCGGCCAAAACCGACCCCTTTTCATCCTTACCCTAAGCTAAAAGGGCACTAAAGGTTCCATACATGAAGGGTTAATCTGCTAAATAGAGAACTATGAAATATTCCATATTTTCGAAAGACTATTTAATATTGAAGACGCTCATTTCAAACGTGAAACTAAAGAAATATTAATAAAATGAATATTTTGATAAATAAATCAAAGAGAAAAGTATCAATGAAATAAAATGCGTTTATTTGATGTTGAATTTAGTTAAAAGTTTCACGATGCAGGTCATTTTTCAACTGACTATGGTCTCCATTCAACACCTTAATTTGGTCTCAATATTTAATGTTGAAAAATGACATTCCCCCCCCCCCCCCCCCCCCAATTTTCAATCCGTCAAATACCTTTGCTAAACTGGTGCAACTGCCGCTGCAAATAGTCTCACCACGTGACTTCTCAAAAATTGTAAAACTGAATTAATAAGATCCTGTTTATCTATTTCTTTGGCCTTTCTAATGCCGTCATTAGAACAACATGTATACAAGGAAAGAAAAATATCACCACTCGTTACTATCAATAACCATAGACACCCAAATATAGCCCGGTGGTCAGTAATCTGAACGGAGTTTTTACAACAGATGCAGACGCAGCGGATATGGATCGCTTTTTATCTACATGTATATTAAAGTTTATTTACAGCAAAAGGCAACCAAGAACCTAAAGAGGATACTCTGTCCACTTACAATTAGCACGTCAATAAAAACGGTATCCAAATGTGGAGACATAAGATGCGGCACGTGTCGTTTTAAAACAAGACAGCTCTATTGACTTCAAGGGTAAACGATTCCGCATAAATTCGAACATGTCACGTCAATCCAAAAATTTAATCGTGTTGCTCTGCTTTGAATTTGTATTTTGTTTTATGGATTTTTGAGATGGTTCATGGTTTGTTATTGTCATTTTTTCATTATTTGTGATGGTTGCAACCAGTTTTATATCGGCGAAACAGGGACTATATTAAGAACAAGAATCAGAGTGCTTAAACAGCAGATTAAAGACCCAGAGTACCGTAAAATACAACTCGGTGAGCAATTGATGTATGCGGGCGCGGGCATTTCAAAGTTTTCCCTTTTTATAAACTTTTTACAGAAAGTTCAACCGAAAAAAAAAACACATTTTAGTTAAACTTTAAAACCATGCCTTAACCGACTGCTATTTTGTAATGATATTACTTTCGGATTGAAATGTATCAAGTGTTTAACCAATCATATGCCTCTATTTTTGACCAATCAATGATTATCATAATCAGTTTACCCAATAGAAATGATACATGATTAGACCAATCAGATTCAGTGAGAACTAGTTGGGTATACAGCCACTCAATAATTCCTCGTCTGTTTTCAATCTGTGAACGACTCAACCGCGGTGTTCTACAGAACAGAGATTTGAGCTGCGTCGGAAAGCAACAGAATTGTACGCTAGACGGTCACTCAGTTCTAACTCTGCTTCTGTAACCTGTGTCTTTGTGACTTGCTAGTGTCTTTGCGATTTCATTAGTGTCTTGGTGACTTTTGACTGACAGTGTATTGGTGAATTGATAGTGATTGTGTAGCACAGTGGTAGCAAACAGAATGGTTTACTTAAATCCATAGTCTATGGATAGTTGATTATAGATTGATTTTGTATTTTGATTCTTTGTTCAAATAGCCAAGGTAGGCCCTGGGAAAATCTTACAATAACTGCGTGTTGTATTGGCAGTTGAAGGCTTCGTTGCATTTGTTGATAATTACTTGATTCTAAGGAAGGCAACCTAAGCGAACTCACGAATAAATAGAATTATCGGATGATTATTTCATTTGTAACTTGAAAAATCGTTATAATTTGATTTAATTTAATAACTTAATGTTTATTGTATAAAATAATATTTCATTTGATAAAATAGCAATGATTCTTGATTTTTTGAAAGATACTGTAACAGTCTCATAACTGCAGCGGCGTGTGCATACAGATTGAGTAACGCGCGGCATCACCACAGACAGCAAGAGTCAGATCCTAATAGCAGACCGTCTCAGACACATTATTCACGTCCTGAATAAAAATGGACAGTTCCTCCGCTAATTGCCAACTGTTATTACCAGGATTCACGAGGTATATGTATGGACTCCAGAGACAACCTCTTTGTGGCTGAAACAACGGGTCTAGTATAGAAAATCGAATATAACATCAATTTCGACAAAGGTAAGGCAGAGAGGATCCTAAACGCATGTACATAAAATGTGAATATTATATTTAAAAATAATGTGTGAATGGGTACATGTATTTGTGTATTTTAAACTAAAAGAATAAACAATGTAAGATTTATTTTTATGAAATATAGTGAGGCGTAATCAGTTGTCTTCAATATTTCAAAAACATTCCTTTTCAAAGGTAGATTTTTTTTTTCATTTATACATACATGACGTTGATTCTTTTTCAGGTCAGACGACACGTTCCTCTATTTCATATAACTTTTTCCAGGAATTTGTTGATGGTTTACTACTATTTTGACAAGCTTTCGTGCAAAAAATTAGGGTACCTTACCAGGCATTTCTGCAAAATACTAGAGTATGCAATTTCCTATTTTATCTTCTTGAAAATACACTTGAATTGCTGATATAAAAATAAATACATATATAAAAATAAATACATATACAGCACAGTAAAATTCACTATTTTGGAACTCTATCTTCACGCTTCTGGCAGTGAGCGGCCACGGTTCTAACCACTCGGCCATCTAGACACAATTAACCACATTCAATTAAATTGTAATCATTTTTAAAATAATTATAAAATGAATATTTTTTATTGGAACTCTTTATTACGAGGAGATACAAAAAAGATTCTCGAGGAACGTGTCGTCTGACCTTAAAGGACGGAAAACTACATAACCAGGACAGAGACTTTTATTTGATAGATACACTAAGATAGGATTCAATATCAATAAAGTTTACTCGTTTCAAAGATAGATCATTTCATTTCTGATAAGATCACAATGTATGACTATGCTGTACTCATATTTGATGACTTTTTAAACTTAAGATGTACAAATCACCAAAACGTTTTAGTATATCTGCTTTATTTAAAATTTGAATTTAATTGTGGTCTTATCAACAGACCTCCAAAGTCAAAAGAAAAATGTCACAGACAAATAAACTTAACCCGAGAGAAATACGGGCAATTTACAAGACAATATCAAAATAAATTTTTTTCTTGAACTGAGAAAAATTCATATTACATAACAGTAAATATAAACTCTTCAAAAAAAGAAACGCGTTATTTTTTCTTGAAAAATAGTTCTTAAATACTGTGCAGTTTAAATTATATTTTCCGAAAATTAATAATACCGTTTTTACTGTTAATAATGTACTGTTAATGTAATGTTAATAATACTGTTTTGAATTCAAACTGATTGTTTTGATTAAATTAGGTCATTTAAAGGACTATCCTGAATTTTTCGTCAAATTTGTACTCACTCGCTTTTCACGAAAAGCAAATTTAAATCAACAACGCATGCTTTTCATGCTTAATGTATCTCACTCCTCATGTTTTGATTTCATTGCGTAGATGATCATTATATTTAAAATGAATATGATTTTATTTATTTAATCATCACAGATAGATTATTATTTCATAATTACACAAAATTCATAAAGAAAATCCATTTGAATTCAAGAAACAAACAAGTTTTTGGGGGAACTATTTTTTCGTGCGGAAGGTTTTTTAGACGAAAATGACAGAAACAAGCAATTTTATGAATTTTCAATATACTTTTCTTTTTATTATACTTTATTCGTTATTCACATTTTGAGCATTTGATAGGTTTGTAACATATTTTATAAGTTCTGTGTGACATGTACAAAATCAAATCTTGAGAATGTGATAGCCGTTTAGCATAAAATCATGCATATATATAGAACATGTCTGAATTTTTTTAAGCCAAATTTTGCGAGAATTTTACCTTTGAAGCCCTATATCTAAAATTTGACATCACTGACCCCCTTGTTATATTATGTCAAAATGATACTGAATACATATTTAGGCAAACTGGATTAATCTTATAAAATTCTTGATATTCAAGAAGTTTTTATTTCAAATCAAATTGTAACTATTATAGAAGTTGTCTATTTTAAGTGCAAAAAGGTCACAAAAAAATTTATGCAGCTTTGTACAATTTTTTTACGTAATCCCTCTATTCAGTGTGACCATTGTGCATAATTAAAAACAATATTTGAAGAAATAAGTTTGCTTAATCAAAAATACTGACAATAAATCCTAATCAGGATGAAATTGCATTTTAGGTGCAAAAAGGTCAAATTAAATGGGCCATAACTCAGAGGGATGGATACTGATCCCCCATTATCTTTGTATTTTTTAAGTTTGTTTTGTCTACAGATTTCAATGATATACTTCTCAAGAAAATCTTGATACAACAACATTGAGGAGTGGGATACCTTAACCGCGTCTCTAGACATTTAAAAATGTGAAAACCGGTTCTTTCTTTTGACCGTAGACTCGCACATTATGCCACGTCTAAATGAAGCCCAGAGCAACAATGCTATTGGTAGATTAGAAGCAGGTGAATCTCAGACAGCTGTAGCGAGGGTCTTTAATGTACCATTTCTTATTTGTGGAATAAGTTTCGACAGCATGGGTCAACCCGTGACCTTCCAAGGTCAGACCCACCAAGAATCACCACTGCTGCTCAAGGCCGCTACATCAGGTTACAGCATTTGATTCAGAACAGCAACCTCAACTGCTTCATCCATTCCTGGAGGGCGTAGAATCTCCGATCAAACAGCCAGAAACGACTACGAGATGCTGGTATCCGAGCAAGACGTCCTGTAAGAGCTGTTGTTTTGAACCGGCAACATCGTCAAAACAGGCTTCAGTGGTCTCTCACGTACAGAATCTGGCCACAGCAGCGCTGGAATACCGTTTGGTTCAGTGATGAATCAAGGTTCTTGTTGCATCGTGCAGTTGGTCGAGCAAAGGTCTACAGAAGACGACATGAACGTTTTTCGGCTAAATGCGTCCAGGATGTCGACAGATGTGGAGGTGGAAGTGTCATGATGTGGGCTGCAATATCCCATACCGGAAGAACAGATCTGGTACACGTAAACGGTACTTTGACGGCTCAGCGGTACTGTGACCAAATACTGCAATCAAACATTGTTCCAACATGACAATGCCAGACCGCATACAGCAAGACTTACTAAAACTTTCCTACAGACAAACAACATTACTCTTCTTCCTTGGCCCTCCAAATCATCAGATTTGAATCCAATAGAGCATCTTTGGGATGAACTAGACAGAAGTGTCAGACAGTAGCAACCTGCACCCCAGTCGCTGCAACAAC
This sequence comes from Magallana gigas, assembly GCF_963853765.1. NCBI lineage: Eukaryota > Metazoa > Mollusca > Bivalvia > Ostreida > Ostreidae > Magallana > Magallana gigas. The sequence continues at coordinate 54,115,420 of NC_088856.1, read as the reverse complement.
TTGTGCAAGCGTTACAAGCAGAGTGGACCAACATTGCCCAGCAACTGATTAGCAACTTGACGTTATCAATAGGGAGACGCTGCCAGGGTTATTGATGCCAACGGTTGGCAAACAAGATATTGAACATTGTTGACCTTGAACTTTTGATGTGCAGGAAACTCTCATTAGAAATGATCATTTAAAACTTTATGTGATGTTGACTTACAAGCTAAGCATCGTCCAAGGGTAGGGTGTTTTACGAGTAACATATATATATATACTATACTCTTCAAGAAAAAAGAAATGCATATGAAGCTATTTGGGTAGATTAAAAAATGACAGTAACAAACCGTGAACCATCTCAAAAATCCATAAAAAGAAATACAAATTCAAAGCAGAGCAACACAGACCTCCAAAAGGATAGAGTTAGGCAGATACTAAGGCAAACAGGTAAAAGGAGTTATAACTCTTTGTTCAAGCTGTTTGCCGTCTGTATTTTTCACAGAAGATGTGCGTTTTACAATATGCATCAGGTCTTACAATTATTCAAAATTTTGAAATGTGTTGTCTGCATGCTACAGCATGAAACTTTAAGCTTTAAAGGTGGTAAATACAAGCTACTTACTAAAACTATTTGAAATTTCTAATAAATAGCAAAACACAGATGTCACTTTCTTCATGGAAATACTATAATAAATATGATGCAAGTATATATATCTTTATTTGTTGTCGCTGAATTTTTCTAAAAGGTTTATACAATTACGCCCAACACCCATATTCCTTAAAATTCCAAAATCACGTAGAATGTATATTGTAAAACAGAATATATTCTTGCAATTTCACATTATCTTTAAATAATTTATTTAAAAAAAAACTTGGAATAAAAGGAATCAATTTAATTTGCATGTAAAGTAAAAAATGGTTGTTTATATTCGAAATCTTTTTTTTTTTAGATATACTATAGGCAGGTATACTTTTCACTTCAATTTCACAGTTTATTTCCTTATTTTTTCAATTAAATATTTACGTGATCACAGAAAAGGGGGGGGGGGGGGGCGCAAGTCCATGTTAATTCAATTGTTTTGTATGTAAATTTAAGAAAAATCTTTGCTGCACAAAAAAGTGGCTATGTGCTACGTGCCTACTTATCTATTAAAACAGAAGAAGATGGGCATACAATAGATTCATCTCACTCGGACACAAAGCTCATTCGTATACATTTATCACGAATCACGAAAGACATAAACACCGATTATGAATCTTACAAACTTTACAATGTGTCCTGTCAAAATGATGAAGATAAAATGGATATGTGGTGATGACAAAATTATTAGACTTTACATCCTCAGGGGGGGGGGGGGGGGAACTAATGAAGTCAATACAAACCAAGTCAGAAAACTATCCATTCGACATAGCAGTGACAAAGACTGGAGACCTAGTTTATGCGAATGTCATTCATAGATTCTGAACTGTGAACATAATGAAAAATAAACAGAAAGCGACATTGGTCACAATAGAGGGGTGGAGACCTACTGGTGTCTGTAGTACCGCCTCTAATGACATCCTGGTTGTCATGGTCAGTGAAATTAACAAACCAACAAAAGTTTTGCGCTACTCAGGCTCTACAGAGAAACAGAGCATCCAGTATGATGACAAAGGATGAACTCTTTATTCATATTGTAGTATAACATATATAAGTGAAAACAAGAACCTAGATATCTGTGTGTCAGACAATGGTCTTCGGGCAGTAGTGGTGGTCAATCAGGCCGGGAAATTCCGGTTTACCTACACAAGTCCTCCTTCTACTAACAAGAAATTATTCATAGCATACGGCATTACTACAATCAAAATGAAATGACGTTAAGCCTTGCCCCCCCCCCCTTTTTTTTTTCAAGAAAACTACTACTATAACAGTAAATTCCTTATTTATGCGATTCAATGGTTCTGCATCAAAATGGCGAGAATATACTGTAAATTTGGCCTTTTTACACTCGCAAACAGTTTCGCCCCGTCTTGAATTCGCCTTGACATAGTTGTGTTTAAAAAAAAATAATTGAAGACATCGGAATTCACACAGTATTAAATTCGCTCGTTAACAAGGAGGGCGAAAGGGGCGAAAATAAAACGGGACCGAATATTTCTCTGTATACAGTAATATCGTGAATGCCGAATTTTCATCATTATTCCAAATAGTTTTCTTTTTACCAGACCAAGACGGAATGTTCCTTCGCTGCATCGACAACTGTGGGTTACAAAATCCGTGGGGTATCTGTGAAGACACAAGTGACAACCTTTTTGTGACCGAGTTCATCACAAGTAAAGTAAAAAAAAAATACAATATTGCCTGTGAATAAAGGTGTATATCACATGTAATCAATTGATTTAAATAATATGTTTTGATAAAACGTCAATCATGTGAACATTTTTAAAAAAAATTAAATGTAACAAACGATATAGGTTACGTTGAAGTGCAAATAGTAACTATGACGTCATTTAATGCAGTCATTTTCCTTTAGAATTCAGAAAAGTAAAAGACAATGGTATATTCTGTTTATTAACATACATATCCAAACATTGATGATTTAAGTGCACAAATGTCGGTAATTCAGTCGGTAAGATTTTGGTAAGATCTTATGTATGTAATTGTATAAATGTTTTATTTATATTGCAAACGGATGAAAGTAACGTTTTTAAAAATCTACGTGTAATGTAATATTTGAATGAAGTTGTCATTGCATGTGGTAATAAAGTAGTAAAAGGCGGAATGCGTGCGCAATTAGTAAAAAAAGTCTCATATATTGCCAAAGCTGATCACAACCAGGGAACCAGGCAAGCATATGTTCATCTGAATCGGGATTCCATGCCATCAGCTCATGATAAAAAGTTCAAAGAAGCACAGATTGTATAATTGTCGGTAAACAATACAGAAACAAAATATTCCTTAAAAAGGAATGATTTAATCAACTCTCAGCATCATGAATTGCTCTTATGTTATGCAAACTTTTTCGACGAAAAAAAACAAAACAAAGAAATAAATTGAAATTGCCATTGTTTACCTTAATACATGTAATACAAAGATGGATCTAATTTGGTTTTGCATAGTTTGTTTTTTCGTACAATCGCTGATGAAGTTTAAACTTTCTATTTTAAATAAAAAACTTAATGGAACTAGAGGCATCCGGCAAATTTTACTTATTGCGCACGCATTGTGCATTGCACTATTTTATTTACTATGCAATGACAGCCTCGTGTAAGTCTTTAATTACATGTAGATTGCTAAAAACGTTATTTGGATGTGTGTGTCTTTAGAGTAGAACATTTATATATACTGTAACAAACATAATGATTCAAATCACGCTTTTCTTTACCTATGCGTAAGAATATTTAAACGGAAGTACAATTCGCCAACTAAAAGTAAAGCTTATTCATCCCTTGCTATTTCGGAAATCAACAAAACGGTGCAATGCCGATGTATGATTATTTATCATGTTGCTTGCATGCACCTAAATGTTGTCGCATTACATTAACAGCCAATGCCATAACATGCCGATCGTTCCTTTAAAAATACTTGTTGGAAATTTCTGATCGCATTTTGATGGCAGACAGCGTATATATGTAAGTATACGTAGAACAAGAAGAGAACAAACGGAGATGTGGCTGTAGTGGTTGAAAGAGATGAAGCTTGATCAAAGGGAAATAATACAGAGAAGCATCCCAATAATATATATCTTGGCATAGCAACTTTAAGTGGATCATTCTGTAAATCTTTTAAACTTTACACAAGCATTTCTTTTTTATTTAACGTTTATAATCAACTTGTATTTAAAGTAACTCCATACTCGTAAAATTCTCTGATGAAAGTTGAAAAACAGAACTGATTTCAACTTAATATACTTAAATTTCATCAATAATTAGAAAAAATATACGTCATCGCACTTTTTGAGATGTCAGATAAACATGAACTAGCCTGAGCATATTTTAGCATCAGAAAACCGTACTTTTTTTTGTTAAAAAGTAAAATCTTTTTAGGCAGAAACTTGTTTATCTTTTTTTAATTTTAATGTCAACTGTGTTAGAAAACTAAAACTACAAACACATTTTAAAATTAGTCCTTGGGATTGGAAAAATTATAGCATTTAGACATACAACTTAGAGAAAGGTCAGAAAAAGAGTTATTTCCCCTTAGCATAGATAAAATGTATATGTACATGTTAGTATCATAATATGAAAAAATATTTTGAAGGGGCATGGTCACGATGTTGGTCAAATTTAATTGTATTATTTTTTCATTTAGAATGCTTTAGGGAATAAATTACTAATGATTAAGTGAAATTTGAGAGTCTTGCGTAATTTAGGAGCAATATACAAGGCTCGCAGTTCTTTATCATGTAAACAAGATTCGTGCCCTGCTTTTGTTTACATAGGTTCAATATACTAGTAAAAATCTTTTTCAAGCTAATGTGTCTATTCATTTTAAGCATAAATAAACAGTCCAGTCGTTTAACACATTCTAAAACTTGAATTTTTAACATTCAAAATGTAAACAAAAGCTTTGTTTACATAGCGAAAAATTTCAAGCTCTGTAACTCGCTTCTAACTATATATAAGAATGTTATCTATTTAAAAAATGCCTAAAAAAATTTGTTTTACCAAAATCGTGACCATGCCCCTTTTAATGCCACAGAAGACACTATTTCCTGTTCACGGGACCTTAACGACCCGACATACATGTATATCCTTCATTAGGTAACATACCTAATAAGTGTTTTATTTTATCGAGGACCCAAACCTTTTAGTACGTGTATGTTAGTCAGTTGAAGAAATATGAAGAAAGAGACGTTACGGCTTTCCATTTGGTAATGGCTGACTTCAGAAATAAATTTGACTTTTACGCTTCACAGACGTATATTTTAACCAAAGAAGTTGCGTCATTCTAGTCCGAGATACTTCAAGGGATAAAACAGTGACTATTATAAAGTGGTCAATAACTCAATGAAGAATTGAAATATAAGATATTAATTTATTGCATGATGTAAGCAAACAAGACATTTCCTGAGTTACAGAGAAAAGAAGAGAGATATGGTCCATCGATGTGTGTGATCATTAAGTACATATATTATAAACCTATACGTCAATTTCATAACCTAGAATAAGTATGCAGTCCCTAAGTTAGCCAGTAAGAGATTGAGCAGGGAGTCCGTTAACCACGTACGGAGCAGCGCACGTCTTGGCGGAATTGTTCCAGTAGAGGTTTGTCGGGCAGTCTACGACATTGGCCTGACCCCAGAGATCGCACTGGATGAACTTGGTCTTGTCTCCTGGATAAGGATGGAACAAATCGTCTGTGGTAGTTACTGTGGATCCAGGTGAAGCGCAGACGGTCTCCAGATTCACGGCGCCGCCAGTTCCGGTGCCAGTTCCGGTTCCGGTGCCAGTTCCGGTTCCGGCAGGGTTGGGTACAACGTTATCCGTTCCGATGTCGTAAACACAAGACAAGCGACTCTGCTCCCAAACCAAACCAGAGGGACAGCTCAAGATATTGGCGTTTCCGAGAAGATCACATTCAATAAATCGGTACTTATCGAAGGCGTAGGCAAAGTAGATATTTCCCTGTGCAAGGTTCGTAGAAGTGCATGGGTTAGAAGTAGGTTTAGATGTGACAACCGGAATGACAACTGGCGCATGCGTGGTGGGAGGAGGAGCCATTGTGGTGGGGACTGGGGCATTGACGGAGGTACATGATGAGGTGGTGGGTTTGTAGGTCAGGCCCTTGGGACATTGAATGATGTACATGCGTCCCAGCAAGTCGCACTGGATGAACTTTGTGGCGTCGCTGGGGTGGGGGTAGTAGATCTTGCCCTCTACGTTGTTGACACACGGGTTGGGAACGTTAGTGAATGCATCTGAAAATGTAAATTTATTGAAATAACTGCATGTAAAACTGATGCCAAATTAATGTATTTATCTTCACAAAAATATATAGGAATATATGGACATTTATATGACGTCCCCAAAGTGTTGAATTACATGTATCTCAAGCTTGCAATATTCGAAAAAATAAATTTAATAAAAATAATCATTAATTATCAATAGTCCAGTGAAAATACCTCAAATACTATGTAAATTTTGAAGCAAAACTGTCCCCAAACAACTTGTGTTACAACTTGATCTTAGAACTAACTTAGCTCTTGTTTTTATGTATATAAAAGAACTGCATCTCTCAAACACACAAAGCAAAGTCAACATACCTGGACAGTTGACTTGTCGCTTTTCTGAAAAGAAAAGAAAAGAAAAAACTGATGTAGTGAAATTGTTTCATAACCAGCTATTTCACTGCTACTTTGATATCAATTCTTGTGATAATACAGTATACACGTGAGGGTTATCCCGCTTTCCTCTTTACCTAATTTAATTTTTATACTAGAAAACTATTTCAGACATATACTAGCTTTTCTCCAATTAAAACATTCTAATTTGAATGTTTTTGAATATCAAAATGAAAACTTTACAGCTATTTTTTAAATTCGCACTTTTTCGAGTGTCAACATCAGTCGAAAAACGGACCTTTTAAAACAAGCTTTAATGGACTTAAAATTCACATAAACAACAAAGTTTTATGCATATTAAGCATAAACAAGAAATACGTGCGAGTTTTTTCAGTTGATAAAGATAGTTGGAATGGGGGGGGGGGGGTGTAATCAATGCCTCAAGGGCCTCTGATGGAAATAAGATTGTGTTAAGTTGTTATCTGCAGTTTGTTTAATATAGTTATTTTGTCTCTGGTGTCAGGAAGTGCATTGATTAACTCATCGACCGACATATATATATATCTACATTATGTAACGTTTACTATAATATAAATATAATAATTATCATTTCATACCTGTACCTAGGCAAATCCGATGCAAACATAAAGGTGTTGCCTATTTTTGTCTTCCATAAAGTCAGAAATTGACAATTTATAAATAAACCAGTATAGGTAACTAATGATTACTAGTATTACTAACATTATTTTCTTTTAGTCAAACCATTTATTACTAATACTTCACGAACGTTTTTATTTTCCTCTATACGATAAAACTACAATGGAAAGGATACAAGAATAAACAAATTTTACAAGAAAAAAAATTCTCAACCAAGTTTCTTTCAATCATCACTCTTTATCAATTGGTAGCAGTTGTTTTGATCTATAGTAAAACTAGGAACCATTTTAACTTTTACACTCGGAATTGACCGTTCCAAGGAGAACGGCTACAATATAGAAGTGTCTTACGGGAGATATTTTAAATATATCTGTACTGACGACTTACCGCGAGATGCCGGTCCAGCCGACACAAGTCCGAGGCAGACGACAGCCACAGTAAAGGCGGGAAACATCTTGCTTGCTTGACAACCCAGAATGCAAAATCCTAAAGACCTCAAAGACTTTATATAGAACTTCTGCTTGGGGGTCAACAAGGAAATATCAAACAAGCAAAGGAACAAAGCGATAACCCCTACCGGGGCATTGTGATATAAGTAAGTCTTACAAGACGTGAGTCGGGAAATTTTCATGTTAAATTTAAAAATGGCTTGAACATGGCGGAGTGCTGCGGATGCTGTTTGTTGGGTACCCGTCTATGGGGCCCCATGGTAAATTCAATTCGTGCCTCGTATTATATTATTATAGGGCGGTAATCATTAACCTAACTAGTTCTCCTCGACCTAATCCTATCGGATATCTGTATTTGTCAACTGGGCAATGACTGGGTGATACGCCGGGCCACGAGCCGGCGTTTCTGAGGGGAGCCATCTACCTATCTACCAAAATTGTTTACAGACATCAAAAAGTCACAAAGACGCTCCTATACTAACCTTACATAACCGCAACACGAAGATTTAGCAGTAATGAACTGATAAAGGTTCAAACAGTTTTGTTCCGTTCACGGGAGCGCTGTCATATGTTTACCGGGTGGGGTGACCGGCTCGCTTAAGCTTGAAATTTACAGTTATAGATGATTCATCATTATCACAAAACGTCACATAGTGGCACTGCCTCTGCCGATAGTTGATGTTGCATTTTATGAAATATCTAAAATTGATATACAATGTTTTATACAAATCGGAATTGGTAAAGTAAACGTATTTCAGTATTATGGGAAATAGAATGGTTGTGGAATTGGATTAACAATTCAACAGTGAATTTTATAAAAGCGGTTTATAAACATTCGACGATTTCTTTAATATCTCAAGTTAATGTGGAGTTTTGATGAATAAATTAAAGAATGTAAAGAAATGCTTGTAAATACATTCTAATAATCAACCTCAAACCCACTTACCATATGAACTTGTGTACACGAAATATCTGTATACATACATGTTTATGCACGTTTCATGTGTGATATTTAGGAATTTTATTATACGCCCAGATACCTGTACATGGGCATTCATTTGTAATATGTATGCACATGTGAACTATGGTGACATTTAAAGCATTTACATTATTAATGTGTGTACCTGTATATATACACTGCATTCAAGAATTGTTTGTAAACTGCTTTACACGCGATGTGGGAATCAACAGCAACCTATATCTGATGATAATAATAGTAGTTGTAAAGTGTGGAAGTTGATATATTTTCACTTTTAGCATACAATCTGATACACTGGCCCAAAATGCAGCGTTTAACAAAACAAACAGGAAGAAGAACAACACATTGTTAACAAGTAAACTAAAAGAAAACACGAAATGCATGATATTGTATAGTATTAAAGCTATGATAGCACACAACAGACGATAGATATGCAGGCGCCTCGACCTTTTTTCCAACTTTATGAATTATTTTAAAAAATACTTTGGTCTGTTTCTCATCAATATTTCAAGGTCTGAGCGACATTGCGTAATTTTGATGATATTTTTGTTTTTGTTGTTTATTCAGAGATCACAAACCTCCCTCTGTGACAAAGAATTTCACGGTGGCTTGTTCTTGTGTATCCTAATATTATTCAAGAAAAAATATTTCAATATAAGGTCAAAAATATATAGGCTGTGGAGTTTACGTTGTCTTTTTTCTGTACTTGAAATACCTTTAGATCCACATATACAATGGATGTGAAAGATGGGGAACCACAGACTGATTAACAGGATCACTTAGCATGCGGGATGGGGGGGGGGGGGGGGGGGGGGTGGGGGGCAGCGGGCAGCAAATTTTCTTAAATTTACATATAATAAATTGAATTATAATGGAGTTGTCTCCCCATTTTTTGGGAGTACGTAAAAAATGGAATGAATATAAGGAAATGCAGAGTGAAATTGAAGTTATAGGATTTTGAAGATTATGGAAATTAAGTTTCCTTTTCCTTTTTTTCCGCTTGTCAAGATTTTTGGGATGAGTCTGTGGAATGTCAATGTGATGGACTCCATAAAAATCAAGATATACACAAGGGTGGACATACATACCGATGTCAATGGTACAATCATGGTATTACTAACGCAGTCACGCATCAGGTACAATCATGGTATAACTCAGTCACGCATAAGGTACAATCATGGTATAACTCAGTCACGCATCAGGTACAATCATGGTATAACTAACGCAGTCACGCATCAGGTACAATCATGGTATAACTAACGCAGTCACGCATCAGGTACAATCATGGTATAACTATAACGCAGTCACGCATCAGGTTTTTTGCAAGGAGTGGGCAAATGTATCCAAAATAAGCGTAAAAAAATGAGGTCTGAAATCGGAGAGTGGACGTGGGATTTTTTTTATCTAATAAGATGGACGGGGTAGAAGAAAATTTGGAGATTGTCGTGCATTGATTTCCCTCTCCCGCTTTTTACCTTATTCTACTGACTGCACATGCACACATCCATACTATTCAAACAGATGTCGATGTTACATGATCATGTCTGCTGTAGTACAAGATATTCGCTCAAAATTATCTCCAAATAAATACGTGAACATGCTCTCATCATTATTATAGAAGATTATATAGGTAGGCTCCGATTGGTCAAACTATTTGGTGATAATTCCATAAAGTTTCACTGCATAAGCTCTTAGTTTGATAATAAGGAGACCCTATGATCAACAAATAAACCATTAGATCTGCGTCAAAATTTTAAATATGATATATAAAGCCATACACTATCTTTAGTACAGAATGAATACAAATATTCTAATCTACCTGTATTTTTTATACAGTCCATCAACTCCTTAATAAACAGCAAACCTTTTTAATCATTGTCTTGCATACTGTCATTTTTCGCAGATCTTACTTTCTTCTCTGTTGTAGAAGAACTCTACAGGTAAAATCATAATATACATATGTTTTGTGTTTATTTCCTTAATTTTTCAGTATAAAATTTACCTTTCTACAAATAATTTATTAGCCGCATTTTTAAATTCGTAGAAATTTTTGGAAGGAATCAGTAATTTCTGACTTCATTTTAAGCAGTCTGTATTGCTGTTAGCGACCCACCAGGGGTCACAGTGCCGATTATAAATCAAGTTAGGTGAAAAAAACAACGTGCCACTTGCATGACAGCTCTATCGCTAAAAAAAGGCTATATATAATAGCAAATGTGATTTAAATTGTCAAAAATTTGTCATTTTCTCTGTGCATGAAAGAATTATGAAATACTCAGACAATTAACTGATAAGAATATTGCAATAAAATATGAATAAATAAGAATTTCAGAGGAAAAATAAAACTTCTGAATTCATCGATTATTGACAATGTTTACGACCCAGACAATGTGATAATGGTTTCGTACCGAATCTGAATTATTTAAAAGTCTTCAAATTCAGAGGCATGACGAATTTTAATTTGAGACAAAGAATTAAAACAAAATTACGATTTCGGAGAAAAAAAAGAATAGATTCTTTGATGCGATCAGGGTTGTTCAAACGAGTCTGGACGATGATATTAATCAATCGTGTCAAAAATGATTTTCCTGTTCAAACTGAAATTTATAAATTGTGGATAAAAGAGAAAATCTAACTTTTAGGGGGTTTTAAAAGTGCCTTCTCACGCTTTAGAGACGTATTTTTTTCCTTTAAAGAACGTATCTTAGATTCTTTAATATTCTAGCCTTAGATTACCACCATTGTTAATAGTATAAAAATTACATGTCTCTATTTATTACTTATCCTGGTCCTTTGATTTTAAACAGTACTAAAGTACAACTTACATCAAAAGGTTAGGGACGTAAGCACCACTGAAAGGATCGATTAAAGGGGAATGTTGAAACAAAGTAAATGTAGAAAGTTATTTTTAAAAAAACAAAGATAAAGGAAAAAACAAGAAACCATGGAGAGAGAATTAATTATAATTATATTGCTGGAAACACATATATATTTTAAAATTTAAGGAAGATGTGTTCACAAACTGCAGGCAATGTGACTGCATATCTGTTAAAATTTTATAATAAACAATCGATTGATTTTTTTATATTTATTATCAGATATCAAAAACTTGAGCTACCTCACTTGAACTACCTCATCCAACAAACAGATGCAAATAGTGAAATCAGCAGAAGAAGCAATTAACGCTGTTATTGTTCATGGGTGAAAATTTCAGTTCTTCATGAATAATGTAACTTAGTCCTATCTATTTAAAAGAAAACACACAGCCGACGAGATAAAATTGGACTAAATATTGAACTGTATCAGTACTAACTGTCAAGCCCAGATGATTTAAGGGAAATATTGCGAGAGCTGATTTAGATGTCATGATTCCTGTTGAATACAATTCATTGTATTCTTGTAACACGTATTTACATGCGTCTTAAATATTTTTCAGTAAAATGCCAATATAAGATACAAACTGCACAAACGCAGCGCTAAGGGTACAAAAGATGTTAGTTCTTAAAACAACCTATTTAATGAATGTTTCCTCTGATTTATCCAACAATACCTTATATATTTATGTAATTTACTTGGAATTAGTTCTTTTTTCACTTATTTTCAAAGTTCTTGTATTTGCACAGTAGGACAAATGTCTCTAAACTAATTGATACAGTCGACAGTCAAATGAGCCAAACCCTGGCGGGGTCTGTACAACCAGACACGATGTAAAAACCTTGCCTCACATCTCTTTAGTCTGCATGAAAAAAAAGTGCAAATATATCTTTAAAAAGAAAGAAAAGGAAGAAAAAAGAAATAATATCAGATGACGTTTTTGTCTGAGCATCTCACGGCTGAGCCGCTCCCAGTGAAACGTAGATGGTAGGTATGTCACTAGAGGTGGGGGGGGGGGGGGGGGTCAGCATCTCACGGCTGAGCGCGCTTCTCCAGTGAAACGTAGATAGTAGATATGCCACGGGGGATTATAGGGGGGGGGGTTACAGCATCTCACGGATGAGCGGCTAGTGATACGTAGATGGTGGGTATATATGTATATTATTTAGTTGGCAACAGCACTGCACCAGATCCAATCACCCATCTCTGTTATAAAGCGCAATACTGCCGCTCAAGGGTGACAATTTCCTCTGGGCTGCTGACACACGGATCATCGCCCGACCCCCGAGGCTGAGAACACTGGGGTATACAAGGTATGCCTGACTGTATGTTTGTTTATGTGTAGGTCCCCTTTTTCTCTTCCCTCGCCTCCCTTTTTCGTATCAGAATCTCTTATTATCGTTCCAGTTTCTTAAATTTGGGATTGAAAGGTTGAAATCCGAGTGTTGCACTTAAATGTTCAAGGTGTCAAGTTATATATCTGAAACCGAAAGCTGTCATTCTTCTGTTATATTGGAAAACATTATTCAATATAGTTTTTAGATTCTAAAATTTTTCTTCTTAAAAAGTAAAATGGTAATATGAATTGAAGGCGGCGAATTATTCAACATTAAGTCCCTATTTTGTTTTTATGTGATGAAGTAGATGTGAGCCGTTTCCCATAATAAAGTTTATAGGGGGTTTTTTCCTGTTAGAAACTGATATTTTAATTTACCTGTAGTCATTTAAATGTGTTTCGATAGCAACAGCACGGAAATCGCGGGTAAACAAACTATACTGAGATATTTTGTTCACCACCGATAATCATATATAAAGGTAAGGCATTGAATTTTACAATGGTTTAATAAACTCTTGGCTATTATTACAGGCACGCAGCATCAGCGGGCCGGGGGGGGGGGGGGGCGGGGTGTCCCCATCCCACATTTTCTCGCAGCCGACATTTTTCTTAAATTCACACACATAAAAATAAATTATAGGGGAGTTGTCCCCCTCCCACTATTAAAAAAGATGCTTTGTGCGTGTATTTTACCAAAAAACCGATGTCAATGATAATTTATCCTTCTGTCTAGGTATTTGTGTGACTTTTGGGTAAAGGAAATTAGATTAGGAAATGGGATATTTCTCAATCTGAGTAAAGAAAAAAACCTCAACGACACCACTAGTAGCGTCACTGAACTTTTGAATTACACCAGAGAAAATAAATTATCATATTCCGTCGCAAAGGCCGATATCTTATAACCTTACGATCTTAAACCGATTGGATGGTCGGGGCCATTTTTTATGGTATATTGGTCTCCCTGAGCTGTGTTTAAAATTATAAGAAAAGGTTTAAATTTTAAGGCTAGATTAATATATGGATTTTTTCTTTACAATATAAAAGTTCATAGCGTCAAAAGCCATCATGCGCGGATCTAGAGGGGGGGTCGGGGGGGGGGGGGGGTCCCGACCCCCCCTGGAAAATGAAAATTTATTAAATTTACATAGTAAAATTATCGCGAAAATATGCCTCGGACCCCCCCTGGCAAACACAATTATCCTTCGGACCCCCCCTGGAAAAATTTTCTGGATCCGCGCATGGCCATATCTTCAAGTTAAAGGTAGCTCTGAAACCAAATAGCATCTGGTACTTGATATAATGTAGATGGTTTGGTACAACACATCGCTAAATCAGAACATCACTATATCACGCGGATCGTCGGTTTATCCATCTTCGCTAGTCAAGGGTTTTCGGTCCACTTCGCTCCCAATAAACCCAAAGTGGGCAAAATGGACCGAAAACCCTTGGCTAGCGAAGATGCGATTGATCTAATATATAAATATAACTGGTTTTCTATTTTAGTTAAGGAGGTTGGCACCTAAAATAATAGTAATGTCAATCATCCAAAAACCACTTGGATATAAAGATGGGGACCTAAAATGTTCATTTATTTGTGACCCATGTCACGTGCTATTTTTTGGAAATATGGGGCTCCAAACAGTAATGACATATTTCAAATTTCCTGAAATGTTTGCGAAGATTTGGCAAGGAAATTGATTATTTGAAGAAATCAAACAAATGCTATTATTTAATTATGATTTCAACACAGTATGAAGTTGATCACGTGAAGTGACTATAAAAGTATTATTTAAGTCAGAGTTTAAAAAATCACGCTTTACTGTTGGCTTCAAATCGCCAGTACATAATGTACGTAACACAACAGCTTAAGATTGTTACACAATTTTGGAGTAATCGAAGTATAACGCAAATGAAAAAAAAAAGCATAAGTGATGTCATCTTTACAAAACTTTGCATACAAATGGACAAGCATTTAATCTCGATCATATAAAATTTTAAAAAAGTGTGTGTGTGGGGGGGGGGGGGGGGGGGCACCTCTCAAAAATGTGGGAGATAGCATGAAATAAGCTAATTTTAGGCCAAAATTGGAGTTGATATTTTCTTAAATTTTATTAAATATAAGCTAAATATGCCAAAATATATCGATAGAAATATCAAAATATTGTTCACATATGTTTTTCCAGATCATCGTGAATATGTCATAATACACAAACTATCTAGGAATTTGGTCTGCGCTGAAATTTAGGAAGCTAAATAACAATACGCTATATTGAGTTATGAAAACTGTTCATTTTCTTCTTGAAAACCTTCCGCCACAAAATATAGTCCCTTACTAAAGTCTGTAAAAATGTAATTTTTAAAAAACAATTTATTAAATAGAGTGTATTTGGCATTGTTGAATATAATTATACTACTAGAATTAATATGTGATGCAGAATTTTCAGACTAGAAGTGACCCAAAATGGCAACCCAAAACCTGAGGAGCGAACCTCTTTAAGAAGTTTCAAAAAAATATAAATAAATGCTTATGTCCCTAATTCAACGCACTTTGAAAAACAAGTACATGTAATCGTAAAGATCGATTAGCGTGATGTATACTAATCCTATCGTATCGTGCGTTAATCTTATCCTATCGTGCGTTAATCCTATCCTATCGTGCGTGAAGCACTTTCTATCGTTTATCTTGTAAAAGAATAACGTTGCGGGTACTGTTTTCCTTGTAAAGGAATCGTCGGCATGCAATATCATTGGTCAGTTGAGTTTATGTCATGCGAAAGCATTACAGTACATGCAATAAAGTGATAAATAGGATACATCGAACCGTTATGTTGATTTCCGAAATAGCAAGGCACGAATAAACTTTAATACTCTTAGTAGGCGAAATGTATTTCCGGTGAATATTCTTACGCATGTAAAGAAAAATGGGATTTGAAGCATTGTGTATATGTATAAAAGGTTTAATCTAAAAGAAAACGGATTTTTATAGAATAAAGATTTTTTAGAAATCTACATGACGTAAAAAAATTACACGAAGCTGTCACTGCATAGTAAATAAAGTAGCACAAAGCGCAATGCGTGCGCAAATAGTAAACTTTGCCGGATGCCTCATTCTGGGACAACTTTGATCGGTCGAAGTCAATCACAAAAACTCCATATTGCGTAATTGTTTCAAAGTTGGTTGCCACATGGCTCGTATCAAGATATCCTTTTAACCAAGGCGAAGAATAAAACCGATTGACCGAAAGATCGATTTAGTTGTGAAAACAATAACAAAAAAAATTCATTGTTTAGCAGCTCAATTTGACCGTATAATATACAAGTGTAACAGTGTCCTTGTTTATTCGTTGAGTATTAAAAAAGGATTCCGTACTTAGGACGTGCACATTGTCATTATTTTAAAATCAAAATTAAAACAGATAAACAACATGTAGTTGTAAACCAGACACTTTCTGCCGTAAATTATATACATGTAAGTTACTGTCACATTGTCGTAAATTATATACATGTAAGTTAGTGTCACATTGTCTGCCGTAAATTATATACATGTAAGTTACTGTCACATTGTCGTAAATTATATACATGTAAGTTAGTGTCACATTGTCTGCCGTAAATTATATACATGTAATTACTGTCACATTGTCGTAAATTATATACATGTAAGTTAGTGTCACATTGTCGTAAATTATATACATGTAAGTTAGTGTCACATTGTCTGCCGTAAATTATATACATGTAAGTTAGTGTCACATTGTCTGCCGTAAATTATATACATCTAAGTTACTGTCACATTGTCTGCCGTAAATTATATACATGTAAGTTAGTGTCACATTGTCTGCCGTAAATTATATACATCTAAGTTACTGTCACATTGTCTGCCGTAAATTATATACATGTAAGTTAGTGTCACATTGTCTGCCGTAAATTATATACATGTAAGTTAGTGTCACATTGTCTGCCGTAAATTATATACATGTAAGTTAGTGTCACAATGTCTGCCGTAAATTATATACATGTAAGTTACTGTCACATTGTCGTAAATTATATACATGTAAGTTAGTGTCACATTGTCTGCCGTAAATTATATACATATAAGTTAGTGTCACATTGTCTGCCGTAAATTATATACATGTAAGTTACTGTCACATTGTCGTAAATTATATACATGTAAGTTAGTGTCACATTGTCTGCCGTAAATTATATACATGTAATTACTGTCACATTGTCGTAAATTATATACATGTAAGTTAGTGTCACATTGTCGTAAATTATATACATGTAAGTTAGTGTCACATTGTCTGCCGTAAATTATATACATGTAAGTTAGTGTCACATTGTCTGCCGTAAATTATTGACATCTAAGTTAGTGTCACATTGTCTGCCGTAAATTATATACATGTAAGTTAGTGTCACATTGTCTGCCGTAAATTATATACATCTAAGTTAGTGTCACATTGTCTGCCGTAAATTATATACATGTAAGTTAGTGTCACATTGTCTGCCGTAAATTATATACATCTAAGTTACTGTCACATTGTCTGCCGTAAATTATATACATGTAAGTTAGTGTCACATTGTCTGCCGTAAATTATATACATCTAAGTTAGTGTCACATTGTCTGCCGTAAATTATATACATGTAAGTTAGTGTCACATTGTCTGCCGTAAATTATATACATGTAAGTTAGTGTCACATTGTCTGTCGTAAATTATATACATGTAAGTTAGTGTCACATTGTCTGCCGTAAATTATATACATGTAAGTTAGTGTCACATTGTCTGTCGTAAATTATATACATGTAAGTTAGTGTCACATTGTCTGTCGTAAATTATATACATGTAAGTTAGTGTCACATTATCTGTCGTAAATTATATACATGTAAGTTAGTGTCACATTGTCTGTCGTAAATTATATACATGTAAGTTAGTGTCACATTGTCTGCCGTAAATTATATACATGTAAGTTAGTGTCACATTGTCTGCAATTTAAAAGTAAAAACGGCAAGATAAATAATTTCGATCTATACTGATTTTGGATTGACATGTATATTTACACGCATATATACATGTGCTGCTAACCGCACTGGTCACTAACTATGCATGTAGTCGGGTTTAAGGACCTGTAAAGATGACGTAACAATAGGAAGATGGTCAGATACAAAGCGCAATACCATGTATCCTGGTCATCCCCCGTATCCTTATTGAAACACAAATGGTAGGGACTTCTACACCCGACACAAGTAAGTCCTTATGTCAACGCGTATCTACTAATTTAATCATTTTCCCCATGTTACAAATAGGCAAATATATATGTATGTTTGTGGAAGGGGGGGATGGAGGGGGTATGCGAAAAATTAATATAGTAAAGGGGTCTAAATGTGCTTTATAAATTAGCTGCAGGTCTGTAGCTCCCGGTCTGAAAAAAATCGGATGGACGACCTGGAGCTCAGTCCAAATCTAGCACATTTTTTTGTGCGCCGTAAATTGCAGATTTTTACTATGGGAGGCACTGTAGCTCCCAGGTCGTCCATCCGATTTTTTTCAGACCGGGAGCTACAGACCTGCAGTTATTTATAAATATATTATTTCTTGATCTTTTTCTGTTTTGGTTTAACGACGACAGTCATGTAATCATTTTAATATTAAGCGTTTTGGTATTGTGATAATCAAAGACAATTCCATATGGTGAGCAATGAAACAGAATACATGTATACAGAGACTTATATAATATCTATATACACGTACATATGTAAACTCAGCTGCGATCCTCCATTGGTATCCATTAGAGGAACATAATATTGAGTTTCTTTACATGCATTGGCAAATTCTGCCATGATTTTATGGTATCCTTAATTAAATACTAGTACATTGACCGCAAGTCGGTAAAATTAGCACGGTATAGCTAGCAACAGAACCTAAAACTTATTTCAGCAGCAGTACTAATGCACTGAGCCATGAGTTTAGCAATAGGCTACATCTGTACCGACTTAAATCATAGAAGCCTACTAGAAACGGGAATCAAATGCGTGATGTATTCACATCTCATCATTGAATCATTGTTCCAGTATTGGGGTGGTTTTTTTTACCTAGATATTTTTTTCCTGTTTATTGTATTAGCATTTAATGTCTTTGTTGTTTCTGCTGTCCCCCAAAAAGTCGACCGGGTCAGATTTTTCGTGCATTCATGCATATGAATGTTTATTTGAATCAATTGCCTTTGAAAATTGAGAGGAAGGAAGCAATCCTTGCCCCATCTTCCTGTTGCTATGCGCCTTCATCAAACGTCAACCATAGGCTACCAGAGGGGGGGGGGGGTCTTGAGTAAAGTAAGGATGTCGACCGAGAAAAGTAATGTAGCTACTTATATAGAGTTTTAAGATAAGTCAGTTACCGAGTCTCAGAATTTTATTGTTCTCTCTATAATGAAATGTATCTTAAATTTTCACTTGTATTGTCAATATCAATGAAGCGTTTCTGAACAGTAGAATGAAAAGATTGTAAAAATTAATACTTGAGAAGCTAGTGGTGGTTAACTTTTATTTTTTTTCTTCTGTGAAACACGAAGGTAACATGAACTGCAATTACTCAGGCACATGTACTTAAACTGTGTTTTGCCTTGTTTCAGAAGTTCAGTGTTATGGTACATATGTATTCAACAGAAAGTTCAGCTTCTTGCACTGCTATTGTCTGCGTTGACCCGGCCTAGCTGTCAATGGGTGATGCCTTATTCTCGGTCACTGGGTGGCGGGCGATAAATAGTTTTACACAAGATGATACGTATTGATAGGCAAAACGGGTTAGCGTGTACCTTATGTTAAATTTACAGGCTATAAAGTGAGGAAGCAGCTACAGTAAACAGGCACGTAGCATCAAGTGGGGGGGGGGGGGGGGGCTGCCCCCGACTTTTTCTCGCAGGAAGCAATTTTCTCAAAGTAACATATGAAAAATTGAATTACTAGTATCATGGAGTTGCCCCCCCCCCCCCCCCTACGTTTTTCTGAGTATGTAAAAAATTGGTAAGAAAATAAGGAAATTATGAGTGACATTGAAAATTGAAGTTATAGATATTCCATGCCAGCCCCCTCCCCCCCCCCCCCCCTTTCCAACGGATTAGGATTTTGAAGATTTTGGAAATGTTGTTGTTTTTTTCGTTTTGTTTGATTTGCTTGTCAAGATTTTTTGGATGAGTCTGCCCCCCCCCCACCACTTTCAAAAACGATGCTACGTTCATGGTATAAACGACAGTCTTTTATATTTGAATTAAAAGGATTTGCAAAAAAGGAAAGAAATAATGGACGCTTATATATAGTCATATTGGTGGGATTTATTTTACCCACCCTATCCCCTAAATCTGCAATTTTTGTATTCTCGCCTACACAGTCTGGATCTATCTTCCTTTAAGCCAATTAGGTCGGCACATGCCCCCCCCCCCCCGCCCCCTCCCCACATTGTTTGAAATAGTTCTTTCCGGGTAACACAGCTTCCAGTGATCCTACACACCTCTATGGATTCCAGGTCCGCACCCCTCCTCAATTAAGTGGGTACATGTATATATGTTTATTACTACATGTAATTAGAACCCAATAACAGGTGCAATATGGTGTGCTACTGTTGAATTCTGATCTTAATAATAATATTTATAAGCCCCCGTTAATTATAACTGATCTGCCTCTTTTCACGGAAATTTTTTTTCTGTAACCTTATATTAATTATCCACGTTTTCCCCAACTGTGGTATAATTATCGATCAGTCCCCATGTACCGCCAGGTCGTTAATTAAGCGAGGCGGACATTTTGAATGCCAATGCCGCAGACTCCAAAATCAGATTACGGCAACCAAAAGTCGATTTTGACGAAACAGTGACAATTTGACGGAATCTTTATCTATAGCATCTTGGACCCAGGATGTCTCTATATCTTCGTTTTTCCGGTACTAATGGCGCCTCTTTGTTGGCCGTTTTATTGCGACTCGTCCGTCGGAGGTTCAATTTTTAAGCGTTTTAGGGGGAATAATCGATTAGTTTTCTCCGGCAACCCTTGTTTTTCTCCGAATCCCGAATAATATTTTGGCGGTTTCTATGGTAATCGGTGGCCACGTCTGGTTACAAAACAGAACCGCTCGTGCTTGTTTTCTTGCTGTCTTTGATGAAATATTCAACAGGTAGCAAGCTTTTCTTTGATTAAAAGAGAACGATGTCTACGTACATGTATGCGTGCGCGCGACTTTGATGCCGGAAATGGTCATATTGGAAAGACGAGAGAGAGAGAGAGAGAGAGAGAGAGAGAGAGAGAGAGAGAGAGAGAGAGAGAGAGAGAGAGAGAGAGAGAGAGAGAGAGAGAGAGAGAAAGTATACAACCCAACTGTATGGTATTCATAGTGAAGTTTTTAAAAAAAATTATATTTCATAATTCTCTTTCAAACTTTGAGTTCATAAATTTGTTCATACATAGTAGATTATAGTCAATTTTCATTAAGCAGATAAAACATCCTGATGGAAAAATTAAAACTAAAAAGTCAATTAGTCATATTCAAAATTGATACAGCATATGTTTTAGATGATGGGTATGTAAGGCTGACGGCTTATCGTGACATGCTATCTCCTCATTGATATTCCCACTGGTAATTATTACGATAATTAATGTTTTTGAAGCAGTCCTGATCAATTAGTCGCCGGCTACAGCAGGAGAAATGTCTGAATTCATTGTCAGTTCCATATTAAATATATGTTCCAGTCGCCATAGAATTGCCTAGGAAAAAGTATGCTAGCATCAATATAAATATTAAAAATTTGAATGAAATATTAAAAAAGAAATTAAATGGAAAATGCGTGATGTATCTATCCACTGCTTTCATTTTGAGAACTTCTTTCAAAATGTATAATTTTGAAGTCATTTAAAAACATTAAGTCGAAGCGTGTTAAAGAATCCCATGTGAACTTTTATTAACTAATGGTATTTGACAAGACCTATTTATTAAAAGAGACAGGAACTGCATGTTGAGATCTAGGGACTGAATATAAAAGGAATCATAAATATAAAATAGTTTTGATTTTTTTTAAGACTTTGTCTTTACATTGCATTATAAAATTCTATTTGTTGTTTTAAAAGTAACTTTTCCTGATTCGGTGAAGTAGTTTGCTACTTAACAACCAAACATAGAAACTCGTGTGTACTTGAGTGAAACTAAAGTGTACTTATTCATAATAAATGGAATCTATACAGTCATTATTCTACCAGCATGCTCCCGTAAGCGAGGTGAATCAAAAATGAAATGTAAAAGTGAAATTAATCCCTTTATTTAGATTTAATCAACGAAGGATAAGAACGGCATAGATAGAGAAACATGAAAGTTAATTAAAATATCGGGAAAATTAAATCTGTCCAGACGTGCAGGATTTTATCACTGCGCTGTTTCCGGTTTGGTGGAACCTTCATGAAATGTACTCAGTGTGTGGTTCCCAGAATTACTTAATTCTATTTCTGCCCACTTATTGACCCCATGACACATGGCATTTGAAACATTTCAATATTTGATGTTTTCCGTTTGAAATTATCCATGTTCTCCACGTAAAATCTTTATGTCATCTTTACTCTATAACTTTAAATCTCATTTCGTTTTGTATCATATAATCATTTGTATTCCATGCATAATTTTTTAATAATTCATCTTAAATCTTTATTCATTTTCCATATGCATGGTTTAACATCTTTTTGTTTAATTGTTATCTTGTAAAACCTGATAACATATGCGTGCATATTAATCACTTTAATCATTTGCCACGATCTTTGTGTCCATCTATCATAGTAAGTCCCTGCTTTAGATCTGCGTTTAATAATTAAAATTGAGTATTTTGGCATCTGATTTTAAAACTACAGGAAAACAGGTTCAATGAAAAGAAAAACAATATAATATATAATATAAATGTAGAAATTATAAATGAATAAAATTGTGTTTCGAAAACATAAATTTTCAATATGAAAAAATAGTTAATAAGAAGAAAAACTAGTAAATTTACAAGATCATGCCAAACCAACTCAACTGCACACACCATTATTCCCAATTTTCCGTCTCTGAAATGCAGTAGAACTGATTTGCATTTATCCTTTAGTTAAAAAAAAAAGGAATTTAACGTTATGTTAATGCATTGCTACCGCGTGAAGAATTCAATAGACTGTTTTAACAATTATAAAAACAACAACAGATCGAGCTGACTTCCCTTCATGGACCATTTCCCTCGCCATATTAATCATAGCTTAAAATAGATTTAAAATCTCACTGGAAACGCTGAAACTGTTGCCTAGAAACGCAAGCCAACATCGCCTTGGTAAAGTCTTTATGACGTCACACCAGGTATCCGTTTTAGAGATGATATTTGCAGCAGTATTCTACCTAAGTTTACTTGTATTGGTGCCTACCTATCTAAGATAATCAATACCTACCTGACGCTATCTACCCCTCTCAGCCACCCTCAGTTTGGATACCAGCTGTAATTATGTAATATGGTCGGTTTTTCCATATCTTCCTGAAGGAACCGTTTTCCTCCGTTTGATACATTGAGCTGTTCTGTGATAATATATTGTGTGAACTTGGAAATTTGTGATTTTTATATTTTTTTTTCACTGGCATCGGCTACACATCTAAAAAAGGTGAGTTGATTCTCAGCAAAAAAACCCCAAAAAAACCCAAAAAACAAAAAACCACCAAA
Organism: Magallana gigas; assembly: GCF_963853765.1. Taxonomy (NCBI): domain Eukaryota; kingdom Metazoa; phylum Mollusca; class Bivalvia; order Ostreida; family Ostreidae; genus Magallana; species Magallana gigas. The sequence continues at coordinate 54,092,179 of NC_088856.1, read as the reverse complement.
TGATGTGATATTTCAACTGCGCAAAAAAGATATGGCTGTTTACTTTACTATTTACGGTATATATGGAGAAATGAATTTAAAAGAACTATAGTTGTAACCTTTTCTTTGGGCAGAAAGTATATGAAAAGAAAAGAAATCGAATGCAGGTTTTTTGTAAAAAAAAAAAACCCATCATCATTTATATGTGTATGTATGTATGTCACATCCAATTAATTTATAAATTTATAGTTGTTTGGTTTCTCAAACTATCTTAAAGAATACCAACAAGTCTTGTCGTCCATAAAATCGTCCTAATTTCTACATACCAAATTAAATACAATACATTTTCCTAAATGGCCGAGTGCTGGTTCGTATTGGAAATCTGATGCATTTGTCAGATGGCCGTGAAAAATAGTCTTCATTTTGTCTCCACGAACTAATAAACGCCAGCCGTAAACTAAATACCGCCATGACGTGATCTCATTCTGTAGCTGAGGTAATGGAATAGCGAACAATTTGTTGAGAAAGAATAAAAATTGATGCATAGTATTTGTTCATTCTGCGGTCGGAGGGGGGGGGGGGGGTGATTTTTGTTAAAAGTGCACTTAAATGTAATACAATGAAGTACAGAAAATGAATCAATATTCTTTTTATGACGGCGATTGTCTAAAGAATCAATTAATTATTAATGTCAAATAACACCGAGTTCAATTAATGTGTTTAGAATCTCAGGATTCAGGAAAAAATGTAAATTTTTAATTGAATGATTTTATAAAGATTGATTTATTAAGGCCTCGTAGAGAATAAATTGATTTCAGTCAGCCAAAAAAAGGGGGACTCGTAAGATTGTTGAAATGAACCAAAAATTACGCAACCAGTCTGTTCGTTTTTTCCCTATTTGTCGATTTGGCTTTAATGTTAGAAATGGCCATAAATCCCTATAGATCTGTTAGCATTAATTTGTAGCTGGAATCCCCTGTGTAGTTAATGAATGCCAAATTAATTGACAGACTACGGTCAAGAGTGATTAATTCTACAGGTGAGATCGATAGGGAGGCTCAAAAAATATTTACACCTGGTCAAGTGTATGTTACCCCCTCTCATACCCCCCCCCCACCAACACCCCCAACCCGATTTTAGAGATGGATTACATTTTGAAGAAACTATCTCTATTTTGTAGTCTGTCTTTAACTTGGCCGATGAAAAGCTAAAAAAAAGTTTAATGCGAATGAATATAGGACTTGTGTTCACACTCATATGATACAGATATGATAAAAGGAGGGGGGGGGGGGGTCGGAGTCGTATGTGCTTATCTTTTCCACTCCTATGCCAGACTCGTTGCATTATAATATTTTACCACTGTTAATTTTATGCATTGGTGTCATTCAAAACCTTATCTGTTTATTGATGTATATTTTTCATTGTTGTCTCAATTTTCTCATCATAAAGCTATGCAGTCAATATTCCTCCTCGATGTAATTACATGATGTTACACAAGTTTTACTATTTATTACTATTGACTATTTATTTACATGTGTTTACATATGTATTTAAGCGCACATGTGCCGTTTATAAATAGACACCGATAATTAAAAGAATTTTAATGCCACAATGAATTAAAATGTAGTGTAGTTTCAAGTTGGCCGACGTTCCCTTCATATATCTGCCAACTCTATCTTAAACGTCTGTGGCACCCGTGTTTCTTTTCTCTCTCTCTTTTTTATTTATTCATCTTATTAAGAAGCATGTACATTTAAAGCAAAATATTCTAATCACAAATAATTTCTCAAATTAGTAAACAAATTATTTTTGGATCTAAATTTTTTCGCCCATTTTTCGCCATCATTCTGTAATCTAAGATTATATTTTAGTTTCTCTATAAAGTACACCCGTGCTTCTGGATCATATTGTTCATTTAAATGTATAAGTAGAAGAAAAAAAAACCAGATACTGATTTTTAAAAATATTAAAGGCAACCAAAAAAAAAAAAAAAAAGAATTGGGCCCTTTTAAGACATTGGTTGGCATGTTTTAATAAATGAGCAGGTAATGTAGACCTAATGTCTAATACCCGTTCCTTAGAACTTTTTCTCCCCAAATATACTGCTATAAACGTAATATACTAAATATAAACAGATAAACGTATTTGAAAAATTTAACGAGAGAGAGAACAAATAGAATATATATGAAAGCTAGCAAGCACTTTCACTCCCAATGCTTTATTTAACATGTTGTGTCGATAAGCAGATGCACGGAGAAAGGATATCATTTTATTATAGCTCTGGGATTCTTTTTCTCTGAAATATTAATCACTTTCTGTTAATCTACAGTGTATGCATCACTGAATGGGACGCACCGCATTCATAGGAAAAATGCCCGTTATAGTTTCCTTTCAGTTTGTGGAGCAGTAATGGGTGTTTTTCAACAATATAGAATTCTCTTAGGCGAATAGCAGGAAACGAAATATCTGGGTTTAAAAAAAATGATTTTAACATCTATGATAAAATATGAAAATGCAGTATCCACCCATCATTGTTCACTATGAAAAAAACTGACAGATCGTCCCATTGGCCGGTTTTTATTTTCCTGAAATTTATGGAAATACTTCGTGTGCAAATTGATGATATAATTAATACCGAATGAGCTTACGTAATAGCATGATGACGACAAACGACTAATTAATACACATGCACTACAAACAGAAATTTTATGAAATTCACACAATTTTATATATTATCTAAAAATAACATACCTATTTTGAAAATGACAAGAAACAGAGCATAAAAAAATCTGGTTACAAGAGGGAAAATTAAATCAATGCACAAGTTCTTTTTTGTCCTTCCGCGCCATTATCACGCAAAAACAAAACAAACAGGCAAACAAAATAAAATTTTATTATACCAGACAGTGAGACATTGCAGTTTAAATTTCATCCAAATAAACATAATTTCGAAGACTATTCAAATCGTAGAAAATTGTAAAAAGGAAAATGAGAGTTTTCCCGCAGTGTGTTATTAAAAGGGCGTCAAGTGACCCGAAACACAACGTGTATGAACCAATATGGCTTAAGTATAAATGCCCGAAATAAAACGGAATGCGAGACATGCAATCAAACCTCTCGAACCCCAGTTTCGCGCGATTCTTATTTTTGCGCAAAAGTTGCCGCTCATACAAATTACGGTAGACTATTTTAATGCTATATAAACATGTTGTATTCATTTTTATTTGAAATTATAAAAAAAAGTTGGAGAAGGAATAAATTAGGTCAAGGAGATGATATTTTGTCCCTAAGTGTTAAATCAGTAAAAAATAATTTTATTGGGAATTTTCCACTTCATAACCTTGGTTAATTGGAATCGAGTTGAATCGCCTGGAATTTCCAATTGTTCATGGGAAATCGATCGCATCCTACCGACAAAATTGTCTGTTTGCCACAGAAACCATTTTCACGACTGCGTTGTCATAATGACAGTGATTTAGGCCTGATTTACACATAACTGATTGAAATAGCTCAGCAAAGGGAGAAATACAATTATCTCCATCATCTGATAAATTATATTGCCGCACTGAAAATGCCTGAGGTGTTCCTAATGTAAAGTAAGATTATAGATAATAGAATGGGACTAATTTCGAATTGATTGAATATATTGCTCAGATAAAGAATTAGATTTATAATGACATAATAATACTAGCCCGTGACGGATAAAAATGGATGATCTATTGCATAAAGTGATTAAATTCTACCAAATTTTTTTTTTGGCGTCCGTGGGTAATCCTCGATATCTTCCATGTTGTGAAATTCTACTTAATCAATAAATACACGGTGTGTACTATGGCCTATATGTGTGTCTCCCATTTTTTCAGTACTTCCACAAAGCTTTATCTACATCAACTTAAAGGGGCATGGTCACGATTTTGGTCAAATTCTATCTTCTCTTTTAGATGTTTACAATGTTTCAGTAATACATTTCGAATTGTCAACCAAAATGATTGTCAATCATCCAATGATAAGTGAGATACAGTGCTCACGATTTGTTGTTTTGTAAACAAAACTCAGGTCCCGTTTTTTTTACATTTTGAATTTACACTAAAATAAATGTGACCAATGACAGAACGGTTTATAAATGTTTAAAACGAACTAGCAGATAAAACAAATCAACTTTAAAAGAATTTTGACCGGTATATTGAAACAATAAAAACAAAACCAAGGCACGAGCCTTGTTTACCAAACAAAGAATGTAAGCTCTGTATATTTCTTAAAATTCTACGACGACTGGGACTCAAATTTTGGCTGATTATTAAAAATGCATTACTTAATCAATGTAAGCAATACAATTTAACCATGCCCATTAAAAACCGCAGTCAATTACTACCAACGAAAACTGTACATAATCCTCGTAACCATTGGACTGATCATGACACTTCTAAGTTTGACACGCTACTTTTCCTTTCCATCCGGTCTCTCTCCACGGTACATCAATTCGATTTCGTGACGCCATTATACGCTAATCCCACCGCGACTTTATACACTATTCCCACCGCGACTTTATACGCTATTCCCACCGCGACTTTATACACTATTCCCACCGCGACTTTATACGCTATTCCCACCGCGACTTTATACGCTATTCCCACCGCGAATTTATACACTATTCCCACCGCGACTTTATACACTATTCCCACCGCGACTTTATACACTATTCCCACCGCGACTTTACACCAATCTGTCGTTGAGCTCTCTCTACCAGGAAGCAACCATCTAGCCTGGAAGGGGAACCTCTGCATATAGCTATACCATATCCGCAAATAAGGACCGGAAGACGACCCGCTGTCACTTTACCCTAGTTTTACCCTTGGACCGGAAGCTAAACCAAATTCGATTCCAGTCACAACAGCACCCAGTAAGAAAACTGCTCTTAATCGCCTGTTTCTTGAATCTTGAAACTGAAGCTGTTGAACAAATCTGATAGACTAATTAGGCAGATAACGGCAACCTGCATATTGGGTGACAGAGTAACCGTTTGGAAATCAATAGGATTATGACTTCCATGACACAGCGGTATATGATTAAGAAATACCAAGTTAAGACTGCTGTAAAAGCTTTTTTATCTGTTGTCATCCAACACCTGGCGTGGGGAGGTATGAAGGGGTCTAGTTTTTCCTTTACCGACATTATTTCCCCCGCTCGTTAATTTCGCCTGCAAGCTCTTCACGCAGCAACATGTATTTGCAATCAACTGGACATCCAAGCTTTCTGATAACATGCCATGAAATATTGCCAAATTCCAACGGTTCAAATCTAAGACCATAATTGAATGGCTCTCAAGAACCTCTGCTTGGCTGTGATTGACCAATAAAAGTCTGCTGGAGTTAATGAGTCATAAAAGCGAGATGGGAACAGGTTTTATCTTTGCATTGCATTCGAACACGAAGTCGTGAGAAGGAATAGATCTCTATGGACATGGTATGCGTGGGTGGAGAGAATTAAGGATAAATATATCTTATGTAGAATGTAGAGAATAGAATCACTAACTAGAACAGTTTTTATGACCGTCGGGTTAAATTTGAAAATTAAGAATTATTAAATAAAAAATAATTCCTGAACTCCTTTACTTTTTGATGTTTTGTCCGTTGCTGCATCCATGCTGTTACTCGTAGATTATAGCTAGAAACATGTGCTAATCATGCCTTGATTCACATCGCGTGCAGCATCAGATCAAACTAGTTGCTCTTGTACAACATTCCAACAACAAATAGTGTCTAGTTCCTCGCCATCGATTGATTCTGTTCTACCTGTGCACAGGTAAAGAAAGAACACGGGTTTTTTCTGTCATGCAAACCACCCGTTACCATCGAGACCTTGTTAATTAAGGGGTTCTCCTTTTCTTTGTTCTTCCGCCTTGTTCAAAGCTGTTCACTTCCGGTTTTGATCAGAACTGTATAGAAAGGGACAAAGATGGAGCCAACGGCGTCTTTACGGTGAAGAGATGGATAACGATAGGAGAAGTAACTCAATTTTTGTTCTTTCGGAGAGAGAAAACGTTTGCTGGGATATTGCTAATTTTCTCATAATTTGCTAAATGTTCATTAAATCGGTCCACAGAATCCATTGAATCAAGAATTTATGTATTTAAAGAACCATTGTCAAAAATTTACGCAATCTCATTGAAAATCTAAGTCTTCTTAAAAGCTCATTAAAACTGAGGTCCGCGAAAAATATCGAAATGGGTGGAAAAAGATAGAAATTGCCCTGACTGTAACATAAGTTTTTTCACAAAAAATAAAAGTGATTCAATCCAATACTCGTCTATGTAATTGAGTGGAATGATCCCTACAAAATGACAACAACTTTATATGTTACATTTGTAGATACATTTTTAAAATCAAGATACATTGTCTTTCGAAAATTAATCACCGATCAATATTATATTGACGACACTAACTGATGAAAAAAAAAAATTCTATTTAATGGAGAGGAAAAAAAACCTAATTTGAAAAACCAAAATGGGAAAAAAAGATAATGGTTTGTGAATTGATGATCAAAACCTTTTATTGCGAGATAAAAGAGAGTAACAGTTGTAGGAATACAGCGAAAGGCCATGACGACTTCAAAGCTCCAGTGGAGAGCTCAAGCGGTCTGTTGTATTGATCTAAGGGGACCCTTCCTTTTATACTGAAGGCAGGCCGTGACGGGCTGATTTCCAGAAACAATACATAAACGCAATTAAACCTAATCAACTCCTTTGTCGTTTTTCTTGGAACTGTTGAATAAACGGGATCGTTACATGTGATCTCGGGGAAACAATGACTGTGCAGTTTTAACTATCTACTACCGTATATCCGGTTAATTTTTCGCGTGTCACAAAATTTGCAAAAATGGGGGAAATATGTAGCATTTTTAATTTGCATCAGTCATTTTTTGCGATTTTAAAGGTTACTTATAGAAAATGATACAGGATATAATTTTTGCGTATTCAATAAAGCGAATAATAGATAATTGCGAAAATTACCGAATAGACGGTATTATGAAAGTAAAAACTGGACGCATGAAACTCGCGGAATATCTCGGAGATAACGTATTACATTTTATTATACTTTCATGTTAAATACTGAAATCTGATTGGTTTAGACGCAGTCGATAATCCGTTCTATTACCATCAGCGTTAGCAACACACTTAGCAACGGGTAACACAACGAATTGTTACATTCGCGAAAATTATGCACGAATGGTTCGCCGTAGAATTCCCGTCATTTCTATACAAAAGCAATATAAAAATTCTCTAAAATTAAGACATTCAGTATAATAAAATAAATAGTGCCTGTTGTTTGGGAGGATAACAGTTGAAATTGACACACCCCTCGAAAACCATTGTCAACCTCCGCTTCGCGTCGGTTGACAATGGTTTCCTCGGGGTGTCAATTTCAACTGTTACCCTCCCAAACAGGCATTATTTATATATTATGACATATTGAAACGTAGGTCCGATTTAATGGTGTTTCCTTCCTTTCCAAGAGGTCCACGGAACGGTGTTTTGTCCTGTAGAGGTTATAACGTCACATTTCTAGCTCATGATGCAAAAATACTAAATTTTGTCCGGATATCCTAAAACTATAAATCTAAACAGAATAACAACAAAAACAGTAACATCAAAACTACAATCAATCAATGTACTTAGGTACTGACGAGAGTTAATACATTGTACTTAGGTACTGACGAGAGTTAATACATGTATTTATTGATTATTATGAATTTTGATATCAACGATATGTGATTTCGCATGACAAGTAGTTTCTTGGCTTTATTTGAATAAATATGAATTCTTGGGCTTTTACGACAAGAAAGCCGAGATATAGACGGCTAACCTCATATGAATCACGTTCATTGTGTATTGTGTAATATTCAAAGATAGGATAAACGTCGTTGAACTCTACGGCGCATTATGTATCAGTAATCGAAATATTTCTGGAAAAGTGCAATCTTAAACAAACAGACGATAATAAAGTCTAGTCTACGCCAGTAATGGTTCTTTCTTTAGTATGGATAGTATGTCCTTGATCTTAAACGTAACTGCTGTAATCGTGCTCTGGCGTAGGAATACAAACGACTACAAAAATATCTAAATTGTTCATACTACATGTATTTAAATTCTGACTATTTATAAGGTATTTATAAATAAATTTCCTTGAAAAACTGTGCTTCTGCATACATAACATCGAATTTATCGATTATTTTCAAGTACGGCGTCTTGTCAGCGGTGATGATTTGTGCTTAGGTCTACTTTTTTTTTACTTCCGGCTTGTCAAAGTAACTGCATCAGAGATTTAATTAAAATCAATTTTCAAAATACAACTGTTTACCACATTTTCAACTATAGCATTTCCGTCAGCTAGAAATCAGTGAATACATTGTAGCAAATAAAAAGGTGTTGAAAGTTTGATTGTAAGTATCAAAGGGACAAACTAATATAGAACTTAAACAGTTTAGTCATTTTGACCATTTAAAGTTTAAAATTGTCAGAGATCAGTTGTTTTGATACGCACTGGTTTTATGTACTATTATCATGTGTTAGAAGTAAATGTGAACTTTTCCCCAGCAAAACAAAGTGTTTGATGATGAAGAGACCGAGCACAGGTAAAAGTCGTGACACAAGCTGTAGATGAGTCAGCTTACTTAATGAATATTAAATTTATCTACACCTGTTAATCCTCGACAAAGTGCACGTGCACGACCTGAGAATGCAGTTAACATATTTTCACCTTTTTTTCGGAAATAGCAACATAACAACGCTCCAGCTGGTATGTACAATTATTCAGTGAATTATTAACGAATACTTGTTTCTACGTGTTCAAGGTTTGATCTTAATGTTTGTTTTAATTGAGTCATGGTTTACGATAGCGATGCAATTACATATAATTTGCTTGTAATTTTCTCATATTAAACTACATTTTTAGAAAGAAAAAAGCTTTAGATGTTTATTATGAATAGATCCATAATGAATAGACCTATATGTTCTGTTTGTGGGGAAACTAGGTAAAATATAGAGACAGAATGAAATTTTTAACACCTAATCTTTTGCGCTTTGAAAAAAACAAAACCATCTAGCTTCTGTTGACAGTCTGAAATTTCATCACAAAAATTCAGGAAAACAAGAAAGTTTCATAAATTGTATTTCTTACAATTTCTTTGAGCACAAATAAAAGGCTTTGGTTACTTATATATAATATTTTATATAGGAACAAAAATTGATCTCTTCCCTAACAGTGTCATGAATTAAAACTTTTTAAGCTTTTTGCAGAAAAATGTATATATTTCATAGCAAAATAAACACATGTAGAGTTTGTGTTGCTTTTGATTTGAGTATGTTAAATGGGTACATCTTGTAAAGTTATTTGAGAATAGCTAAAATGACTGGTGGGTTTTGGAATTCACACAATTATAAATGCTAAGTTAAGCTATTCCTCATCCGTAAAAAGTTACAATCTAATAATTCTTCTCAGTATTTCATCAATACAATCGTTTTAACCTTTAAAACCAACAATTTTGTTAACAAAGTTCGATCAAAAGTCATGCATTAAATAATTAAAAAAACAAGAAAGAAATTGTACCCAGATTAAAGGTTTTCTACACTCTGCGTAATTTAAAAAAGGAATAATTTTAGAATAAAGACGTCACTCTAGATTCAAACGGATGAAAGGTTACGTATTTAAAAAGACGAATCAAATTTCACGCTCTCGGTTTTTCTTTTATTAACTTTATTTTTTTTCACTTTGAGCGTTGGATGTTTTGAACGCGATCTATTTTGACGACGCCTAACGTCTTCTCATTACAATGCCGACATATCTATTATTCACATTTTCTTTTAACAGATGAAGACTTTTCCATCGTTTGCCATTCTCTGCTTCCTAGTATGTTTGTCACAGAGCAAAGGTAAGCTAAACAAAAAAAAAACAAAAACAAAAACAAAAAAACAACAACAACAACCCCACGCTACGACGGTAGCCAAATTAATCAAGTGTGACGTCACCATGCAATTTTTGTTCAAGCAAGTGCACCTTTAGGTCTTTGTGCAAAATAATGTAACGTTGATAAATGAAGAAAATGAGAAGTAATTTGTCAAAATCCCTATTTTAGCTATATGTATGAATAAATGATGTTCAGCACAATTCCAATTAATATTAATTTTTGGATATTTGTATCAAACTTATTTCACTGGTAAAACTATGTAATTTTAAATTTGTAAAACATAGGAAATAAATTCGTTATCTAGGTCCAACCAAGCGTGTACGGGGATTTACCCCGTGTTGTATTCCATACACCATTCGGCCTGCGGCCTGAAGATGTATGGAATACAACCCGGGGTAAATCCTAGACTGGACCTGGATAACTAAATAATGTTATATAGAATTTACTCTTCATTTCTCATCTTTTGTTTACATTTCAAGATGTCAGAATTTGCATTTTCTCTCCATTCTTGATTTTTGGGAAAAAATCGAGTTATTTCCAACAGAATGTTAAAATACTGTGAAATTTCATGTACAGTAACTCTGTATACATATTTTAGAACTTCTGACATCGGTTGGTGTGTAAAAAGTACTTGATATGTAGTCCCTATTTAGTGAAACAGTCAGTGAAAAAAGACGATAAACTGAAGCTCTTCATCCCTTGCCATCGTATAGTTTTTATCGAAGCAAATTGGTGGCCTGAAAAGGTCTTTTTCCGTGATTTCCACCAATTTTATGTATGTTTGCTGCGCCGCCTTGACGTCAAAATTCAATATACCGTCGTTGTCCGATTTCTATTACTTAATAAATATAACTGTACCAAAACCATATTTCAACTAGGACTCGAAACTTGATCAAAAGTTTGTCACAATAAATAGCAAAATGTGAATACAAAGTTTGATTTCTTTTATCATATACTTTAAGCTTTTAAACTGTAAGTTTAAGATGAGGTTTTAGTTTTTTATTCTCCGAGTTTATGCCTGAGCCGGGTATCCCGACCATCGATTTGTTTATCTACCGTTGCAAACACTTTGTTTAACTATTTGTCTGGTTTTTTTTTTTCAATGTTTATGCCAATTCCCCCCTATTTCGTCACTTACAAAGGGAAATATTCGTGTTGTTTCAGTTAATTCCGAATTCTATTTTTGCATATCCATTTTCATAGAAAACCATCAAGAAATCTTCGTCTTTATGCATTATTCATAAAATTGATTGACATTACATCCACACAAACCTGTAAAAATCAGGCAAACCACAAAAAATAGCCCGAATGTAAGGTACTGACGATTTCATGAAAACTTGCAATCCAACAAAAGAATTAACAAAGAATGAAAGTGATTTTATCTGCGAGAGTTGTCCTTCTTACAAGGTTGACTGTGTTCCCTAAAGTCAAGCTATATTGAAAATTGAATCGATTTTTAATTACAAAATTACATATCTTCGTCTACCGGTCTCCTTTTTTGTGTGTCAGCAGCTTTCAATATTTCTTCTGTCAAGTAAAATGTCAATCATTATGTTGAGTCAATCGAGTCAAGGTCATCGATAGCGGTCAAATGTTAAATTTACTTATATAATGGAAAAACTAGAAACGATCAATTAAATATAAGTATATTCCATCGATATTTCGTACACTTCGCTAAAATATTAACCAATGTAGGATGAAATTAACAAAGAGATATATAACATAAAAGTCCAAAGACTTTCCTTAACTTGCATGATAATAAGGTCCATTAACTCTGCCACTTAATACTGTTTCCTAAGTTATCGCGTCGATTATTATTTGCGATCAATTTGTTTGCGGGAAAAGACTATATAAATCGTTTCAACAGTTTCAAAACTTTGAGTTATATAGAAAACTGTCCTATTCCAAAAGTGTTTCTCGTGGTCGATACAGATTAATTTTAGTCGAATCAACAGATTTCAAAACCAAACACCAGCAAGAATAATATGAGTTAGTAGGTGTCTTTAATAATCACAGAGGAAATAAAGAGGAAATAGAAAAAGATACCTAAAAGGAAAAAACAATGAGATATTGACACGAAATCCAAAATGTCAACGCCTGGGACGTTCTCTTGAGAAATGATTAAAAAATTTCTCACTTCAATTATTAACTAGATTTTGAAATTGAATCCAGTTACTTCTTGTGGTGAATTATCACTCAGATTTTATTTACATGTGTATGTTCACTTGTAGGCATTGTGAAATCAGTAAATTTTTATGAATTTTCTTTTTCCATAATATTTTCATATTATATTGGATGGGTTAGCTTGTTTGTTTGTTTTTTTTTTTTTTTAAATATTTTCAGAATCAAATTATATAAGCCAATATCTATGGAAAAATTTTTGATATAAGGGGGGATTTTACAATACAAAAAAAAAAATTACAGCACGAATGAAACAAATAAAATCAGACAATATGAAATGTACAACAATACAAATATGAATAAAATTGTACAAATATCTAAATGTCAATCGTCGAGATACATAAACATAGAGCAATCTTTGGTAAGACTTAAAACATTGAGCCCTGTATCTCACTGTTGTCGTTTAAAGTTATAATTACTAATACAATTTAAAGAAAATGGCCATGTATTTGTGATTTAATCAAAATAAGATATAAGGTTGCCTCAAAAATTGATTCATACAGTTCCGTTCTGTGAAGAATTGAAAAAAATATAATTATCTACATTTTTATTGAACAGAAGTAGCAGCACCACATTTTTTCACTTCAACAATTGTAAATTGTTCATATTAGACTATTTAATTGTCGTCTGTTTTATAATTCAATGCTCTTTGTTTTCAAAGGGGAGACAACTACCACATCGATAGCTCCAGTAACAAGCACAGAAATGACCACCAACGCAACCATTGTGACGTCAACAGAGGCAGACGCCACCACAGATGACGCGATGTCTAGCTCTACGACCACGGAGTTGTCAAGTGCCACAGAAGCAGAAACCACATCAGGTAAAACTTTTTTAATCTTTAAAAACAATTACTTCAAATCTGGTGAATGGCTTTCGAGATACTAGTACTGGCTTTTCAAGTTTAATATTTGAATTATACATTTATTTTGCTTGGAATTGCTCAAACGTTTAAAAAAAGAGGCAAAAGAGCACACTCTGCAACAGATATTCAGTTTTCTGGAAACGAAAATTGTTGCCATCGTTTGTGACAGAAATTAGCTACTCTAAAATGTCAAGTTTTTATTAGAAAGAAGAAAATACATTTCTTTTGTCTTTTTATTTATATATTTTTTCAAAATTTATTTATTTATTTATTTTGTTTGCATATGACCTTCTTTTAATTTGATTTCAAATATTCTTCAAAAAATAAGAAAATAAAGTAAACAATGAGTTATTTTTTATAACTTATAAGCATTTTTTGCTTAAATTGTTCACAAATAATACATCTTTAAAAATTATGCTTTAATACTAACATTTTATAATTCCACCAGCTTTGAATTGTTTCATCGTTTTCTTTTTTTAATTGAAGGCATATATTCTGCCACCATGCTTCTTGTGAAAATCTGCTTTCAGAATTGTTTTATCTACCATAAATTAAAGTTTTTAACCTGCTTGTTTCTTTGTCATTGATACTCTATCGCTTATATTTTCTTAAACAGAGGAAAGCCCAGCGACATCTTTTATTTCAACTTCAGTTACATACTATTCAACAATGCTAGCAGACAGAACAGAACTAACAATGCACTCCACCACAGACTCTCTTGCCGAAAATAACCTTCTAACAACAGAATACACCTCTATACAAACAGAAAGTTCTTCTACACAATCCCCACTAAGTGCAAATGCCCAAACATCTTCAGAAGTCGCAGTGTTATCTTCAACACATACAGAAAGTAGTTCAACACAGTTTTTAACAAGTTCAAATGCCCAAACATCTTCAGAAGTCGCAGTGTTATCTTCAACACATACAGAAAGTAGTTCAACACAGTTTTTAACAAGTTCAAATGCCCAAACATCTTCAGAAATCCCACCATCTACGCAATCAACTACAAATGCAAATATCGAAACTTCTTCAGTAGTAACATCATTTTCTTCTATTCAACCAGAGAGTGTTTTTACACAATCATCTTCTTCTTCACAAACAGAAAATCTATCTACACAGTCTCCAACTAGCCTAGATACTCAACCATCTCCTGTTGTTACATCTACAGAAATTCCACAAACAACAGAAAATACTTATAGTCAAACAGTTGTTTTATCTACCTTAACACATAAAGAAAGTTCTACACAATCCACAACAAGTTCAAGTACCCAACACTCTACAGGACTCATAACATCACCCTCCTCACAAACTAACTTGCCTTCTACACAATCATCAACAAGTACCCAAACATTAACAGGACTCATAACATCACCCTCCTCACAAACTAACTTGCCTTCTACACAAGCATCCACAAGTACCCAAACATTAACAGGACTCATAACATCACCCTCCTCACAAACTAACTTGCCTTCTACACAAGCATCCACAAGTACCGAAACATTAACAGGACTCATTACATCACCCTCCTCACAAACTAACTTGCCTTCTACACAAGCATCCACAAGTACCCAAACATTAACAGGACTCATAACATCACCCTCCTCACAAACTAACTTGCCTTCTACACAAGCATCCACAAGTACCCAAACATTAACAGAACTTACAACACCCCCCTCCTCACAAACTAACTTGCCTTCTACACAATCATCCACAAGTGCTCCAACATCAACAATATCACCTACCTCTATCCAAACAGATTCTTTTTCTTCGCAAACAACAAAGGGTATTAATACTCATACATCAGCACATACAGAATACATGTTTTCTTCTACACAAGCAAATAATCCTTCTTCACATTCAACAAGTGGAAATACCAAAACAACTACAGGAGTCACATCATATTCTTCGTTTCAAACAGAAGGTCTATCTACACAGTCACCAACAAGTGCATATTCTCCAACATTTACAGTGGTAGCGTCATTTACCTCTACACAAACAGAAAGTCCATCTATACAATCAACACAAACTAGCATTACTACTCAAACGTCAACAGAAGTTGCAACATCTTCGGCTGTATCATCTACACAATCAGCAAATGAAAGTACTCAAATATCAACAGAAGTAACATCATCATCTACCAAGCAAACAGGAAACCCTACTACGCAGACATTAATAAACGTTAATACTCCAACCTCGACGGAGGTCGCATCATCTTCCCTATTTCACATAGGAAGTTCTGCGACAGAACAGTCACATACAACTGTACATTCTCCTTTATCTACAGAAGTCACATCGTCTTCTTCTCAAGCAAACAACCCGTCTACACATTCAATATCAAGTACAAATAATCTGACTTCTACTGAAGTTATTTCATCGTCTTTCTCACAAACAGAAGGACCCTCATCACAATCACCAACAAGTGTCAATACTCCAGCATCTACTAAAGTCATTTCATCAACCTCATCACAAGCAGAAAGTCATTCTACACAACAAATAACGAGTTCAAAGAGTTTTACTGAAGCCATTTCATCTACTTCTATTCCAACCGACAATCAATCTACCCAGACAACAACAAATACCCATAGCCAAACATCTCCAGTTGTTGTATTTTCCACTTCTCTACCATCGGACAATCAACTATCACAAACAACAACATATACCAATAGCCAATTGTCTACAGAAGATGCATCATCTACTTCTACACCGGCAGACAATTCATCTACACAAACAACAACAACACATACTATTGGCCAAACATCTCCGGTTGTTACAATTTCTACTTCTGTACCAACTGACAATCCATCTTCACATTCAACAACACACACTGTTGGCCAAACTTCTCCAGTTGTTTTATCCACTCCCACACAAACAGAGAGTTTTTCCACACAGTCACCAACGAGTGTTAATACCAAAATGTCTACAGAAATCACAGCATCTTCTTCTTCACAATTAGAAAACCTTTCAACACTGTCACCAACAAGTGCTAATACCCCATTATCTACCGAGATAATATCTTCTACTTCTACACAGTCAGGGAATCCAAGCTCAAAAACAACTACTGCTTTTCAAACCTCTCAAGTCACATATCCACACACTCCCCCCGTTACAACAACACAGGCATCCTACACACAGACCACCCCTCTGTCATCTCCACACACTCCCCCCGTTACAGCTACAACTGAACACAAATCAAACACCACAAACAATCCATTAGAAATATCAAGCCCAAGCAACGTCAACTCAACAGGTAAACCAATGCTTCTGGATCCTAATTCTCACATTTGTTGTGCCCTATCATGTCTTGCTTATATATGGGCATGCGCCATCGCTACATTAAGCATGTCCGCCAGTTCAACTGTGTGTTTCACTGTGCAACCCTTTTTCATTGACTTTTGAATGACAGAATGGCACTCAATACACTAAATGTAAGAACCCATGTTGTAATATGTTCAACGATACACTGTATGAGGTATTCACAGATTTCTTTCGCCAGATTAATTAGACCAAGGACTGACTCTAAGACGTATATAACAGTTTGGTGCAGACAAATAAAGATGTTTACTTAACAAGCAGAAAATTAAATGGTTTTTATGGAGCAATTGTTATTACATCACTTTCTACCAATTATTATCATTTTACCTTACAAAAGGTGCATCGCAATTACTGTGATTATAAAAGTATTCTGTTTACAAATATGGCAAGCATACATGGAGTTTTCTCACTAGTTAATTAATTGCAGGTTCAACATTTATTAAAATGGGTTTTTAATCAATAATCTATAAATGCGAAGTTTTAAGAAAGTTATTTTATGGTGATATAATAAAAAACTATTAATACATTCAAAGAAAAGCTTTATCCACATACGTTTTACTTATAAAAAGTGATATTTATAACGAATGCTTGTTTTTTTAAATTTGAGCTTAAAAGCATCTTTTATATTAATGCGTCCTTACAATATTGACGTCTATGCCTTGTTTCAATACTTCAGTTTCATTTACATCTGCACGTGACTTTTGAGACCATGTTACTTTTACAATCATATCCTCTCAGGCATCTACTTTAATCACATCTACTCATTTCTTATATATTACACTGAAACCTTTAATATGTAGCAAATTCTCGTCAAATAAAATGATGAGTATCTCACGAAATCACTTCATTTTTCATTGCACACCTTTCAAGCTGGTAAACTGCTCACAGAATTAAGTCACACATTCGCCACATAATATTGTGCGTAATCTCATGTAGATGTATTCATAATTTCTTTTCAGAAAACAAAGATTAATAAAAGCATATTTGTTTTGTCATAAGAAAATATCTACTGTGTCATATTATGATTTTATTCATATACATAACATATTATATATAGATTTGTGATTTTTTCCCTAAATTTTGTTAAACATTACCTATCATATCTTCAAGGCATACAAAAGATTCAATTGATTTTTAAGGGGAGTTCGGAAAATATTAAGATATTTTCTCTTATCCTTTGGGAAATACAATAAACACTTAAAATTTCACCAAAACGTAAATCAGGATAGAGTTTATCAATGTGAAAAACTTCTTGTCCATGACATTATTAGATCATTCCTGGTAAACTGACATTTGTGTATTCTTCCAGTGACCGTGGCAACCCCAAACACATCGCAAAGTCATTTTAACGCGTCTTACTGCTCCTATATTTTTAAACACCTTACATACGAACGGAAATGAGAACTATACTTCATTTCTTATCTTTTGTTTTATTCCAAGATGTCAACATTAACATATTCTATCTATTCTTTTTTTGTGGAAAAATCGGGTTATTTTTACCTGAAAGTCAAATTACTGTGACATGTCTCTTGCAGTCATTTTGTACATATTATAGAATTGTTGACATCAGTTGGTGTGTAAATAGTGGTCGATATTTAATCCCTTTGTCTACATCTTAGGTAAAGAATCAGTGAAAAAAGACGATGAACTAAAGTTCTTTATCCCTTGTCATCGTATCGTTTTTAGCTTACCTGAGCTGAAAGCTCAAGTGAGCTATTCTGATCACATTTTGTCTGTCGTCCGTCTGTCCGTCCGTCTGTCCGTCTGTCCGTAAACTTTTCACATTTTCAACATCTTCTCACGAACTACTAAGCCAATTTCAACCAAACTTAGCACAAATCATCCTTAGGCAAAGGGGATTCAAAGTTGTGAAAATTAAGGGTCACACCCGTTTTCAAGGGGAGATAATTAGAAATTAATGAAAAATTTCGAGAAATTTTCAAAAATCTTCTTCTCAAGAACCAGAAAGCCAGGAAAGCTGAAACTTGTGTGGAAGCATCCTCAGGTAGTGTAGATTCAAAGTTGTGAAATTCATGACCCCCGGGGTAGGGTTGGGCCACAATGGAGGGTCGAAGTTTTACAAAGGAATATATAGAGTAAATCTTTAAAAATCTTCTGCTCAGAAACTAAACAGCCAGGAAAGCTGAAACTTGTGTGGAAGCATCCTCAGGTAGTGTAGATTCAAAGTTGTGAAATTCATGACCCCCGGGGTAGGGTGGGGCCACAATGGGGGGTCGAAGTTTTACATAGGAATATATAGAGTAAATCTTTAAAAATCTTCTTCTCAGAAACTCAACAGCCAGGAAAGCTGAAACTTGTGTGGAATTACCTCAGGTAGTGTAGATTCAAAGTTGTGAAAAATCATGATCCCTGGGGGTAGGGTGGGGCACAATGGGAGGGGGTCGAAGTTTTACAAAGGAATATATAGAGTAAATCTTTAAAAATCTTCTTCTCAGAAACTAAACAGCCAGGAAAGCTGAAACTTGTGTGGAATTACCTCAGGTAGTGTAGATTCAAAGTTGTGAAATTCATGATCCCCGGGGGTAGGGTGGGGCCACAATGGGGGGTCGAAGTTTTACATAGGAATATATAGAGTAAATCTTTAAAAATCTTCTGCTCAGAAACTAAACAGCCAGGAAAGCTGAAACTTCTGTGGAAGCATTCTCAGGTAGTGTAGATTCAAAGTTGTGAAATTCATGACCCCCGGGGTAGGGTGGGGCCACAATGGGGGGTCGAAGTTTTACATAGGAATATATAGAGTAAATCTTTAAAAATCTTCTGCTCAGAAACTAAACAGCCAGGAAAGCTGAAACTTCTGTGGAAGCATTCTCAGGTAGTGTAGATTCAAAGTTGTGAAATTCATGACCCCCGGGGTAGGGTGGGGCCACAATGGGGGGTCGAAGTTTTACATAGGAATATATAGAGTAAATCTTTAAAAATCTTCTGCTCAGAAACTAAACAGCCAGGAAAGCTGAAACTTGTGTGGGAGCATCCTCAGGTAGTGTAGATTCAAAGTTGTGAAAATCATGATCCCCGGGGGTAGGGTGGGGCACAATGAGGGGGTCGAAGTTTTACAAAGGAATATATAGAGTAAATCTTTAAAAATCTTCTTCTCAGAAACCAAACAGCCAGGAAAGCTGAAACTTGTGTGGAAGCATTCTCAGGTAGTGTAGATTTACAGTTGTGAAAATCATGATCCCCGGGGGTAGGGTGAGGCCACAATGGGGGGTCGAAATTTTACATCGGAATATATAGAGTAAATGTTTAAAATCTTCTTCTCAGAAACTAATCAGCCAGGAAAGCTGAAACTTCTGTGGAAGCATCCTCAGGTAGTGTAGATTCAAAGTTGTGAAAAATCATGATCCCTGGGGGTAGGGTGGGGCACAATGGGAGGGGGTCGAAGTTTTACAAAGGAATATATAGAGTAAATCTTTAAAAATCTTCTTCTCAGAAACTAAACAGCCAGGAAAGCTGAAACTTGTGTGGAATTACCTCACGTAGTGTAGATTCAAAGTTGTGAAAATCATGATCCCCGGGGGTAGGGTGGGGCCACAATGGGGGGTCGAAGTTTTACATAGGAATATATAGAGTAAATCTTTAAAAATCTTCTGCTCAGAAACTAAACAGCCAGGGAAGCTGAAAATTCTGTGGAAGCATTCTCAGGTAGTGTAGATTCAAAGTTGTGAAATTCATGACCCCCGGGGTAGGGTGGGGCCACAATGGGGGGTCGAAGTTTTACATAGGAATATATAGAGTAAATCTTTAAAAATCTTCTGCTCAGAAACTAAACAGCCAGGAAAGCTGAAACTTGTGTGGGAGCATCCTCAGGTAGTGTAGATTCAAAGTTGTGAAAATCATGATCCCCGGGGGTAGGGTGAGGCCACAATGGGGGGTCGAAATTTTACATCGGAATATATAGAGTAAATCTTTAAAATCTTCTTCTCAGAAACTAATCAGCCAGGAAAGCTGAAACTTGTGTGGAAGTATCCTCAGGTAGTGTGGATTCAAAGTTGTGAAAATCACGATCCGTGGGGGTAGGGTGAGGCCACATGGGGGGGGGGGGGGGTGTTAAAGTTTTACATAGGAATATATAAAGTAAATCTTTAAAAATCTTCTTCTCAGAAACTAATCAGCAAGATGATTCTTTATAATTGTTAAAACTTTGGCTCCAGGACAATTCTTCGGCCTCACAAGAACGTTCAGAGTTTGATGTAGCTAAATATCCCATATATAAACAATTTTAAAGGATCTTTTTGAGAACTGCAATACTCAACATGTGATATGACTATAAAATTTAAGCAGGCAGCTATTTTTTCATTAGAATCTTTTTGTATTACTGTATTGAGTTATTGCCCTTGATTTATTGATTCTTGATTATTTTAATTAATGCATCCACTGTTAACCAATTATTGTGATAATTATTTTTATACAATAATAAATATTCAATGTATATAAGTTGTTCTGCATAAGAAGTTTTGGATTAGGCCGGATTAGTTTGTTTATTTTTGATTTCCAATTTTTAGATACTATGAATTATTTTAGGCCGGCACATGTATAGGGACAGTGTCTATTGCATTATAATGAGCGACTGTTTGGGGTTAAACTTGAACAGGTATGGAAAGATTGTGTGTGTGAACATCCCTGCTCTATCTAATCTATGTGTTTTCTAACCTTCGATACAAAGTGTGCGGGCATTCCTGCCCTGTATCGCATTAATACAAGTGTGAAGTCATACCTGCTTGAATTGGTGGTGGTTGCGGCGGAGCACTAATGTATGGTCATCCCTGCTGGTGTTCAGGCCTTTCTAGCGCAAGTGTGCGGCACTCCCTGCTTGCGTTAGGTTGAGCTGTTGGCGCAAGTGTGCGGTCATCCCTGCTTGCGTAAACGTTGGTACCTGTTGAGTTGCGTAGGTGTGCGGTCATCCCTGCCTGCGTAATGTTGAGTCCCTATATATGTGCAGGAGCGGTGATTAAAGTCTGCTCTTCAGTCTTGTAAATATTGGCAGAAATCAGGGCTATCCGAGTTCCAAGGGGGGGGGGGGGGGGAATGGATTTTATTTATACAGGATCTACATGTATTATTGTACATTGTCCAGATTATTTGTACATGTATTATGACTCCATTAAGCTGACTTTATCATACCTATTGTTCCTCAGGTGAGCGATGTGGCCCATGGGCCTCTTGTTTAAGCAATTTGATGGCCTTAAAAGGTATTCTGAGATGTCCACCAATTTGATGTATGTTCACTGCGCCGCCTTGACGTCAAAATTCAATATACCGTCGTTCTCAGATATCTTTTGCTTTGAAAATATATATAAAAAATATCCGTATTTCAATTCGCACATTAGCCAATCTTGATAAAAAAAAATAGTCACAGTAAAAGGCAAAACGAATAAGGTTAATATGATTTCTTTTATCTTTAGCTGTAATTCTACGGACACTTAGAAAGTAGATGTTTAATTTTTCTTAATCTTTAAGCTAATGCTTGCGCCAGGTACCTAGACCACCGACTTGTTTATCTACTGCCGTAAACAAAATAGTAAATACTTTATTGCTTTTAAACAATTGTTTGGGTGTCTTAAATGTTTATGCCAATTTTTACCAACATTCGTCACTCAGAAAGGGAAACTATTCGTGTTGGCTTTAGTTAATAATTTCCGAACAACCGTACTAATGTTGGTATTTGCATTTTATTTCCAATATACATGAAACTAACATAAATTTATTATAATAATCATTTTTTCGAACAAAAATTCTTCTATTGTTAAGAATGATTATTGGTTTTGTTTTTGTTTTTTTTTATAATATGCTTCATCATACGAACTACCTTAAAAATCATTCGGAAAAGTTTGTGACAATAAAAGTAAGCCCTATGGTGATATCTTTCCTGCCCTTTTGCATTTATCTTAATTGAATTTCAATAATTAATTTATACCTTACCGTTATATTTGTGTTATCCACTTGGGATAGAAGTGTTAATAAAGCTACATTTATAATTGAAATTTCCAGCATATATATATAAGGCTTTTGAACCTAGGTAAGAAGTGAAATAAAACTGACAACACTTATTACATGAAGGTTTTAACTGGAATACTAATATTTTGTTTTGGCATATCGCTGTCTAATCAAAGCGAAATTGTCAGTAAGCAATTGTGTCATAATTTTATCATTGTAGTAAGAAAAAAAACAGGAAAAAAATTTCATGGCAAAATTTTCTTACAAAAAGAGAAAATTTAATTTAATGCGGTGGTGCAAAATAATTCCTAAACAAAACTAAGAAAAAAGAAAATATGACGTAATGTAGTACTGTATAAAACACTGAATGATGTAAACAAATAAAGCAGGCTGTCATAAGAAATAAGTTCGTGTGAGTATTGCATTGTTAAAACGCTGTCACAAATCATAGCCATTTTCCCTATTGATTTAGACAATACGGCAACAGAAGAAGCGACAACATCTTCCCAGGTTGCTCACACCACCACAACAACAGTTGCCCAAAACGCATCTGCTACTACAACTTCCCAGATTGCTGACACCACAACAACGATTGGGCCAGACTCAACCACATCTACAACAACTTCTATAACAACTTCCGAGGTTGCTGACACCTCCACAACAACAGTTGCCCAAAACGCATCTGCTACTACAACTTCCCAGATTGCTGACACCACAACAACGATTGGGCCAGACTCAACCACATCTACAACAACTTCTATAACAACTTCCGAGGTTGCTGACACCTCCACAACAACAGTTGCCCAAAACGCATCTGCTACTACAACTTCCCAGATTGCTGACACCACAACAACGATTGGGCCAGACTCAACCACAACTACAACAACAATCATTAACGTTGTTGAAACAACAACGACAACCTCAACATCAGCTGCCCCAACATCAACCACTATACCTACTACTACAACTGAAGATAAATGTGCCGGTGTTGTCTGTCAAAACAACGGAAGCTGTGTGCAGTCACCTGGGTCACCAACTGGTTACACGTGCCATTGTAACCAGAATTACACTGGAGACACCTGTCAGTTTGGTGAGTATAAAGCTCACGTGACAAACTCGAGGCCAAGTGTATTTATTAAAGATTAATTTCTTAATGCTTTTCTACCATCATTCCCACCTTCAATTTGAACCGTGATTGCAAATTATGTTAAATATATTCCAGCTCAAAATAAATGACAACTAATTAAAATAAATCCTATATCTATGGAATTTACAACTTTCTGCTTCTTATAAAAGAACTGTCAAGTCAAAGAATATTACAAATCATACGGTTACAAAGAAACGTGCATAATAATGAAATGAAATAGATACTGAGACATGAACAATTGGTTTTCTGAAAAGATTAAATCATATACATGTACCAAGATTTTGTGACAATAAAAGTAATCCCTATGATGATATCTTTCCTGCCCTTTTGCATTTATCTTAATTGAATTTCAATCATTAATTTAGACCTTACCATTATTTTTGTGGTTATCCACTTGGGATAGAAGTGTTGATAAAGATACATTCATAATTGAAATTTCCATCATATATATAAGGCTTTTGAACCTAGGTAAGAAGTGAAATAAAACTGACAAAACCTATTACATGAAGGTCTTAACTGGAATACTAATATATGTTTTGGCATATCGCTGTCTAATCTAAGCGAAATTGTCAGTAAGCAATTGTGTCATAATTTTATCATTGTAGTAAGAAAAAAAAAACAGGAGTAGAATTTCATGACAAAATTTTCTTACAAAAAGAGAAAATTTAATTTAATGCGGCGGTGCAAAATAATTCCTAAACAAAACTAAGAAAAAAGAAAATATGACGTAATGTAGTATTGTATGAAACACTGAATGATGTAAACAAATAAAGCAGGCTGTCATAAGAAATAAGTTCGTGTGAGTATTGCATTGTTAAAACGCTGTCACAAATCATAGCCAATATTGCCTCAACATTTTCCCTATTGATTTAGACAATACGACAACAGAAGAAGCGACAACATCTTCCCAGGTTGCAGACACCTCCACAGCAACAGTTACCCAAAATGCATCTGCTACTACAACTTCCCAGATTGCTCACACCACCACAACATCAGTTACCCAAAACGCATCTGCTACTACAACTTCCCAGATTGCTGACACCACAACAACGATTGGGCCAGACTCAACCACATCTACAACAACTTCTATAACAACTTCCGAGGTTGCTGACACCTCCACAACAACAGTTGCCCAAAACGCATCTGCTACTACAACTCCCCAGATTGCTGACACCACAACAACGATTGGGCCAGACTCAACCACAACTACAACAACAACCATTAACGTTGTTGAAACAACAACGACAACCTCAACATCAGCTGCCCCAACAACAACAGTGACAACAACAACAACTACTATACCTACTACTACAACTGAAGATAAATGTGCCGGTGTTGTCTGTCAAAACAACGGAAACTGTGTGCAGTCACCTGGGTCACCAACTGGTTACACGTGCCAGTGTAACCAGAATTACACGGGAGACACCTGTCAGTTTGGTGAGTATAAAGCCCACGTGACAAACTCGAGGCCAAGTGTATTTATTAAAGATTAATTTCTTAATGCTTTTCTACCATCATTCCCACCTTCAATTTGAACCGTGATTGCAAATTATGTTAAATATATTCCAGCTCAAAATAAATGACAACTAATTAAAATAAATCCTATATCTATGGAATTTACAACTTTCTGCTTCTTATAAAAGAACTGTCAAGTCAAAGAATATTACAAATCATACGGTTACAAAGAAACGTGCATAATAATGAAATGAAATAGATACTGAGACATGAACAATTGGTTTTCTGAAAAGATTTAATCATATACCAAGATTTTGTCACAAAAAATATTTTTTTTCTTTTACTGTTAGCTGTTGCTTCATACACTCAGTGGGGCAAGTGGGGAACCTGTGATCAAAACTGTAAAGGCGGTGTAAAAACTAGAAATAGGACATGCTCTGACGCCACAGGAGCAAATCGAGGCCAGGACTGTGGACCCGACTTGCAGGAGACCATAGAATGCGAGAATCTTCCAGCATGTGTGGGTAAGTACAGTTCTTATAAATATAACACACAATCATTTGATAATCCAAAGTAATGTACATCAATATATTATTTTGATCATCGCAGGCAGTACAGTATAGTCTTTAGAGCACCAGTTTGTATTCTGTTTCGGAAATTTAAAATGATCATACAGGCAAGCGAATTTTTCTTCATTTTCAAATATAAAACATACGTACGCTGAATATGGAATAGAAAATGATCTTAGTCAAACAATAGGGTTGCCTTTCAGTAACGACAGATCCATGTGCCAGCGTCATCAATCCGTGCCTGACGGACGGAGTGAATCACACGTGCCTGGTCAAAAGTGATGGCTCCTTCCGGTGTTTGTGTCTGTCTGGCTACGTCAACGATGCCAACAACAAATACTGTATCAGTAAGTTCAACAACAAAACATACTGTATCAGTAAGTACAAAAACAACACATAATGTATCAGTAAGTACAACAACAACACATACTGTATCAGTAAGTACAAAAACAACACATACTGTAATAGTAGGTACAACAACAACACATACTATATCAGTAGGTACAAAAACAACACATACTGTATCAGTAAGTACAACAACAACACAATTTGTATCAGTAAGTACAACAACAACACATACTGTATCAGTAAGTACAACAACAACAATAACACATACTCAACACATACTGTATCAGTAAGTATGACAACAAAACATACTGTATTAGAAAGTACAACAACAACACATACTCAACACATAATGTATCAGTAAGTACAACAACAACACATTCTGTATCAGTAAGTACAACAACAACAATAACACATACTCAACACATACTGTATCAGTAAGTATGACAACAAAACATACTGTATTAGTAAGTACAACAACAACACATAATGTATCAGTAAGTACAACAACAACACATACTGTATTAGTAAGTACAACAACAACACATACTCAACACATACTGTATTAGTAAGTACAACAACAACACATTCTGTATCAGTAAGTACAACAACAACAATAACACATACTCAACACATACTGTATCAGTAAGTATGACAACAAAACATACTGTATTAGTAAGCACAACAACAACACATACTGTATCAGTAAGTACAACAACAAAACATACTGTATCAGTAGGTACAACAACAACAGCACATTCTGAATTAGTAAGTACAACAACAACACATACTGTATCAGTAAGTACAACAACAACACATTCTGAATTAGTAAGTACAACAACAACACATACTGTATCAGTAAGTACAACAAAAACAACACATTCTGTATCAGTAAGTACAACAACAAAACATACTGTATTAGTAAGTACAACAACAATTACACATTCTGTATTAGTAAGTATTACAACAATACATACTGTATCAGTAAGTACAAAAACAACAAATATTATAGCAGTAAGTACAACAACAATAACAACAAGTACTGCATCAGTATGAACAACAACAACAGCAAATACTGTAATGGTAAGTGCGACAAACAACAACAACAACAAAAATAAATACTGTTTCAGTAGTAAGTACGACAACAACAAAAATAAATGCTACCTAGCAAGAATAATAGCAACAGAATCACATTTTCAATCATGGAGTGCAACAGTTAACTGTAACAAATGCTGTTTCAGTAAACACAACCATTACTAATGTATCAATAAGTAAAAATCAACAACAAAAAACAATTACAGTATCAGTAATTTCAACGAAAATTAAATAACAAATAATGTGTGAGTTATTACAAACACAACAAATAATGCATTTATAAATAGAACAACAAAAGAACAAATATCGTAGCGCGTACAGCATCAACAGAGAGGAAACGTAAAAACCTGTATTATTATATCCTTCATCTCGTGCGTTGATTGTTGTAGACGAGAATGAGTGCACAAGAACCAACAACGACTGTAACGATGTCAACACACGTGGACTTAAAGTGGGCGTGGCCAGTTGTAAAGACACGGTGGGAAACTACTCGTGTGTCTGTAGCAGTGGGTTTACGTATGACAGCAGCGCAAGAACCTGCACAGGTACATCCTCGATAACTGTTGAGTTCGTTCCTCAAAACAAAACTATCATTTAACAGCAATCTAAAATAAGCAAGTTTAATGAATTTGAATCTTTTTTTAAAGATGTTAACGAGTGCAGTAGTACATCAACGAACAACTGTGACGTCACAGACCGTGCCACCTGTACCAACACACCTGGAAGTTTTACCTGTGCCTGTAAACCCAAATTTCAGGGAGCGGGGACCGCTGGTACCTGCAAAGGTAACCTCGTGATCAATTTGAATTATTCTGACCTGATCATATGCAAATTAATATCGGACACACATATTTATCTTGCTAATTTTTTAACGTGATAATAAGTGAAAAGACAAAAAGTATATTTTGAGATAATGAAGTCTTCTTTTTGGGCAATCATTTTCTACAAATTATATTTTAAGAATACACTTCTAAAGAGTTTGGCTCCGACTGGACGGATTTGCAATTTACTTTGCTGGTTCTAATTATAAATAGGCATTATTTACCTCCCTTTGAATGAATAGCTCTGTATACAGATTTAGGAATATGATCATTTTAAAAAAAATCTTGATTAAATAAAAATCCCAGACCAAAAGTATCCTTTATAGTCCATTAACATAAGTGTATTCATAGGAATTATGTGTGTTTGTAGTATTTATTTTCTTTCACAGTATTTATATAAATATTTACAAAAATTCACAGTGCTCTGAATCCATTTTCTTGTTTTCTTGCACAGAGATTCGGTTACTGCCTCATACTGGTCATACAAAGCTAGCCAATAGCGATGGCTTCTCCACCTACTTCTTCCCGAAATATGCTGTACCATTCGGAAGTCATCTGTACCCATCGTTTTACGTAAGATGATGCGATAAACTGGAAATTTGAAATGCTTTTCTTTTAAATTGAAACGAATAGACTTTAAAATAGTGGATAAATAATAAGTTACAAACACAAAGACATGACAAAAAACACGGCAGATATTGCAAAATATGTACTTTTACACATGCAAGAGCCATGATAATAAAATCTAAATAAAATTATATCAAATTCAAATCAAACTTAAACACACATTACGGCAGTATGGCAAATACGTTTACGTTCACATTGACAGTTCACGAGGAGTGGTCTACTACTATTTACCACAGTCACTAGTGAAAAAGTTGGTATCGGACAGCGGAAGTCCTTCACGAACCCCGCCAAATTCACCATTGATGCCACATTCCAAGAAAAAGCAGCTTTCGCCCCCTGGTGGTCGAACATGATGATAAGCTCAGGGGTGTGTTTTGTTTGTTTGTTTTTTTAAGTTTAAATGATCTTTGTAAAGAACAGTACCTAAAAATAAAAGATTTTTTTCACGATTAAGTTACGTATGTATATGAAAACAATGTGGGGAACCTGTAGTCTAACCTGCATTGTGTATTCTAGTGTTAACCAAATTAAATGATTATATGAATAAATATTTTGATGCGTGAGAATCTAGTAAAACGGTAATATAAACATTAATATAAACATTGATTTACATGTACGACTTTCTACTTAGGCCAGTGCAGACAATGGAGTATATTACAAAGAATACTCAGCGGATGTGACGTCAGAAAACACCTTCATGGTGGACAAGGCCGCAGAGATTGCTGGGTCTCTCAGCGTTTCCGGATTTTCCCCAAAATACATGATAGTGATCACGTGGTACAAAATGGAACAGAATAAAAGCCCCGCTACTCCTTCCCAGGTATGTAAAATAAAATTTAATGTTAACAAGCAAATGGTCAAATGTCGGACAAAAACAGTATCTCTTTAAATAATGCAAGTCATTATCAGATTAATAGAATCATTCATTATTACGAGTGTGGGATAGTGAAATTCCACCGAGGGGACAAGATTCACGGTCTAGGACGAGGCTATGCCGAGTCCTAGACCATGAATCTTGGCCCCGAGGTGGAATTTCATTTTCCCACACGAGTATATAATGAATGATTATTTTTCTCGCATTATATTACCTTAAAAAATGATGTTTGACAACTTTCTGTTATGACGTTCAAAAGATTACTTTCGGTATATCCCTCCGCGTGCTTCAAATAGTGCAAGTCAAAATGAGGGCATACGACAGTTTTTTAATTAAAAATATGATCAATTGTAATTAATTAAGCAACACAATTACTTAATGGATAATTTCAATGCACCATATTTACATTTCCATTCAGCAGACAACATTTGTTTACGTTTTAAAACGGCGTAGTAATACACAGTGTAAGACAGAAAAATCTCACACTGCTGTCTCACACCGGACAAACCGATCTCACACCGGTGATAATGCGAGAAAAAAGTATTCACATGTACAGCTTACGTCATAAACTGCTATTCGTGTTATACCATTAGCCACTTTTTGCTGCTTGTCATCTTTTAGTTGGTTCTGATAAAGTTTTATTAAACAGCTATTATATTTGGTCGTTTCGTTTATATATCCTGCTAATTGTGTTAAACCATTGTTGTTTTGTGACAATTAATCTATCCCCTAAGTTGTTTGACCATTACCTTATCCTATTGTCTATGTTTTTGTCTTTGTCTATCCTAGGACTATTAATTTTTCGTATTGTCTATTTGTTTTGTCTTTGCTCTACCTAAGGACTATTACTTTATATTATTGTCTATTTGTTTTGTCTTTGTTTACCCTAGGACTATTACTTTATCCTATTGTCTATTTTTATTTTGTTTTTGTCTACCCTAGGACTATTTCTTTATCCTATTGTCTATTTGTTTTGTCTTTGTCTACCCTAGGACTATTAGACAGATCCTACGGGCTGTTGGATCTTTGTTGTATATCAATGCCTTTTCATCCTTGCTCTATCATTTTGGCTGCTCGAAATACATTGTTATCCTATTGGATTTTTGAATCATGTTCTATCCTATTTGCTTTATGATCTATCCTAACAGCTTTTTAAATCGTGTTTTATCATATTGGTATTTGGCACTTTTCATCTCAATGATTGTTTCTATCATAGCATATTTATTGTACGACTCACTATCTGTACTATTGGCTCATGTTAAATCCAAGTGGCCTTCTCCAGCTCTACCCCATTTACTCGCTGCTGCTCTATCCCATTGGCTTTCTCCTGTTATATTCCATTGGTTCTCTTCATATTCTTTCCCATTGGTTCTCTCCTGGTCTATCCCATTGGCTCTCTCCTTCTGCTCAACCCCATTGGCTCTCTCCTGCACTTTCCCATGAGCTCTTTCCTGTTCGGTTCTGCCTTTTAGTGCCTGGATTTGTTTAATCCTTAAAGGATTGTTTTTTCTATCCTTTACTTTGTTTTTTATTCTGCAGACTGTCACCTTCCAGTTAATCCTGGTCACAGACTTTCTGCACACTCTCGTCAAGGTGGCGTACGAGGACAGGGAGATGAAGTGGGACGTCCTGAACTCCGTGGGTAACTACCCGGTCAGGATTGGGCTTCTGAAACAGGGGGCAACAAGTGAGGAGTACCCCTACTCATACCTTGACCTTCTAAGCAATGCGGCCAACAAATCGAAAATAGAGAGAATCGATGAAGTGACTTTTACTAACCCTACAAGGTATACAGGCTTGTTGAGACAAAAGGTTAGGAGCGCTGGATGACGCTGGTCACTTTTAGGCCATATTTAGTTCTATAGAAGAGTTACATATAAAGATATTGATAAAGTTATTTAAAACAAAAACATTTTTGAAAATTATCTCAACATAATGGTCGTACTTGCTAGGTAATTTGTTGTCTATCTAGCCTCCTCAATAGTTATTAGTAAACGGTTAGTCTGACAATTAAACTTAGTACGTCAATAGTATTTAATTCTCATTATGAATAACATAAGTTAAAGAATGGTAAAATGATAAATTGGGATATGTTTTAAAGATACAGTATTTATATCAAAAATATTCAAATGTTATTCCTGCTTTTAACATGCCATTTTGAAAAAAAAACTCTAGTATAAGCAAGGTCAGATTCTTTTTTTAAATCCACTTAGATCACAAAAAGTTAAGACCAGGGGTTATCTTTTTAAGCGGGTAAAAAACGATTTTTTAAGTCAATTACCCGCCGACCAATTTATTTGTCTGCAGTATCGGCCGTTCCTTCTACCGTCTCTCGGAGACTTCTCCAATCTCACATCCTGGTATCCAATGCTTAAACTGGATAACATCTGACGACGCTGATACCAGCAATCCTGTGGTGACATCAGAAGTGACGCAATGTCCTCCCAGCCTGTTGCAGAAGACGGACTCGCTCGTACAGTACACAAAGGCGGAAATTCCCTCTAGTGTAGAATGCTATGGTAAGCGGAGCGCCCTATCTACAACATTTACTGATCCACGCACGATGCGATGCTGCTTCGACAAGGCAAACAAAGGGTTGATTCTGGATCATGTGTTGGCCAATGGCTTTAACACGTACATGTGAGTAGAAAATGTTTACTTCCAATAGTTGGTTGTCATCTTATGTAATGTAATCTTTGAATTTTTCAATACTTCACATGACAATTTTGGTATGTTTGATTGTCCAGATCGTTTTTAGTTACAGCAAAGAATATTCAATAGAAAGAAACTTTTTACTGCTTTCTTGCGTTATATTAATAAAAAAATTATAATAATTATAATTTTTATTGTAATTATTGTTCTCTCAATCGAATAACCTCATTGAAGTGAGTTTGATTGCGTTGTTTGTAGGATTTTTTTTTGGGTTTTGTTTTGTTTCGTATTTAGCTTATGGCCTTTTTTTTGTCTATATGAAGCCATTAAAACTCATTACATTACAGTGATTAGAAATAAGAAAATAGTTTGGACGCATTAAGCGGATGTAACGCAATCACTGTTACGTCACTTCATGGAGAAGTATAACTTTTTCGAGAAAAAAATCATAAAGACAGCAAAATTTTACATGTTTATACCTGTTGTTTGCAGGCGACACTCTGGACAAGACCAAGAGAAGGTTCACGAGGCCTACGAATGGTGCTGTAACGCTAGCAACGGGTACGCCTCAAGAGCTG
Organism: Magallana gigas; assembly: GCF_963853765.1. Classification (NCBI taxonomy): domain Eukaryota; kingdom Metazoa; phylum Mollusca; class Bivalvia; order Ostreida; family Ostreidae; genus Magallana; species Magallana gigas. The sequence goes on along the minus strand of NC_088856.1, from coordinate 54,059,761 downwards.
ACGTGTGCCAGAATTTCCTCAGTCGCCGACCAGTGTGTACATCCGACGATTTTATCGCGAGCGGAGCAGGTACAGTTCAAAATGTGCACGTGTGTATCCAATATCATGCATGTGTTAGAGGTGTAAAGTAGAGAAACTCAGCAACATGTTATCCCAACGTGAATTCTTCTAATGATTTAGAAATATATATCCTATAGAAAAACCCACACTTTAGAAATTTATTGTTCCTTGGCCGTCATCCTTGGGGGAAAACCCATACTAGATTTTCCCCTGTACATTTGTACTTTATAGATTTTCCCCTGTACCTTTGTACTTTGTCGTGTGACGTTAAGTCCGTCTCCATTGTGTAGTTTGATTGCTCAAGGCAGGGGCAACCCAAACATGAGGAGTATATTAGATTTAAATACAGGATACCCAAATATCAATTTTGTTGGCAAAAAGAAGGGGAAAGTTATTTTTCCCCTTTTGACCTTAAGTGGACCCTGCAATAGGAAACAACTTGTGCAAAATGTGGATTTGACTTTATTGTTACATTGTAATTGATAACATCGACCAACTTACTTATATGAATCGATTATGCGCGAATTTAGAAAGGGAAGGGGTCGAGGAAAGGAAAGTGGAAAGACGGCCTTATTAAACTCGCGCATAAAATTTCCAAAAATGTTCCTCGAAACCCCCCCCCCCCCCCCCACCCCGGAATATTTTCTGGACCCGCGCATGTCGATTTATTACACAAAATTTTCAGCTCTCTCTCTCTCTCTCTCTCTCTCTCTCTCTCTCTCTCTCTCTCTCTCTCTCTCTCTCTCTTTACACACGCAAACTACTTTTTTACCGAAATAAAACAAGAGATGATGAAATAATTTATAAAGTTTCTTACATGTGTGATGATATTGTTATATCGACCGCTAGGTGGAGCTCTCGGAGACCCACATCTGACGACCCTAGACGGTTTGTCCTTCACCTTTAACGGGCACGGAGAGTTCATTCTTCTGAACGCATCGGACGTGCAAGTTCAAGGTCGATTTACGCCATTTATGAAGGATGGAAAGAAACAACCTGCCACCTATATCAGTTCAATTGTCGGAGAGCAGACCGGTTCTGATAAAGTGGAGATCCGACTAAATACCACAAAAGATGGCGCAGGTTTGTTATAATTGATCTTTGCCTGCTACATGTATCAACTGTGCACAACTTTTTGGGTGTTTCCGACAACCGAATCATCTTCCTGTCGGAAGGACCCGAGAAGTTTAAATTGCGAATGCTAGAAAATTATAATTATTTCTCAAATTTTATCCAACTTTTGGTATTGTGTTTTTCATTGATTTTACTTTTGATTTTCTTTTTTTATGTGGGTTTACTTGGGTACATCGTTTCTGTAAACATATAACAGTGCTAATGTATGATAGTTCGGTTAAATACAGATTGCTTTTTCATTATGTAAAAAGGATTGTTTAATTAAGAGTAATGATTAAAAAACGAGATTCTAAGAATAGCAAATAAGAATATATTTTAGCTCACCTGAGCTGAAAGATCAGGTGAGCTTTTCTGATCGCATTTTGTCCGTCGTCTGTCTGTCCGCCCGTCCGTCTGTCCGTCTGTAAACTTTTTACATTTTGAACTTCTTCTGTAAAACCGCTTGGCCAATTTTAACCAAATTTAGCACAAAGCATCCTTATGGTAATGCAAATATAAATTGCAGAAATGAAAGACATATCTTTATTCAAAGCGGAGAAAACCTCGAAACTGTAGAAAAAGGGGGTGCATTTTTAAAAATCTTCTTCTGAAGAACTTCTTAGTCAAATTCAACGCAATTTAACATAAATAATCCTTATGAAAAGGAAAATATAAATTGCAAAAATTAAGGGCTATCCTTTTTCCGAATTCGAGTTATTTCGCAAAAAAAATTGAAGGGGTGGGCTTCGATCAGTTTATAACTTCGGCGTCGATATTCCATATCTCAAAACCCTCTTTGAAGCGGCCATTTTGAACGTATGGGGAATGGGTCAATCTGACAAAGATGAATTTGGTTGTTGTGGAACAGTTTGCGTGCGAAAGGAATATTTGAAATAGGCAAGATACATTAATGCCGATTTTGTGATGTAAACTGAGATTAAATATTCCAATGCGTTGACATTTTCACCTGTGACGGTGGTTTTATCTTGTTTTGATTTTCGTTTCGTTTTCATGAATTACGGTTTGTAACTTAGGGGAACTATCGCCTGTATTTTGTAAGTTTTACGTATCAATCAAACATAAACATCGGTAAATAAGACAGCTGGCTGTTACTTGCAGAAAATAAGATACAATAACAGGTACGGTACTTTAACAACTAAAATACAAATTCTGAGGTAATACGGTATGGTTTTGGCTTAATAGTTGATTACTGCATTGTGTTTTAGGCTAGTTGTCAGTATTTTCTCTAATCTATTCAGTCTAAACGGAGATTAATTTTACTGATGGAAATACTAAGTGTGTGTACATGTAGCAGAGACATAAATAATTGTTAGCTCACCTGAGGTGAAATATACAGAGAAATATCTTTAAAAAATATTCTTCTCAAAAATCAATTGGCCAGAAAAGCTGTAACTTGTGTGGAAGCATCCTCAAAAAGGTGTAGATTCAAGCTTGTCCAAACCGTGATCCCCGGGGGTACGGTGGGGCCCCAATGGGGGGGTCAAATTTGTTGATGCATATGTATGGAGAAAAATCATTAAAAATCTTCTTCTCAAAAGCCAGTTAGCCAGAAAACCTGTAACTTGTGTAGTGTAGTGAAGATTCAAATTTTTTCAAATCATGATCCCCAGGGGTAAGGTGGGGCCACAATGGGGGGTCAAAATTTTTACAAAGGAATGCATAGAGAAAAATCTTCTCATCAAAAACCAGTGGGCCAGAACTTGTTTGGAAGCATACTCAGGTAGTGTAGATTTAAATCTTTTCAAACCATGATCCCGGGGTAGGGTGCGGCCACAGTGGGTGGGTCAAATTTTACACAGGAATACATAGCGAAAAGTCTTTTAAAAATATCTTCTCAAAAACCAATTGGCCAGAAAAGCTGTAACTTGTGTGGAAGCATCCTTAGGTACATGTAGTGTTGATTCATTCTAGTTTGTTCAAGCCATGATTTCAGGGGGTAGGATGGGGCCACCATAGGGGGTCAAATTATGTTGGTGCGTGTAATTCGGTACGATCTCAACGTACATGTAATGGTTGGGTAATGCAACATGTTCTATTAAGATGCTCAGCAATTTCAATCTAAACGGAGATTATTCTCGCTGCAAGAAATATATAACTTAAGTATATATATGATGAAAAATAAATTGAGTTTTTTCTTTGTTTTAGTGCAGTTTTCTCTTGTTTTAATTGTTTACAAGTTCCTATCATTTTACTAGCCTGAGAGATAAGCTTCGAGTTATAAGCAAGATACAGAGCTTTGCGCACAATGCTTCTATATGTTTGTACACAAAGCTGAGGTCATGCTTTAGTTTGTTTATATTTTAAATGCAGCTATGCTGAATAGGAAATACCAAGTTTAAAAATATTAAGTTGAATGTGAACAAAAACATGACTCAAAATAAGCTATGTATCTTGCTTATAATTCTACGATTGACGCTGAAATTTTGGTTGATCGATAGAAATGTCTTGCTAAAGGATGATATGCTGTAACTACTCTCTGGTGCCCCTTCTTCAACGATGAATTGCATAAAATCTGCACAAGTTTTTGATAGTTTTTCGAACACAAGTAAATGAAAACGACGCCTTTCAAACAGTTTCCATACTCCTGACATATTATTATTATGAGGATAAAAGTATTATCGGTGTTCTTAAAAAATTATTGCAACGGAAAATCATCTTCGTTTGTACATATTTGTTGTTTTTTAATAAAGATGAAAATAATGGACGGGCCTTGGTACAATAGAGCGACATGCCTGCCAATTCATTAATTTGAATTATAGCTCTTTAACATATGTGACAACATTTTTCAGTTAAGTTTATTCTTCAGTCTGCAACAAATAAATACTTATGTAATTGCAATTTAATCAACTCTGCTTCATGCTTTTTCTGTGGACAGTTAACAGAAACAATAAACCATTTATTTTCTGAATGCTACCTCATAAAAGAACTTTGGGACAAAATTAAACACTGGTTTGATGATTTACGGTTAAACGTGAATTTTGATGATAAATCTATTCTGTTTGGTAAATATCTGAACAGTGATATACATCGCTTTGAAAATCTATTAATCTTGATAGTAAAACAATATATAAATGCCTGTAAATTTAGTTTCTCTAAACAATTAAACGTAGAGGCACTGAAACATACCATTATTAACAGACTTTATGTTGAAAAATATATCCTTCTAAAAAACTGCAAATACCAAGAGTATAATAACTATTGGTCAAACATCTTCCAAAAGCTAGAATCATAGATAATTGCTTTCATCTGCTTCTATTTTTGTACCTCTCCCCTACCCCCTGCTTTATTTTTTTTCTCTATTTTTTCCCTCCTCCCCATGGGTGATTGAATCAAAATCATATGCTGGTAAATCCTGATTTATGGAAACACACTTTGTTATATGTGCATGTGTATTATGTTTGTGTCTATGCCAATGTACATGTCATACATGCATGTATTTAAGTATGTACAAGAATACAAGAGCAAGATTAATTTATAGTAAGTCAGTGAATTTTCTTTTTAAACTTATAGATAAATCACCCAATTTCTACCCCTCCCTCATCCCCTCGCCCCCAATATATACCCCAAAAAATAACAACTTTCATGACAATACTAAAATTATATTGGTGATAATGTACATTTGTGTATATACATCTGTAAAATCATATTATATCAGAGAAATGTATTAACAAAATTTATTATACCAGTAAGTGTTATATGTATTATATCACTTGTATCTGCTCTTTATTTTGTGAAAGTTGTATTTAAATAAAAAAAAAAGTTTATTCTTCAGTCAAGTGAGTAAGGATATGAAACGTCATTCGAAATGAATTCATGCCTGTAAATGACAATCGTCTATAATGGAGAAGGCCAATTAAATTTTTCAATGTTTTTGATTTGAGGAATTGAGCGCATTCATTCTGGTGCATTAAGGTACACTTTTCTTTTTTCACATATAGGATTTTTTAAAATGCAATAACTAGTAAGTAGTGGAGGGAGAAAATGTACCTTTATGCTCTTAGGTGTTTTAATCGTTTTTTAAAGTAATTGGGGGGGGGGGATAAAATAGAGGGAACTGGAAATTAACCGTGAACACCAACTGAAAATTTAGTTATTTATATATTTATATTGCATATCATCTTCTTTTCGGTAAAAATTGTATTCCATAAAGGTAAATATGTCAAAGATTAAGTATATGCAAAAATAAGTGATAATTCGGATATTTATTTTTGGTTAATCTACCGAGGGGCCACTTAGTACAATATCCTTTGAACGCCCATATAAAGCCAGTTTTGCTCATGTGAGCGATGTGGCCCATTGGGCCTCTTGTAACTATATAACATCATATCTATTTCTTGGTTTTTCCTTGTACGCCTTTCCTAAATTCAGAATGTAGCAACATGTACCTATAAGTATTCAGTTTTAGATTTAAACTTCTGCAAAGGTATATCGACTCTATAAAAAAATCAATATTTACCTCATGTTATATTTATAGCTCATCAATCAGCAGTTTATATAACAGGAAAACAACTCCGTTTTTTTCCAGGAATGAAATAAACTGCAGATGTACATGTATATATAACATATAACACTTTCATTAGGTATTATGTACATACAAATATACTACATTTACGTTTAAATAACATTAATTAAAAAAGCAATTCATTTAGTTGTTTTATGTGGGTTTTTTATTTTAAAGAGATCTTAAAGAACGGAGTAGTGCTGGATTCCCTGGATCTGACGAATGATCAGGACTGGACCAAGGTGTCCGTCAGTAAGAGTACGGACGCCTCGTCCGTCCACACCTGGAAGATGATCTTCAGTAATGGGCTGACGGCAGGCGTTCAACTCAAGAACGAAATGTTCCAGCTGGTCATTGAATCGGCCGCCCTGTACAAGAACAACTTCCAAGGTAAATCTTTGTTCAAGAGATGCACTATACTTTGAAATCATTTAATTTCACGGGGACCGATTTTCGTGGATTGTGGGTTTTTTGTTTATTTGTGGGTATGCAATTTCGTGGATGCGTCAGTTTTCAGTTTTAGTAAGAAAGATATGTTATCGTTGATGATGTAAACTCGTGGGGGAAGGCTACCCACGAATACCACGAAAATTGAGCCACTGTCCTTTACAAAAATTTAGATTATCGAGAATCAAAATTTGTAAAGGACCACTGTACAACTCGATCGACACTCGGCTGTACTATAACACAATCAACACTCCGATGGTAGCCCTCAATTTGGTTAAAGTAACCGAGGAAAGTCCGATCAGCGTTTCAACATTTATTAAGGACCTGACTAATTTTGATACAGATCGGTGATATCGGGACGGCTGTTCGATTCCGACTAATGTACAAAAGAATTTCAACAGTATATTAAACAAAATATGTATCGTGTAAAACGATAAATGAATAATAGCTTAGACCATGACACCTGAGTTAATCCCTAAGTAAATTACCTAGCCAATTAGTTCCCTTTGAAGTGTATGATGCCTGTAAATGCTTTTAGCAAAATAAAGATAAGATGTGGGGAAATTCAATTATCTAAAACTCTAAGACATTTGACGTTTTTACTATCATGAATTTAGATAAACGAGTAAATGAGATTAACCAACATTTGAACCTAACAAAAGCTTTTTCCGAACAATATAGCCATATTCAAACCCTGAGAAAGTACATGTATTTTGATTAAAATCGCGCTAAAATTTAGAAGAAAAATAAAATAAACAGAAGTAAAATATTTGACACGATACCACAATGAACTTTGATGATTCCACAGTATTATATACATTAAATGGCCGGCCAAATACTTGAACGAGGGCATCATCTAAAGTGAAGCTATGTTCAGTTGAAAGATAAAATGATACTGTATATAAATTTAATCAGCTACCCTTACCAGTAGTTAAGCCGTTTGTACGGTTCATTTCAATATTATAGTGTTGGAGAATATTGTAGTAGAGTTATTAAGCGTTTGGTTTCTGTAATTTATAGAAAAACTTGAAACCTGAAATATACAGTAAGAGTAAGACTTAAAATAATCATAAATATATTGTTCTTGTGTAGTTTATTTTTATTTTAAATCAACCACAAATTGGTCACAAATTTAGGTTAAAAAAAATAACGGTGAAAACAAATCCCGTATATGTTTAGGTTTTGGGAGTTTCAATACAAACATTGCTTTAAAAAAATAATTAATGTTAAAAAGGATTTATCCGCGTACCTAATTGAGCCATTTTAAATAAAAGTATTATTGTCAAAAGCGGTTGATCCGAAGAAATTTTAGCGTACGACTTTTAGTTCATTTTACTCTAAGATATATGATATTTTAAACCGACATTTAAATGGTTTTTTATTTTAGATCTTCAACTATAGCAAGAGTCTTCAAGCAAATTATCAAAAAATTAAAGGAATACTATGAGAGCATGAAATTAAACATCTTTTTCTCAGAAAGTTGGTTGATGAATGTCACAATAAAGATGGTAACTTTTATTTCAGGATTATTGGGCAACTTTAATGATAACCCTGCCGATGACTTTACAGCTCCCAACGGAAGTGTGACGAACTCTACCTCCAACGAGGAGGCCATCTACAACTATGGAAAAGTTTGTAAGTGTTAGAACCTATATATGAGTATCATTAGTTAGAGGGGCGTCTCTTGTTGAAATTGATATGCAATATATGTAGGCCCCATTTGTTAGGTACATGAGAATCAGAAGTAAAATGCGAAACCTGCGGTTATGACTCTTGTGTTGACTTTACACAGTGAAATTGCAAGTTACAGACAAGGGGTAAAATAACACGAAAAGTAGGTGGATGGGACATTGTAAACTATACACCGGTAAGTTATTGACATGTGATGGTGCAACATGCACGCGGTACGGAAGGTCAACCCTTTGCAGTAAAAATCGTGCCTCGTGTTTATAGTCTATTTTATAGTATAGGTACTTGTAATCAAATATAAAATCTTCATGTTTATTGATTTTAAACTTTATCTTCACTAGTTGGTGGATAAAATGAGTTTAGAAATAAAAGTGAAAGGCTCTCTTGCTTGTCAGAAATTAACGGAGACAGCCGAGCGTCTGGTTGAACGAGACTAGACTAGAGTTCGATATCAATAGTGCCTGGATCCATAAGATTTTTAGAACTGTTTTGATTACTGATACAAAGTTTGAAATCTATCTTTAAATATTACACAACATGATTCATATAGGGTTTCTCGAAATTCTTGTCGGAAAAGTCTAAAATTCATATAATAAAAAAAGTGCGTAATTCAAATGTAGACAAGAAACTAATTGCCAGATAAGTTGATTTTAAAATAAATGATAATCGAAAAAATCAACTCCCGTCAGTACTTCAGTACTTTGATTATCTTAGGGGAGTTTTAATGAAAGAGTCAGACGACACTAGTCTTAACCGTGAACTTTGACGCCACAATTAGGGGAAATCTGGTGAAATTACCAAAATCCTATCAAAATATTGCAAAGATGAAGAATGAGAACATTTCTTCAGATACTATAAACAGTTGTAACTTGCACTTATTCGGTTGAATGCTCACATTTATTTTAATCACTATAATTACGGTAATTTCCTGGAACGTACACGTAGCATCGCCTTTTTTTAAAGTGGGGTTGGTGGGTGGATGGCAGCCTCATCCCAAAAAATTTTACAGGCAAAAAAAAAAAATCATGAAAATTCTAATCCTTCAGGTCTTAAGCAGTTCAATGGTTTCCATTTATTACATGATCCAAGTCCCAAAGGGGGGGGGGGGGGAGAATTCCATGTTCTTTTAATATGATAAGCACATATTTTAAGCGTAAACCCCAAAAAAAAATTAATTTAATTTTTTATAAAAGGTGGAGGGGGCAAATCCATGATAAGTCGATTTTCTATGTGTTAATTGAAAAAAAGATTAAATATTATTTTTTAACATGGGGGGGGGGGGTCAGGATGCTCTAAAATGATTCAATTTTTCTATGTAAGTTTAAGGAAAAAGAGTCTACGGCAAAAAAAGGGGATGAACCAACGTTACAATCTTTTTAAAAGAGGAGATACAGTGCAAAGAACACTTATATTGAAATCTTTATTATTCAACAACATTGTATCTGAGATTAAACTATTGTTTTACTTATAAATAAGTAAATTATAACAAATCTTATAAACTATGAATAATGAATATTTACTGGAAAATAGGTATGTTTTATTTTATTTTGCAATCAAATTTATTTACGTTGTTAATTTTATTTTTATTGATTTATCATAATTCATTGTTTGATCACTTGCTGTGCTCGCCCCAACGGTCGCACCCTAAAACATTATTTTCAACCACGTGTAGAGTGGTTGAGCACGAACGATAACTCTGTTATGAATATCATCGTTTAATTTAAATACAGTTAGATGATGAAAAAAGACAGACCTCTTAATAGATTTTCGTGAAGGACACGATATGTAAAACGACCAGTTCTTATGAATTTTGAGAATATTATACGAACACTTAATATACTTCCACTCGAATTTTCACATGAACTGAACAAATCTCGGGGAAGTCTCGTGAACTATCATACGAGCACCTCTTGATTTATTTCATACTTAGCAACGAGATGAAAGCATTCGCAGGGGTAGAGCGACACAATTTGTAGCTGTAAAAACTCTCTCCGGGTTTTTTTATGGGACGTTTTCTGGAGATCTCAAAAAAAAGAAGAGAAAGGGCTAGTTACATTGTTGTAGCTACACCCTTTGGGATTTAGAGCTATAAAAACGATGATCATGTCATAAATCAAAACATGTTGATAATGCGTAAACAACAAAGCAACTGCTGATATTTCCTTACGAGTGTGAAGGGGCCAATCGATATCGGCCATGAATTATTCACGATAAAGGCAGAAGTCCTAGAAGCTGGTCCATGGTCAGAAAGGATATGGGAAACTGAGGGAAGGATTCTTAGGTGTCGGGAAGGACCTGAAATACGCTATCATACAATTAAAATGATCATAACTGATCGCGTACATTCTTGTCACTCCGTGCATAAATCATGCATACGTCAGCCAGAGGACAATTCAAGCAAATAAATTCAAGAAGTTAATTAATTCTTCTCCAAAAATGTTTCATTCTCTTTTAACAGGGCAGAATTCAGAGGCTACATCGTTATTTACTTATGATGGAAAGACGACGGGTGATAACGATAATTGGGGAAGCCATGTTGATGCAGATTATCAGCCTGTATTTTTCAATCCTAATTTAACTGCGATGTTCACCGACGACTCTAAAAGAACCACGGCAATCAGTACATGTAACAACGGGGCAACCACGGACGATAACCCCACACTGCGGCGGGAGTGCTACTTTGACTTCAAGGTGACAGACAACGCGGATTTAGCGTCGGCGACCTCAGATACCAAGGCCGCTCTAGATGAAACCAAGTCAACGCTTGGTAATTATTTATTGTTTTGTTTTTACTTAATCAGTATTTTATTTTCTTATAATTGCGAAAAGTTTAGATATCTTAATCAGAACGAAATTCTTGGAGGAGGGGGGTGTTGAATACAATGGAGGCAGCCATGTTAGTTTCTAATTTATTGACATACACATAAAAGACAAAACCAAAGACGGATAACTTCCGGATTTCAAATAGAAAAAGATTGAGTATGTGACATCCCTCTCTTTCCATCAAAAGCAAAATATTATGCATTTGTAATGAAAAATTGACTAGAGATTACGCAAGACTAGATTTTCATGCAAAAACAAAATACATAATTTCTAAACTCTAAATTACAGTTTTTTAATTGTTTTTGTTAATTTTTCAATGTAATAGCTATTTAACGCAACACAATGAGTCATTCAATATAGTCACTGAATTTTGCTGGTGGTCTGACGGTCCTGCCTGAGCGCGTGGTTTGGGGTTGAACTGGAACAGGTGCGTTGTTTGGTTCAGCAGTGATGTTTGCATCTTTTTCATTACTGTGGTCCAAACGGTCCTGTAACTATCACGCAAATCTTCAGGATTCACACAATTTCGCATGCCATCATTTCGCGGTGGATTCTCAGCACGGTAGTTGGTTGCGCGAAGGTGTCTTCGGTTCCTACGCAATTTCCTTCCATCTGACGACTGAACAACGTAGGATCTAGGTGATGCATGCTGTTCAATGACTTGACCAGGTTTCCATTTTCCCTCTGTGTACAGAAATACTGCGTCTCCTGCCTTAAGCGGTTCCAATCCAGGTCCTGCATGTTTGTCAAATTGGATTTTATTATTCAGTTGGCGAGATTTTAATTTGGCTGCGATTTCTTTGGCATCTAATCCAAGAGGTTTTAGCAAGGGCGCAGAGGTTGGAAGTGATGTTTTAAGTCGGCGGTTGAGAAAAAGTTGTGCTGGTGATAATCCGATGTCTAGCGGTGTGTTTCGGTAGTCCAAGAGTGCCTTGAACAGGTCTTTAGATTTCATGATGAGCCTTTTGACTGTTTGTACAGTTCGTTCTGCCTGGCCATTTGATTGAGCGTAGTGTGGACTGCTGGTTACATGTTTAAATTCGAACTCAGACGAAAAGTCTTTGAAATCCGCAGAGGAAAACTGGGGTCCATTGTCGGTAATCATTTCATCGATGAGTCCGTATTTTGAAAGCAGCTCTTTTAAGCAGTTGACAGTTGTTTTGCTTGACAGGTTTTCTAGTTTTATTACTTCGGGCCATTTGGAAAAGTAATCAACGACTAGTAGGTAATGGTGTTTCTCGTGTTCAAATAGGTCTGCAGCTAGTTTCGACCAGAGCCGATCTGGTATCTCTGGCATTAGCATTGGTTCCTTTGCATTGATGTTTTGATGTTGTGCACATAGTCCACATGACCTAACTCGGTTCTCGACATCTGTTGACATGCCAATCCAAAAGAGAACTTCACGGGCACGTGCTTTGCACTTGACTATCCCAAGATGCGATTCATGAATCTTGTCCAGCATTGAGTTCTGTAGTGCTCTGGGTACAATGAGTTTGCTTGACTTGTAGAGAAGTCCGTCCATGACAGATAGCTCATCTCTGAAGGTCCAATAAGGTCGCAAGTTATAGGAAACATTGCTTTTTTCTTCAGGCCATCCATCCAATATGGCGTCTTGTAGTTCCTGTAGGTGTTCATCATTTGCGGTTTCTTTCTGGAACTTCTCGTACATCTCTTGTGAAATTGGTAAATGAGAAATGAGGTGGATCTCATTGACATTGATATCAGGAACTAGTATTTCTTTGGTTTCAGGTAGGTATGATCTGCTCAGATGGTCTGCTAAGAACATCTCCTTACCAGGTTTGTACTTGACTTCAAGGTCATATTTTTCTAGTGCAAGTAGGAGTCGTTGAAGTCTTGGAGGTGTTTTGTGAAGAGGTTTGTGGAAAATTGACTGCAATGGTTTGTGGTCAGTCTCTATGAGTACTTCACGTCCATAAACATATTCATGAAATTTGTTGCAACCATACACAATTGCAAGGGTCTCTTTCTCAATTTGAGAGTACCTCTGTTGAGTTGGCGTAAGTGCTCTTGATGCGTAAGCAACTGGTCTCTGATTTTGGATAAGTACTGCGCCTAGTCCTTTTGAGCTAGCATCAACACTAAGTGTAAGAGGTTTGCTCGGGTCATAATACTGAAGAATAGGTGCATTTGTAGCCATATTCTTGAGTTTAAGGAAGCTTGTTTCCTTCTCTTCATCCCAGTGCCATGCTGTGTTCTTCTCCAGCAGTGTTCTTAGGGGTGCACGGACTGTAGACAAGTGAGGCATGAATTTGCTGAGATATTGGATGAATCCCATAAATGTTTGTAGATCTTTCAAGCATGTCGGTTTTACCATGTTGGATACAGCTCTGATTTTTTCTGGATCAGGTTTGACTCCTTTGCTTGTGAGTCTATGGCCAACATATGTGACTTCCGATTTTCTAAATTCACATTTTTCTGCACTGAGTTTGAGATTGTACTCCATTGCTCTCTCTAACACTCTCTTCAATCTTGCGTCATGCTCTTCCTGATTGGATCCCCACACCAGGATGTCATCAATAATGGCTTCTGCTCCCTCGACATCGAAGACCATTTGCGAGATCACTTTCTGGAACACTTCTGGAGCCGATTTGATGCCGAAAGGTAAGCGTGTAAATCTAAAGCGTCCAAATGGAGTGTTAAACGTGCATAATTTTGAGCTTTTCTCATCCAGTCTAAGTTGCCAGAATCCACTAGTGGCATCCAGTTTGGTGAATATTTTGGCATTTGGCATCTGTGAAATAACTTCCTCCACTGTTTTAAGAGGATAGTGTTCACGACAAATTGCTTTATTTAAGTCTCTTGGGTCAATACAAATTCTAATTTTGCCATTCGGTTTAATGACTGTGACCATCGAGTTAAGGTTCTTCCTGTTTCACAATAACTCCCATCTCGGTCATTCGATCCAACTCTGTCTTGACTTTGTCCTTGATTGCAATAGGTATCTTTCTTGGTGGATGTACTACTGGTCGGGACTGTTTTGTCTACACCTATAGTGTGCATGCCAGGCAAGCATCCAAGGCCTTTGAACAAATTTTCATACATGTTGCTATTTACTATGTCTTCCGGTAATGCACTAGGAGTCAAGCTGTAAATGCGTTGCACCATCTTCATTTCTTGACAAGTTTTTGCTCCAAGAATAGCTTGTACATCCTCTCTGACTATATAAAAGTCAACCTGAAAGTCTTGATCTCTGTGGCGGCATGTAAGGGAGGTGATGCCCATAGGTTTAATGAGATGTCCAGAATATGACTTGAGTGGGACATCTTTTCTCCGGATTTTAGGTTCACTGCATGTGGCTTTCAATGTTGCCAAAGACATAACATTGCACTTAGCACCTGTGTCCAACTGAAATTTTACAGGTACATTGTTCACAAGGATTGTCTCTTTCCATTCATCCATAGTCAGAGAGTTTACTTCTTCTATGGTATCGATAAATAGTTCTGATTCACTTTCAGAGTTGGTGTTGTCATCCACGTGGAGTGTGTGGAGTTTATGTGGCTTCGGTTTCATAGGCTTGAATTCCTTGTATGTAGTTGATGACAAACATACTGAGGGAAAGTGATGCTTGTTGTTACATTTTGTGCAGAGTTTTCCATAGGCAGGACATTGTCTCGGTTCGTGTACGCCACCACAGTTTCGGCATGGATATTTTGATTTTTCAGATGTTCCCCTGTTGAATTTTCCAGAGTTTCCGTGAGCATACTGAGAAGGGGTTTGTGTTTGCTTGGTAGCTACAGCATTTATTGAATTATCTTCACCATTCATTGTTTTCAACTGTGCCTTTGATATTTCCTGAGTTCTTGCAAAATTAATTGCCTTCTCAAGTGTCAAATCTGAACCCTCGTCGATACACTTAGCCCTGACTTTGTGGTCTTTAGTTCCAAACACAATGGCGTCTCTTATCATGTCATCCGCATCTTTGTATTCACAGTCTTTCACTAATAACTTAAGTTCTGTCAAATACTCCTCAAAAGTGTCCGAATCTTTTTGAACCCTGCTTAGAAACTTTTATTGGGAATAGATTTTGTTTGATTTGGGTTTGACGTGTTTCTCAAAGTTCGTATACAGTACGTCTAGTTTCTTGCTATCTTCCTCCGAGAGATCCCATGTAGAGTAAATGTCCCTACCTTTGTCTCCTATCCAGATCATCACGTAGTTGCATTTCTGGGCTTCCGATGCTTTTATAAGGGGGCCTGCAAACCAAAACTGGCAATGTTGTTTGAATGACTTCCACTGTGTAACTAGGTCGGGTGCATTCCAGTCCATCTTCGGGCTAGCTCCTGCTATTCCTTCCATTTTTCGTCTTTAAAAGGTGGCAGCGGTATGTTAACAATTTTTAAGATTGTATTTTTCTGCCGATGGCCTCTAATGATGGGCGAATTTTGTAGATTTATTCTGACACCATGTTGAATACAATGGAGGCAGCCATGTTAGTTTCTAATTTATTGACATACAGTACAGCTCACGAGTATCCCGACAAAAACACCGGCCACCGTGTTTAAAAGTCCACGCTGAGCGTGGAAGTGTCGGTACCTTTGATCTATTGTTCTCTGTTACGGCCTCGAAACAAGAAAAAATACGGTGCGACACGGTGCAACGCGATGCTACATGGACAGTTACACGGTGTAACACGCGGTATTTACCTGTGAAAAATGGAGGATTTAAGAATAAAACCTATAAAAAAAAAATAATTATTTATTTACGTTAGAGAATTAAAGAAAAAAACCAAGAAATTTAAAATAAATAAATAAAATCTTCAGGCAAGCAATAATTTAGATCTATGCGATTGTTACGGTTGATTTCTTTTGATATAAAGAACAAAAAAATCGCCCACATATTTAAAAGCGTGATCATTCAAAACACTAACAATTTCTTCTCCTTTTTAAAATTGAAATATACAGTTCAATAAGTTTATGTTTCAGTCCATTTGTAAACGTAGTAGTGATTGTAGTAGTTTGGCAGTTTCAATAGCGCGTAGAATCGTAACGGTGATCTTTTCTCGCTTATACTCAATTTAACGATATCAAATCTAAAGGGCTGTTGAAAACAATTGTACTTTCTCAAAATAATATAATTATACAGCTTTATACATGTATTTAGTTCATTTTCAAATTTTCTTTCTATTATACCTATGTGTGATGTACTTGTACATGTAATACCGGTACATATTCATAGCGTGTAGAATCAGTGGATCGGTACTAGATAATTTTTTATTTCATCTATATCAAGCCACTTTTATTTAGACATCATTTGTGTTCCAAGAAACTATTGCAATAATTACTGTTTGGTTGTTTAATAATCGTCATAAGAGAGAGAGAGAGAGAGAGAGAGAGAGAGAGAGAGAGAGAGAGAGAGAGAGAGAGAGAGAGAGAATATGGGTTAGGCTTAACTTTAAGTACATTTAAGTTGTAATTCACTTAAATATGATAGTTTTAATAGTTTCCATTTATATTGAACCCCCTTTTCCCTAAATTGCACATTGTGATAGAATTCATGCAGTCAGAGTCCACGTGCTACTCCTTTCAATCAAATCAGCCCACGAGCTACACCACGTGCTCCTTCCATGATAAGGAAATAATGTCGTTGTATTGTTCTTCAAGTCCGAAGAATAGAAAAATGTTTAACAATGAAGTAATTAGTGTTTGAATTGTTTTGATTCTTTATTCTTATACTGCATGTACGAGTGTTGAAATACTGCGTTGTTTAATAAACTCTCTCTCTCTCTCTCTCTCTCTCTCTCTCTCTCTCTCTGAGTGTATGTCACTGTGTGAAAACAATTTTGAATTATTAGAGTTTTATTTGTATGAATTTAATTCATTTATTTTAGGCTCATGGTTTCAATAACGATTTCAACATAATGGCAAAAAGTTTGTACAGTACACGGTGTAATAAAGATTTATCGGTGAAAATTTCGACGCTATTTCACATCACACATATTACATTGAAAATAAACTAAATATGGCTGTGTTTGTTCTAAATACTTGCAAAAAGGCATTATCTCATTCATCTATTTAACAGTTTCATTTAATCAGGTTTTTTTTCGTACATCAATGTACCCGGTAAATGATTTTTTATCGCAGGTTAATACTTTGTGAAATTCCCGCATGTAGACTTGCTGAATTGTCCCACGGATCCACGCGCCGATAGTCTTACAATCATGTACATGTACATGCAGTTGTTTGTGTACATATCTACAGACAGTTCTTTTGTTTTTTAGAGATTAAGAAAAACCATGAAACTAACAAAGTAGAATTAAGATATATTCAGACTATACACACGACCGGTTGTGATGAGTTACCTAACAGGTGTCCGTGGAAAGGTGTGAATAACGGCATCCCGTGTACACCTGTTTAAGCGTCCAAGTATACAGAGTTAATTGTAAAATACAATGATTGCTAAAAACAAAGAAAGACAATAACACCTGTTGTGTATAGAACCCAAGATGAAAGACAATGCTGTGTCTCTGATCAGCTTCCGTACACGTGTATCGTACGAGTGATTTTTTGTTCATGTTAAATCACGACGCTATTACCAGCTATACGGAAAATAAAGTTGAAAGTTATTTTATGAAACGCGTGTATTTGTTTTTTTATTTCAATGTTTGAATTTAATTTGCCAAGAGTTTGTTCATGTATTTATCTATAATTTATCATTTAAGAGTGATTTTTTAAAAATTTATTGCTACATAAATAGCTGAGTATATTCGAGTCACCGGTATTATGTATTTAAAAAAAAACATGATCTGAAATGTTTTCATTTCTCTTTTTTTTTTTGGGGGGGGGGGGGTGTTTAAAGTTAAACTGTAAATTAATTGATAAATCAAAAGGTGTTCTATTTTCGGGTGTTTTCAGATAACAGAAAATAAGACGGTAAGCTCCCGACATTTTGATCGGATCGTCAGTTACATCACATCTGTTAAGAAAAAAAAAACATGAATAAAATTGATTTGAGTTTTGATAATATATCAATTGATTGATAAATATGTTTGGTAAATTTATTTGAATTTATTTAAGAAAAAAATGAATTAAAAGGTACACATTTACGTCGAGTTTTCAGATCACAAAAAATTAACTTCACGTTAAAAGCCCCGACAATTTTCTGGGTCCGCGTACCTTAAATCGACATTTTTTTTTAATTTGAAAAGGTTTTTTATATTTCAACCCTTGTTTAGCCATAATTTTTGTATTTGTAAACATACGCTATTTTTATCATGGTCTCAGGTAACGATATCCACGGAGTGACACTGTGGCCACGGAGTTACTCGGGCGGCCACGGTGCGACACGGTGCTTTTTCTTGAATTTTCCAATATACATACACGGTGTCACACCGTGTACACGGTGTGACACAGACCGTTTTTCACCGTGTTTTTTCCACGGTGGGTGTCGGGATACTCGTGAGCTGTACTGTACACATAAAAGACAAAACCAAAGACGGATAACTTCAGGATTTCAAATAGAAAACAATTGAGTATGTGACAGGGGGTTTACAAAAAATAAAGAAGTAAAGATGAAAGCTATTTCAAATGAGTTCAAACTCAACATAATTTAATTCTTTATAGATTTATTCAATATATCAGTTTTACATCAATTACAACAAACAGAAATAACATCAACAAAATATAAAATAAGACTATATGTAAGCAGATTCTCTCAATTGATTTTACAAAATTTTGGAAAATTCTATAGTTTACGTATGAGTTGAGACTTTCAAAAAGAAAAGCATAGAGTACAGTAGATGCCTTTACATAGTTCAATATATTGTAATTTGTTTCTCCTGAGGAATGTACCCGATATTACAATTTATAGTAATACATCCTGTATGCTACAATTGAAATGAGGGTATTCAAATGGTACTGTTTTTCTATTTTGTTCATTAAAATGATTTAACATTTAAAGTTTTATCAGGTCATAATCAAGACGTTGATTTACCGGAATTCTGGGGTTTGCAAATGTCCTGAATTAACCCTAACCCTAACCCTAATATTTGTAAGATATGATATTAAGAATTTTTTAAATTTCAGCGAACTACCCACCGGAAATCGCCAATGGGAATGTGACTATAGAGGTGTCGGTTGGGGCGACATACTCACTACATCTAACGGCTACCGACAAAAACGCCGGGGACATCATCTTCTTCCTGATAAACGATGACGCCCCTTCCGGTCTCCTTGTCACCAACGACACTCACAATTTAACATGGACAAACATCGCTGACCTTGAGACGGCCAAGATCCAGGTCACTGTGTCAGACGGGAAGGCGCAGTCTCTATGGACGCCCAAGATTGAATATTGTAAATGCCAGGTGAGTAGATTTAATGATTTACTTCACTATTATAACTAATATTTAAATCAAGGCCTATGTTTTAGAAAACTACTTATTGACAAGCACTCTGTTATATTTTGTAAGGCGATGTGACTTGTACCTGTATCATGTATTCAAGTAACATTTCTAGTATTACCGCACCTTAACCATGCACTCTTTAGTTGAGTTGTATTTCAGTCGTTGTAGGTGATGAGTGTTTCATTGTTTAATATATCTTTGTAGAACGGCGGGGGCTGTGACTTCAGTGTGAGTAGCAGTGACCAGTTCCTGCTGGTCCCCTGCGTCTGTGTGACCGGATATACTGGGCCATTTTGTGAGAGGGACGAGGATGGGTGCGCCGACAACCCGTGCTGGCCCGGGGTGGACTGCACGGACGTCCTGGCACGTGATCTCAGCACCACCCCCGCGGGCTTCAAGTGCGGATCGTGTCCGACTCATTTAGAGGGGGATGGGATCTCCTGTACAGGTAATTAATGAAAAAAGTTATATTATTTACTGGTATGTTGAATAAAGAATCAAAAGTTGACACCTACAGTACAGTTCATAACCAACTTAACACCAGACTAAACCCCAACTAAACCCCGCGTTTATTTTTGGGGTTTACTTGGAGTTTACTCTAGGTTAACTTTTCGAAAATTTGGGTCCACTCGGGGTTTACTTTGGGTTTACTCTGGGTCCACTCTAGAAAGTCCGAAGTCAACCCAGAAAGTAAACCCAGGGTTTAGTTGGGGTTTACTTTCTGTTAGGTTGGGTCTGATCGGTACTGTAACAACAAAAGAAGGAAGCATCTCTCTCCATCCCAGTAAAGTTGTTTACCCTGCATTATTCTAACCAATTTAGAAAATGACCTTACATGTACTCTGAGCTGACCTTCTTGTTATTCAAATCATTTATATAACGTCATCTTTTGTTAATCCAAGTCCAGTAAATCGCAAATCAACCCGTCTGGTTAGTTACCAGTAGCTGTCCAGTATGCTACAATTCTATGATCTTTAAGTTTACTTACTTTCTCTTTAAAGACAAGGACGAGTGTGTTAAGAACTCTCCCCCTCCATGTTCTCATAACTGCACCAACATAGAATTCGGATTTACTTGTTCTTGTGCCGAGGGATACGTGCTGGGGGCGGACGGCAAAACGTGCACAGGTAAATACAAAACTACAAGGTAAAATAGAACTGCTGGTAAAACAGAATCAAAGATGAATACAGAACCACGGGTAAATACAGAACCATGGGTAAACACAGAACCACGGGTAAATGCAGAACCAGGGGTAAATACAGAACCAGGGGTAAATACAGAACCACGGGTAAATACAGAACCAGGGGTAAATACAGAACCACGGGTAAATACAGAACCACAGGTAAATACAGAACCACGGGTAAATACAGAACCAGGGGTTATTTAAAATACAGAACAGCAGGTAAATACAGAACCACGGGTAAATACAGTACCAGGGGTAAATACAGAACCATGGGTAAATACAGAACCAGGGGTATATACAGAACCACGGGTAATACAGTACCACGGGTAAATACAGAACCACGGGTAAATACAGTACCAGGGGTATATACAGAACCACGGGTAAATACAGTACCAGGGGTAAATACAGAACCAAAATTAACTGTTGTATACGCTCTTAAAACGCTTGATAGCGGGATCTCTACCTTAGTGTAATTAATGTAACATCACATTGCAAACTCAAAGTATTTAAAATGTTACAAAGAAAAAGATGACCATGTGATGTTTAGATACATCAAATGTAAACTTACACTGACTAACTGACATGCTATACATTCTACGATTTCAACGGTTCTTGTCGACTAATTACAGATAAAGACGAGTGTACAACTAACGCAGACAAGTGTAATGACGTCACGACCACCTGTCTGAACAGCGTGGGGGGATACTCTTGTCCCTGCAAGACCGGCTACCAACGGGAGACCACTTACACCTGTACAGGTGGGTATCTGACAGAGACCATGAAATATATATCAAACAAAGCTTAACCAATCCGAATGCAGTAGGGACGTAATTTCGTGAATTTTCGTATACATACAAGAGGAATATGACATTATAGCTCTAATTTATTAATTCGTGGGGGATGTTAATTCGTGGAAGAGAGGTACCCACGAATTCCACGAAAATTGAGCCACCACGAAATCTAATGATTCCACAGTATATTGGTCCTAACTGACTGTCTGTTGTTAATTTGCAGATGTTGACGAATGTACCAACTCCTCTAATCCATGTCCAGCCAATTCTCGCTGCCAAAACTCGGTCGGAAGTTATGATTGTGTTTGTAACTATGGTTACAGCAAAAATACGCAATCAAACACGTGTGAGGGTAAGCTTAATTAAGAAATCAAACGATGTTGATTCAGGCTTAAGTTTGTTTATTAAATGCAAAATGTGTGTCATAATTTCGGGGGGGGGGGGGGGGGGTTCTGGTTGTTTTAATGAATTTTGAATCCCCATAAAAGACATTTTCAGGGTAAAGATATTTGTATAATTCATTGCATCAAAGGGGGCTCATGACGTGTTATGGGGTATATCATTATAGTTGCATAAAAGTAACCTTTTCTGTATCACAGAAATAAATGAGTGCGCTGGTACCAACAACTGTGCCCAGAGATGCGTGGACGGGATCGGAACGTATACATGTGCTTGCAATACTGGATACAAATTGAACACAACAGACCTTGTCAGCTGCCTACGTAAGTGTGACCAATCAACAGAAAGAACCAGATAATCTCATCTTACTAAGTTACTGTAGTCAGTTAATTTACAGTACGCAGTTCCTTACGATTTACAGCTCGAAATACTTTTATTTTTAAAATCCAGAAATGGATTAATTGCCAGCATGCAATATCTTATATTTACAGATGAAAAAATTTTTTTATTCTTTACTTAGATGCTGAAATTAGTCAATTTTGAAAAGCAATTATATGTATTTTTACAGCGGAAAATGAATGCTCAACCGAGGAGAAGAATACTTGCGATGGCGGAAGTGAAACTGCGTCATGCGCAGTGTCTAATGGTCAGGTGTATTGTGGTTGTCCGTCTGGTTACGCCTTAAACGCCTCAAAATACTGTATAGGTGGGCTTAGTTGATATAACTTGTGATCATGATTATCAATTCCGTTGTATCATGTGATACATGTATATTAACTATTTCTTGTTCAAATCATGCTAGTAAAAAGGCATTTGAATTGGTTCATAGATTGTTTTAAACACTGCGCACAACAGGTGAATGTGTCAAATTTTGCTTATAATTTGCATATTTCTTTTTTTATTGTAGACATTGATGAGTGTGCTACTAACGTGGACACTTGTGTAGACTCTAGCAGCACGTGTGTTAACACTCCTGGGGCGTTCCGATGTGACTGTAAGACCGGATTTAACAAACTCAGCGATTTTATCTGTGCAGGTAAGACAGAAATGTCAGATTATTATATTGTTTTGATTGAAAACATAAAAGTATGACCCCCCCTGATTAATATATCATTTAACAATAAAATAGAAATTGTCAGCCAATATATTCATTAAAACTCTCTCAATTCATTTTGAAATAGGTTTTACCAAACTGGGTTAATGTTGATTTCAATTTAATTTTATTTGATGCCTTTTTTAGACAAAGATGAATGCACATTAAATACAGACACCTGTGTGGCACCTGCCACGTGTCAGAATAATGATGGCAGCTTCACATGTTCTTGTCCCGTGGGGTACACTAAAGGGAGTGATGGCAACAGCTGCACAGGTAAACATTGATTGCAGGTATACTGTGAACGCACCCATTACATTCCAGTAATACAGTACACCAAAGATAATACTGTAACTACAAGATTACAGTAGTGCTATAATCTAAATATATCTGTATAATTATAACTGGAAATTCCTGTAATACTGTAAACCAAAGATTCCTCTAAAAATGTAAACCATAGATTTTAGAAATATTGGAAACAAAGATTCCTGTAACAGTGATACCAAAGATTCCTATAACACTGGAAACCAAAGATCCCTGTTGTCCTGTAAACAAAGATCCCTGTTATACTAAATCCAAAGATTTCTGTATTGTTGTAAGCCTAAGATGTCAGTTATACTGTAAACCTAAGATCTCTGTAATATTGTAAACCAAAGGTCCCGGTTATATTGTAAACCTTAGATTCCTATAATGCTGTTAATCAAAGATTTCTGTTATACTGTAATCCAAAGATTCACGTATTGTTGTAAACCAAAGATTTCAGTTATACTGTAAACCAAAGATTCATGTAAAATTATTCACTAAAATTCATGTAATATAGAAAACCAAAGATTCCTCTAATACTGTAAACCATAGATTTTAGATATATTGTACATCAAAGATAACTGCAATATTGTAAACTTAGCATTTTACTAATACTGTAACCTGAACATTCTAGAAAGATTGTAAACCAAAGATTCCTGTAATACTGTAAACCATATATTTTAGATAGATTCTTGCAATGTGTAAAGCAAAGATTACTGCAATATTGTAAACTTAACATTTTACTAATACTGTAACCTGAACATTCTAGAAAAATTGTAAACCAAAGATTCCTGTAATACTGTAAACCATATATTTTAGATAGATTCTTGCAATGTGTAAAGCAAAGATTACTGCAATATTGTAAACTCAACATTTTACTAATACTGTAACCTGAACATTCTAGAAAAATTGTAAACCAAAGATTCCTGTAATACTGTAAACCATATATTTTAGATAGATTCTTGCAATGTGTAAAGCAAAGATTACTGCAATATTGTAAACTTAACATTTTACTAATACTGTAACCTGAACATTCTAGAAAAATTGTAAACCAAAGATTCCTGTAATAATGTACACCATGGATTAAAGTCAAAACCCAAGCAAAGATCCTAGTACAACTCTAAAATAAACTTTATTTGCGCGCTATAAACTTTGCAGGATATTTATATTTTAGAGCCCCTTATTGTCTAACGATATTATATAATTCTTTTTAAGATATTAAATGTAGACTTTTTATCACAAAAGCTATTTTTCAGTAGTCAACAGCAACTATAGTCTTTGCAAATAAAAAAAGGTAATAGTTATTCTAATTGCTAATCTGCATGTTAAATTTTCTTGAAGACATTGCATATAGTATATTGTTGTGGGAATGTACGGTATTCTTACTTTAAACCAACTTCTTTTCTTTTTTATTCTTATTCTAATTAGGGCCCCGCAAGGATTTGCGGGTGCCCTATAGTAATCACTCTGTCCGTCCGTCCTTCTGTCCGTCCGTCCGTCTGTCACTCTTCCGTCCACAAATTTCCTGTTTTTTTCTAATAACTTTTTTTATGGTTGCCCAATCAAGTTCAAATTTGGTATGGTAGTTCAGTAGGCAGAAATACATATTTTGATGCTAAGTTTGGTTCTCTATGTCTTCTGGTTTGGAGCTGGGGTGGTGGGGTAGATTCCTAACTATGCATAAGAAGAATGGGCAAAGAGAGATAACTGCTGAGAATGAATGGGCAAAGAGAGGAGATAACTGCTGAGAATGTTACCATTGTATACATGGAAGGCTGTGCAATATTTGTCCTTTGGGATTAATTAACCTTCCACAGGAAGAAAATCCTAAGCTTTATCTTTATCTGTCACATTGAGATTAATTACTGCACTGCCTGTGTCTGCAAATGAACTTTGTTTTGAAGTTAAGGTCAATTTTGAATGATGTGTAGTATTGTGTACATTCTTTGAAATATGGATTTGAAATATAATATTCATATTTTTTTTGGTTAAAATACCGTACACAATGATTTATGATAGTTTTATTGAATAGAGGCAAAGCCTAGGTATCATTGCATTGGTATCAATTCTTTGTTTTTTTAACAAATTTTATTTCATCCCATGTTAACCCACTTTATCCCGTGGATATGACTCATTGGATAGTATTGTGTACATTCTTTGAAATATGGATTTGAAATATAATATTCATATTTTTTTTGGTTAAAATACCGTACACAATGATTTATAATAGTTTTATTGAATAGAGGCAAAGCCTAGGTATCATTGCATTGGTATCAATTCTTTGTTTTGCCTAGGCATAATGAAGTAAAAATAATGTAGAGTTTTATAAACAGTGTAAACATTGATTGCGGTGTATAAAATATGGGATAAATAGAATCTCATGATTTGTAGTATAATATGATTTTTATCCAACTTGTGTGTTTTATCCCCTCACTAAGGCTCAAGAAAAAAACACTTTAATTGTTGGATGAAAATCATATCCAACTACAAATCACGAGATCCTATATATTCCAGTTCTTTACATCTTCTGCCGGGCATTTATTTTTCATCATTGTTAATATAAAGAGGATGGAATTCAAAGTTTTTTTCACTTCTCTATATTAATTGTCATAGCGGGGCCCTTCCTGACTGGTCAGTTTTCTAGTTTTTAATCTTATTTTTATTCTTTTCTTATACTGAATTAACAGTATATAAATATACTTTCGTTCTCTTTTGTTTTTAGATATCGACGAGTGTGCGTCCGCGGCCACCCACAGCTGTGACAAAGAGCACGGACGTTGTACAAACACCGCCGGATCTTACACGTGCAGTTGTAACAGTGGATTTACTGGCGATGGGTATACATGTGCAGGTACGAAATATAATACTAATAATAACTAGACGCTCGTTGCAAGCAATTAAAGGTCTTCCGTTTGAGTGCACCATGAAGTAGACAATAGGGATAGTTGTTCTTTTCTATCATTTCTTAACGCTTCATCAAATTCCTTTGAACCCTCTATTAAAATTTCAATAGATATATAATTATACCTAGATTATACTTTAAAAAGTCGGTATTATTGTGATTTTTGATAAAATTAAAATAGAAATAAGTAAAATCTATGATTTCTAATATAAAATCATAAATCTTATCCCAACTAAGAAATAGGAAATATTTGGAACTCGGAGACTGAACCCGCCACTCTAACAACTGAGCTATGCGGACTCTCGCTTCAGGACTTTGTAGCCCAAAATCTCGTGAATGCGTGAATCGATTTAAAATCAAATTTCATATTCGGCCCAAAAAATGATTAAAAGATTTCTTACAAATTTTGTACTAAATAAGGTCGTTTAAAAACGGAAGCCTTTTTTAATATAAAATAATATATTTCTACCAAAAACCAATCTTATCACTCTAAAGCGCTTTCCTTGGCTTTGAATTTGGTGAATATCCAAGCAAAACTTTTGCTCCTTATAATACATTGCGTTTATATCTATTAGCTTATTGTATATGGAGAAGTATTTTTCAGGTATAATTTATTCTATTGATAAGCGCAATAAGTGGGAATTAAAATTTTATGAAATATGTTAGTAATGATATATATAAAAATTTGGTATTTACGATCATGGACTGGGTGTATGTGTTGCAGATAAGAATGAGTGTGCATCTGGAAGCACCAATCAGTGTGAACAGACGTGCATCAACAATATCGGTAGCTACACGTGCTCTTGCTTCAGGGGCTACACACTGAACGCTGACGGGAGACGATGTAACGGTGAGTCAAAAAAGAAAAATCCTGGCAGACGTACTAACCTACAAACTGACAGACTGATTAACAAACGGACAGAAAGACAGACAGACTAACATACAAGAAAACAGACGGAAAGACAAGTAGACAGACAGTAGAGGAGACACAGTGGATGTGGACTTACTACTAACTATCTGATAGATTTCAAACGGGGGAACTTGCATTAAAAGGCCTTTGTGCAGGTTAGAATACTTATGGCGAAATAAGCATTTGCAAAGATGTTTCAAAGATGTTATATATATATATATATATATATATATATATATATATATATATATATATATATATATATATATATAAAGTAATTGTTGTGTTCCAACCTGGACGAAACAAAGTAAACATATTTTGTAATGAAAACGTACTTGCATTGAGCTCTTAAAGTATAATTATTTGTCAACAGATATTAACGAATGCTCAGAATCGGCTGCAAATGGTTGCTATGACAACAATCACTGCGAAAATACAATTGGCGGATACACTTGTTCCTGTCCAACAAATTTCGAATTAAAGGGGGACGGTAAAACATGTGAATGTAAGTTTGATATAATATTATGATAGCAGTGAAATTTGATGTCTGAAATATTGTAAACTTTGTTGTCTAACAACTGATGGTCATGGAAGCCCATTGGATTTGTGCCAATGAGAAAAACATATCATCTGCTGGCCTTCACAAAATCATCTTGCGACCAGCATATTATCTTCAGGGGCTCTATAATCTGGTGACCGCCACAGAATCATCAGGGGAACTATGATCTGGTTACCACCATATAATCATTAGGGGCACTATAATCTGGCGACCGCCACATAATCATCAGGGGAACTATAATATGGTGACGCCACATAAACATCAGGGGAACTATAATATGTTGACGCCACATAAACATTAGGGGCACTATAATCTGGCGACCGCCACATTATCATCAGGGGCACTATATTATGGTGACGCCACATAAACATTAGGGGCACTATAATCTGTCGACCGCCACATTATCATCAGGGGAACTACAATATGGTGACTGCCACATAATCATTAGGGGCACTATAATATCGACCGCCACATTATCATCAGGGGAACTACAAGATGGTGACTGCCACATAATCATTAGGGGCTCTATAATCTGGTGACCGCCACATTATCATCAGGGGAACTATAATATGGTGACTGCCACATAATAATCAGGGACACAAAAATCTGGCGAATGCCACATAATCAACAGGGGCACTGATCTGGTGAACGCCACATAGTTATCGGGGGCACTGATGGGCTTATGACCTTCCTGTACTGTATATAACCCATCTATATTTTTTTATTGGTTGACGTGTAAACCTGAATGCTTTACTTGCAGCCAAATTTCAGTGTGCCAGCAACCATGGCTGCAGTCACACCTGTGGTAAGATAGGCGAAGTGGATACTTGTTCTTGTCCTGCAGGGTATGAACTTGATGGAACTAAAAAAAATTGTGTGGGTAAGTAATTACATAGAACCAACAACACAGACACTTAAAGTCTTTGGGTGGTGCTGAATCAGTCATTCAGATACTAGTAGTCTTTGGGTGGTGCCGAATCAGTCATTTAGATACTAGTAGTCTTTGGGTGGTGCTGAATCAGTCATTCAGATACTAGTATTCTTTAGGTGGTGCTGAATCAGTCATTCAGATACTAGTAGATTTTGGGTGGTGCTGAATCAGTCATTTAAATACTTGTAGTCTTTAGGTGGTGCTGAATCAGTCATTCAGATACTAGTACTCTTTTGGTTGTGCTGAATCAGCCGTTCAGATACTAGTATTCTTTGGGTGGTGCTGAATTGGTCATTTAGATACTAGTAGTTTTTGGGTGGTGCTGAATCAGTCATTTAGATACAAATAGTCTATGGGTGGTGCTGAATCAGTCATTCAGATACTAGTAGTCTTTGGGTGGTGCTGAATCAGTGATTCAGATACTAGTAGTCATTGGGTGGTGCTGAATCAGTCATTCAGATACTAGTAGTCTTTGGGTGGTGCTGAATCAGTCATTCAGATACTAGTAGATTATGGGTGGTGCTGAATCAGTCATTTAAATTCTTGTGGTCTTTAGGTGGTGCTGAATCAGTCATTCAGTTACTGGTACTCCTTGGGTTGTGCTGAATCAGTCGTTCAGATACTAGTATTCTTTGGGTGGTGCTTAATTGGTCATTTAGTTACTAGTAGTTTTTGGGTGGTGCTGAATCAGTCATTTAGATACAATTAGTCTATGGGTGGTGCTGAATCAGTCATTCAGATACTAGTAGTCTTTGGGTGGTGCTGAATCAGTCATTCAGATACTATTAGATTATGAGTGGTGCTGAATCAGTCATTTAAATTCCTGTGGTCTTTAGGTGGTGCTGAATCAGTCATTCAGATACTAGTACTCTTTGGGTTGTGCTGAATCAGTCGTTCAGAAACTAGTATTCTTTGGGTGGTGCTTAATTGGTCAGTTAGATACTAGTAGTTTTTGGGTGGTGCTGAATCAGTCATTTAGATTCAAATAGTCTATGGGTGGTGCTGAATCAGTTATTCAGATATTAGTTGTCTTTGGGTGGTGCTGAATCAGTCATTAGATACTAGTAGTTTTAGGTGGTGCTGAATCAGTCATTCAGATACAAGTAGTCTATGGGTGGTGCTGAATCAGTTATCAGATATTAGTAATCTTTGGGTGGCCATATGTTATCTTATGAAATAACCAAAAAAGAACCGTTTTTGATGTAATAATTAGCAAACCATTTAGTTACCTGAGGCAGAACCAGTAAAGAAGTATATGTTGAAGAGAGAATGTATATATCTGACGTTTTCTCTTCCAGACATTGATGAATGCAGCAGTGACGCACTACACCGCTGTCTGGCTGCTAACAATGTGTCGTGTAGTAATACAGTGGGGTCCTATGTCTGTAACTGTGTCAGCAGCCAGTACGTTAAATCCCAGGACATCGTCTGTGTGGGTGAGTGGTTGTCATAGCGATAATATCCCAGCACAAAGTCCAAAGTACACAAAAGATGGGATGATTTGTTAAACGATTCATTTTGAAAAAAACTTACTAAGTTTTTTTTATATCAAATAGGTATATGTTGTTAAAGGCATTGTCTAAAATACATGTAGA
Organism: Magallana gigas; assembly: GCF_963853765.1. Classification (NCBI taxonomy): domain Eukaryota; kingdom Metazoa; phylum Mollusca; class Bivalvia; order Ostreida; family Ostreidae; genus Magallana; species Magallana gigas. Next base: position 54,030,079 of record NC_088856.1, on the reverse strand, counting down.
TGGTTTGTTTTGTTAAATGAATTTTTGAAAAGATATGGGGTTTTGATATTGTACAGAAATGTTGCATCAAATAAGGTTTCGAAATGTTTATATCATAGTTATGAGAAATATTCACGGAGGAAAAGAAAAATGTTTTAATGGCACTGTAATACATATGACTGTAATGTTTAAACGGATTAAAACAGAGTCTATGAATCAATGAATGCTTAAAGGATGATTTATGGAGGATAGCATAACAAAGACAAGATGTCAAAAGTCTGCCTTTTGATTGGTTCATAAAACTGAGGATTTTGAAAAAAAAAACATGGTACAAATGGATAACTATATATTTCATTAGGTTTAGGACAATATAAAGTGGGTTTTTTTTAAAGCAAGCAATTTTTCTATGATAAAACAAGCATTGTTTTGGTAAAAACGAAAGCCAATAGCATTTTTAGAAGTGATGAGTCGAGATAGATTTAGGGACCATTTTTTCATAAAAAAAAATATAAAAAAAGACGTGCATTGCATTATATCGTCATGACCAACTAAGATTCATATTCAATCGTTTTAAAACGGTCCGTAAAACTTTTATCAAGATATGCAGGTGAAGTATGTTTGTGTCGAAATTTTAAACGCTGACGAATGAGATATATATCCTTAAAATTTGAGACGCTGACAAATATATTGTTATATATGTATAAAAGAAAAAAATTTAAAACTCCAGATGCTGACAAATATTTCATTTCTTTCTGTTGACGTTTGAGATGCTTACAAATACATGTATGTCCAAAAATAAAATATATATTTTTAAAATATTGAATTCCTGATGCTGACCAGTAATTAATTCTTTATCGTTGAAATTTGAAATACTGACTAATGTTTGAGATTCTTTTTTACATTTGTGTTTGAGTTACTAACAAATAAGTCCAAAAATTATATCCTTGAAATTCTAAATATGAGTTTAAATTGTTGATATTTGAGATGCTGACAAATATGTTATTTTTTTCATTTTTGAATTTGTAGATGCAGACGAGTGTACGCTGGGGACCGCTAACTGTCCCTCTAACTCCCTGTGTGTCAATCGGGACCAGGGCTTTGACTGTAACTGTGTCAGTGGGTACACTAAGGTCGGCGATACCTGTCAAGGTAAACCATTAGTATTCTTCTTATTGGGTTAGGATGAGGGGCATGTTAATATAAGTACTACACACATCCAAAATGCAAACAATCAGTGATATCTTGAGTTTCCATGGAATCCTTGATTTATGATGTTGGGTGTGTTATAAGCTACAAACAGACCATTTATATTCCTGTTTTACATCAAAAGATGTTTTCATTTAAGGATAGCGTTTTCTCAGATTTTCTACTTATCAAAATTGTAACCTATTAGTAATTATGTCCTTTTTATAAAAGTTCGATATTTTTCACATTAAAAAAACTGGGACAGTGGTCTTCTTTTGTAATGGCCGATGAATATTTTAATGTTCAATGTCGTACGTTGGAAGGTAACTGTCTAAAATCAGACTTTCTTCTTATAAAACTGCTGTTGAAATTCAAAGTGGTTTGAATTTATGTAAGCATTTATCACTTTATTTTCAGATAATAATGAGTGTGATGGTTCCAACGATTGCAATTCCGCGCTAGGAACGTGTACTAACACCCCCGGGGCTTACAAATGTGCATGTAAAGCCGGTTATACGGGGGACGGTAGAACCTGCCTAGGTAAGAATGTCTGTCCGTCCGTCCGTCTATATGTACCTATCTGTACGTCTATTAGTCTGTTTTACTCTGATGAGGTCATAACAGTAAGGGTTCAACTCTGAAAAACGCCGAAACAGACTGTGAAAATGCCCAATGATGCCAAAATATGTAACATACGTTAGTCGCAAGTCCGTGCTTCAGTTTAAGAAGTTTTTGAGGTGGTAAAAACTTTGTTTTTGACATCAAACTGCCTGATACTAGATTATCAGTAGATATATTTTCCAAAGATTCTACATTGGTCCGTCATCTGTAAACGGAGAGGTGTATATTTGTATACGGTAAAGAAAATGGAATTCAAACATGGAAGAGCACACTTTTGCCTCTCGAACTATTGTGAGCAAATAAGATGTCAAGTGGTAAAATATTGTTATATATTGTGGGGAAGGCACAAAAGACTTAGTGTTTAAAACTTAGCATAGACAGGGTATTTTTCATAAACTCGCGGTGAATCTTTGAGTCGGCGTCATATTTTAGGCTTTACCGAGCTCTGTAGTGGTAGAAGAACGCTAAAACCTTTAAAAATCGCATATCAAAACAACAATTTCATCAAATAGAACGAAACTTTACAAATTGAATAATGTATTATAATTCAGTGCGTTATATATTACTTACGGTATTCGATTTATAATAGCCCCATATCCAATGCATCTGGGATCATAACAGATATGTATGGACTTAATACCTAGAATACTTGGATACAATTTTCATATTTAAGTATCGATATGTAACCATGGTAACAGTGGAATGTGTCCTAATCAATGAACTTATCCTTTTCTTGAAGAGTTGCCTCCCTTTGCTTTTATTCTATAAAAATTAATTCTAGAAAAATCTATGCGGTATAAAATTTATCTTCATTTGTTTTTGTATTCCTAATGATAAAATACATCTTTCCACCAAGCATTTATTGATATTCCTAGTATTAATTCTCTTATTTTAAAAAAACGTGTTTGTTCCCATAGACCATAATGCAGTCTTAATTAATCAATAACTGCTTAGTAAATAATATTTTTGAAAATTTCTCGATCTCGGTAAATCTTTTCTACTCTAAAATTCTTTTTAAATTATATCAAAGTATTAAATACATGATTGATATTTAGGGTTGGAAAAATAAAGTCCTATTATGGATCGGATACCTTAAATGAAAAAATATTTGACAAGACAGCGTTTTTTGTTTACGTAATTTCCTTGTTTAGCCCTTGTATATGTTTTGTCTTTACATAACTTGAACTATAATGCGATAAAATCTACCTTTCTGGCAGGAAGATTATTGGGAGTGAATTCAGTAAGTGAATAATCATACAAGGATTGCAACGAGGCAACAATTATCATTGAGTCTGAATATTTGGCCATATATAAATGGTTTATTTCTTTTTTTATTTTGCTGAAAGATACTAGCAAATGAGCCGTGGCAAGGAATTGTATACAAACATCAAACCAACCATTGCTTGCAATGGAATTATTAACAACTGTTCTATCTGAGTTTGAATATTGTGTCCAATATCATAAGGATTTCTCTCATTTTGCCTGTTGTCCAATAGATGTTGACGAGTGCTCAGAGAACACACATAACTGTGATAGTCGACAGGAGAGGCGGAACTGTACGAACACCGAGGGCTCCTTCACCTGTGGGTGTCTGGAGGGCTACACCCTGGCCTCAGACGATCGAACCTGTAACGGTAAGGGGAGAGAGAGAGAGAGAGAGAGAGAGAGAGAGAGAGAGAGAGAGAGAGAGAGAGAGAGACAGACTGACAGACAGACAGACAGACAGACAGACAGACAGACAACAAAGAACAGAGAGAACGAGAGACAGACAGAGGTGGTAAGAGAGAGAACGTTAAAAGAATTAGAGGATCAATGAGATGAAAAATATTTTTAAGAATAATTAAGTAAACTAAAAGCAGATATCGGTAAGGTCGGCACTTCATCAATTGGATTTTGAATATTTCAGATGTTGATGAATGTTCAACATCCAGCCATGAATGTGAACATACTTGCGTAAATAAAAATGGCGGGTACGATTGTTCCTGTCAACTTGGATACAGACTGGAAGCCGATCAAAGAACCTGCACAGGTATGTGAATGTCGTCTGCTCACAGTGGTATTCAATAAAAATACAATTTATGCCTTTATTGCATGCGTGGAAACACAGGTGCTTGTGGACAGGACCGTGCACTACCAGTGGCGTAGCTACCTTTTAATTTACTGTATTAAAAAAAAGGTAGGGGGTCTGGGGCCGCCTTGAGGCCCCCAGCGGGTCCAGGGCAGAGCCTTGGTGGGGGCCCAGGGGGCGAAGCCCCTGGAAGCTCCTGGATTTTATGTTATTTGAATGACAAAACAGCCTTAAAAATATGACATTTTTTAAGTATTATGATTCCAATAAATATGAACAAAATTTGCTGAACTCCGAGACAAACATTATTTACCTGGTACTCTTCGAATATTTTCTTTAAAATTTCAAGACCCCCGATGCTCTTGGATTTTAGGATTTAGCTTTTAGATTTACAGGCTTTTGATGATGAGATATTGTCTCAAAATGGTACAATTCTACATACTGTATGTGTAAGGGAAATGTTGAATTTTAAAAGAATGTGTAATTATATTTGAAACACTGATACCCCAGCGGAAACCAACTGTATATGACTAAAGATAATAGGCCATTTGAAACAGGTCTATTATTCAAACCGTAACATACTTACCTAAATGACAAATGATGAAGTTTATCACAATGTATTGTGACTTTAATTTGTCAAAATTTTAATCACCCGACCGCTGACTTTAAATTACATGCAAGTATAGACTGACAGAATACAATTACAACACACACTCAAAACTTGATGTGTTTTCAGATTTTAGTATGAATATTTAAACTTGAAAGGAGTTAAAAGTTGTTCATCTCATTTTGATAAGTTTATTGTAGATCATTCTTCAAACCAATAACATGAAAGTCAAAGGTATAGCTCGTCCATATTAATTTATGATTCAAACGAACTTCCAATTAATTTTTATGTTAAGTATGGAATGACGGTATGTTCCGGAATCGTAGTAATTGTATGGTTTACGATGAGAACTGAAAACTAAATATGCAGATTATAATTCAGTGGAGTCTCAATACGATTTGTTTACGTGCAAACAATAGGAAACTCAAATCATAAGACCTATATATGCTTTGCAAAATTTTGTGTATTCATTTGCGTTTTTGCGTAAAGGACGCTACGCCACTGATTACCCCTCCTCCTTTTCCAATTTTTTTCTATATATTTTTTTTTAATTTTATTTAATTATTATCGTTAACAACCCCTTATATATGTCTCAAGTCGATAAATAACAGAAATATCACGAACCTTTTATTTGGATTTCGTTTGTATGTAGATGTACAAAAACCACAAATGTTAGATGAAGTAAAAGACATATTGGTGGGCTTTTTGTGGTTTTATTAGTGAATAAAGTCAAGGATACCTAAGTGTTGTTTCGTTGGTAAAACCATTGCCTACAAATTTACGTATCCTCGAAACATCGTCTTTTTCTAAATCCATAATAAATGATGCTCAGGATAAGACTGATGTAGGACACATTTCTAGCTTTTGAAAAACATTAAAGTTAAATATACATGTATTTCAGTGGAGGCAAATTGTGATGACTCTAAAACTGCGACATGCCAAACAAAAAAGTGCGCCAAATTGAACGGCACAGACACGTGTTCCTGTGATCCGGGCTACAAACTGTCGTCTGATGGAGTGTCCTGTTCAGGTACGTGCTGTAATTACTGTACTCGTTTTTATATAATTAGTGTGTACGGTACGCTATCTCAGGTTTGTACTGTAATTATTGTACACGTATTTATATATTTAGTGTGTACCGCACGATATTTCAGGTCCGTACTGTAATTACTGTACACGTATTTATATATTTAGTATGTACGGTACGATAGTTCAGGTCCATACTGTAATTACTGTAAACGGATTTATATATTTAGTGTGTACGGTACGATATTTCAGGTTCATACTGTAATTACTGTAAACGGATTTATATAATTAGTGTGTATTGTACGATATTTCAGGTCCGTACTGTAATTACTGTACACGTATTTATATATTTAGTGTGTAGGGTACGATATTTCAGGTCCGTACTGTAATTACTGTAAACGGATTTATATATTTAGTGTGTACGGTACGATATTTCAGGTCCGTACTGTAATTACTGTACACGTATTTATATATTTAGTGTGTACGGTACGATATTTTAGGTCCGTACTGTAATTACTGTAAACGGATTTATATATTTAGTGTGTACGGTACGATATTTCAGGTCCGTACTGTAATTACTGTAAACGGATTTATATATTTAGTGTGTATGGTACGATATTTCAGGTCCGTACTGTACTTACTGTACACGTATTTATATACGTAGTGTGTACGGCACGCTATATGCCCGACATTGATTTTTATGACGGCTCGATGACCTTGGTCATATTTATACTATAGTTATCTCCTTGAGAGAAGCCTATGGGTACGAGTATGATCACAAACTGCTGTCGCCACATATGTAGTTCGACTAAAATGAAATCGTTGATCAAGCAGTGACAAAATGACTAAAAAATATCATGTTCAATTTTTAAGGTACATGTAGTTTAAGGTAGACCTGACGGACAATTTGTTGACTATCCAGCCTCTTAAATTAAGCTAGCGTACGGTTTGACATAGCTCATTCTTAATGTACATATCTAAAAAAAAAATACATACGTATACATCACCTTTAGCGACACCCTCGATTGCCAAAGCCGTTTTCCCGCCAAAACCACTTAAACGACACAAGATGTTTTATTGACCAATCATGGGCCCCGAAAGGCTAAAGGATCGTGAGACAGTCTTAGACTGAAGTCAAAACTTGTGCACCGTCTTTAATATTGTCTTCTGATTGAAAACATTTAAATGCTGAAACTGAACTTTATTTATTTTACAAAGATTGATAAACAAGTTCTAAAACTTATATTGATATCTTTCGTTGGCGCGAGGGGATCACAAATGACATGCTATTAAAATGTTTCTCTATATAACGTTGATAGTAACAATTTCCAAGCGTAATTTTATAACAAATATTCTTTTTTGAAAAGGAGTAAAATTTAAACTTAATCTAAACATTGCCCTATGATCCTGAGGCCTGCATGGACATAAGGGGCTGTGTGGTCAACGCATTCACCATCAGATCTACCTTAATATTTCAAAATTATTTGTTAAGCTACAAACTATAATTTTTAGTAATTAAAATTAAAGACCATAAATTTTAGCTTTTAAACTTGTGTATATACTTATATCATTATACAGAGGTTTTATCCCCAATGGGAGATCAAAACAGTCTCAAAATGGCCACGCCCATTAAGTTTTCTTGTTATAACTTTGTTATAGATGTACAACTTTATTGTCTTTTTAAATAAATCTTGTAACGCTGTCACTGACAACATTTATAAAAGGACCCTTAACTATTACAACAAAAAATAACATGCAAACGTGCAGAGCATTTTAATTTTAAAATATTAGAATATCATTCTAATTGTATCTGTTTTAGTACTTTAAAGATTTTGTGGACTTGTATGTTCATATCTTAAAGAATTAATGCGGTTAATCAAAGGTGTTTGGTATAAAGTAACGATAGAAGATCATGAAAATTATGGAAGATAAACAATTAATTGCGCATTTAAACTCTGTTCTGGTTTTTAAAAATAATAATTTGCGTTCTGAGCATGAAGTGTCAGTCGCAAAGTACCTGTCGCAGAGTACTTGTCGCAGGGTACGAGTCGCAGGGTACAAGTCGCAATGTATCAGTCGCAGAGACCTGAGTACCAGTCGGGTTGCCATGATACATGTATTTCCGCGTTAAAACCTGTGTATGTTAATTGATGACCACCCGAATGTTTTGTTAGGTCTTACACCTGTGTATGTTTGGTGTTTTGCAGATATTAACGAGTGTACCGGTTCCCCCTGTCACTCCACCCACAGCGCCTGCCAGAACACTGTGGGATCCTACACGTGCTCCTGTACCGACGGTTACATTCTGGGGCCCAACAACGTGTGTGTGGGTCAGTATTCTCCACTCACTGGGCAGACGATTGGTCAAAGCAATTACCAATATAGACTAGTCAATGCAGCCATTGTATTTTATATATCATTGGTTATTTATAAGTTACTCTGTGTTGTCTTTCATTTTTCAAATTTTCTTTATATATATATATATATATATATATATATATATATATATATATATATATATATATATATATATATATATATTGTGATTATAAAACATAACTTCATGGACACAAAAGTCATTTGCAATGATTTTGTTTTCCAGATCGTGACGGCGGCTTGTCCGATTGGTCGGCATGGGGCACCTGCTCGCAGACCTGTGGGTCAGGGACACAGACAAGGACCCGCGCCTGTAACAAACCCACGCGGGAGGGGTCGGGGAGGGATTGTACAGGGTCACTGTCTGAGTCTCAGGCCTGTAACACTAACCTCTGTCCTCGTAAGTGTCCGCCTTAATGATTCCAACCATACACATTCAATAATACAGTCTATAAGTGCCTGCCTTAGTGATTCCAACCATACACATTCAATAATACTCTCGTAAGTGCCCGCCTTAGTGATTCCAACCATACACATTCAATTTTACAGTTACCAAATACATGTATCGATATAAAGTGACATAAGGGTCTTTCATTGGGAGGGAAGATCTTAATTATCAATGGTGACACAAGTAAAGTCTTCTGCGTCTGTGTCTGTCTGAGTGTTATATTAGGGTAGCCTAGTTACCCATACACTTTTCTTTTTTTTTTCTAAGTAATGATTTGCGTTATATTTTGCTGGTTAATAAAAATATTGCGTATCCTTTACAATTGACGTGATTTTTCACAGATTTTCTTTCTTGTCGTTTACTTACACATTTTTTGTTCCTTTTGGCAGCAACGGAAGACGAACAGACTTATGGAGTAATTATTCAATACAAAGGAGTAACAGCAGATCATGTAAGACTCTCGCCGTTATTGTGCGCTAGATTTTCTAAAGTCTAAAGCCCGTGTTTTCAAATTCTGAATTTCTGCTTTCTGCAACACTATCTGCGTTTGGCATTAACAACAATAAGTAAATTATTTGTGTGTTTTAACTATACATGATATTTTACATTAATTAGCATTTTGCAAGTTTATTTAAATGTCGCAATTGTAAAAATTGATTTGTTAGTTGTGATCTAACATGTATTTTATATTTTTTAAATATTCTTTTTCATTTTTATTTTTATTTATTTTTAATATTACTAAACAATATCAATGGGCCTTGACCAGATAAATTGCTTTCTCGTGAATTATTTTTCTTCACAAACTAAGACAGTGGTAATTCATTCGATTAACGTTAGCTAATAATATCCACATTTCCTTAAAGTTTACGGTAGAGGTCAAAGCAAAGTTCACTTCAAAGATAGCAACAGAGATAAACAAATACTGCAATACAGACAACACAAATCTTAGGCAGTGCTGTAACAGCCAGTCCACATATGCGTAAGTATGTTGTTATTGTAAATCAACTTCTGTATAAGTATGCTGTTGCACACGCTCCATGCATGTGTTAGTAAGCTTTTAAAGAAGATCAGTTTATGTACCTTGGTATAAGTATGTTGTAACAGACCGACAAGTCAGAATTGCATAGGTTCCCAGTTATTGCAAGTCAACTTACGTATAAGTATGTTGTAACAGCCAGTCCACGTATGCATTAATACGCTGTTATTGTAAGGTAAATCAACTTGTGTATAAGTCTACTGGTATTGTGAATCAACTTACGTATAAGTATGTTGTAACACCCAGTCCACGTATGCATTAATACGCTGTTATTGTAAGGTAAATCAACTTGTGTATAAGTCTACTGGTATTGTGAATCAACTTACGTATAAGTATGTTGTAACACCCAGTCCACGTATGCATTAATACGCTGTTATTGTAAGGTAAATCAACTTGTGTATAAGTCTACTGGTATTGTGAATCAACTTACGTATAAGTATGTCGTAACAGTCAGTCCACGTATGGGTTAGTAAGCTTTTATTGTTAATTAATTTCTGTACAATGTATAAGTATACGTTCTCTTTGTATAAGAATGCTGTTATACAAATATTCCATCCTATGTATATATACATGAATGCTATTTTACACCAGTTCATATTCTAATTGACACTCTGTTCATCTTTTTACTTATTTCATCTCAACTTTTATTTACAGACCAAGTATTTCTAGCATAAAGTCCTTCACAAAAGCAGAACAAATCGCCATAGGAGACGGTTATCCGAGGGATGTAAATGGAGGCACCCAAATATTGGTTGTAGTGAAGGGTGATAAAAGTAACGCCCTCTGCTCAGCCACATCTAGCCGGAGGAGGCGGAGCATAACTCTGAGTAATCTAGAGATAGCAATTCCCCAGTCTGTCCTGCAGCAGATAATGGCGAACGCAACAATGTAAGAATAACACAGGAATCTGTTTAATAAATAATGTGGTCAAATATTAATAGTCCAGGGGTGTGTCCCAGAGAGAGAGAGAGAGATATTGCCATTGTTTTAAATCATTTCATAAATTACACTTATAAATGGTATAACAATATCTATCTATCTATCTATCTATCTATCTATCTATCTATCTATCTGCAAATAATGTTATATATTCACCAATATAAGAATTGTAAAAGTTATCCTTATTAATTTAGACAAGACGAAATCATTGTTCAATTAGCGGCTGCCATAAAAGAACACACAAATGCGACTCTAAGTATTACAGCAGGGGAGATAATGCTGGTCACTGCACCAACATCGGTATGTGTATACCTATGTCGTGTTGTATATTTCATTTTAAGCTCACTTGAGCTGAAAGCTCAAGTAAGCTTTTCTGATCACATTTTGTCAGTCGTCCGTCTGTCCGTCCGTCTGTCTGTAAACTTTTACATTTTGAACTTCTCCAAAACCACCTGGCCAATTTCACCAAATTTGGCACAAAGCAACCTCAGCACAAATATAAATAGCAGAAATGAAAGACCGATATTTAGTCAAAGCGGAGAAAACCTCGAAACTGAAGAATGGGGTGCATTTTTAAAAATCTTCTCCTCAAAAACTACAGAGTCAAATTCAACGTAATTAATCCTAAATAATTCTTATGAAAAGGAAAATATAAAATGTAAAATTCATGGGCTAATTCTGTTTAAAATTTGAGTAATTTACGAAAATAATAATAAAGAAAGAATGGGGGTCGATCAGTTTATAACTTCAGGTTCGGTATTTCGTATATCGAAAACGGGACGGTGTAAAAGGAGCTGGGGCCATATGTCCCGCGCTGTCCTTATTTTCTATTTCGCGTCTAACTTATTTTTCAGTTATTTTTTTTTTTCAAATACAATTCATCAGATATAAAAAAGCATCTTAAGTTTAGTCGATTGTATCATTTCTGCTACAGTCATATAAAACACTAATAAGTTTAAAATCGCCAATTTTCCTTCGCCAAAAGTGTAGATTAGACATATGTCCCGGACTACTTTTACACCATCCCATCGAAAACCAGCAACCATGTTCGAAGAACAAAAACGTGCCAAACTGACAAAGATGAATTTGCTTGTTGTGCAACAGTTTACGTGCGAAAGGAAAATATGAAACTTGCATAATGTACAGTATTTGTGCCAATTTTGTGAGGTAAATGAGGTTTAAAATTTCAAAGCGTTGACATGTTTACTTGTGACGGTGGTTTTAGCGTGTTTTGACTTTAGTTTCATTTTCATTAATTATGCCATAGATATTGAGGGGAACTATCGCTTGTATTTTGAAATATCTACGTATTAAACTTCGATAAACCAGACAACTGATTGTTTACCTGCGCAAAGTGACCAAAATCTGATGCACTAACAACATATAATAAAACACAATTCATTTGTGCTATTCATTTTATCCGTTATTCAGCACGGTCTCTATGTAATGGTAGAATAATGCAACGTGACGCTCAGCATTTTCAGTCTAAACGGAGATTATTTTCGCTGCTAGAAATATATAGGTGTATTTATGATGAAAAATAAATTGTGCTCTTCCTGTGTGTTAGTGCATTTTTTTCTTGTTTTAATTGTTTACAATGTTCTATTACTTAATGACTTAGAGTCATCTAAGAGTCAAGTTTCGGGTTATAAGCAAGATGCAGAGCTTTGTGCACTATACTATGTTTGTACAAAGAGCTGAGGTCATGCTTTTTAATATATTAAAATTTGTTTATATTTTAAATGCTGAATAGGAAATACCAAGTTTAAAAATTTTAAGTTGAATGAAATAACCTCATGTGAACAAAAACCTGACTCAAACCAATGTCTGTATCTTCCTTATAATTCTACGATTGACGCTGAAATTTTGGGTAATCATTAGAAATATCTTGCCAAAAGGATTATATGCAGTACCTACTTTCTGGTGCCCCTTCTTGTATGAATTGTATATATATATATATATATATATATATATATATATATATATATATATATATATATATATATATATATATATATATATATATATATATATATATAAAATCTACGCCAATTTTGATAGTTTTTTAAACACAAGTAAATAGAAACGAAGGCTTTCAAACAGTTGCCATAATTCTGACACATTATTATTATGAGAATAAAAGCAATGTCGTTGTTCTTTAAAAAATATTGCAGCGGAAAAGCATCTTTGTTTTTAGTCATTTGTTCTTTTTAAGGAAGATGAAAATAATGGAGGGGCGATATGCCTGTCAATACATTGATTAGAATTATCATGTGATAACATTGTTTAGTTTTATAGTTTATTCATCAGTCAAGTGAGTAAGGTTATTAAACGTCATACGAAATGAATTCACGCCAGGTAAACAACAATCATTTATATTTGAAAACAAATTAAATTTTTGAATGTTTTTGATTCGAGAATTGAGCGCATTGAGGTACAATTTTCTTCTTTCACATGTAGGAATTTTAAAAAAATAAAATACAATAACTAGTAAGCAACTGAGGGAGAAGATGTACCTATATGCTCTCCTATCCTGTTTGATCTCTTTATAAAGTGGTTGGGGGAGGGGGGGGCTAGAATAAAGAGAACCAGAGGTTAACCGTCAACTCCTACCAAAAAATTAGTTAAATATCTTGCGTAGAATTTTTTTTTTCGGTAAAAATGGTATTTCATATTATTATACTTTCATGTTAAATAATAAAATCTGATTGGTTTAGACGCAGTTGGTAATTTGTTCTATTACTCTCAGCGTTAGCAACACAGTTGGCAACGGGTAACACAACGAATTGTTACATGCGCGTAAATTATGCGCGTACGTTTCGCCGTAGAATTCACTTCATTTCTATATAAAAGCAGTTAAATTTTCTTTAAAAAATTAGACATTCAGTATAATACACAAAATAGTGCCTGTTTGGGAGGTTAACTTTTGAAATTGACACCCCTCGAAAAGCATTGTTAACCTCCGCTTCGCGTCGGTTGACAATAGTTTTCTCGGGGTGTCTATTTCAACAGTTACCCTTCCAAACAGGCACAATTTATATAAAGGTACAATGTCAAATATTAAGTGTATGCAAATATAAGTGTAACATTTGGATATTTTACGGTATTTTTTTGTTACTCTACCGAGGGACCATATAGCACAATAATCTTAGAATGCCCATATAAAGTCATTGTTGCTCAGGTGAGCGATGTGGCCCCATGGGCCTCTTGTTATAGTGGGATTTCTCCTATAAACATGGAATCATTTTAAGTGGCAATTTTTTATTATCTGTCATTTCAATCTTTTAAACATCTGATCATAATTCATATGTGAATGCTTCTTAAACTATGATGTAATTTTTAATTCACGACGACTTTATTTCGCGAGTCCCCAGGTCTTGACCTATCATTCTCCCAGATGTTAATTTTCGCAGCTTAGTCTATTTTTTTTTCTAAAAAAGAATGAGCAACATTGAAGAATAAGTTTTCAGCGAGAAATGTTAGCTGCCACCATGATTTTACGAACCTCGTTTTCAAATAAAAGTTTGTCCGGCTGCATAGCTGATGATATGTTTTATCTTCTACAGACTCCCACAGAGTCCAATACATCACAAGCGTGGGTGGTGCCCGTTGCGGTAGTCGGGGCGATCCTCGGGGTCATCCTTGTCATCGTCATCGTACTACTCATCGTCAAAATGTAAGTATTCCAAGGATGCATGGGTTATTTTTGTCTCTAAACTTTTGCAAAGACTCTGCATTTTTTTAAGGTTGCTGATTGGTTGTGGCCATTAGTTTAGCCCTATTTTATCTTCTTTTATTAAAGAGCTGTGTGTAAAAAATATAGGAAAACTTTCATACTTTTAAAGCTGAAATAGATGGACATTTTATTTACCAAATAATGGTTTATGCCTAAACGTAACAAAATAGTAATGTCAAAAATTAAAAGGTCGTTCTGCTGAAATATAGAAATATCTGTTAGTACTTTCATTTTAACGGTTGGCAGCAAATAAAAATATCATTCTGTAGTGTAGAACACACCGTTTACTACGCAAAATAATTACGTTTATGATATGTTGGGTTTTATCACATTCTTGTTGTTCTGTAGTTATTGGATTGGACACAATTTCTCTGATTTAGGTCGCCCATGCATGTATATAAGATCTACATGTAGATCTATCTATTTAATATCAATAATAACTGGTATCAAATTTTGAAAACTTTTTTTGAACAAAATATAAGCATAACAGAGATATAACGTCACAAACATATGACGTATACCTCGTCCGAAAAGGTGTACAACATGTGCTAGTAACGCATCGTTTTTTTAATTAGCTTTTTTTCTTTTTTATTTGTTTTTCCGTCACTATATGATTGCTTTTTTATTTATCTAGGAATAAAAAAAACAAAATCAACCCGGATGATAGACACGCTAACCCACTAAACGACCCCAGCCACCCAGCTAACAACCCTCCCCAGCCACAACCAGTGAACCAGGGGTCAAATTCACCCCAGGGCGACCGGGCCCCGCTCACATAACCAGGTGATCTCCGGGCACCGCCTTGTCGTATAAGTTTATGCTCAAGAGTGTGTGATAATGAAATTGAGAGAAGGAATGATAAAACAGTGAGATTATTTTATTTGTTCTAAAAACAGTCAGAGCAGACTCATTTCCACGGAAGAAGTGGGAGGGGGTATTGAATTGAGATGTGTTTAGACTTTTTCGTCATGAGATTTTAAATTTTTTTTATAGATGTATACCTGTGTCTATTCCAATTTTAGAAAATAAGATTAAATGCTTGATTATCTGTTTCTCAGATCTTTGGCGTAAAGAAAGCAGTGAAACTATGCATTTTTGATTGACGTCATTAGATTAAGACATATATCAAATTTATCATAATTTGATACAAAAAAAATTAATCAAAACTGAATTTAAATGTACTTACTCAAAACAATTGATTTTGTAGGGGTTTTTTTGTTTGCAAATCAAATTAATGCTATGCATGACTTTTATGAATTAAAAAGGCAAATCAAAATTAATGATTTAAATAAACGTCAACAACTAGAGAAACGTTATATTTGTTTTTACAAAGGATGCTCCAGAATGATGTCATTTGATGAATTTAATGTAACTAAGTTTTTGTGTCGGCATAATATACTTGTATAATAAATTGCCTTTCTGTAGTCATAAAAATGAAGAACTGTGATTTTTTTTATTGTTTAATGTGATATTAAGATGTTTGATGCAGGGCTGCTTTCCTTTTCATTGTTACTTTGAAGTACACAATTTCAAAAGTATTATCGATGTTAATTTTCTTTAAAAAAAAAATCATGATTATTCAACGCCGATTTTCGATACAGAACGCATTACATGTAAAAAAAAAAAATATTAAAAATATTGCAAACAATTGAAACAAAGGACAATTTACAGGGAAGCGGCCCATGTAGACTCATCCTCAACTGTACATGTATATCATGAAATGTAGATATTCATATTTGTATTGCTGTACATATCAAACAAAGCTCCGTCCATTCTCCTGGTGTTTTACTCTACACTTCCTGTCCGAGTAACGTTTGTATTGATGGTTAATTTCGTCCAATGTACTAGTAATTCACGTCCTTCTACGCGTGCAAACAGTTTTGCCCAGTCTTGAATTCCCCAACACACAGTTGTGTTGAAGGAGATAGTATTTGAAACATTGAGATTAGCGCAGTCTGAAATTCGCCCGCTAACAGCAAGGGCGAAAGGGGCGAAAATAAAACGAGGGCGAATATTTCTCTGTACACAGTATTTAGCACTCGGTTTCTTTTATATTTATACTCTATAGTCCCAGTCATTGATGTTTTAGCATTCTGTTGATATCTTATACGTAAGCTTTACTATTATGGGGTTTTTTGTTAACCGATCACCTTTTATATTTTTTTTTTATTTTCTTTGTTTTGTCTTTTCATTGTATTACTATTTTATGACAAGGTGATATAAATCTCTGGAATTTATTTTTACATTTATATTTGTATATTCTCGATGCGTTTGTCTACGCTTTATATTTCATCCTTTTCCGAGATTTGTTTCAAATAATTATTCTGTACATTTCTCAATGTGTATTAAATTTTTTATAAAAACTTATAGTTAGGCTGATTCAATTCAATGTTGTTTTTTTTTACTTAACTATCACTTTGACATTCCGATGACTTTTTAATCACATTTAAAATTACAAAGATATTGTATCTTTAACGAAAGTATATGTCGCATTTGTGTTTCAAAATATAATGTAGATGAAAAAACTTTCAATATATATCCTGACACATCAAGCTGAGATAATATTTTGTCCAAAATACTGTATGTATATGAAAGACATTAGATAAATGTTTGCGGTTTAACACAAGTTTCCCCTTATTGTACAACTGGTTTTTTTAATCCTTGCAATTTATTTCTGCGTTTAAAACGGTACTCAACAAAGATATATTATTATTTATTATTTTTGACAGAGTTATCATTATTTACTTTGAAAACAATGTCATTTACTGTAGTATTTTTTTTTACATAGTGATTTCTAAGTGCACTAATGTTGATGTGAACAAGCCAACATCTGTTGATTTATACATAGTCTTTTTGGGGTTTTTCTTTTAGTTTTCCATTCTTGTTTCCTTTTCACGACAAGCACCTTTGGTGTGTTACCATGGATATTGTTTCTGTTGTCCAATGAAAACAAAGTATTTCTTATTGATCATTATGATATATTTATCCAATAAACCTGTTTTTCCCATTAATGTACGAGTTTCTTATTATTCACTTTTCCTTTGCCAAAACGGCGATCTATAGGAAAAAGATTAAGATCATGTTTACATGAAACATTGCTCATCAAAGCTATATCGTCTATATACGAATCATTACAATTCAAAGTGGCTCAGTTTTCGTTATATTCGTGGTTAGTCTTCCACAGAATTAACATCCTCGACGAAAACAAATTTGGAAAAAGTTATATTTTTCTTACTGAAACCTAACGCATCCAAGAAAAAACACCCTCACGAATAAGCAAAACAAAAACAAAAAATAAACCCACAATCCGTGAAAATTGGCCGCTCACGAATTTATATGATTTCACCACAGGGACCAAGCGTGTTTAAAAATTAATTCCAATGTACCTTTCTTTATTTATGGTTACTTTGAAATTAATGTTAAAACGGGCTTGGCCCCTGTGGATTTCACAGTAAATGCCTACACTTTCGCACCCTTTTACATTTTTAAGACTCTCTCCATTCCCTAACGAAGCAGTATAATTTGAGATTTTCTTTTTTTTAAGTCCTGCATTCGCTTTTTTCACAGATGTCAGGAATTTTAAACCAAAAAAAAAACCGCAAATCAGCATGTTCTATATATATTTTTTTTTTCGCAAGAAATCAAATACAAGGAATATGTTGTACTCAACACAGGGCCAACGTCATCGCGTATTTTGAAAACAACACGGGGTAGATCCCTGTAATTCTGAATAAAATAAAAACTTAAAATAACGAATGAATCCATATTAAAGACACAATATGTGGCCATTACCTTCTTCAGATTCTCCTGGACATGTTTGTTGATAAAAGTATGTTTTTTAATCTTTTCCCAGGTAATAATTGTCTTAAGTTTTTAAAACAACCAAAATTATTTTTGTAAGCATGTATTTTTCATGTTTATAAGTGAGTTGCTTCAACCTAAATTCATATTTTTTGTAAATGAGGTCCCTTGATGGGTTATTTGACATATTTATGTCTGTTCATTTTAAAATGAACCGAAATTGGTAAACCATTTATAAATTATCGAGTAAGTTAGGATGTGTTCCGTTTAGATAGTCTCTTTTTTACCTCGTATACCATGATAACCGAAGTCGAATGAAGATCTTGAAGTTTTCAGCACGTGTCAATTACTGTCAATCAATTCCACGTCGTACAACTAAACGATACTATACTTTGACCCGTGCGTGCACGGGTTGACATTGCATATCGGACATAATTTACGAAATAGATACATCGACACACCGTATTATTGACATAACAAAGCTATAAGCCTACAATAATGCTATTAATTTCACTAACCTTTTCTTAGTTTGAATTAACTAAGCGTGTCTCGGGAAAGGCCCTCACCACAGTTAGAATGCTTTCCATATACCCGTAATGTCTAGCAGAAAATTGCAGAATCGCCCCGGAACGATTTTAGAGAAAATTAATGAAGTTGCCTTGAAAATAACAGTCAAATTCATCATAATTAACCTTTTTGAGACTGTAAATACCTTTCATTTAAAAATGTTAATCCATATAATGGAAGAATTCAACACTTTTTCACCAACGTACATGTATTTTCTTTCCTACAGAGACAATAACCGGAATGCATTCTATCGTAAAACATTATTCATTTTAACGATAAAACATATTCTATCTTCACTCATTTAAGAAATATAATGTGATTTTTTTTTGCATGTAATCAAATATTTTTTGTCATCACGAAGACAAAAGTAAGTGCATGTACTTAGTTGAAATGTATAAATTATTTGTTATTTTATACTTTCTCTCATAAGAAATCATTAATATATATATAAACAGAAAATAAAGCAAAATACAATGAAAATTTACCCGTATTTGTATTATCTTTTCTGAGTTTGTTCATGCAAAAATGATATTGTGGAACATAAACTAAAGATCCCGTTAGCGTGAATGTATTGTCCAAGCGCAAGATTGTAAAATCCAAAAAATCCAGATGATTTCCGGTATATTTTTAAGGAATTTTCGTTAATTATTAATTATAGAAGCTTTACTGAGAAAAAATAAAAACAAGTTGGTAATCTTCAAGTATCAATGACGTTTAGAATAAATAAAACAAAAGACAGTATTCTTCCGATTTATCGGTATTAAAGACCAAAACTTTGAGTCTATTATTTTAATATAGTAGTATAGATAAGATTATTCCGGTTTGTACGGCCCTTAAATTTCCGGAAGCTCATAATTACTTTAATTAAGTATGTAAAAGGGATTTTTATGTATTTCAACTACTACAATCAACGTCATTTCTTATTTTCTAACGGTACAATAGGTAAATCTGAAGTTATTCACACATATGTTTTCAGCTGTACTGTCTCTTTAAGGGAATTTGAGTCTGACATTATCATGATTATTTCTTGCAGTCCGTGATTTTTAGGTTTCGACCAATCGATAAACGGAGCGTGCAGAATTCAGACCTGTTAGTTTCTAAGAGGTATGAATTAACAAATCGTAAGAAATAGAGGGAATCATACTCAGTAGCGGTAAATATCAGTGTATGACTTAAACTGTCAATTTTATCGTAGTTAAACATCTCGAATATTCTTGTTTCATTGTATAACAATGTATGTCAACGGTATCCTGATAGCGTTTTTGTTCTATATTTTAAGCATTTCAACACATCACAGTTAACCAGAGGCGGCAGCATAACTGAACAAAATAATGGTCACCAATAACTGGAAGAAGATCAGGCCAAAAAAAGCTAAGAAATCTATCGCAGACGATACATCTGACCACTCCTTGCCCTCCTCCTCGTCTTCCTCCAACGCAGAAGAGTCCACTTTCAAAGTGTTCTCACGCTTCCTTACAGTCAATTCCTTAACGTGGATTTGCTTTCCACATGGTTTCGGACAACATCCGGTTACTGCTCCGCCTGCTTTACCTTTGCACCTCAATCGCTCCGCGGCTCTGATCAATATACGAAATCCTTTACCTATTTCTTGAGTAGATTTTCTGTGATGAATGCCAAGTTGAAGAGCAGAAGCCATGATGGAAGATATGCTGATTCCTAACTCGATTATCAGATAAATGCTTAGAATGGATATGGAATCTGAAGTTTTTGGAAGTTCCCCACTTACAATGGTCAAAAATACGGCAAATGTCAGGAAGATGGTCACGGAGAATCCCATTTTCTCTCCGGCGTCTGCAGGGATCACAAAGACGAAAATATTTAAAATACCAACCAGGATTATTGGAATAACAAGATTAATAATAAAATATTGAGATTTTCTCTTGAGTTTTAAGATAAATTTGATGTCGGTGCTCTCCTGTGAATAATCAGTTGTAGCATCATACGAGTCCAAATGCCAAATACTGTTTGGGACGAATTCATCGAACCCTATTTTTGGATCGTTTAAAGTGAAATTGACTTCCCATCGCGAATAGCTCCAGGACTTTACAATAATGTTACAGGTCTGACGATCAAAAGGGTAGTACGTCACGTCCAATTCGCAGGATGTTTCAAACACCTTGTAAGGATACCAATCCACCCAACCATCGTTATACACATACAGGTAGTAAAAATCACCGCCCATCATTTTGAAATCCGTAAACCCATTCTTCAGAACAATATCAGGAACCCATATGTCTTTCTGAAAAATTGAAGAAGAAAAAACATTTTCGGTAATAAATTTATACATGTAGCTATCAATTAATATTATTTTTGATACATATTTTTTCAGATTGATAATTACCGCTTGAGTTATTGATACAGTAGAACTTATTTAGTACGAACACGGATATATGGCGAATTCTCGGAAATGGGGGTGGGGGGGGGGGTGGGGGTTTGTTTGGAATCCCCGGTAAAATTCTTAACAAATCTTTGCAAAATTTTACGGTTATAACGAAATCGGATATAACGAATTTACGGATATGGCAAACTAATTTTGAGTCCTGTAAAGGTTGGTATTAACGAAATTCAACACTTTTATAACGAATTATTTTACAGTTTAAAAAGTTTGCATTACTTTTTTAACATAATAATTTGAATGAATCTATTTTTACAAAAATTCTTCTATTCACAATCAGATTATTACAGGTCTCAAAAAAGTGTTATTTTATTTCATTCTCCCTCTCAATTAGCCAAAAATGTAGTCTGGTGAAAGGAAACATGTATATAGTGAATTCGCTATAGTAATGATTACAAATTAGTTATATAGACAGTTATAACTAATTACGGATAAAACGAAGTAAATCCATTGGTCCCAAGGACTTCGCTACATGTATAAACTAGTTTTACTGTACAAGGTCTATTTATTTCAGGAATAATTCTTTGAATTTTATGAAGTGATAATGTTGATGTGCGTGAACAAATCCAATATGCCGGAAGGGAGGGGTTAATGATAGATTTGATCACACCCCGACCTAAATAATCTCCTCACAATATTCAGAATATAATTCCTTATAACTTAAATTTATATGCCCGATTAAATATTTAAACCCCAATTGTGATCCGCCAGTACGTGAATTAAATTCATTGGACTGTACAATACAAAATTGATTCGTTGTGTTATCACAGACAAAGACACTGGAATATGTAAATATATTGTAACCACTGTTTTGAAGGTACTTATCGAAAACAAGGGGGGTGGACAAAAGCTGTATATTTGTCGTATATCTAGACTCGAATATGCTGTTTGCACGGATGTCCAGATTTACCTGTTCAGTAATTTACCCTACAATACATTGACACTATCTGGCTTTTTTCTAAAAATTCTTGACTAGCCAATTTTTACTTTACTATTGTATTATTAACATATTTTATTGACTATTTGCTGCCAAAAGGTTCGGACACAAGTTTTAATAAACTTTAATAGTCTTCTCCTTATTGTATACAAAATATTTTTTCAACGCCATACAGATGGCATTTACAACATTACTAATTATAGTACAATTAGTGAAACAGAAATAAATTGCTTGTTATAAATGCTACAATACTGTGCATATAGAACCATTTTAACAAGAGCTTAAGCTTGGACTTTGGTTAGTTGGTGTCAAACAGCACTGTGACGTAGGCCTGTCTATGTCATTGCTGGCCACGCACCCATGGCTCTTTGAGATCATCAAGGGTTGTCTGGCTTTTGAGCTAAGACTACGCAATCGGTGCATATTTCGCTTGGAACCGCGTCATTTTAAACTTGTTTTGACGCAAGAATTAGATAGCTACGTCCTATTGAAAGTCCAAGGTCTTGTTAAAATGGTTCTAACTAGAATGAAGTCGGATAGAAAAGTTATGCAAAAACATATAACTAATTTAGTTAAATCTTCCAATAAATCAAAAAACTGTTCTAGTTTTTTTTGTATAAATAAAACACTTGTTAAACTTTTTTAATCTTTCTACTTCTTAATTACATTATTAACAATATAAATCATCAAATATGAATAAAAAAGATAACTATTTTAACTGTTACATACCCTATCTAAACTCCTGCCAGAGGCTTTCATGATACATGTACATGTATGTTTAATATTGATAGACAGCTTCATTTATTTTCTTTTCTAATAAACGTGTACTCATTCCTTTTATCAAAATTCAAGAGCTGGATGTTATTTAAAATGACAGCCCACCGACCCCCATTACACGGATTAACACTGTATCAATAGCACATTTTGGGTTGCTGTTGGAAAACCGTTTTTATTCTAGATACATCGGAGTCATGTGACTTTGCAATTAAGCCATTAACGCTTCCGGTGAAGGCTGAAACTAGTGAAGGATGGAAAAGCGCGGTACTCTTGTGCTGCCGAGGGGCCCCACTATCCTTTCTGATATGATTTATGTTAACAAATAAAACATGAAATATGACGACTGTGTATTTTATTTGTTAAAATTAATTATATCAGAAAGGACACCTCTTTGGTGTCCAAACCCCCTCCCAAGGGGTCATGAAATTTACAATTTTTATATATAAAATCAATTATATATAAAATACAATGTGACCTTGAAAGGAACGCCGTAGATGACACGTTACTCTTACGTTTTCCATGCAATGTCATAACCTACGTCATTAGTTCTTCGACATGCATAACGTACCTGATTAAACTGCATCCAAAACATCCCGGTCGCCGTCGAATCCCAGTTGAGTAGTTCGTCCTTCCATCTAACATACAAGTACCCCGTGGTGGTCATCTTCGAGTCGACGTCACTGACGTCATTAATTCCGGCGATCCACAAGCTGAGTTGCAGTTGTAGCGACTGGCCCTGGTTTACGATGGGCCGAACTTTGCTGGAGTAGTTTGATAGAAGAGAAGTCATCGTGGTTCTGTACGTTGAAATGTCATAGTTCAGGTGGGTGGCGAGGGCGACGGAAGCGAAAAGTAAAAGTCCAAAACACTGCAAGCTCACAGAAATCATCTCAACTAATTAATCTCCAAACTTCACATAAAAATTACCGTCAAAGTAATTAGGACCTCTTTTTTGTGTTCCGTTGAATAACCTAGGAAGTAAGTCGACGGTTTGAAAGATCTACCTTTCCTCTGCGCGGAGGGTGGCTCATGTGGACTTTTTCCAGATTAAGAGCATGGTTTTATAGTACATACAATTTGGATTATTTAGTACTCAGAGCTCTGATTGGAGGTCAATGATTTCTCAGTCCAAAAAATAAAAATATACTTTTATTACTTAAGCAGAGATTAGTTTAGTTGTATTGAGCTAAGCATTACTTAAGAATAGAATTACATCAATTCTGTTGATTTAAGCTTACTTGAGTGAATGAATAATTGTACACGGCCTATAAAGGCGTCCGTGTATTGTATTCATAAACTTAAAGTACATAAATAAAAGTATTTAATAAATTGATGAAATTAATTCACTTAAATATCAAATTAAACTTATCAAAAAGATCGTTGAATGTCAGTTTAAGATTAGCAGAAACTAATCTTGCGTTTCTGTATTTATTTCTCCGCTATTTCAAACAGTTAAAAATCATTATCTTTTCATGAAATTGGCCTAATTTATTAAAGATTTGACGTCGCCTAGAAGAAAGATATTATTTAAAAATCTGTTTTTACCTTTATAAAGATTTTTTTTAGGGTTAGTTAGATGCCATTCTATGTTTAATTAAAAAATCTACCTATCAAAATAGAGGTTACGATGATGTTCAGACACCATACTTATAATTACAAATTCCAAACCATAGCCGATTTACAACCTTAACGACAAGAATCAAAATACGCAAAGTGTTTTGTAGTTTATTGTATAAATATCCATTTTTTTTTCTTGGTTCTGTTTGTTGTACAAAGTGTGATTCACACAATGTAAGTTTCCGAATCCATATAACCACTTTCTGAAATTGATGACGTGATACCCATTTAAAAACGTCCTTATTTAAGTGCATTATTTCTACATCTACCGAGTATGATTCCCTCTATTTCTTCCGGAAACTGACAGTTAATTCACAGCTCTGTAGAAACTGACAGGACTGAAATATACACACCCCGTTGATCGATTCGTCGAAACCTACGGGGACTGAAACTGACAGGACTGAAATCTACACACCCCATTTATCAATTGGTCGAAACATACATCGACCCAAGAAGAATCACGGACTGTACGAAATGCTCATAATAAAGTCAGACTCAAATTTTCATAGGAGACGACTTGGCTGTTTCTTTTAGCTAACGTACTGATGAACATTAACAGTTATTAAGTCATTTTACTTACTTTTTACAATTAATTCGGAATCATTAATTTGTTAAAAGAAAGATGTAAATAAACTTGTGTAAACAATAAAATGCTTTGTTTGATGATTTATGCGGGTTTTGAAAGTAGCAATAATTGCAGAAAAAAATTACATAACCGCTAACGTATAGCCTTAGTCACAACTTATCGCTTCCACGGGTGGTCTACGGGCGGATTTTAATGAAAATTTTCTGCAAAGTCGCCATCTTCATATCCTGCATGAATCATCAAAGAAACAATTTTATTGTTTAAACAAACATGATTCATAGATGCACAAAATCAGTAATTATTTAATTCACCAACTTTTTACATCAGTTTATTAATTTGTTTAAAGAAAGATGTAAATAAAATCAATAAAATGCTTTCTTTGGTGATTCATGCTGGTTATGACGATAGGGATCATTGCAGAAAAAACTACATATCCCGCTAACGAGGAATAAAACGTAAAAGAGGGGGGGAAATAATGTAGAAATGGAACAATTTTTTACAATTCAAGTTTAAATTTGAAACGTCTGTGAAGGCTGTCGATCGTTACCACCAACGTCAAAGCACTCCGTATATCACAAACAGTTTCTTTATTCTTGCGTTTTTTGTGTAGGTTTGGTGATTCTTATGTTGTACCCTCAAATGTTCTTAATCTTTTTGTAGAAGAAACAACAAATTAAAAAGAATAGAAAAAGTTGCAGAGTTTTATTCACCACGGGTAGTAGTAGTAGTAATTGCCGTAGTAATTATTCTCTGGTTAATCTCGTATCAAACAAAAAGCAATGAACACTCCCTCTCTCCCCTAAATAGTTTTTATATGACTTTTCCTCCGCTTAGTCAAAACATTTATGAAGCAGCCTGTGTATTGTTTTCATTTCATTGCTGATGTTAACAATCCAATATTCCTAATAGCATCCGTAATTAAAAAACATATATTTGCAATTCAAAAGTTTCTTTTACAATATACTTTCTTGTTAAATTGGTCTTTCCTAATGAATCGAATAGATTTACACATATTTTTACATCTCGGAGCCAACAAAATCAGTGGGGGATATATATATATATATATATATATAGAGAGAGAGAGAGAGAGAGAGAGAGAGAGAGAGAGCATAAAACTGTTTTAAGTACCTTTTGATGCGTCACACTTAGGAAATTCCTTTACATTCGGTTACTTATACTAGTATTAATACATACTAGTATTACAAATCACATTCTTATCAATGACAATGATTCATTTCATGTTCCATCATCTTCGCTAGCCAAGGGCTTACGATCCCCTCTGCTCCTAGATAATCAACCCTTGGCTTGCGATGATGTGGAGGGACAGAGTGGATCGTAAACCTTTGGCTTGCGATGATGTGGAGGGGCAGAGTGGATCGTAAACCTTTAGCTTGCGATGATGTGGAGGGGCAGAGTGGATCGTAAACCCTTGGCTTACGATGATGTGGAGGGGCAGAGTCGATCGTAAACCCTTGGCTTGCGATGATGTGGAGGGACATAGTGGATCGTAAACCCTTGGCTTGCGATGATGTGGAGGGGCAGAGTGGATCGTAAACCCTTGGCTTGCGATGATGTGGAGGGGCAGAGTGGATCGTAAGCCCTTGGCTTGCGATGATGTGGAAGGGCAGAGTGGATCGTAAACCCATGGCTTGCGATGATGATGTTTAGTGATCACGGATTGTTTGAAAACTTACTTGATTTTTGGACACGTTTCGTTGGTTTTGCGCGTGACCCTTGAAATCTGTATCAACCAGCAACCGTTAAATATTGAAGGCGTTTCTCACCGCTAGCAGTCTTTAAGGTACTCCACCGTGTATGGAGACAATTAAGGAATAAGGAATTATTCTTTGGGTATTACGAGGTGATAATTTTGGTCGGGGCGTGATTGAATCCAAAAAGCCCAAAGGGCTTTATGACAGATTTCACAACGCCCTGAAATTATTACCTCCTAATATTCAAAGAATGATTCCTTATTACTTATATTTATATAATGTTCAGCATTTGCACGATTAAATATTTGAATATCAATAAGGAAACCCCGCTTGCGCCCCAGTTCTAGGTCATTTTGAATTTACTGAACTGTTCTGTAAAAAACCGATGCGTAGTGTTATTACAGGCGCAGACACTGAAAAATGAAAATATAATGTTACATTGCACAACGTACCCGTTGTGGACTTCCCTGATGGGACTTATAGGGTACTGTGTTATGTAGAAGCATAAATAAAGTACACCAGCTCCTTGCAGCGCATGTTTACATCTTTAGAGAGGTACATGTTTCAAAACAATTGTCAAATTTGACGGCGGTGCGGAGGGTTAGGAAAATAACAGAAAGAATTTGATTTAGCTGTTATACAATTGCGATTGCCTTCTTTTCTTGTTGATAGAATGAATTAAAGCAAACTAAACATTAGATTTTGAAAAATACATTCCATAAAATTTTAATTTTTTTTTCTAAAACACATGAAAGTTGAAACTGAACAAATTGGCACCCCTACATTTTTGCTTAGGAAGGGGAGTTTTAAAAATTTTGTTTTAATAATATATGATTTTATAGATCGAAGGAAATTTTTAGTAATTTCTATGAGTTTCTATGAGTTTAATGAGTGTATCCCCCCGGGGGGATATATATGCACTCTACCTAATAATACAAAAATTACATATCGCCGCCATCTTGGATTTATTTAAAACTGCCAATTTTGCTTGAAAATCATAGGTAAAACTATTTTGGATCCCCTCAGTCTCCGACCCCTCTTTCAACATCTCAGCTTACTACTGATTTAACAAAAACGTCATTGATTAAAGAAGCTTGCATATACGTAATACCATATTATATAGCTACGTTTGATTTTTAGGAGTAATATAATTCTTTTTTCTATGTTCAATTTTACCCCCGCCATTGTGGCTCCACCGCACCCCAAAGGTTTGTGATTTAAACAAACATGAATATACATCACCTGAGGATGCTTCAACATAAGCTGTAGCTTTCCGGTAAAAAAGTTTTTGAGTATTTCGGTATTTCAATGTAAAACATCAACCCCCAAAATTCGACCCGATATTTATTTGTATTCCATACGTTTACGTTTAAATACTTAGTAACAGCATATAATGAGTCAATTAAATAAGCATGAAAGATAAAGGTAGATAGAAAAAAAGGTGCAGAGAATTTAATGAGTTTAAGCATTAACACATTAGCGTGTACTTCTTCGCCAAACTTTGTCCAAAAAGTGTTGTGACAAAAGTTGTCAATTTCTAACCCTCTGGTGTTCATCTTGAATCTGTGTTAGAATATTTTCCTTCTATCGGGCGGCGGCGTAAATGAACATAACAGAAGTAACAAAAACCTGGACGCATAACAAAAAGATGAAAGCAAAGAAATCAATCGCAGACGACACGTCGCCCCAGTCCATTTCCTCTTCCTGTTCATCCTCCACTGGTCGGTTCATTTTCATTCTGCTTTCACAGTCTATAACTTCGATCTCGTGAATTCGGGGTTTATTTAAACAGCTATTTGGAAAACACTTCATCGATTTGTCGTTTTTTCTTCCTTCGCATCTCAAACGCCTTCCAGCCCTGACCAAGAAGCGAAAGCATTCACCTATTTCTATAGTTGGTTTTCTGTGATGGATGCGAAGTTGAACAGCTGAAAGCATTATACTCGATATGCTTATAATCAACTCGATTATTAAATATATGCTTAGAATAGAAATAGAATCTGAGGTTTTTGGAAGTTCCCCACTAACTATGGTCAAAAATACGGCAAATGTCAGGAAGATGGTCACGGAGAATCCCATTTTCTCTCCAGCGTCTGCGGGAATCATAAAAACAAAAGTATTCAAAACACCAACTAAGATTATTGGGAGGATAAGGTTAGCAATAAAATATTTTGTTTTTCTCTTAAGGTGTAGTGTAAACTTTAAGTCTGTTTGACTATTGGTATAGTCAGTTTCAGCGTCATATGATTCCAGATGCCAAACATGATTGGGAACAAACTCATAAAAACCTATTTGTGGATCGTTAAAAGTGAAGTTCACTTCCCATCTCGAATAACTCCACGACTTTACAATGATATCACATTTTTGAGAATCAAAAGGATAATACGTCACGTCCAATTCGCAGGATGTTTCAAACACCTTGTAAGGATACCAATCTACCCAACCATCGTTATACACGTACAGGTAGTAAAAATCACCGCCCATCATTTTGAAATCCGTAAACCCATTCTTCAGAACAATATCAGGAACCCATATGTCCTTCTAAAAAAATTGAAAACAATAAACAGTTTTTAATTAAAATTAAGTCTTATATAGACATATCAATCCTAAATGGTTCCAGTTATAGATATCAAAACGTCAGTTCTCAATTACATGAAACAAAACGAAAATGAAATGTTATCGTCAATATATTTTTAAATTTAAAACAATCTATTAAATCCTGAAGCATTTATATCTGGTAACGAGAAGGACTATTTACTTTAACACAGTTTGCATGGTATGCTGATTGAGCTTAACTTGATTAAAACTGCCGACCAATGACCAATATAATTGCAATAATGTAATATGTAAATGTAATATTTATATAGAATCTCGTAAAATGTGTTTTGCTATATGTGAATGTAAGGAAGTAGCTACATAAACCATAAACCACTGGATACAATATCTGCTTCAGAAGACAGAACATCTTTTATCTCATACGTGTGGTGTATATTACCCGTGTGATAAACCTTTGCTATATCACACGGGTGATGCTATATCAAATACTTCCGGTCGGAACTACTTTTGACACAGCCCCTCGCTTCAACGCTTCAATGACCTAATTTAAGTGGAGCTGTATTGAACATTAGGCTACTATTTTACATTTGTATGGAAAAATTAATTTTAAAAACAATTATATTTTAATATAATTGTTTTTAAAATTAATTTTTCAATACAAATGTAAAATAATAAATAATAAAATTATGAAAAAATATGAATAGGACCTAATTGGATCTAAATCACGTTCGTGAAAATGACGTAACAATCAATTATCAAAAATCTTCTGCTTAATAATTTGACGGCGTTTGGAAAATGAGTGAAGAAAAGAAATACGGAGATTTTTTTGTCATTTGCAATGAATTATCGAAAACTCAAGACATTGTCAGCGAAGAAAATCTAAACACAGCTGTTGGTGAAGTTTCAGAAGGTGAGAAAACCCATAAATCAACGCCAGTGCCAGTTATTGATTCAGAAATTTCCGAAATTGAGCGTTTAGAAGTTTTGAGTGCATTATTTGAATCAGAGCTTTCAGAAGAAAATAATGATGATAATGCCAAAATTTTGAAAGAAAACTTGTCAAATCATAATGAGTCAAGATTTGTTCATTACGAGAGTCAAGAAATTGAAAAATTCATTCAAGATAAAGAAAACAAAAACACATTGAGAAAAACA
Organism: Magallana gigas; assembly: GCF_963853765.1. NCBI lineage: Eukaryota > Metazoa > Mollusca > Bivalvia > Ostreida > Ostreidae > Magallana > Magallana gigas. The sequence goes on along the minus strand of NC_088856.1, from coordinate 53,999,934 downwards.
TTGTATGATGTCAATTTGTTCAGTTCTTTCCTTCGTTCCAAAAATGAAATGCGTGAATTCTACAAAATTTCTCCTACAGAATTAGACGTGTTAATTGCCAATTTTATATTAAGCGTTCGGAAAAAGGGGGGAGAGGAGTTTGAACCGATATCATTGAGAAGTATGATTTCCAGTATTGATAGAGCCCTTCGACGACACCGCTATGAAGCAAGCATCATGCAGTCGCCTGATAATATATTTACAGCCACCAAACAAGCTTTGAAAGCCAAACAAAAAGATCTTAAACAAAAAGGGAAGGGCAATAGGCCACAAAAAGCAGATCCGTTATCTGACGACGATATTAATATTCTGTATGACTCCGGAGTTCTAGGAGTTACCTCCCCCCAGTCGCTGTTGAACACGGTATGGTTTAACAATGCCATCCATTTAGGGTTGCGTGGACACCAGGAACACTATAACCTCTGTTGGGGTGATATTTCATTACATAAAAACCCTGATGGCACAGAATATTTACAGCATTATGAGAGACAAACAAAAACGCGCACCGGTGCTAACACGCGTGACACAAGAACAGTTCTTGGCAAAATATTTTCAATTCCCCATTTGAATGAAAACAACCCAATTGAAGTTTATAAGAAATATGCAAGTTTAAGACCACAGGGGTTTCGTGAACCAAACGATTCTTTTTATATTGCGACCCGCACTATTCCATTGTCGGACAAAAAAAGCGATAAATGGTTCATGAAACAAAAGCTTGGAGTAGGGGGTTCATGTGAAATCTCCAGCTATTTACTTTCAATTCATGTTTAATTATATTGAAAGAGGAATCTTTAACAAAACCAAAAAACTTTATTTCATTGAAATATTCCATCTAGAAGCAAAGAAATAAGATTTTAAAGTTGAGTATTGTACGGCTTTTTGTAATGATTTATATAATGCAATGTGTAGGAAAAAATGGCACCAAAATTGTAATTTTTTTGCATTTTTGCTATTTAAATTTCAAAATTAAATATAAATCTTGTTTAAAGTCTTAGCAAACTGTATATTTTTAAAATTGTCATGTTTCAAGCTGTATTTTAATTGCATCATAATTTGCATAATTTCAAAATGGCCGCCGCCAAAATGGCGGAAATTTGCATATTTCCAAATATGGTCATCAGGTAAGTTATACACAAATTATGAAGATTTATCTAAATATAATTCCCGCAAGTAGTTAAAATTTCCTATAAAATATGTTAAGTAATTTATTAGTTTTAAATATTGATGCTTAAGATAAATTTTTGTTATTAATTAACTTTAATTAATAAAAGTAATTACCATCAATTGCTAATAATACATGTATATATCAATTATAACTATATATGTGTAAATTTTAAGTGACATATTATTAGAAACTAATATAATGACCAAAACAAAAAATCCAACAAGTATCTTAGTCTTGTATATATATTTAATAATTTAGATACATTACATATTAGGGCCTTAGATATATTACATGCAAGCAAAGTACATGTACATGTATTATGTTATACAGTGTGTCTAATAAATATAATCTTGAATTATTATTTCACCTTTTTGGAAATCAATTAACAATGGGAATTCACATGCTTCCATATCACCTTCATACAAGCATTCATACTTTGTCATCCTTCCATTCAATCTTTTTACACACAAAACTTCCCCCTTGTACCAACAAACTTCATTTGAAGTTTGATCTTTTAATTTATGAAGAATTTTCTTTCCAACTAATTTGGAAGGAGACTCAATAAAACTTGGAAGAAGAAGTGATTGTTGTTTGATTGTTATTTTTCTCCTATTTTCTTTTAGTCTCTCAGCTAAATTTGTTTTTGATTCATTAAATTTTTGTTCAACCTGACTTAAAGGATGGTAAGAGAGTTTAGAATTTTCAGACACCTCTTCCAAATGTTCATTAATTTGCATAACTTTTACCAGATTATGTTCTAGATCTTCAATAGAATACACAACGCCTTTACTGCTTTGTTGAAAAATATTTTTAGGGCCTTTGCTTGAAAGAATATTTTTTCTAAACTGCAATTGTGCAACTAATGCATCTCTTAACAGCTGGTCTTTGTTAGATTCTTGAAACACCTTTAATTTGTAAGACTGGATGTCATCTCTTTTCTGCCATAAACCACCAACATCTGTCAATTTATTTGTTAGCTTTACCTTTTGGTTGTACATTTTATTTTCTTGCATGACTCTTTTTTCTTGTTTAGCTCTTAAAATTTCAAGTTTTGTTTCATACAAAGACCTTTGTCTTTTTTTTATTAACTCCATTATTTCAGGTGCAGATTTTCTTGCATCATTAATAATGGAGTTTTTTTCACTATTTGAAAGAGAATTTAACCAAGTAGATGTTTTATTGTTAGTCCACATGATTACAGACTCATATGCAGTTGTAGAAGCTGATGGTTTAAGTCTCATTAAAACATCTAGTTGGGCAAAATCTCTTTCAGAACATGTGTTTGTTGTTGGTACTGCAGCGGCTCTCAATTGATCAGTTTTAGATGGTTCATAATATATTCCACCAGGAAGTTGATCTTTTGCTTGCCTCTCAAGTATCAACAACATGCCACCTAAAGCCAATTCTAAAGCCATTTGAGTATATGTTTCAAATACTGCATCATCTGTGTTCTCAAAGAGAGAATCATACACCTCATCTTTATGCACACTCTCCTCTGGAAAAATTAAATGGCCTTCAAGAAGAGGTGATGCATCTTGTGACAAGTCTTGTAAGTTCAACTTCATGTTGAGAAGCACAGGGTTCAAATCCAAAATATTTTCTGTTTTCTCAATAACCCTCCAGAAGGGACCTGTAATTATTTTGTCTATGATACCTAAAGCTCTAAGACTGCTAGTGTAAACTTTTTCATTCACATCAAAAGAAATGCTTTTCAACAATTCATTAGGATCTGACCAACTGTCAAGAAATGTTTTGATATCTGCTAAATGGTGATATGTAGCCCCAGCTGCATAAAAAAGATGGTTAAACCTATGTCCTCTAAAGGTTATAAGTTTATTTTTTACACCTTTTTCTTTCAAGTGGGTGGAGAAGTGGGACCCCACTCCTGACTTTTCACAGCCATGCATTGTTAATGCCTTGCTAACTGTTCTAGTCAGTCTTGAGGCACCACTTTCCTTCCAATCAAAACTGTAAGGATTCTTTCCTGAACAAACATTGTTTTCAAAAACACTTAAACACTTGTCAACTTCACTTGCCATGTTTACAAATACATGCATTTTGCAAAAAAATGATGCCACCCTCCCCATTTCTTTTCTGTTAATTTCTGGCATTTCATCCCAATTCTTTAGAACATCAGGAAGAAGACTTTGCCGCAATTCCTCTAACTGTTTATTAAAAACTGGGTTTGTTGCACCCTGGTCTGACATTGTTGAAATAATAGTTGCTACAAGTTTAGAGAAAGATTTGTCTTCATTATGTAAGCAGTTTGACAATTCAGAAATATTTGCTTGAAAAGCTTTCATCAGACTATCAGCATCTGCACTGCCAATTTCAGTCATTCCAATTGAGTAAGACCTATGTTCAGGTGTGGTCAATTGAAATGACTGAAATTGTTTATGGAACTTTGAAGTTCCATCCTGATGCAGACAGTTACCTTTCATATCACCTATGTCACATGAATTAACCATGGCATCTACAACCTGACACTGGGCAATACGTTTTGCTTCAATAAGCAACCTAGACCTAACACCAGCACTTGGAAGTCTCGACAATGTTTTGCCTGTAATATTTTTTAAGACGGTTTGAATAACTTGATTTACTTTTTTGCAACTAACACCGCACTCAGTTGTTAGTGTCATTATTGTTGCACGAATTTCATTTGTGTACTTCCCATCACAGAAAGAAGTTATATTAGACTCATTTAATAGAACATTGTTGATTTCTTCAAGCTCTATTATCTTTTCCTCTTTAATTTTGATTTCCTGTCTCAGTTTCATAATTTGTTCAACATTTTCAGAAATAAAATTGTCAAATTCATTTTCCCTTTTTTTGTTTAATCTACAAATCTTAACCAGCAGATTTCTCTTTTCTTTTTTGAGGTTCTCTACTTGTGCATTCTTTCTTTCACTCTCTTCTCTCAATTCTTGCATTTCTTTCTCTTTCTCTCTTAACACTTCATTCTTATTATCCAGTTCAATTCTCTGATTTTCTATTCTCTGATCTCTACGTTTCAACTTCTTGTTTGAATTTCTGGCATCAAGTTTTCTAACTTTTTCTTTTAAAAGTTCAAAATGTTCTAAAGGTTTATCTAGCTTTTTTGACAAGTCATCATACTTTTTTTCCCAGTGCTTACACTCTCTCTCTAACACTTTCAAATCTTTAGTTTTTGACAATGTTTCTTGATGTTTCAATGTACAAGAATCTAACACTCTCAATAACAAATCAATTTTTTTTTCATAATGAAATATTTGTAAATTCAAATTGCTCAGTTGTTCTTGTTCATCAACAAGCTCTCTCTTTAGCTGGCGGTTTTCAAACACAACATCTTTTGTTTTGTTGACAAGATAATTCAGCTTCTGAGTTTTGATGTTGTCATCAAATACTGGAAGCTCAATGTTTGGAACAGGAAATTCAAATTCTTGGCTGAGCAGTTCTGATAAGCCTTCTGCAATTTTGTTTTTCTTTAGATCCTTGATTTTTTTCTTTAATCTAAATATCTTTGTGCGAAAAACACGCACAGAGCAATTTTCCCACTTTGAGGTTGGGTATTTGGTTTTAAGAAATTCAAGGTTTTCAGGAAAGCTTCTCTCTCCATCAAGACATTTGATGATATCTCCATTTGTTGGGCATTTTTTTTCCAAATCTAAAATTTGATACCAAAAATAAAAATAAAATAGAAATTTTTATTTTTTAATAAACCATTGCCAAATTATTTTTTGACATCATATATTTTTTTAATTGACCAGTTCACTGTCCAGCAGTTAACACAGTTTGATTGCTTGATATTTGCCAGCAAATATCAAAAACAGATTTTAAGGAATATCTTTTAGTTTTCACACCGACCAGCAGTGACATTCATGAGGATGGATGACCAGCACACACTTCTGAAAATATAATAAATATGGTGCAGCAAAGTATCTTTACTATAAATTATTGGTTCACCAAACATGTTGGTATACAACCACACTACACAATAAGATACATGTACATATATAATTAATATACATACATGTGTATAATTTAATTTAATAAGTATTTTATTCAAGTATATAAATACATTGAATTGGATTGAACAGCAGGCACAATGCCTATTTATGTTCTCTCCTGTAGTCAAGGTATAATATGAGTAATTATATAATTATATATAATATATATATATACATATATATTGCCATGGAATTTTGTATAATAGATTAATATTGTAAATAGTATTGGAAGGAGGTACAGTGCAGAAAAATAAACAAAACAAATAGCTCATGATAGGAAAATGAAAATAAAAAAAATAGAAAAATAATGGTTAATTGCTAAGGTTGGAAATAAAAAAGTATATGTAATGTAGGGAAAAAATCAGAAAGAAAAGAAAAAACATGTAATAAAAACAAAACAAAAATTAATAACAGAGTAGAAAAAATGGAAAGTTTGGGGGGATGGGGTGGGAGGGGGAGGGGGAGAACAAATAAGCAATAAAAAATGAAAAGAAAGGAGTGTAAGGAAAGTCAGTGGTACCCATTTTGATACAGATACATTTTTTATACAATGTGTACATTTTTACCTATGCATTTACTTAAATCTGTTTGTACTTTTTATGTAAAAATGAATTTTATCAAATAATAGTAGGTTATTTTGAAATGTTAGTTTATCACTTCCAAAAAGTAGATTCTTAATTGTGATTGGTATGGAATTGTCGTTCATATAATCAAATAGAGATTTTCTTTGGGAGGCATATGATGGACAGTGTAAGAAATAATGTTTAGAGTCTTCCACTTCAAGGAAGCACTTCTGACATAGTGGAGAAGCAATAAGGTGGTGTGAATAAAGGTCAGCATTTAAGTTACTACTGTTATTTCTCAACTGACAATGCCAAATATTTTCTAATCTTTTGCCATGGTTAAATAATTTATGCATATACAGTTTTTTACTATTAATATTTTTGAGGCTGTTCTTAAATGCTGAAACTGTAGTTATATTTTTTGTATTTTGAGGTAGATTGTTCCATAATATAATTGTAGATGGTATAAAACTATTGAAGTAAGATGTTGTTCTTGCAACAGGTGTGCGATAGATGAAATTGTTTCGAAGATTGTAGGTATTATGTGGGGGGAAACATTCACCAACAATATTAGATAAGTATTCAGGGGTATAATTGTTTAATATTTTGAACAATAATATTAATTTATGGTTACTTCTACGTTTCTTAAGTGTTTCCCAGCCTAATTCCTGATATAGGTATTGTTTACATGTGTATACATATAGGTACATGTACATATCTGTGCTAATGAAATCAAACTATAATATATCAAAGTTACATTATGTAAATAAAATAAGAATTATTGTACTCTATATAATTTTGGAGCTTAATTGCAAATATTCATTTACAGTTTTATAAGAGTGACAAAATCAAAAATTCTTTTGGTATATGATAATTGTAAATAATGTGATTTTACTATTAATTTCTATAGGTGAGTAAAAACTTTTAGCTTTTTAATTTTGAAAGTATTAATTTGGAATTCCAAGTAGTCTTGCAATTCAAAAATGTTTCATAATAAAATATTAGTTTAAAAAAACCTTTGTTTTTATACCACGGAATTCGGAAGAAACTCTACACTATGAGTATGATGTATAAATATAGGATTTACAGTCAAGTCGTACACAGACCAACTCGTATACAGGTCAACTCGTATACAAAATTTTCCCCATAAAAAAAACCAAAAGTCAACTCGTATACAAAAATTTCCGCATAAAAAACTAAAAGTCAACTCGTATACAAAATTTATTAGTGGATTTATTACATTCATATACTGAATGAAATATTGATATGAAAAATTCAAATTCAAATTCAGCTCCAATATTAATTAATTTAATTAACCAGTATGTCTTTTTTAAGTAGGCAATAGATTGCTACCCGTATAGCCTATCTGTCTATTTAATTTTTTATTGAATATTACAAAAGTCACATATATATATGTAATTACTTAAAGAAATTTCATATGTTACTTTTATATTCACTTTTCATTTTTCACTCATTATATAAATAAGCAAATTTTTAACTTATAACAGTTCGTCGACAGGAAACACACAGGTGTCGTACCATGTTGAAAGAAGTTTGGGAAATGACATATAAAAGTGGAAAGTTGGATATAGTTTTTTCAAACAAAATAATGAGGAGTATCGTAATTAGCCTTTTAGAAGTCATCCGTTTGGAGAAGCAAGAAACACCGCGCTTGTTGTTTTAACAATTATTGTTTTGATTTGTAGAAGTAATTACCAAATAATAATGATTGGATTGACACAATTAATTATCCTTTATTTTTGTTGTTGTAATTTCACCTTGTTACCGAGTTTAATGATAATGCACAATTATACATGTATAAATTTTGCAATCTTTGTAATAGTTGATAACATCCATTTTATTCTTATATGTCCTTTTTACGCTGAATTACGGAAGCAATATATAAAGAAATTTTATTACAAGAAACCAAGTTTTTTAAAGTTACTTTTACGTTTTGTTTCTAACTTTTTTTTTACGAGTTGACTTTCAAATTATGGTGATTTTTTGTATACGAGTTGACTTTCGGCTAAATATACGGGAATTTTTGTATACGAGTTGACTTTCGGATAGGTATACGGGAATTTTTTTGTATACGAGTTGACTTTCGTTTTTTTATGCGGAAATTTTGTATACGAGTTGACCTGTATACGAGTTGGTCTGTGTACGACTTGACCGGACACCTAAATATAGGCATGACGATGAGAAAATTCGAATTGCACAGTAAAACTTTTAAGTTATCTTAGATTAGCAATATACTAATAACAATTTTACTCAATAAATTTGAAACATTTATATCAATAAAGCGTTTAAAAATGCACGTGAAGACTTGCCTATTCTGATGTCTGTTATAACGTTCGCTTCTGCCATGTCGCCGATGTTGACGTCGGTAAGGTTATCAAGGTCATGTTTCACTGGGGATTCCGCGGCGGCCTGATAATAATAGCAGGAAACTAAATAGACATTCTTACGGGGGAAATCATAAGATTTAAGATTCTGTGTGAATTCTTTTCATTGAAACGTCGCTTACCATATGGAATTCACGAAACATACAACGCAGTGTCTTTGGGCCTTCGTGTTTACATCGGAGAGGGGGAATTCCAGTCTATATTCAATCTGCAGTTTGTAACCTCTTCCCTGATTGGCTGATATATTAGCTGTCATTACGTATAGCTTGCGGAAATCCAATCAAACTGCGCGACTTGTGCAAAAATCGAGCAAAACTAGCATCCAAGTTGTATTACAAATGCTAAAGACGAAAAACCGAGCATTTTTGACTACGGGGAAATATAACTAGATATAAAAGATGACGTTTAAAAATTAGTACCATTTAAAAGAGCAACTTATTTACGTTGCATTCAGACTTTATAAAAGTGAAAGAAAAAGTTAAAGCGAGTTCAAAATCGTCAATTTTACTCCGACTGAGCCGAAAATTACGACGTCACGCCAGGTAAACTGAACCCCCTACTTGGAGTAAACAAAATCGGGAAAATTATGGGGAAAATGATTGAAAAATGTCCACAAATTGCAGATTCTGGAAAGCGCCTCACAAACACAAGCACGAGAAAATACTGTGTCCAAAAACTCAGGGAAAACTATATAGCACAACGGATATAATGCAAGTTACTGGCCACAAAAATGTGAATTCCATCAACAATTATTCCGAAATTACAGTTACAAAACAAAAAGAAATGTCCAAAATATTGTCTACAACGAAAAATACAGATTCAACCACAAGTCCACACGGACAAGCGTCAGCCGCAGGAAGCATTCAACAGGCCCAGTCGCTGTTTGCAGGGGCAATCTTGCACATAAACAATATGAATGTTTACACTTACCAAAATGCCTCCCAGGACTTCCAGCCACCACCAGCCAAGAAATCAAAATGAACATAAAATCCAGCTACATGTATATAATGAACTTCCAGTTGATTGAATTGTTTTGAATTTGGTTTTTGTTTCACACAAATAAACAACATCTCGTAACGTTATGTTTCTAGTAATTGAGTCATTCAAATCCATTGGCATTCGTAACTTTTCAAAGTAATGAGGTCACGCGATCTAATTTTTAAAATCTAATCTGCAACATTTCTTTTGTAAATGTAAGGCTTAATTCAAAATAAGAGAAAAACAAAAACTTAGAACAAAGTCTATTTCAGTGATAATTCATATTCAGATGCGAAAAACTTTCTAATTCAAATCCGCACTATTTTGAGCAGCGCAAGGTTACATCAGCTGCTTACGCCGCATTGCACCATCGATTAACGTTAGAAAAGAAAAAAATCAATCGTCGCTTTTAGGGAACATTTCAAAAACTAAAAAATACTGTTCATATGAGATAAATAGAACATCTATGATTGTGTGATTTTATATTTGCTTTATCCAACTCGTTGAAATGGTTATATTCGCTCGGCAAGCCTCGCGAATATATACACCATTTCAACTCGTTGGATAAAGCAAATATAAAATCACACAATATAGATATCCTCTATATATGTCTACACCAGGTTTATATCTGACAGCACGTGTTCTGAAAAATTCAACCCAGGATATTTTTGTGTTTCGTATACTTTGCATATTTACAACCAAAAACAAAAACAAAAGAAACACCACTTTTAGTATCAATTTTGTTGACAATGACTGAGATAAACACTGGTTTTTGCAAGTGTTAAAAAAGATAAATGAAATACGCATGTTCCTTCTATCACTGCTTCAATCAGTTTTGCTTTAAAGGTACGTGCAGTTACTGTGCTTATTTTTCTTAACCAGAACTTCCTTTTATTCATATATTTTTGGCCTTCAAATCAGTAATAGAATTTTTTAAACACTTTTTCAAAAATATAAATCCAACCTGATTAAACTGCATCCAATACATTCCAGTCGCCGCAGAATCCCAGTTGAGTAGTTCATCCTGCCATTTAACGGACAAGTACCCCGTGGTGGTCATCATCGAATCGGTAGTACTCACTTCATTGATTCCGGCGATCCACAAGCTGAGTTGCAGTTGTAGCGATTGGCCCTGGTTTACGATGGGCCGAACTTTGCTGGAGTAGTTTGATAGAAGAGAAGTCATCGTGGTTCTGTACGTTGAAATGTCATAGTTCAGGTGGGTGGCGAGGGCGACGGAAGCGAAAAGTAAAAATCCAAAACACTGGAAGCCCACAGAAATCATCTCAACTAATTTATCTCTATCTTCTTTGTGTTCCGTTGAATTACATAGGAAATTAGTCGACGGTTTGAACGATCTACCTTTCCTCTGCGCGGAGGGTGGCTCATGTGGACTTTTTCCAGATTAGGAGCATGGTTTTATAGTACATACAATTTTAATAATTTAGTGCATGCTCTTTTAAAACAATCTCAAAGTACATATCATTGCAGGATTATATTAAATGTTTAAATCAAGCGGCCTGTAAAATATTATCTAGAAAGTGCATATATTCAAGATTAAAATGGTTTTAAATATCGCATTATACAACTGTTGTTTGAGCATTCGTGACGATGGGCTCTCGGTTAAATCTGGGTTTTTTCCTTTTTACTTGCCAAATTTGTAAGGCAATCAATTTTTAATATGTGTATTTCAAAGACGTTATTGGGATGCCGTAGGGTCAACCTTTAAGCGTCATATGAACCGAAAACATGCGCATGATCACGATATTTTTTTGTTCAAGTTTATGCGTGGTATTGTTTTAGTAAACATTTAGTTTTTCATTAAGTTTTTCTATATATGCAAATTCTTTATGAACAAAATCCTTTAGTGATGTTACTTCCTGTTTTGTTTTAGATAATGTATTTTCTATTCATCAATGAAAATGTATTGGCACAACCATTGCACAAACCTTTTTTGCCTAACAAAAAAACTTCTGGTCCTTGTGTCTTGCTTGTAACTTGACATCTGGCGTTGAAACAAGCGGCTTTGACGCTGCAATAAATAAATTTATTTTCTCATTGTTTTTTATACAAGTCATATTTGTATATCACTCTCCTCCAGTTAAACAACTTACCAGCAACTGCCTCAGTATGGATTAACATAAGATTCTCAGATTTTAATTAACAATCATACGAAAGAAACTTGTGCCTAGGATGTACCTCTGCCAATTAAATAAACTAAAAAAAGTATTGAATTAAGAAATGAATTTAATAGTTTTTCTATCGATCGACGTATCAAAGGAAAATCGACAACTTTTGGTGACAGTTTTTTATTTTAGAAATTCCCGTTTCATAAATAGCGTTAAATCAGATCTAGAGCAGTTGAGAAAAGTAGATCGCTTACTCATTTTTAACAAAACCATGCCATTTACTCGCCTGTTACAAAGCTATGCCATTTAGTCACCCTCTACAAAGCTATGCCATTTGATCACCTTTAACAAAGTTATGCCATTTAGTCTAATATAACAAAGCTATGCCATGAAGTCACCTATAACAAAACTATGCCATTTAGTCACATATAACAAAACTATGCCATTTAGTCACCAATAACAAAACTATGCCATTTTCTCACCTATAACAAAGCTATGCTATTTAGTCACCTATAACAAAGCTATGCCATTTAGTCACCTATAACAAAACTATGCCATTTAGTCACTTATAACAAAACTATGCCATTTACTCACCTATAACAAAGCTATGCCATTTAGTCACCTATAACAAAACTATGCCATTTAGTAACCTATAACAAAACTATGCCATTTAGTCACCTATAACAAAACTATGCCATTTAGTAACCTATGACAAAACTATGCCATTTACTCACCTTTAACAAAATGTGCCATTTAGTCACCTTTAACAAAGCTATGCCATTTAGTCACCTATAACAAAACTATGCCATTTAGTCACCTATAACAAAACTATGCCATTTACTCACCTTTAACAAAACTATGCCATTTACTCACCTTTAACAAAGCTATGTCATTTACTCACCTTTTACAAAGCTATGCCATTTAGTAACCTTTAACAAAACTATGCTATTTACTCACCTTTAACAAAACCTATTAAAGGTGAGTAAATGGTAAAGCTTTGTTAAAGGTGAGTTAAGGCTTTAAAGGGACTAAGAATCAATTTGAGCTCAAATTAATATAATATATAAAAATATTATTATTAATGTCTGAAATTATGTTGACCAATATTTATAGAATAAACATTGTACAGAAACTTAGAAGAGTCGTTATTTCGACTGAACTTAAAAGTAATGAAATCGTTACCTTAACGCAGGATCTGAAAAAATATATAAAGAAAAAATAATATAAATGGAATGTCGAGGATATATGGTGGGCCTCTGCACATTTGAGTGGCCTACCTTATTGGCAAATGTTATGCTCTTTGTATAGACGAAATCAAAAAAAAAAAAATAGAAATTACTAGACATTGTATGCTGACATTTTAAAAGTACTAGTACCACAACCCAACACAACCCCCAACTCCCTATTTTATAGCAGAGGACTTTTATTTGGTTGAGGAAATGTAAACCAATTAGTAGTCATATTTGTTTATTTTTCAGTGGATTTTCTAATTTATCAAAACTTCGCTAGAGGAGAGGAGCAGATCCTAAACCCTTGGCTAGCGAAGATCATTATGGTCCTGACTCTTGAAAGTGCTTCTAAAGACATTTCAAAATAAAACATGTACAACTTTAAATAACACTAACTTAAACAGCCAGAGACGTTCTCAAAAATTTTTGAAAAGTTTCCTCTTTTCCCCTTTTCACGGGTCCAGCACCACGCTTCCGTCCCAAGCAACTGCCATAAACTACCATAGGATTTGCAGGTGAACATCTGATCATATGTCAGTTATTTATTTTTTTCTTTGTTTTTTTACGAAAATCGTCTTATTAACCGTAAAAGTATTTTCGGGAATTTTTCATTACATTTTATCGCTTACAGGTTTTATTTTGAAAAACGAATGACAGCACCCAGGAGGCCACTGTCCCTGTTTTATACGACCGGCGGTATAAAAGTGTGTTACAAAATACACATACCTATAAAGTCATTTCTTGAATTGAAAAAAAAACTATTCTATTTCATTTCTATCAATATGTTTGTGGTTTGTTAGTGATTTACCTTGTGCTGCGAATTGTGGTAACTCATAAAATCTGCATCTACCAAAACGACGGAAGACCTGAATAAAAATATCATTGGATTTTAATGATATAAGAATGCCCTTGCTTATTACAGTGTATCTAAGTACAAAAGGTATTTTTATTGTGCACTTTACAAAACAGTGTGTAAGAGTGCAATAAGATTTAATGTCCATATCCACCCTTTAAATTCTTGGTCGCTGATTTATATTGATCTGCGAAACACAAATGTAATCCAATACCATTCTAAATATTCATTACTCTTTTGTGTATCACTTATCTTTTTTTAATTTAGAGAGAGAGAGGGAGAGACAGAGACAGACAGAGAGAGACAGACAGACAAACAGAGGTCAATGCAAAATGTTATACATGTATCTTACTTAATATTATCCCCAAATTATTGGGCAATGAGTTGATTTTTTAAAATCAATATATACCACTTAATTAATCCCAGTTTGATGATATAAATTAATGGTGAAACAATTATTGTAATTGGTCAAAATTTGAAGGGGTAGCTGAAATATAAAATTTTCAAAAATGAACAAGAGTCATATTGCATTAACATTGATAGTAATAATTTACTAATAGTAAACCAAATTTATTTTTTGTACGAGTACCTTGATACGGTGAATGTTAAATTGTATCGAGGTCTAAAAATTATTTTGTAATGCCTCAATTTTTTAGATTAATGGACTAACTCATGATTAATCATTAGCAGTGTATGTGTTTTTTTGTTAATCTATTTACCTAGATGGTCGAGTGGTTAGGGAGTTTTCTGCGTATATTTTAATGAGTGTTTTTTCTTGTGGTTTAATATAAAAGTTCAAGTAAATGTTAATTTCTCAAAACTCTGAATATATACATTCACATAAAGCAAACACATTAATATGTATGTGCGTAGAGTATCAAATCAAATGAATTCTAAATTTCTAAATACAGTGTAGACAAGTAAAATTTTTAACATATGTTCAAAATATGTTTCGAGTAACATGTATTGAAAATGCGTTGAGCATGCGTAAAACATATGAAATTTTTCACAGTATGTTAAATATATGGATAAACATAGGGAAAATATTGTAAACATATGTTGAAAAAAAATGTTAAACATATGACAGACTCAAAACATATATTGAAAATATATTTATGGTTATCATATGTTCAAGATATGTTGAACATATTTTAACATATGTTTGTTACAAACATCTGATCGGCAAATGTTTTTAAATTTCTCTCAAAACTAAAATGGAATGAATTGAGAGTAAAAAATATATCTCAATAGTTTAAAGAAGCATGGTCATGATTTTCGCCAAATTTTATTTTTCCGATTTTAATGATTACAATGCTTTAGTAGGGCATTTTTAATAGGCAACCGAAATTTGAGGGTCTTTCGTTGAGTAATAAGCGAGTTACAAACATGTAGCTTACATATCTTTGTTATGTAAACAAAGCTTTTTAAAAATTTCAGTTTAAGACCTAAAATGAATGTGTTAAACGTTAAGAACTATATATTTATGCTCTAAATGAATAAGATAGACAAATCAGCTTGAAAAAGATTTTTTACTGGTATACTGAACCTATGTAAACAAAAACAGGGTACAAGCATTGTTTACCTGACAAAGAATAGTGAGCCCTGTATATTGCTTATAACTCTATGACTGACTCTCAAATCTCATATGCTCATTAGAAATGCATTATTAAAGCATTGTAACCAATAAAAACAGGAAAATAGATTTTGACCCAAATCGTGACCATGCCCCTTTAACCACTTCTGGCGATGGACGCTGGATTCGAACATTCCCACTTTTGATCTATTTGGTATTAAATTTTCTGTTAATTTGAATGAAGAAATTTTTCTGAAATAAGCCGCTTGATAAAGCAATGGAATGTGAGAATTCTCAAAGCAGTGGGGAGTTTAACAGTGATAAAAAGACTGATAATACCAAAACTTAACCACTTCATTATAACTAGACCAAAACCGAGTTCAGAATACCTTCAACAGTTTTGGTAAAGACATTTACTGTTTTTTATGGGAGGGAAAGGTCCATAAGGTTAAGAAAAACACTACTGTTATCAAGATTACAGATATGGCCGGGGAGAGGGGGGGATGAATTATATGGAATTATATGGAATTATAGTCTAGAATTGGTGCATTATAATCTACATGGATAAGACTTATCCACTCTCAAAAAAAGTACGTAAAACTCAGAACTAGG
Organism: Magallana gigas; assembly: GCF_963853765.1. Lineage (NCBI taxonomy): Eukaryota > Metazoa > Mollusca > Bivalvia > Ostreida > Ostreidae > Magallana > Magallana gigas. The sequence goes on along the minus strand of NC_088856.1, from coordinate 53,984,402 downwards.
ATTAAAAACGAGAACTCTATTAGGACGGAGACGGTATATACTTTATTATCAATAAATGAAATAAAATAAACAATAACTTTCTGAAAGAAGTTGCATAAGAATGGGACAGAATTATTAAGTCTTATAGCCAAAACGATATAAAAGTGCTTAATAACCATGCATGATTCAATCCTTATATTAGAATTAAAAACTCATCAATTTTTGTGAATAGTTATTTAAACTCTATATAAATTAAGTTAAGATTTGACTGAAGTTAAAAGTCAATTTTGTAAGCCTTGAATCTCTCAGAAACTTAGAGCAATATTTTTTTTTTTAGAATATATGGGTTTGAAGTAGGCAATTAAGCAAAGGATGCGAGAATATGTACTGCTTACTTATCAATAACAAAAGAAAACAATATGGTCAATAAAGAAGTGGACAGATACTGGAATTGTGTATACAGAATGTTTGAACTCTCATTTAGAACATCAAAAGAATCAAAGTTTCAGTGGTTGCAACCTCAGACTTTACATAGGATTTTGCCTTTTTCAACTCAATATAACTGATTCAGCGGCATGCACCTTCTGTAATTAAGATATAGAATCAATAGAACATTTATTTGTTGACTGTTTTCATGGTAAAGAAATATGGCACTACTTGGAAGTATGGGTAAGAAGCAAGTTTAACTGTTTAATGACATTTGATAAACAAAGTATGCCTTTTTGGTAAATTCAACAGAAGACAAGTGTATAGACAACATAGCCTTATTGATACTTACAGGAAAACAATTTATTTTCGCTAGTAAATACATTGCATAAGGTTGTTCCAAACTTTCTACGCCCATATATATAGTCCAAGTTTCTACTAGCCTGTTATATGGAAGTTACCAGCAACTCCCGACGAAATCAACTTCTGGAAATTTATTGCCAAATTGTGTACATAAATGCATTACAATTATAATGAAGATCTGTATATTTATGTGTTGTGTAATCGTTATTCACGGATGTCGTCTGCCACTGTTCATTCGATCTTACAAATACATGTAGATGGTGGAGTGTGATCGTCAATTCTTCGGACATTCCGCTGGTTGCAGAGTTAAGCGCTCTCTCTCTGTAAGATGACCTATATAAATGGCCGCCATGCATCTTTTCTTTCAAAGAGGGGCATCAGTCATTAATGTTTGGCAGTTGACAGGCACGTAGCATTGGGTGGGGAGGGGCGGGGTCCCACTTTTTCTCAAAGCAAACATTTGTCTTAATTTTTAAGTATAAAAAATCTAATTTTTATGGAGTTGTCCGACCCCCCCCCCCCCTTCCCCACACACACACACACATTGGGGCATGTAAAAAGATGAAATGAAACTTACGAAATCAAAAGAGAAATTAAAGATAAGATTTCTGAATTGTTGTCACATTATTTTATTTTTTAAAGGCTTTATATTGCAATAATTTAATTCTAGTTGTAACGTGGTTTATAAAGCTGCCACAAGGCAACATTGGTAGAAATGAAATTCATTCCTTAAAAAAATAATAATAATTTAGGAGTTACAACTCTACTTTTATTTTTTCAAAAGGGTCGTGTCAAAGTGTATTACAAAATAAGTTTATTTATTTAGTTCTTAATAAATAATATTTCTTATTTCATGAATCAACCTTTTCCATTATATGAAGGATTTTGATATCAGCGCTACCACAGAGACGAAAGACCAAAATAAAAGTTTATTGGACTTTAATATTTCAAGATCAAGACTGGCTAGTTTTCAAATAAAAAAGGGTCCCCTTTATTATGCACTTTACCAAATAATGACTAAAAGTGCATGGAGATATAATGTTCGTATACACGTGCCCTTTATATTCTAAGTAATTAATCGCTATTTCATATTGCTCTGCCAAAGACATAATCCAACACACAGTTCGACACCAATCGATACCAATCGATACCAATAATCCAGATGTCTGGACTTAACTTGAAATTCAATTTAGTTTAAGAAATTCGTTTCAAAGTTTTTAAAAATTCGTCCAAACAAATAGCTAATTCGTCCGAACAAATAACCTAGTCGTCCGAACAAATCCTAATTCTTCCGAACAAAAAAATAATTCGTCCGAACAATATGCCAATTCGTCCGAGCAGATAGCTAATTCGTGTGAACAAATAAGATTTATTATTTTTTCATCTGGCCCTTCCACGCCGCTGTAGGGAAAATAAATAATTTTCTCTTCTATTTTATTGCTTAATAAATTTTCTGTATTGTTCTTAAACAAATAGAACATTAAGCACCTCACTTATAGCCACTGTCCTTTCAATTTTAAGGTCAGACGACACGTTCCTCAATTTTAGATAACTTTTTCCAGGAATTTTAAGCTTTACAGCTTATCAGTATGACATATGTATATCATGAGGTGGTAGTTTTTTTTTTACAAGAGAACTTGTGCACGTACAGATAATAACATTTACTGTAATTACATATACAGGTTGAGAAAACAAAAGACTACAATTATGTAATACAGTTGTCCCTTAATAACATACTTTTTGAGATGAATTTGCCAAGATTACAGAGATCTTTAACATTGTCAGTATTAAAAAGTTGAATTAATCTAAACATACAAGGTTTTTTATAATAATATTCTTTCATGTATAATCTGCGCAATGTTCTGTATAGAGGACAAACAAATAAAAAAATGGAATTCATCTTCAACACTAGATTTGCAATGTGGACAAAATCTATTTTCTCTATTTGTGTTATTATATCTACCAGTTTCAATAGCCAGGCGATGTGACGATAGTCGTAATTTAGTTATATATTTCTGTAATTTAATGGGAATAGATTTTCTTAAATAGTATTGAAGATGTATACCATCGATAAGATATTTGTAAAAAGAACATTTTTTTGAATTTTCAACATTTGCAAAAATATCTTGTTTTGCCTGATCAAAAATTCTTTGTTTTACAAGTTGTAAAATACCATTGTTTATTTTTTGGTTAGACCATATATAAAAAAAACCGAGGTCAATGAGAATTTTCTTTACATCGAAAACCCAGTTTATATAACCGTGTTCTTCACAATTAATATACATAACTTCGTAGCAATGTCTAATTATACAATTGTCACTAATTAAGACATTTTTCCAAAACTTAATAATGTTAAACATTCTATAATGTACAAGGGGCACACGGCCTAATTCAGCATATAAGTAAGCAGTATTTGTACTTTTCTTCACTCCGAGATTTAATTTGTTTACAGAAGTCTGTATGAAGTTTCTCGATATTGCAACCTATATTATTTCCCCATATTTCTGAACAGTAATTAACAATTCCACCAATAAAACAATCAAAAAGCGACAATAAAGTTTCTATATTAAATGACATTCCCCGTACATTCTTTCTAAGCGCAAACAATGCTTTTCTACCTTGTTCAGATAATTGTTTTCAGCATTGGTAAATTTGTTGTTAAAGTTGAAAAGTATTCCTAAGTAAGTGAATTGTTGTACAATTTCTAAAACATCATTACCAATATACCAACACTCACTATCTTTTACTCTGCCATTGTTTCTAAAAACCACAATTTTTGACTTTTCCGCATGAACATGCATTTTCCAAGTATTACAATAGCTATGTAGTTCATTCAAAAGACATTGTAAACCTTCCACAGATTCAGAGAACTGGACCATATCATCAGCGTACATTAAAAGAAATTTATTTTGGTTGTAGGGTTTATGTAATGAGACCTACAACTATTTCATAATAAATTATTGTTTGGTCAGCTCATTTTTTTCCGATAACGTTACAGATTTTGCTCAATATATGACGTTTGGTAAGGAAAGATGAGGGACCTTCTACCTGTAATCAATGTTGAACTGGTAATTTTAAAACGAAAGCCCAAAACTTTTTTTATACATTCGAAGAGCGTTAAACTGTCTTCAGAAAAAAAAAATATCACGTTGATTTTTTTTTCGAAGTGTGTTGACTCGATCCCAAAGTTGTAGCATCTTGTAATACTCTTTTTTTTCAAAGTGGATCTGGTCCCAAATTGATGGAATTTAACTGTTTAACACTCTTTTTGCAGACGTAAGAAAAATAGTTCCCAAAGACAGAAAGAGGAGTAATGCTCTCTAATGCTTATGCTCTCTCTCTCTCTCTCTCTTTCTTTCTCTTTCTTTCTTTCTCTCTCTCTCTTTTAGTCTCTCTCTCTCTCTCTCTCTCTCTCTCTCTCTCTCTCTCTCTCTCAGTTTACTGTAAACAATATTTTATTTTAAAACGAAATAGGATCGGACAGCAGGCATGGCAGATTCTTGTCCTCTCCCAAAATACACACTTAAATATGTTAAAGGTTGCATTGTGAATGTTGACACCGGACAAAGCGTGCCCTCAGGTGACCAGACGAACTTTGGGGCGCCGACGGGGGCGCAGACACTCTGTATCGGTGACCCAGAATGGACGAGGCTGAGCAATGGGGTCGGATACCGCTTCAATGCCATGAGATCTGACAGTGGTAAATTTAAGCTGTATCTGTACATTTTCTAGCAGAGAGAGATATACCCGGCGTTGTTTATTTATAAGCGGATGTATAGAAACGACAGCTGTGTAGTTTTATAATCACTGACCAGTAATGCCATGCATGGATCGTCTGATGTACCAGAAGTTAGTTTGGAGTGTAAAATGATGCACCGGCTAATTCCAAGCACTGGGTAAGTATGGTAAGTCTCTCTCTCTCTCTTCTCTCTCTCTCTCTCTCTCTCTCTCTCCCTCTCTCTCTCTCTCTCCCACATAATACAGTATATATCCATGTACATAATTCCACTGAATGCTTGAATTGGTCCATGTCTGAAGCACACATTTTTTACCCAGCTGTCTAAAACCAAGAGGTTAAAACCACTGAACCCAGTAATAATACAGTGGAGGTGATATGCTGAAGATGCAATGACATAACAATGTAATGTAGTCAGCACCAAAACTTATAAATGTATTGATTTAAGTTAAATTCTTTGTGAAGGGACCAATGTGTGACAACATTCAAACTCACATGATAAAACAAAATATCATATGAATTTATTTGACTAAATGTTGCCCAATAGTTATTTTATTTAAAAACAAGAAATTACCCAGTGTGCCTGGTCAACATTGCCAAAAGACTGTGCAGTAAATGAACACCTCAATGTCAGAGGTGATATATCGAGTGACATAATGTCTTTTTCATGTGACAATGTGACATAGCTATACTTGTACATTTCGCTAATGTCATAAGGGAATTTCACGAAGAGCAATATATTTAACTGTATATAAAACATGACAAAAAATTATATAAGTTTGCTAACAAAAGTATTCAATAAGAATGTTGATGTTTATCTTGATTAACTGCATAGAGGTAAATAATTCAACACCAAATGCAAGAAAAAAAAATCAACACAAAAACCATTGGATCTCAAATATAGAGTGTTTCACTATAAATAGAGCATTGAATTTTACACTGCTTTTACCAGGTATATCTTCCATGTATATATATCTGCATTTTTAGATAACCCTTTTTTGAGTCCATGCAGGCCTAGCATAGGCAGAGATATATATATATATATATATATATATATATATATATATATATATATATATATATATATATATATATATATATATATATATATATATATATATATATATATATATATATATATACACACACACCTCTAGATACCCTGCAGGGACTTGTAACGGGACGGGTAAAATATTGACGGACCAGACCGGGATTCGAACTCGGGCCCCTTGAATCTCTAGTCAGGAGCTCTACCAACTGACCTATTTGGCGCCGGTATTCGTCACAGACTGAATAAAAAGTTGTATTAAAAAAATGCATGTTTACATTCATGCAGCCAGAACCTTTTCATAAAAAAAATTCTTTCTGTACAACCCTTACCAACCAAACCTTAGTGAATGTCTCTTGTACAGCATCTCTGCTAACCAGTGACGGGTTCTTGGTCCACTCCACTCCCCATAAATCATGGAGAGCGGAGTGGACTGAAAAACCTTGGATAGAAATTAGCAAGGATGACCGCACAGATCCTATCTAATTTTCCGCTGTTAATCTAAAAGAAGGTTTTCCACACATATATGAATGCTCTGAGGATCTTTTTTTTTAGATTGAGTAAGACCTGGATTCTCTCCATCATAGCAGTGTGGCTGGCAGTGTGCATATATCATATTCCTTCTCCGATTCAGCCAAAGCCTTACTAGTAAGTAATAAATCTCCTTTGTTTTAATTACTTTAATTATCAGTTTTGTAGCTTTGAGAACAAAATATATTATAAGAATTGTAAAAAAAAAAGTGTTTGAAATGTTATTTTTTTTAACTGTTAAGACCTTTACCAGGTATTTGGCCTTTAATACCACAAATACTAGTAATGTTAGGTTGATATTGCATCCATGTGCATATCTAAGGAGAGGGGGTGTTAAGAGGGGGGTCTGAAGCCCCCCCCCCCCCCCCCCCCAACAAGAAAAAGAAAATTCAATCTTATGAAAGTCCTATGGTTAAACTGCTAATAGCCTCCGGTCCTCCACTGATAAACACAATAATCCAAAGGTTACCCTCTCCCCCTATAATTATTTTCTTGATTTACTCATGAATTAAAAAGAAAAAACACTTAATTGTCTATGGCAAAGTGCTGTTCCTTTCTTTATTGTATATATTGTATATTTATGCTTATTTACTATTTATCTACTATTTATCTATTCATTTACACAATGTACCTCTGACTTTTGAACTGTATATAATGATTGACCTCATGTACCATTCCATGGTGTGAGCGAATAAACTGAATTGAATTGAAAAAAACTCATGGGTATGCTCACAATGTGTTACAGCTACCCCAAACCCCTGCCCCGATTAGAGGGGGCCCTCGCAATCAACAACCATCTCCAGGGGGCAACAAGAGCATTCCAAGGGCAGGTAACTGGACCCGAGTCCTTTGCTGTTGATGAAAACGGTAACTTTATTTAAAAGTAGTCTGCATGTGATTATATTTTTCAAAATTTAGATCTGTAGGGATGAATTTAATTTTTTTTTTAGGAAATACTTAAAGTATGATTATCTAGATAAATAAAGATATATGTATATCACTTATTAAGCTGAAATTTTAAGATTTTTAGAGTAAAAGCATTAATTATACTAAAACTCTTGTACTCTGCATGCATTGTTGGTCAGTTTTGAGGATATTAAATCGCGTAAAAGTAAAACTTAAATTGGCAAACTATGTAAGGATGCATTATATTTAGAATATTGACTTTCCATTCCTAGGGGTGCTATATACAGGACTGGCCGATGGAAGAATTGTGGCATTCAAAGGGGGAGAACTCTGGCAGCTGACAAGGACAGGAGAGTTCCACCCACACTGTGGTAAGTCAATAATTCTATTTTCTTCTTCTTCTTCTTCTTCTTCTTCTTCTTCTTCTTCTTCTTCTTCTTCTCTGGCTCGATCAAGCTTATTGGTTAATTTCTATCAATAATTTCATAATAGTGTGTGTTATTTTACAGATCATGAAAAATCATGCAATTCAATCATTTGAAAAATGCTTACAGATATTTGTTTTTTGACTCTTGAAACTTGAAGTTAATGTATGTGATAGAAAAACAATTACCTTGTGTTTGATATACTAAGTTATGTTTTATAAGATAATACATGTATTACACCAAATGCTCATTTTTATTTAGACTGAAAGCTGCAGACGCCTTTGATATGTCCAAAAAATTAAATGCATGTAAACAATGTGTTGGTTTGTGACAGGTAGTTTTGACCTTGAGCCAGTCTGTGGACGACCGAAAGGAATGAAGGTCAACACAGCTGACCCCACCCACCCCCTGATTGTACTGGACTCCTACAGGGGGCTTCTACAGGTGGACACAAAAACAGGCGACATAGAGGTCCTACTGCCCAGCTCTACAGGTTGTTACAAAACCATGTGTATCTTGTGGCAATAATGTTTCCAATAAAAGGGCAACTGCTTCGTTCATTATTTTGATGTCATTTTTAACTAACACTTTTTCTATCTCAAAGCTCAAAATGTTAAAAAATGTGACATATGTAAATATATATATATGTATATGGTCCGCAAAATAGTTGGATGACAGGATTCTTTGTAAAAGACCATAATCATGTTGAAATTATTCATTAAAATTTGGAAACCAAGTTGTACATTTATCTGACCTATTTTTTCCATGATAAGTGAGAGCTTATTTCCTACAACAGGGGTGAATGGAGAACCACTGAAGTTCCTGAATGCCCTGGATATAACACACGATGGAATCGTGTATTTCACCGACTCAAGCAAAAAATGGGACCGGCGAAACTATCGATATGAGGTACCCACGAATACCGCGGAATAAGAATGTGTAGGACATGTATGTGCAGTGAACATTGAACATACCATTCTATAAACATGTATATATGGTGGCTAATTCCATGAATTATTTACATCTTTTAAATTTTTGAAAACATATATTAAGACCATTTTTGTAAAATTAAAAGTATTTTGTTAAAATTATTCTAAAGCTGCTTAACCTGAAATCATTAATACCTAAATGATGTCTTCTTGGAGAAATTTGAATCTTATAATAAACTGAAAATTTTAAAAATATCAAGTTGGCCTGATTAATGTAAATTATGGCCTTTTACTCATAATAGGGAATAATTATATATCATACAATTTTCTCAATATTTTAGCTGTATTGAGAGTCTTAATGTTAAGTACTGGTAAGAGTATTGTAATACCTACATGTAATGCTGCTTGAACTTCATATATTATTAAAATGACTTGGTAAGAGTAAGGAAACAAGGAAATCACAAAAGAACACTAGAAATAATATTGATATATATATACGAGAGAGAGAGAGAGAGAGAGAGAGAGAGAGAGAGAGAGAGAGAAAGGGAGGGAGGGAGGGGGAGAGAGAGAGAGAGCACAGACAGACAAAGAAAGAGAGAGACAGAGAGAGAAAGAGAATTGAGAAATATTTACAGAGAGAGAGGAGAGAGAGAGAGGAGAGAGAGATTTAATGAAGAGAGGAAGACTTGGTAGGCTATAACTCTGGTATCAATATCATAATGGCCGATATAGATTTTTGAACCATGCCTCCACTGTTGACTTTAATTGTAGGTAATTGAGGTGAACAGACAAGGTCGACTTATCATGTACAACATGGTTACCAGGGAAACAAAGCTGTTGCTGGATGACCTGCATTTAGCCAATGGGGTGGCTTTATCATCAGACGAGTCCATGCTGTTCATCGCAGAAATGAGCGCTTGTCAAATTCGGCGGTGAGATTAATGTTGTAGACATAAATGTGAAAGAAACATAGACCATGAGAGATTTTGTCCAAGTGACGCAAACAATTTAGGTACACATGCTGAGATCAATTCTTTGTGTTTTCATTTTACTTAATGCTGCCTCTAAATTTTAAATTGTTTACAGCTATTTTCTAAAAGGGCCAAGAGCTGGCCAATCAGATGTCATAACACAAAATCTCCCTGGTTACCCTGACAACATCAAGCTCAACAGTCGGCAGAATTTCTACGTTGGGCTTGGGTCGGTCCGGTACCAGGGGGTCAGTCTCCTGGGTCCATTCCTGGATCTCATTGGTCCTTACCCAGCCATAAAGAGGTTTCTCACAAAGGTAAACTTTCTCCTTTAATTACAGAAGTGGTATTGTCAAACCTGAGGTCAAAAACCAATTAATGATGATTTTTGCAGGCACTGAAGCATAGAGTTAAATGTTATTGGCTTGAAAGAATTTTTAAAGAGAAATAACTCTTCTTTTCAATTTTTTGGTAAACAAGTTATTTCAAATTTTCAAATATTGCAATAAGAGTATAAAACACAGTACCGGTACCTGCTTGCCCCATTATATATATTTAATAACATTTTTGGCCTGAAAAACTAAAGACTACTTTAATTTTGACCTAATCTGTAATTTGTCATTATGTACAGTAGTAAATCAAGTCATTTCCCAAAACTCCTCTGAAAATTTAGTTTAGAGTGTAAACTGCAAAACGTTGTTAATTTCACTTGTATAGTCTGTTTACAATGCATTTACATGTATTTTAATGATGTCTTCAAAAACAAAGTTCTACCTTACCATAAAGTACTGTTTACAATGTCTTCAAATTAAATCAATCCCTACCAAACTTTAATATCGTTTCTACTTCAGCTGACACCACTCAAAGTTTTTGACATCTTTATGCCTAAACATTCCATTATTCTGGAAATAAACAGACACGGTGAAATCATCTCCAGTTTACATGATCCCGGAGCCAAAGTTATCTCTGCCTCAGGAGAGGGATTCGAATTTAACAACACCCTGTACATAGGGAGTTTCTGGACACCATATATTGGGATGCTGAACTTGACTTATGTGAAATCAGGGAACTGACTCTCCATCTCCATATTATTTATACATGTACACATTTAATGCATTTCAGGGCTGCTAGAGTTAGTTCCCTTTGCCATTTGTTTTCATCAGCCCACATCCTTAAAGATATGTCCATTCATATGTAATTGGTTACAACAAATACTGTGAAATTATTAGATTTCGTGGTGGTTCAGTTTTCGTGGAATTTGTGGGTACCTCTCAACCATGAATTAACATCCTCCACAAATTAATAAATTAGGATCATAAAGTCATATATTTCCTTATGTACGTATAAGAAAATACACAAAATTACATCCCCGCAAACCTTAAAATTTCAGCAATGCATGAAAATTGGCCCCCATGATGATTCCACAGTAGTACATTTGGACAAGTTACATGCATTATTCACACATTGTTTATATTTCAAGGATATGTTCATCCAAAGCATGAAGATAGTGAAATAACAACCACTGTGATAATCTTCCAATCTTCCATCAGTATTTGATTTTCATTCATCATCAACTATGGTAAAATTTTCTTTCTAGAAGCCATGTTTTACATTGTTTAAACTAAAGAAAACATTAAAGACAAGATATTGGATTTAGTTTTATTGTTTTTGTTTGCTTTTTTGTATGTATGGTACACAGAATCAACAAGAAATGTAACAAAGATCTGTAAAGCTGTAGTTACTTTGAAGATGATACAAGGTCACGACCTTTCGAGGCCATGTCAAGGTCATTGTGTGATTCAATCAAATCCTTAACAATTGATTTTTCCCTGGTTATAAAAACTCAACACTCAAAACATAATTATAAAGATACATGATAATTAAAAAAATGATGTATCAACACAATCATTCTATTATTATACATGTCAACCATTAAAGTTACAGAAAGGATACTTTTTAATTAGAGATCAGAAACAATGCCACATATAATACAGCATTTCTTAATACACAATGAATATTTTTAAGGTGTAATTTTTCCTGTTTATATATAAATGACATGATTGAAACTAATACCTAATAGATACTTTATAATAATATATATAATCCATATATACATGGCTTTTTTTCCTTTTTCTGATGACCAATAATGTTCTACCTCTAAACCACCCAAAAATTTGATTTTGTTAAAAAAAAACACACAAAAAATAAGAAACAATTATACATTTCATGGTCTCAAATCCAATGTTCTAAATAATGAATATATATATATATATATACAACTTAATGTGTGTAACAGCTCACATAAAACAATTCTGCAGAAACCAAAATAGGGCTCCCTGCACATGACAATATCAGGTGATGAAATATCAAAGGTGAATACACACGGCATGGTCTAGATATCATAGGGCGTGTTATAAAAGGCAGCTGAGTGAATTAAAATAAATAGGCAGGGTGGGAGGTGAACCACAGGGTCGGTGGAATCAAGGGCCTATAGTACATGTAGTACATAGAGATCCAATCATCCCGCCCACACTATTTACAGTCCCTGTTTAAATGAATGGAGGGGGGGGGGTTGCAATTCTATTGTTTAACTGGTAGATGAAAGGCATAAAGCACTATGCAGGGTTTGGATACCCCCAGCCCACTGATTTATTTATAGTCCATGTTTTAAGTACATTTTTACAGTCTATTCTTTATCAGACACCTGTTCTATATGTTGGATGTGATAACAAACATTCCATTCGTTATATATCGTAACTATATATATATAATACAAGGCATCTACTGCCTCCGTTGTTTATGCTGATGTCAGCAAAACAAGTTTACCCCGTGTCTGTTACCATGGTGATATGGTAGACAACATCTGTCCAACAGAAAGTAAAAATGTAAACATAAGAGATAAAATAAACAGTGAACCAGAGTTCTTCCTACAAGGACAGTTTCCTACGTTAACTAACACTGTTCTGACCGGCAGTACATGTGGAAAGGCACTTGGTTAAAATTTTAACGTGCGACTTAAACAGATGAACATATCAATAATGTGGTATACATATGGGACTCTACTTTGCTAATTAAAAAGTGTCTGTCTAAGCAAACTGTTAATGTATAAATAATACCAACAATTTGGCGGTGTAATTTCCCCCGGTATTATCCTATTACAGTATGACTGCATCAATAGAATCTTTTCGTGTCTCCACAGACATGTAATGTACTTCCTTTTTCAATTGCGTTTAGGCTCATTAAAAAGAAAATTTCTAGATAAATTAACAACACATAAGGTGGCTTGACTTGTGTTATATAGATGGGTGATGTACAATGATTAATACCGGTGTGTAGATCCTTATACTTTTATAGAGAGTAACATTTTACCAGACCGTTAGGCATTAGATGCTTGCTGAACACGATGGGTGATGGAAGGATATTACAGATTTTATCTGCTCTGAATATTATGCTTAACTTTTACTGTGCTAGTGTATGGAGAGATCCTATTGCTTGCACTGCAGCAAATTATACCTACTTTCATTTTTCTCTCAGAAATTGACCAGCCCTTGGTCAACTTGATGCCAACACCTGTTAGTATTACACACTAACAGCAATGGTATTCCAGTCAGTGCCAGACAGTTAAACACTTGTTTTAGAGGGGGGTACTTACAGTCTTCATCATATGTGGAGACATTCATCAGATGTCTGCATGGAGACCATAGAGCTGCCGATTATGGACTTGATTGTGCTATACATGAGGAATGGGTGCCCAGGGTAGTGAGATAATAACCAACATAACAAAACAAATACACTTGTGTACTAGTGCCCCCCCCCCCCCCCCCAATTGAACACCCAAAACCTTCTTAACAACCCCCTGAGCTTTTTTTTTTATTTGTCAGAAAATGAACCCCCTCCCTCAAAAAAAAAGAGAACTACTGTATCACTATTCATCAGCCTGTACATTTTTGGAATGTACAGTACTGTACACTTTAGATATATAAACAAGGTACTTATTTTATAATTATAATTCCTTAATTGCCCGGGGTGCCTTATTGAAATGATTAAGTTACATAACTATTTGCATTAGATTAGTATTGAAAAGATTCCTCAGTACCCTGAAATAATATCATTAATACATTATATGTAGTTGTCCCCCTTTGTCCAACAGCATCAGACATGTTCTGTTTCAGAGAGAATTCCTAGCACACAGCACAGACCCAAGATGTCTATACAGTGTATAATAAATAACTGATCATCCACACTACACCAGGCCATGTAATACTGTCACAAACTCAGCATCAAGCATCTAGTCTTAATGTGATAGCCCTACAAACCATCTACACACAGAAGATGGAGAGATGAGATAGAGAGATGAGACAGTGAATAAATAAGGACTGGTCTTTACAATGATGAGTATACGTAATATATCGACACATGTAAAGTGCACTGTTCTCTGACATCTATGCAGAATATAGACTTTTTTTTCTCGGACATGATTAGTCCATATGCATGCCATTAAATAATAATAATATATCAATATGTATAAAACACTATACACGCGGCTTTGTCAGCCATTGTGAGATGGAATTATTTGTCTCCATTTCGGTCCATATCAACATTAAGGTTCCTCTGAGCAGACTCATTCTGGGGAATGGCTGCCCAATGTATAGGGACACCACAGCAACACGAAAAATCCAACATCACTAAATCCACATCCGAGGTATGTAACAAACTGAATCCAATGCATTAGAGAGCCTCATGTTTTTTGATTGACTTTCAATGTGTTCCGCACTGAATGTGATGAGGCTCTCTGATTGGACAATTTTATATCACATGACAAGAGCACCACATCCTCGCGGGAGGCATCATCATCACAACCATTGGTTATCCATCAGGAGGACTGGGCCAGCGGATGATCAGGCCCCGCTGGTTGGATGTACGAGTCCCGCTTTTTGCCGGCCGCCTGCTGTCGCTCTATGCGCAGCTCCTTGAGTCTCGTCTGGACGATCTTCTTCATGAACTTGTACTTGTGCTTCAGTTCCGTCATGTACTCACTCTCCTCCCGATCCAACACGCGCATGAAGTTGTTCAACTCCGGCAAACTGAAGGCTTCCCACTGTAATACAGAAAACAATGACACACATCAAACTGTGGGCTTCCCATTGAAAACAAACTTAAGACTACAGACATCAGACAGTTCATAAGACTATTCTATGCAGTGATATTTTTGCCCCGTGTTAATTTTCGACCCTCATCACTTTCAAACGTCTTGAATTTGCCCGCCCAAAGTTGTTTTGAAAGAGAGATAGTTTGAGCCATTGCATTTTGCCCAGTCTTAAATTTGTTCATTGGCCTGGTGTAATGGAACTATACAAAGGCATATGGGAGACTCAGAATTTATAAATAAAAATTTGCCTCCAATTTTTTTTTTTGCTTTATGAATCTGGCAGATGCTCATTTATTGTACCAGTTTTATACACTGATATGTAAACCAAGCAGTCCATTATATGTACAGGTAACAAAACAAGGCCAATTTGAAATTATGTACAAAAAAAAGGTATTTTCACTAAAATGAACTCAAAACAAAGGTGCTTCTATGCATATTGCCAGTTTTGTTGCACGAAGGAATCTAAAAATATTGGAAAGAATTAAAGATAAACATACTCTGCTTGCTAATAAAAATAGCATTGTACAGACTTTTTATTTTCTTTCTATTTAGATTGGTGAGAAAATTCTCAGTTTATCACTTTGGTGATAATCTGTACATAAACTAGTGTAAGTCAAACCCAGGCTCTGTTTTAACAATCCTATTTTTTTGCTAAAATCAGACAAAGAAATCGGAGTGATTGGAAATTCATCACATTGTGGCTCAATCAGACAATCTCTATACAAACAACATCAAATAGTTCAGAACATCTTTTTTCTGAAACTTATCTCCTGTCTGGAGAAAATCCAATTTGATTTTTTGGCATACCTTGGATCAACAAGCATATTATATTTACTGTCAGACAAATTATATTCCTTGAGTACAATGACTTCTCCCTGGCGATTGATATATATAATGACTACTCCCTACTGTGCTCTGGGGTTATTGACTAACCTAGAGGGTTTCTAACTGCCAAGATAAGAGCAGCATCTATCCACAGTTTACTGGTCATTTGCTACATGTATTTATGGGAATTTATCTCACATGCTCTACGACTCAACATGTGGAGAGAAGGGTGAAATATTATTGAGGAAATTTTTAATTCCATCACGAAAGTCATAGGGGAATAAAACTAATCTGTATTTCATACTGTCATCTAGAGTAAAAGGTATTTCACTTTCACATGGAACAATCAAATGTCACCATTTTTCAGTCTTCCTTAATTTGGCCTGAAAGCATTTGCGATGCAAAATTGAACAACTTTTTAAATTCCTTAATTCGTGTCTGAACCATTAGTAAAAACATGAGCTCAGGAATTACAATGGCTATTTATAATTCATCATCAATTTCAGAATTATTTAGGTTTTGTAATCAGGAAAAGGCAAAAAAATGACAGGAAAAGTTTTATATCTAGGATGGACCCTTCATTTTTTCAACAGAGAGTGTTGATCTAGCTACAGTTAGTAAAATAGACAGCAGAGGTTTTATATCTACAAAGGATCTTTCATTATTTCAACAGAGAGAGTTGATCTAGCTACAGTTAGTTATCTAGCTACTGGTCGTACGCCGCCCTTACATCAATTTCTCCGTTCTCGTTTTCCTGGAGAACGAACCGCGTCCTGTCCACTTTGTCGGGCTCCCAGTGTAGGGACACGTGGAGTGGATACTCCACTTCTGGGATCCGCCGGAGTTTGGCTACAAAAAAGAAAAACAGCAACTGTTTTACCATAATATCACCAATGAAACATAATTATACAAACTCAGATAAAACTCTAGATGAACAAAACTTGCTACATCAATAAACAACAACATTTTTACTTTATGATTTTACATTATGGGTAAATTTATAACCGAATCATGCCAACTCGGAGTTCAATGACACTCTAAAATAAAACTGCCAATGAAATATGATCCTACAAACTCATAATTCACTCTAGATGTATAAAACTAGATCATGTTTCTATTACTCATACAATCTTTATATTTAGCAGTGTAATTTCTAACAAAGAGACGAGAAAGTATCAGAAGACACAAGGCAACATTCTGTATGACCTTGAATGTCTTTGTGGTAACCTTCTTCATATCAAAAAGTGTTGCACGCATATTATATTTCTTGTTTTTGGTTTCTGTTTCATATGATACATTTAGTATCAGTTTTAAAAAAATTCAAATTGAAAGGGAATATCATATAAATCTAAAGTTTGAATTTTCCTGAATTTATAATATATCTATTAATCTTTGTGTAAGTTCACCATCAGGGGAAAAAAGTTTGTTTGCTTTTTCATTTCCATGATACTTTTAATGATCAAACTTTCCTTTTGTTTACAATAAAGTGTTACCCAATGCTTTCCGAACCAATTCAACAATGTTCAATGCTTATCAAGACCTCTTGATTCTGGCCTATCCCTACAGTATGAGCGAAGGCTGTTGTTAGGTACCCACCTATTTTGCCTTTCTCATTCAGCTCCTGTTCATACAGGGCAAACTTCCTGGGATTGTCCAAAATATGGAACTTCTTTAGCAACATAGAGATGACATCTTTGGTTGTCTCGTCACTGTTAATTAAACAACAAAGATCATTCATTCATTCAAGAAAAGACATTCACTCAAAGGATAAATCAGATCAAGGCCTTCCTTTAATTCATGTGAATTTTATTGCATTGATAAAGAAGAATTGGCCTAATTAACCTTATTTTTACATGTAACTATCTTATACAGTTATTAACGTGGATTGATTCGATTTCATACAATTGTTTGACCCTTAACTATGTCTCATCTATTAATGTGAACTGACTTGACCTTGACCTATATCTCACCTGTTGATGTGGATTGATTTGACCTTGACCTATATCTCACCTGTTGATGTGGATTGACTTGACCTTGACCTATATCTCACCTGTTGATGTGGATTGACTTGACCGTGTCCCGGGGCATGTAGAATGAGATGGTCTGTGTGTTCTGCTCCACAATGTGTTCCTTGGTCAGGAGTTCGTATATAGAGGGAGGGCGTGCCCCCAGGGACATACAGATGGGTCGCACCAAGTTCAAGGTCACCTTGATGAAACCTTGGAACGTCTCCTCCTTCTCTGTGTTCTGTATCAGAAGAAAATAATCTGTTACACATGATTCTACGATTGTTGCAATACTTGATTTAAAATATGCTAATGTGACAATAAAATTCAGTTATATATGTAAGTCAGACAATAAATTCTGCCAACCTCCTGAGGCTAATATTGTTGGAAATTAGTATAAAAGTTTGTATTATGTACAGTAAACTTTTTAAACATTCTGCAATAAAATAACACATGTACAATAAAACACAATTCAGGGACAAATACTTTTGATTCATGATACATGAAAATGTAATTTGTAATATCTAAATTTACCTAATTCATCATTCATTCTCAGACTTGAGGAAATGAGACCGACTTCTCTGGAAGCATGAATTTTATTATAAACTAGTTTGCTTTAGCAGTATTTTACTGTAGAGAGTTTGCACCACAGAGTGTATACAATATTTCAGTCACTAACTGCCTCGCACACTGTTGCAGTGTGTCATTGATTTTCATCACACATCTGACACAGCTCAGACAGACACACAGTGACAATGACAGTATCTCACCAGCTCCGATTACTCCGAGCCAGATGACAATCATAAAATCAGAGACTAGTAATACAATCAAATATACAACATCATGACACACAAGAGACTCATTTCCAACACACAAATCATAAACTCCCTTACCCCCCTCCCCCCCCCCCCCCAAAAAAAAAAAAAATAAAATAAAAATGTATCTCAATATAATTGCCAAATTACCTATGAAAAACAGAGAAACTACTCTGAAGTTGCAAAGAAATTCTAAAAGGGTATGAACCCCCCACCCATCCAAAATACACAAGGTATGGGAATCCGTTTTCAGTGGATTACATTAAGAGCCCAGTGAGTATGATTAGACCAGATATGATTCACCAGATGGAATAACTGGCACATCGCCAAGTATCCATCTCTCTATGATAAGTCTACGATAGCTCTGTAATAATTCAGGGAGATGTTCCCCCTCCCACCTTCTGCCACAATGTGTATGTGGTACAAGGTGATTGGGCAGAGCTTTTACAGGTATAACTCAGGCCCACCTACATGTACATCAAACCTAATCTATTGTGAATGAAACTATTTTGTAAATTCTGAACACCTCTCTTTCCCAGTTTAATTGCAGTTTGTTTCAGACTTTTGACAATCATGTACCTGTCTTTCAGACATTTGGCATTCATATCCACGTACATTGTACCTGTATTTCAAACATTTAACAATCTCATACCAGTATGCAAAGCACAACTCCCAAAATTCCTAATTTCATTGTAATTTTACATCTAACTAAAAAAAATAAATTGGGAGCAGGGGAAGATATAAAAACATTCTTGTTTCAAAATTGCAGTTGGAGAAACTGCTTTGTTTGGGGTTTTGAGTAAACGATTGTGACAGGGAGAGAGGGGCCAATGTGAGTCAGAGAGCACAGGAGCACATGTTTGTCATTACGCAGGTCTGCCTGTCTGTTGGTTCACTCTCTCTCTCCCCATTGCAAAAATTCCTTACTACAAAACACAAACATACAACCACAAAACTTTTTTTTTAATCTACAGAGAGAAATGCCAACAAGCTGCACGAGACAAATGCAGTTTTTGTTGCAGAATATTGAGACATTGTGGGAATTTTGGTACTCATGCTTTGCAAGTCATCCACTAAATGTGCACTGTATCTCAATGAGATTCCTTAACACTCATAACCACCCAAAAAAACTTTGATCTCTTTCGATCTGCCCTGAAGTACAAATTCTCTCATTCATTGAAAGCTCTTTATATATTATATATAAAACAGTCATTTTAAACATTGAACATTTCTATAAAAAAATTATTTGAAGCTATTTTATAGAACAATTTTCGTTTGCTTACCAGGAACACACTTGGTAGGATCTTAGATTTCATTTAACGATGAAAAATATACTCTCTATAAAACTGAGATTACAGATACATCTTTATCAGCAATCTCATTTTATAAGAAGAAACAGAAATTTGCAGACAGGCTATACCACCTGCTTGTAAACGAATGATGTAGGGGAAAAGGCAATAAAAATATCTATCAGTTTTCATAAGGATGATAAAAGTTCAATCTTTAAGCATTAAGATACAAAAATTTCAAGTTTGTGCCAAAATTTTTTAAGAATTTGTAACAAAACTTTTTACTGCCAAAAAAAAACACATTTACATTTTCTTGTAAAGATTTTCACTCATTTATTCTCTGCTCATAGGAATCATTACTGCTAGCAGACATACTAGTGCAATAATGAATGATAATTTAGCGATGTCCCTTAGTTGATCTTGTAATTGAAAACAAAATAAAAACAACTTATTAATAAAAAGAATATATAAAAAAGAATAACACACTATCTCTTTATCTCTTAAATCTCAGATCCTGTTTCAAACACACAAGTAACTATATGACATGGATTTTCTACATAAAATCCTACATTCTGTCATAAAACAACTTGGGTCCCAGTAAGTTGTAAAAGACTAACCAGTATTACTCTATACTGGGATATATTCGCCTTCATTTTATTTTCGCCCCTTTTGTCCTCACTTTCAACGGGCAAATTTAAAACTGGGCAGATTCCATTGTTGCAAATAATATCTCATTTAACACAACTGCATTAGGGCGAATTCAAGAAGGTGTCAAGCTGTCTACAAGTGTAGAAGAGCAAAAATAACGCGCAGCAAAAATAACTCTGTAGAGTAATTTGGACCCTGGTATCAAGGTTTAGTAGTTCATGTATAAATTTTGGCCCCGTTGTGAGACTTTCCCTCATAAATTTGCCCCCAACCAATATTAAAACTTACATGTATAAATTCGGCCCCCTTTAGCGGGACTTACCAGTATAAATTCGGCCCCCGGTACCAGTGAGTTGTACTCCTCTAGTTTTTTCTTTAACTCCTCCCTATTGAGCGTGGCTTGACTGGGTTTCCGTGGTAACTTGTCGTCAGGAATGGTTCCTGACCTATACCCACTGTCTGTCTCATCCTTCTCCTGTAAAATCAACAAATTAAATGTGAACTATCATCAAGTAAAATGTAAACCATCATCAAGTCAAATGTAAATCACCAAGTAAAACGTAAACTAACATCAAGTAAAACAAAACCACCAATTAAAATGTAAACTATCATCAAGTTAAGTTAAATGTAAACCATCATCAAGTAAAATGTAAACCATCAAGGTAAGCATTTACAATTAAGTAAAGCATAAACTATCGTGTTAAGCATATAGTAAACCATCTTCAAACAGGCTTTCTTAATATGTTTTTAAGAGGGCTCTATGGTTTTGGCCATTTTCAGACTGTATCGATCTCCTTAAAAAGAAGAGCTCCATATCAAAATATAGGAAAATACCCAAATTTTAAAAGGTTAAATCAATGGATTTTTTTCTTTATTAGTGAGTAATTTATAGTTTATAGCTTAACAATTCATATCTCAAATTTTAAGTAAGATCTGATGGTTAATTTGTTGACGATCCAGACTCCTCAACATATGTTCTGTGTAGTAAACACTGATCTATTATGTAGGTTCTCTCAAAAGTATAGCTTCTTTCTGTACATTTTATATATGATACAGCTGTGTTACTTACAGTGGTCGTCTCTGAGGGTGCCTCACAGGTGGCGCCGTGTGTTGCCACCGAGACATCGCCCGGTCCTAGCAGATCGTGGGAGGAGTCCTCTAGAGGAGTGCCGTCAGGGGAACTCTTACAGGGGAGTCGCACAAACTGGGCACACTTCTGATGGCTGGTAAAATGACAATCTACAAAAACCATGACAACTGGTAAAATGACAATCTACAAAAACCATGACAACTGGTAAAATGACAATCTATAAATACCATGACAACTGGTAAAATGACAATCTATAAATACCATGACAACTGGTAAATTGTAAATCTATAAATACCATGACAACTGGTAAAATGATAATCTATAAATACCATGACAACTGGTAAAATGACAATCTATAAATACCATGACAACTGGTAAAATGACAATCTATAAAACCATGACAACTGGTAAAATGACAATCTATAAATACCATGACAACTGGTAAAATGACAATCTGCAAAAACCATGACAACTGGTAAAATGACAATCTATAAAACCATGACAACTGGTAAAATGACAATCTACAAAAACCATGACAACTGGTAAAATGACAATCTATAAATACCATGACAACTGGTAAAATGACAATCTATAAATACCATGACAACTGGTAAATTGTAAATCTATAAATACCATGACAACTGGTAAAATGATAATCTATAAAACCATGACAACTGGTAAAATGACAATCTACAAAAACCTTATATATTAAAAATAATGTACATGTTGTCAGAATAAGATGTACACAAAATAAAAGAATCTAATATATGTACTAGGTCAATGTCGTTTAATTTTTTTGAGCTTCGTTTTTTACATGTTCATTAGGATAGATTCATTTCTTTACTCCAAGTAAATCTCTAGGGCTATAATATTTGTGGATATAGGGTACCCTAAAAACCTATCAAAATTGACCAACCACAAATATTAATGACTTTACAGGATTTTAATTATGAATTGAAAGAATGAAACGGCCAATCTGAATATGACTGTAATCCTATTGTAGCATTATACCTGTTACAGATATACATTTATGTTAAATCTATATGTTGTTTAAGCGCTGTACAGGTAAAAAATTGTACATCACTACATATACAAATAGGAAGTTGGATGTTGAAAAACAAAATAATCATTGATCTAAAATGTTTTTATAAGGCATGAAAACAATGCAATATCGTAATGAAGTGGCCTGTGGTACCAAATATGGCTATAGAGAATTCAGTGTCAATTGGCATCATGCAGATACAATAAATGTTTGTACTCTCTAATTTGTATGCAAAATAAATTCATGTCTGACACTTTTAGAACTTAGTCATTGGAATTAGGGAAGTACTAGACACATCACAAAACCGCTATCATTATGAAAATATATACATGATATATGCAGCTATGTGTGTCATTTTTCTGTAATTCTAGAGTTAATGGAGAGAGCAGCCAGCACTTTCATTAAAAAATTTTTAATTCTTCCAGGATCGGCACTTAATATCAATGGTGAATCATGTTCTCCAGTGGTGAATGAAAAATTAACACCATGAAAATACTGAAAAATTTAGAAATGTTGAAACTTAATGAAGCACACCATATTCCTTCCTGAGGTTTTTTGTCCTTGTGTCTAGTAATTGTGTATGGGGTGGTTCAAATAGGGGGGGGGGGGGGGGGGGGGGGGGGTGATGGTTAATTTACGGTAAACATGGAATATTTAAGTCAAGGTCACCTACACTCTTAACATTATACTTTTGGGTCGAATGGCTTGTGTGATGTGGGCTATCATCTGTGTACATACAATGATACAAAAAACCACCTGGTTCAGGCAATGTTGTTCAGTGATACCCACTCACTACTGCACTCTACCGCAGGGACGACAGAAGTACGATATCACAGCTCTTAATATATTAATATGTCAGATAGTACTATATCTATTCTTACACTGTTCCAGGAGTTTATGACAAATGCTGCTTTTAGTACAGGTGGATTAATAAGTTCTCAAGAAATAATTTATGCTTTGTTAAAAAAAAAAAAAACCCATTCCTTTTAAATTTTATATAATCAACTGCCAACAGCAGAAAAAAATTTCCTCGAACAGAGTTTAAGATCATGTAGGTAAATGTATACTAACTGGCTAGAGATGTCGAGATAAACGAACTTACGTCTACCAGATATAAATAGTTAGCGGAGGAACAGAAATATCTGGCACATGCCTACTTCTGGGAGCTAGAGTAGTGACATCGCTGTACGACATGTAGGGGCTAGGGAGGCTGCAGGCCCCAGATACACACCAATTACAGCGACCAAAAGTAGTGCACTGAATTATAACAAAAAACCCAAACAGAAAGGTCTGTCTGACTGATGCACTTGATAAGCCATATGTTCTGATGAATAGGACAGATCAATCAACTGCATGAACAAGAAAGTGTACATGCATATGGTAGACATCTGATTTTTTAAACCAAAATTTTGATGAGAATTTGTTGAAAGTACCGGATAATTGCATAGGATTGATTGATCTGCATTAGATAAGTACGAGGGAGCACTTGTTTAGTACGACCAGTCAGTATGAAACACTTAGAAGCTAGCTGACACAAAACTCAAAATGTCAGCATGATGAACATTCATACTGCATGTTATTTTCATTTTTCAGTGACTGTTTTAACATGTAGTGAGAGGAGCAACATCAAGGGAGTTATGCTGCTATAAATCTAATGATTTAGTTTGTTTATACAAAAGATATCAGACACAGTTTTGTACAGTCTGTCCTCCCCCCCCCCCCCCTCCCCAACTTCCCTTGCCCCCTCCCCACTTCATCCCCTGGCTTCAAGTGTAACATTAGCAAATCACCAGGACTCTATCTCTCTCTCTCAGATATTGATAGAAACATACTTCTGATAACACAACATAACAAACTTTAAAACAAACAGCTTTACCAATTCACCTGTTAACAGGTATACAGCCAGACAAACAGGTATACAGCCAGACAAACAGGTATACAGCCAGACAAACAGGTATACAGCCAGACAAACAGATACCCCCCAGACACAGATTTACCACCCCCCCCCCCCCCCCCCCCACCTTCCAGATGATGAATGTCCAACCACTTTGAGGACAACAGATTCTCCATACAAAATGGTCTGATAGAAACTCAATCAATGAGAGAGATAGTTTGAATGCAGTCACTATCTTCATCACTAAATATATAAATCTAAGTCATTAACCTAGATAACACTTTCCCCCACAATTCACAATGTCAAGTCACCTTCCATTGTAAAGTTATCTACATGCTTATCATACCATCAGTTGATTAAGACTTTCATAATTTGTGCTTTTTATAACATACCATTACATACATGTATCTGGTGAACAACACCTGACACTAAATGTCTCCGATCCTCAACATGTAACAGATTTATTTATCATGTATTGTGAAATTTTAAGAAAAAGGGGTGTAATTTTTCTTCTGAAAATTTGTACTTGAAATAAAGATAGAGATATGAATCCTAGGTGTAACAAATATTATAAAGATTGAGATATGACACCCTAGGTGTAACAAATATTATAATACAGGTATAACCTCTCTATGTGTATTTCTGCATTCTTTACTACATTGTACATATTACCTTTCTTTTATTTCTTTCGTTCATTTTGTAAAGGGTTATTATCCTAGTCTTTTGTTCAAGCAAAGAGTTTGAGAAATACCAGACATTGTAAACGGACATCTCGGAGGTAAATAGATACCAGACAATTTTACACAGGCATTTAGTAAGAAGATTCTCCACTGAAGGCATGGGCCATAAATAAAGAATTTAAGATCTCCCCATCAGAGTCAATGATAGGGAACTCATCAATGGGCCATCACAAACTAATCACCCAGAGAGGCCAAGGAGACCTCTTACAACCAATTACTCTCATCAAAGGCAGTCTCAAAGACAGGAAGTGCCCCTTTCACCTCTTACTAGATAAAATGTGTTCTAGTCCACTAGGAATTTAATGACAAGAAACTTTGTACTTGAATATATATAAATGCTCTCCTGTATAATTAATATATTCCCCATTCTTTTGCTAACTATAATACCCAATCCCACTCCATGCTGTTTCATTCCCGATGTCTCTATTGTGTTATAGTCTAGACTACCGAATGTATAAAAAGTCATCTCACAATTATATCACAATACCACAGTCTGGCCACAAAAGACTTAATAGATCCCTACCCCCACCACAACCAGCCGAAAGTCACCACAGGAAGTATTTGGGGGCCACATGTGGTGCCATTCAATTAGTGGACATATTGTTCTCATCTAATGCTTACTCCATTTATATGGGGGGGAGGGGGGGGGGGGTGTAAAAGAAGATTCTTATCACAAACATCACAGAATAAGGTAGGGGTAAAAAGAGCTACCTACTTGTAAGTGTATATAATGCCACACTGAATCTGTCATTTATATATCAATTAATCCAATTCATAATATCCCTGTGAGAGACCTGCTGTCCGGGTCAATTATCACTGATCCACAGGTTTGTGAGAGATTCCTTGATGTGTTGGTAGGAATGCTTTGGAGATCAGGCCACTCCAAGGATTACCATACCTAATTACTGACACCCCCAGATACCAGTGTCTGTTAACCTGTAATTACTAA
This sequence comes from Magallana gigas, assembly GCF_963853765.1. NCBI lineage: Eukaryota > Metazoa > Mollusca > Bivalvia > Ostreida > Ostreidae > Magallana > Magallana gigas. Next base: position 53,958,641 of record NC_088856.1, on the reverse strand, counting down.
CACCTGATCAGTTTGTGGTACCTTCATCTACATATATCATACTAACAAACATTGAGGTCATCGGTCCTATTAATATTTGCCTGTGAACCTTCATCCTACAATACATGTACATGTATATAAAGAAGACCCTATCAGTGTACAATCTGGCTCTTTTCCTTTCCCCTCCCCCTCCCCAACCTTTATTGACTTTGACTAATACTCAACACTTCCTACATCTGATTATACCTTTATTTACCCTAAATTCTATAAGTGACATAATCTGAGGTAGTCAGAACTGAAAACAAACTGAAACTAGATGTAAGGAAAGCTTGCATTATAATCTCGCCATGCAGAGAACATGCATAATGGTTCCCTGAGTCCCCTAGGGTGTTCGAAGCCTGAACATAAATGACTGGTGAATGGTGTAATTAAAATGCAGATCAGAATTCTGTCTGATAGTAAGACACATGCCGAGTGGTTGTAAATAAGCTGCTAATTGAATGAGAGCTTTGTGAGGATGGACTTACCATGACTAGAGGATTGAACACAGGGTTCTGAGCATGAACACTTTGGCACATTGTTCAGATCACTAGGCTGTGAGCAGTTGTGAACACGGTTTGAAATATCACTACAAGAACCTAAACACCTATTACAATCCGAATGACTTTGTGAACCGTTCACTACACTCTGCTCCTCGGAGTAAAATCCGGTGTCACATTCCGAGAGCGTGTGAACTGTATCCAGACTTGAACAACTCCCATAAGTCCCTGATATGTTCGACACTGAGGAGGACTTGTTCTTGTTCAGATGACTGAATATATAGTCCCACTCCCCGCCCGAGTTCCACAGTCTCTGCTCCCCCACCTCCAACATGGCGTCATACTTTTTGGTGGGGTCTCTATCACAGATGGCTTGTAGCTCCGACACAATATCACAGCCTGACTGACGGTTAATTCTGTCGATCACCCGAGATCGTCTCTTGACCTTAAATGTCTGAAACTCCCGCTCAAACTCAATGAAACTCTCGTCATTGTGAAAAAACTCCGAAAACATGTCCTCCTCTGGGTCATCATCAAGGTCACCTATAAATAGCTCCTCTTCCATCACAACCGTTTTATCATCATCATCATCGCTACTGTCACTGTCATCATCCACAAATCCGTTCAAGGACAGTCGTAACTTATCCGCACTATTTGAGAACCTTTTACTTTTAAACGTCTCAAACACTCTCTCAAACTCCTGGAAATTTTCATCGCTGTTGAAGAACTCCATTAACTGATCTGAACTGAGTCTGCTCCTTCTAGCCTCTGCCGTGTTTTGTCTGGGTTTACGTCGTCGGCATTCGGGGCTGCTTCCTCCCGCCTCCAGCTCTTGTTTTTTCAACACCCGAAAATCCAACAAATCTTGCTTAAAATCCTCAAAATCATCTTCATCAATGAAGCTGTACCTCAGTGGCCTAAGCTTAGGCGAAGAAGTTATGTCCTGGAAATTGAGTTTGAAAATCTCTGACTGCAGAAAATCCCTGGCTGCACTAATGCGCTTAGATCGGTTTAGCTTATTGGTTTTCTTACGGAATGGAATGAATAATTTTCTGCTATCTTCCATTCCTCACACTGTCGAAGACGACTACTAATGTATAGCTGAATAGGTACATCATAACACTTGCTTCAGAACTACCCCGCGGAGAGAAGGCTTTTTTATCTCTTGCTCAGATTAAACACAAAGCTCAGAGGAAGCTTGTAACATCCCAATCTCTGACTCCTGATCCGCAATCTCTTCTTTGGATCAGCAGAGATGCTAAATTTAATGTATTGGGAAGCCGACCCTAAAAAATCTACTTGATAGACCGACAAGATATCTAGTTCACCACTGCCTGAGCATGTTTACATTCAGAGAATCTCCAATCACTATCACCTTGTGCTAATTACAGGCAGAAACAGAAATATTTCCCTCTCTCCAATAATGGTAGACTCCACAGGGTGTCCTTATACAACTTCTGCAGGCATCAGGATCTCAAAGTCCACTGTGGATTCTGTGTAATGGGTGGGACCACTGCTCTATGTATTGGGTGGTTCTAGTGTACGCAGTATAACTTGGTACCTAAGGATATCCTGACTATCGCCAGACCGTCACGATTCGCCTGGCTAAGTACACACTAGTATAGTGCCACTAACACACACTGGCTGGGTGATGGCAGCTATGCTCTCATTAATTCTGCTCCTTCTTCTGCTGCATGCACACTGGCTGTTCAATATCAGCTATGTATTAATAATCCCCACTCAGCTTCTACAGAAATAAATGAAGGAAGAAATAGTAAGTCTTCAATCTTTATACACTAAGCTCAGTAAGCTGCCCCTGGCATCAGATCATTGATAAAGTGGCAGCCAAGATAAAAAAAACCATATAGAATTCCTAGTACTCCAGTTGAACTAGTTCTGATTGACTGGATCTCAGTAAGTTCTGCACCATGTCAGTCTACTGAACCCCTGACGTCTTACAGGCTTAGCAAGAGAGAGTGACACATCCAGTAGGTTTCTCTCTCCTCTGTTTCTCTCCTCTGTGATATCAGCCCAGCCAGACAAATTAAGTATCCCAGCTCTGGTTATGTCACCAGTGAGCCCCTGAGTGATACAGTCAGTAAGGACAGGTAGTGATTACATCACAACCCACCACCAGATGTCTCTGCTTTACCCCTGGTACCCCTACAGCATCAAAGATAATTACAGAGCGGCCAGCGATTTAATGGGCATCTATTACACCCTCTATCCTCGATACACTCTCAGGGCTCAAATAAACATGGGTATTAGCCCTATGATTACAGAAATAATGGCGTGCAGTTCTTTCCTTCCTTTTACCTTGAGGTACCACCTCGTTCTTCTCACAACATGGACATAATTCACAGAAATTCCTGTACTGTTCATTCAATTGTCCTCCTATATCTGAGAGTTTGTTCCTTTTAGAAGGGAAATACAGAGTTAATTCCTCAAGACTGATTTTACCAGGCTTTTTTAAAATGATGCTAAATGACTTTTGACACTGGTGTCCTCTGTAATTAGAGGCTCCTATCAGAATACCTGTCAATCTGACCTGTTTATTTTCCACCTGTCCATTCAGGTAAGCTAATTAGGTATGTTATTAATAGACACTTAATGGCGTAATGATTTCCTTCACACTTAGCAAGATGTTTCACATGTTGAGAATTCCGTACAATCAGCAAAATTGTTTCAGTGGATAGAGAATTCTGTAAGTAAACAATCGGCTAGCACGTTTTCCTTCTATTTAACTCTTTTTAGATCGTATATTTAACTCTCTTTACGTAAGAAGTCACCGGGTGTTAAATCAGATCCTCGCCATCTGTTGAGATAAAACAGTCTCACACCCCTCACCTCCTGTTAATTCTCTCCTCCACCAAGAAGCCTTGCACACAGGTATATCAGGTGTTTCTCTTCGAAATCCGATACAGTTCAAAACAAGTGATTCATAACCGGCCTGTAAACACTCCACGCGGGCTGTTTACGATTCACCGTGTTCATTTAAAAATCCCACTAACCAGAACATGAAGTTGTTTTCTTAAGAAAACCCCTGATCTGTTCCTAAATATAAAGCTGGGATCAGGTCTCTCTCTCCTGAACCATTGGGCAAGGATCACCTTGAGAGTACAGAGCACATCACCTGTCCACATCACCTGTCCATCACCCAGCTCTGAGTATGACACATTGACACAAAGACCTTTGTTTGAAATTAGAAAGCTGGCAGAGTTATCTTCCCCTTTCACTGACAAGTGAACATCTACCTTATCTTTCTATGAAAGTGTTTCAGGACTTTCCCTACTTAAATGTGCACATTTTAAAAGTGAGTGGAATTTTCTAGGTGTGTTAATTGTTTAGTGAAATCCCTTTAAAATCTTTGGGGGCCCCTTGTTTTGTACTGTACGTAAGGGATTAATTCGTATTTCTATAGAATTAAATATCTCTGTCATTATTCATGTCACTGACTCATTGTCAGTCAAACTTGTACTAGCTTAAACTCCCGACAGTGACCGGTATATGAAGGAAAATGAACCACTCTGTTTTACAGCAAATTACTAGTACAGTACTGAAAGCTGTAAATTTTACATCTTAAATTATACACAATATCAGTAATTACTGGCCAAAAATTAAATTAATTCATTATTGAATAATATAGGTTGTATGCTGTAATATATGTAAGATAGTGTGAGATGTTTATACTGCTCTAATCACCTGGTTATTAATAACTGGCTGTCAGGCCCTGGGTGACTTTCCCCCGGGGTAATAGTCGTTAGGGACGACAATGACCATCAGGGACAGAGATGGTATCAGCGTGGGTGACAGACGATGGACTAAGGGTGTCCGTATCACACCTGTACAATCGGCGGTCATTATTTACTTTACACAGTCTGACACACCTGTAGAGGACAGCAATAAAGACGATCACCAACAATGTCTGTCCATTAAAGTATGCTACACTCTCACTGTAATAGACTATGCTTAAGAATTGTATAGGACAATTGACACATGCATGGTACATCTATGTACTGCGTATGTGGAACTAAACCAATTTATGTTATAAGATGATTTACTGGCTGGGGGGGGGGGGGGGGATGTAATACCAAAATTTCTTGTTAGTATTATACTATATTCAGACATATACATGTATATTTAAAATTACATCAGAAGAAGATGTTACTTGAATGATCTGTCAAAATTTTAAAGATGAAAACTGCATCATGAGTATGAATGTGTTATTTATCAAATCATCAGCGAGCTTTGTTTTACTTCGTTGTTTATTTTGGCATGTTGATCATGTATATAGAATCAGCTTACAAATACCTGAATGTTTTGGATGGAATTAACTTTTCTTGACTCACTGTTAAAACCAAAGATAAAATCCAGGCATTTAATGTTTTGAATTATAATCTACCACAACATCGAGATAACATTGAATGGATCGAGAGACATGTATGTATAGTACAGTATCAAGAGGTCGTTATAGCATTCCAGCCCTACCTGGTAGTATATGTATAGAGTCAAAACAATGTGAAGCAGATGACGATACATGTATCAGTGACCAATGACGATACATGTATCAGTAACTAAAGAAATATATTAAAAGTCTCTATCAATATGATATTCGACACATTAATATTTGACAAAATCACAATTAAACTTTAAAGTATGCATTCTCTCTCTGCTTATAATGATTGCTGAGGATTATATAAACCAAATATTTCTTGTAACTAAATCTTTCCTAAAAAGATGAACAAAAATGTATATGCAAATCTAATTTATGATACATTAATTAAAGCAATAAGTATCTATAGTTAAAAGTCGCATAAAACATAGATCTGTCCATTGTTTACTACGGGATGCTCTCTATACGATGTGAGAGTCCCCCCTTCCGCCCAAGCAATGCTGGACTAGGCTGTCCATCAATGAGTGGGCATGTTGATGACAACCGGCCTACATATATATACCTGTATATTTACACCATCAGGGCTGTCCATGCTGTCACACGTGTACCGGTACATCTAATTAGTGTCAACCGACCGATTACAGCAGTATATTACAATAATTGATTGTAACATATACCTGGGGGGATATTTATCAGGGTAAATCAGCTGAGTAAACTAATTAGTGTGCCATAATACAGATGTATATGGTCAATACTTGTGAGATAAAACACTACATACTGAGATATACACTCTATAATATATATACAGTTAAAGATGTCAAGAACAGTAACTCTGATACTTGTAAGCAGTAAGAGTACAGGAGTTATCTACCTTGCAGTGTATTACTCACCTATCAACAGCAGATTGAAAGAAACCAAGAGAACCTTATAATAGACAGATACACGGGTAAATCAATGGTATAGTTTATCACTATGGTGTAATATTTTACCAGATCTATGATAGCAAACAAATAAAGTTATGGATCAGAAACTTTTAATTCTTAATTGGATGTGAAACTCTACATGAGTGAGATACGAACCAGAAAAGGACTAAAGGGGGTCAGCGAAGGTAAGAGTACTGTAATTTTGGAGAGGTCAACAAAGGTAAAAATATTATTGGAAAGATCACAATACAACCTATATACAATCAATTATAACTCAGAGACAAACATGTATGGTACAAGATGGTTTATCTTTCGACATCCCATAACAAAAAGTAATACACAAAATAGGATTGCTTTATAAGTGCAGTCCTTACACTTAACAGACACAATGACAGGTGCCCCCCCCCCCACCCCCCCCCCCCGAGTGATTGAAGATCCGTCCGGTCAGTCAAGGTACCGGTACATCTGTGATTGCTTCATGATGACTTTAGCAATATCAATTCAACAGGAGGATGGTAGGAATGGTGGAGGTATTCTACTGATTGCTACAGAATAACTTACCACCAATAATGGACCAAAAACCTCTTACATTGTAGACTACTATGAATGACTTAAATATCACCATGCAACTTTAAATATCTATGAGCAATGACTACAGTACAGCCAGTAGAGTGACTTTTTCTCAGGTGATGAACATTAGATCACTTACATTTACAGCGGAGACAATGTTTGTACAGTCCCCAGATGAAGTCTCCGCACTCGTCACACCACGTTGGATTGGACAGCTGCTGTAGTACGAAATCGTGTCCCTTCACCAATAGCTCCACGTGGCCGAAGTGAGCCATCTCAATGTCGTCCCCAAACTCCACCCCTGTGGCACTGATATCCACCGCCTCCGGAACCTCAACACTCTTCCGCTTAGCCCCACCGAACGGAATCACTTCCATGAAGCTGGAGAATACTCGGCCCCAGTTTCCCCACCCCCCACGGTTGAAGAACCCCTCTCCCCCGCCATCGCTGCCATAGGCTGGGTCGGGTTTCCCCGGGGCCTGCTGACTGCCTCGCGCTGATGCAGCCTGCTCCATCTCGAAATACAACAAAGACTCCAGAAAGTCTCGAGCCATACAACCTTACATGTTGGCAGACTGTTGCTGTTCCGTTATCTGTGAATAAACAATATATACATTTATAGTTATTATATTAATTTTTTAGCTATGAATTATGTCAAAATATGTGAAACCTTTATAAGAATTCGTCACGTTAGTGGGACACTGTGTGTATGTAAGAGCATGCCTGTTTATGCATACTCTGTTTGAACGAGTGAATTACTGCTCTGAATTATAAAACTGTAAATCAACTTTTATCAAATAAAATAAAATATCTTTGAATTTGCAAAATCCTCATTGTTGCTAACACTCGTGGCCACAAATTAGTCTTTTGAGATTTCTGTTTGTTTTCTTCACAATCTTTCATGGAAGTTGGTTGACACATAGTTCTTGATCACTAGTAATCATGGTATACACCTAATACACCTTGAACAATAATTCTCATAATTAAAATCACCATGTATTTTTTTTCTTATTTTTAATGTGTTAAAAACTAAGAAAGAACATTGCCACTAGACATCAACATATGAAGAATGTTCCCCGCTGGTCTACATCTTGGACTATTCTAAAAAGATTTCACACCAAGATACCAATGTCATGTAGGAATGGGCAGAGTTGTCTCTTAAAGTTGAAGTAGAAGGAAGAAATAAACAAGTAGATCGGGGGGCCTGGGGGTGTAGCTTATATTTAGATTGTGTTTGAAATGCAATAATAGCCGGGTAAGTAAGGCATTATAGGTGGGGGAATTCCTCACCAGGTCTTAGAGACAACCCTGAATGGGTATATACCAGAACGTAGTGCACATGTACGCACAACGCATGTAACACAACATGTACATACATGTGACATACATGTACCACATCTAATTCTATCAGATCTATACATGTATGTAAGCATTTCAATGCAGGTCACAGAACGTTATCACTAAAACCATGTATGCTGGTCACAAGCTCAAGATGTTATCATTATATCGTGTTCCTACATGTAATGCCTTGTTCAACAAAGCATCTCTGTTAAGCTATTCCAAACAGGAAATCTTGTCAATTTTTAGCACAACAGCACTTCAACATCCCTCCATTCGGTGTCAACAATATTTGACAATATCATAGTAGCCTGGCTTGTTGAAGTAGAGGATGGATAAACATATATAGTTTATGAGCAGTAAATCTTAGTTGAACTTCATTATCATGGATGAGGATGATAACTATGACTATATATATTTTACAAATGATTTTAAATTAATACTTGTGGAATAAAACATGAAATCAGCTAGCCTTTTCTCTAGTAACTTAATTTGCTCCATCTTCCTAGCCTTTTTAAAAACATAAGCTTACAATCTTACTAGTTGCAGAGTGAATATAGATAAAAATTCTTAATCATTAATAAATAATAACTAAGAAAATTCTTAATCATTTGATTGAAAATATAAGCTTCTTCAAATTTTTTCTGATTTGACTTTACCCCTTCCAAGCTAGCATATTTTGCTCTCTCACTACATTTTTGGGGCAGGGGCCATCAAAATTTGAAGAATTAGTGACAATTAATTCAGAAAAATTTGATAAAAATCATAATACATTAAACTTTAAAGTTTGGGTTTTGTTTATTTTTAAATCATATGAATGCTTTTTTTTTTTAATATGCTAGATATGACTAGTGTGTAGAAATTTTAGTTATCATTTCACATATATATTATGTGTTCTCAATTTTCGGGGACTACAGTAATTTGGAAAAATTATTTCAAGTTTTAAACATATTTAATTGTATATATAATATACAGTGGGATTGAACACAATACAGTTACCCATGCTTTCACCCTAATAGAAATAATTTACAATTGTCTAAAAACATGATATATAGAACAAGAAAGGTAACTAAAGGTAAAAATATGAGAACAATTAATATATGTTATACTCATGTATTATAAATTTGCAAGAACTGGTTATGAATTATCAGGGGTGTGCAATTACAAAAATTGGCTACTAGCCCAGGGGCTACTGGCAGTAGCAAAGTTACTAGCCCAAAGTTAAAACTTACTAGCCCAACATTTTCAAACATGTCAAATGGATAATGCAAACAATATATATATAGTTTTATCGACATCACGATCAGTAGTATCCAACTGCTGATTATTGTTGTCATCAAGGCGATCAAACGAATGTTTACGCTTACTTATCGTCAGGTACTTCTCCATGTTTGAAAACAAAGCGTCATTGTCATTGCAGACCAGCGATTAGTACGCACAAATGCACATACATTAAAGGGAATGAGAGATCTTGATTTTGCATAACAGTTATGTCGTACATAAAATCAGTCGACATTATAATGACATTTACGGCAGTCTGATTTCGTTTATCATCGTTATTATTTACAAGCCTGACGGGCTACCACAGTGAGGATTTCTGCTAGCCCGACCTCTAAAATCGGTAGCCCCGGGCGTCGGGCGATGGTCATTGCTCACCCCTGAATTATGAATTTTTGCACAGCGAAAAAATCTAATATTATACCCCAAAATAAAACATAGTACAATATCAGAAAATTAACATGTTCAGTTATATGAATATAGACATGGTGAACAATATTGTGACAGCTAGAGGTCTTTAATGACCAAACTTAAAAAAAGTTCAGGGCCCTGTAAACTCGAGGACATAAAAACTTGAAACTAAAATTTTCAGGCATTTGGTTTTAATCTTTTTGATAATGACACCAAGTAGGCTTCAATCGGTAATTCCTAGTTAATATACAGTTAAAGTTCGATATCTGGAACACCGATATTTCGAATACAATGGATATGTCGAAGTAATTCTTTAAGTCCCAACCACTTATATTTAAAATATTTTACCCTCGATATCTCGAATAATCGAATATCTCTAAGTTTTTTAACAGCCCCATCTAGTTCGAGATAACAAGGTATCTTTATAAGAAAATATATGATATCCCTAAATAAAATGTTTCATGAGATCCTGTGGCATCCATTAAACAGGTCCAGTACAATCTCCAGATTTAGCTATATAGCTTGAAAAAGCTATATTGCTTTATAAAGCTATTCAAAATAGCTTAATAATGCTATTTATATGCAGTTTTTGAAGAAAATATCAATTGTAAGAAATGGACGAAAAATCGCAATTAACGTGCTACTCATATTTGCGCCACTGACCATTATAAACTTGACCCAAATGTAAGATAGTTTTAACACTGCAGCTTTTAAACACTTTTAGGCAAAAAAATATATTTCCATTGTTTGGGTAACTGTTCACCCTTTGTGTGCAATGAGGCGTGGATATGTATGATTTCTTCTCATTGTGATAAATTATTACCAATCAATTATCTTGTTTACCATAACTGACCTCCTTTATATTTCATTCAAGAAGTAACTGTGTGGTCATGAATCAGTTGCCCCAAAACTTTTAGTGCAAAGTCTCTTAAGGAGACGCAAACTTTTGAGTAATCTTTACATGCATTGTTTACAGAACAGTTCAAAGTTGAAAATTATCACTGCACTAAAGTGCGATTTTTTATACATACTGAAAAAATTAAACATTTAAGAAAAATGTATGACAAAATAGCTAAATGAAGCTATTCTGAATAGCTTAATAAAGCTATTTAGCTTATTCAAGCTATATAGCCAAATCTGGAGATTGTGCTGGACCTGTTAAATACTATTTTTGTTACTGCGATATTACTTGCTTATATTCCAACATGCCCCTTCTTATGTCATTTTTGCTTAACTCCTTTTCTATAATGAACTTTATCAATCATATGGCATGAGTTTTAAGGAGACTGGGTTTTTTGTGTTTTGTGTGCCTCCATCATTTGGACTTTTTAGTGGCTGATTTTATATTTCAAAGATAAGCACAAGTCTTATTGCTTGTTCATTAGGTGGTTATTTTTCCAGTGTAATGAATATAATACTGATAACCTCTTGATATTAATAATTGCATTTTGGTTTTAAGTAAGTCACACATAGAAAATATTATAATATTATTATAATATTTTATCATAAAAAATGTCTTAATTAGGGTCTTCCGTTTCCAACGGAAGACCCTCTTGTTATTCTACGGTTTCTTTTTCTTTATTCTTATTATTCTTTTTTTTCTTTTTCTGACTTTTTTGGAGCGTTATTTCTCAAAAACTACCCAACCGATTTGCACGAAGTTTTTAGGAGTGATAGAACATCATCGTCGCTACATATTATTTAATTTTTGCATGATGACGTCACTTCCGGTTTCAGATATAGATGATTTTGTAAATTTTTAAGGGTCATTTTGTCCACGCATCTCCTCCGAAACTAAACAAGATGGAAGCTTGAAATTTTCAGGGGTTGTAGATGAATGTCTGTAGATGTACCCCCATGCTTCCAATTATGAAATTTCTCAAGGCCTCGAAGCTCGCCTGAACCTGAAAATTAGCACAAAATTTTTCCACGAAATTTTTGCACATTTTCTGTAATACCTTTCGATGTGCACATAATTTGTTAAAACATGTAATGCAAAAGTTGTTTCAATTTTCACGAGCTTGCCTTTGATATCAAGAAAAAGGGGCTGACCCCTCAAATTAGGGGCCAAGGGGGCTCTAAAGTCTTCTTACAATAACTCTTTACTGAACAATAATTTGTTATTATTATATAAGCAAAAATGTTTATTGTACAGCTGTTTATCTATACAGTATCATACTTAAGTCATATGTTACGTAATTAGGGGTTTTAAGGGGCCAGAAGTTCAAAACTTTGATCATTAATATCTGAAAAAGGAGAAATATTTTTAAAAGCATTGTAGAACAAAAGTTGCTTAAAATGGTGTTCTTGTCAATATGCTACCTTAAATGCTTTTGTTTATGACCCCATTTAGGAGTTAAAGGGTCGGCCCCTAAAACACATTCGTACAGATATCTCAAGAACGGTTAACATTTCATGAAAACTTGTTGAACAAAATATGTTTAAATTTGCAAAACCTTAAATTTGATATCAAGAAAAAGGGGCTGGCCTCTTAAATTAGGGGCCAAAAGGGCTCTAATTTCTTTTAACAATAACTCTTTACTGAACAATATTTTGTTATTAATTATAGAAGCAAAAATGTTCATTGTACAGCTGTTCATCTATACAATACCATACCGAAGTCATATATTACGTGAGTAGGGGTTTCAAGGGGCCAGAACTCAAAACTATGATCATTAATATCTGAAAAAGGATAAATATTTTAAAAAGCAATGTAGAACAAAAGTTGTTCAAAATAATGTTCTGAACAATATTAAACCAAAAGTTTTGTTGTTAGTGGCCCCGGTAAGGGGTTAAAGGGTCGGCCCCTAAAACACAGTAGTACAGATATCTCGAGAACGGTTTACAATTCATGAACACATGTAGAACAAAATATGTTTATATTAGCGAGACCTTTTATTTGATATTAAGAAAAAGGGGCTGGCCCCACAAATTAGGGTGTACAAGGGCTACTAAGTCTTTTTATGATAACTCTTTTCTGACCAATAATTTGATATTTATTATAATGCAACAAAGCAGCTTTTATTAAGCTTAATTAAAAACTGAAATCCGTTTTTAAATCAGACGATGCATTACAGAGATATCGGAGTTTAAAAGTTGATTTTTCCGGAAATTTTGTTTCCGTGTCCTTGGTTTAAAAATTAGCGTAATATTTATAGTAAAATTAACTCGTACCAAAAATAATTGTTAAGTCGTACTAAAACACAATCGGATTTTTTTTGTTAAGTCGTTCTTGAAATGAGGAAGGTTTTTGTTAAGTCGTACTTAAAATCATTTGGATTTTGTTAAGTCGTACTTAAAATCATTTGGATTTTGTTGATCGTACCAGGAATAATTCGATTTTTTTTATCTTTTTATTTTAGTGACACTTGTTATTGGTTTAAGAGCTCTGCTTCTTACAGGAACTTCCAGCTTTACTTCCGACATTAACGGAAGACCCACTCGTTGCTTTGCAACGAGCTTTGCTCTAGTTCTAGATAAAATTTTACTGCTTTTATATAGAAATGTTGTGAATTCTATGGTGCACCATATGCGCATAATTACACCCATGTAACAATTCATTTTATTATACTTTCATGTTAAATACTGAATTCTGATTGGTTTAGACTCAGTTGGTAATCTGTTTTATTACCCTCAAAGCTAGCAACACACCTGGCAACGGGTAACACAACAAATTGTTACATGCGCGTAAATTATGCGCGTACGGTTCGCCGTAGAATTCATGTCATTTCTATATAAAAGCAATTTAAAAATTCTCTAAAATTAAGACATTCAGGATAATAGAATAAATAGTGCCTGTTCCGGAGGGTATCAGTTGAAATTGACACCCTTCGAAAACCATTGTCAACCTCCGCTTGGCATCGGTTGACAATGGTTTCCTCGGGGTGTCAATTTCAACAGTTACCCTCCCAAACAGGCACTATTCAAATAGTGTTACCCGTTGCCAAGTGTGTTGCTAACACTGAAGGTGCTAGATTATCAACATCACCAATGTCATGTCATTTTACTGCCCCCTCCTTCTAACTTCATTTACCGGTAATTTCAATTTAGCTTATAACTGAGCAAATCTACAACTGTCTGCATTGAAAACTACAAGCAAGACTACCTCTTAGAAAGTTAGCCAACAATTAATGCTCCTGAGTAACTACCTTAAAGTGCAAAAAAATCAACTGTTCCTTTATTCTATGTGCCAGCTGGTACTTTATTGCCTTACATGGAAAGATTCAATGGTTTCTTTGCTAAATGACCCCCTTACTTAAGAACAGAGACTAAAATTAAAAAGTATATATGTGGTAATTTTCCATTGGAAATAACCTAAAAGTATCTTAATGATTATGTTGGGATTTAATGCAAATTGTGCTAAAAAGTTTCCAAATGTATCAAAAATGTCATTTTTAGCATGTTTAGAAACATATCAAATCTCTAAAATGTGACAAGAGTTTTCTTTCATTTTTGTCTGACATTGTCAATAACTAAAGCCAAAGGGGAATCTTTTTTTTTTAAAGAAATTTGTCATGAAGTGATGCAGAGATGTGCTGAGACTGGTACATATAATTTTTTTTAATTGTCAGCTTGTCAACTTGTGCTATCTCTAAACAACTGAATTTGTTGTGTAATTACATCAGTGCAGTAACATATTCAGTAAGTCCAATTCCTTTCTATAACCTTTTGCGTACTTACGTTGAATGTTTTATCATCGTTTCTGCTGTCAAGTTATCACATGGCGAAAAAATAACACAGGGGCGGTAACTCTAAAATAGAGCAGAAATTTGTGTCGTCATGTTGGTTATATTTAAATCATACATATTAATGTTATGGAGATTCATTTTGTCATTATTTAACAGAGAAAATGTAGACTTTGTGACAGAATCAGAAAATGAAACAAAGAACACGCCAGCAATATGACTCAAGTCAACTTCCGTTCTAAACAAGACGTGTCCATGGTCTTTATTTCGACTAAAACAGGAAATAAACTTCTTACTCTCAATTCTATTACAACAGTCATCTAATTCGTAAGGTTATGAGACATATCTAAATCAGGTTTCTTGAGTATTTTGCCAAACATTTGAAAAATACTTCGTACCTAAAAATTCCACTTCCTGTTCGCCATTTCTCCTTCCGAAAATCACACCTCCTTTTTGGAAGAGTTCCGCGCACCTGCTAATAGCGGCAAAATACGAATTTTTTAAGATGTTTGATTTGTTTGTATAAGAAACGTATTATCATAATGAAAGTATATGCATTTACTATCTCTTGATGTATTGAATTGTAGGTTCTGGTTAATAGCCTTGATGATGTAGATTTCCTTCGAATTTTTTTGATGAGGAAAAAGCAACTGGCAGTCGGAATACAAATTGAGATTTTTTTTAAAGAGGGTTGTTTAACCACAGACACCTGAATTTTTATCAATCAGTTGATTAATAAGTCATATATCGAAAAATTCTACCCCTACTATATATAAATACACACATTTGAATACTAATGTTATATATGAATATCATGTATCGGTGCATATTTTAAAGCATTTACATGTAAAAATACATGTATGCATATACAGATGTTCTTGTCTGTCTCCTTTCAAACATACAACTCTTTTCTTCTAGTAAATGTGTTTATTGTGCATATTGTTTATTTACATATCGTATAATCCCCCCTCTTCCCGAATGACCTTAATTGGTCAATGAACAAATTGTTCTTGAATATAAAATGATCCACGTCATCTAGACTTATTTTTTTCTATCGATGAATGTGTATTTTTTACACATATATTTATATGTTTATTTATTTTCACACGAAAGTCAGGTATATTTATCCTTATACATGCGTGGCTAGCGTGCATCTATAGTTATTCCGGTCCATACACCGTAAATACGTCACGCGTTACGTTTTTCAATCATGAACTGCCTGGCACAAATAAGATTTGCGATTAATCATTTGCAATAATATAACAGAGTTTTAATCCATTTATTTTATACGGTCTGTCAAAAAATTGTGTATTCATAATTTCATTTTTGCACACGATCTAGAGAAGTTCTAAACCTTGTTATTGGTCCTACTGATCAGCTCCCTACATATAGTAATTACATTACATGCGATAATTACATTATATGTAATAATGCTAAAACAGGAATCTTATATAAAAAGATTAAAAACGTATTTGTTGGTTACGTATTCAAATTATTTAAAGCCCAAATGAATTAGAACACAAGTAAGTAAAAACGAATAAAAGATTGTATACATCATGCTGATGACAGAAGTTCACCGGCATCTTTAAATTAGATTTTTTGTTTAGTTTTCTAAAATAAAATCGAATTTTACGCATAAAGTAAAGGTAAGGTAAAGTAGCATGGTGTTAAAACTCGTGTTTATATGCCCCAATTAATGTACAGAGCGAAAAAAATCGAACTTTTACACATTGATATTTCCACTTATCTTATTTCTCAATTAAAAAAAAAATACATTAAATTGTTACCAAGTAAATTTAGATTTTACAATACAGTCACGTAGCATTGGGGGGGGGGGGGGGGGTTATCATGGAGTTATACACCCTATTCCACTTTTATGGAACATGTAAAAAATTGAGTTGAAGCGAAACTAACGAAATTGATTTTAAGTTAAAGGTACCCCCCCCCCCTACACGCACACACACACGGATTAGGATTATGTCAGCATCCTCAGACTTTGTTGAATCAAAACTTACATTCAACTGCATGACATATCAGTTGAAAATGCAGATATTTAATACATGATGCGGTTGCAAATGGAACATATTCATTGAGGGAATTTTGTGTATCCGTTTAAGGAAAGAGGAAAAGGACAAATGACCAAAAAAAAAAAACAAAGATGGAAAAAGAAACAAGAGATATTGACCATGACCTTTAGCTTTTGACCTTAAGAAACATTCTTAAGTTATAGAAGTTTTACACCTCAGGTTAAATTCAAAATCTTTATGAAATAAATAAACAACTGAAAGCTATATGTAAATGGTATTCGGGGAATTTCTTACCTCCGCCTACATAGTACTCAGTATATTGCCTGTAATGTTAGACCCTTTGACCTCGAAATTAATATGAGACCTTTTAAAGAAGTTTTTATTTATATAAAAAGGTAAAAGAAAGCACAAAGGGGCATGGTCACGATTTTGGTCAAAAATTATTTTTCCGATTTTAATGTTTACAATTCTTCAGTCAGGCATTTCTAATAGTCAACCAAAATTTGAGTGTCATTCATTGAGTTATATAAGCGAGTTACAGAGCTTAAAATTCTTTGCTATGTAAACAAAGAGTTTGTTTACATTTTGAATGCTGAAGTGAAAATTCCAGTTTTAAACCAAAAATGAATGTGTTAAACATAAGGAACTGATTATCTATGATTAAAATGAATAAAAAGATAGACAATTCAGCTTAAAATATTTTTAACTAGCATATTGAAATTTTGTAAACAAAAACAGGATCGACACGAGGCTTGTTTACATGACAAAGAATTGTGAGCTCTGTATCTCTCTTATAACTCCATAAATTACTCTCAAATTTTATTTTTATCATTAAAAATGCATTTTTAAAGCATTGTAAATAATAAAATCAGAAAATTAGAATTTGGCCAAAATCGTGACCATGACCCTTTAAGTTAACGCATTGCGTTATCTTGAAAATGGTAACAGTGTCATGTTGTAAATTTTGTATTTACTGCCACCCGGTAAATTCAAAATTTACAACATGACAACAGGTTTGTGAAATTTATAACATTGCTTGCCTTGACATTTAAAGTTTTGACCTAAAAATCAATAAGTGTCGTCTTTTAAGGTACCTCACTACACCCAGACATATACTTTTTAAGACACTACGTCACAAGATGGCGATTTAAATGTTTTGTTAAACTGTTTATATCGTTTGATGCGGTTGTATATCGTCGTAGATCAGTGGTTATAGTATTGGGCTTCTGCGGATCAGGAGTACGAATCCGCTTGAAGCTTTTGTTCATGTTTACTGAATTGAATTTTCGAAATGTAATTTTTCATAAAAAATTGCACATTTTTTTGCCTATTTGACTAAAATCTTATCCATTATAATATCTATCATAATCAAGTAAATTTCTGCCGATTTGATAAAATATTTCAAGGTGTAGCGAGTCACCTTAAGCCATGGGGAGTTGTTCACTGGCACCTAACGTTATAATTTTGGTTTGTTCCCGTTTTGCACACATTTGAAAATTTGGTATCGAAAAAATGTGTGCGAAACGGGAATTTGACCAGGTGAGATAATTGCTTAATTGCTATAGTCTATATCACAATTCCTGCGAGGGCAATTGACAATAAAATAAATAAAACATATCCACTCGCAATTGATATTTACATGTATTTTATGTTACAATATAACTTGCATAAAAGCACATTTACATAATAATTTACACCCATATTCATGAATTTGATTTCAAACATCAATTTGGTCATGAACAATTTCATTATATTTTTTAAACAAGAAAGCTTAAGATTATTGCAAAAATGTTGAATATGTAGCGCCTTTGTTTAACTTACTGCCTATAGGAAGTACATGCTAAAGGTTTGAAGAGAAAATATCATATGTTAATATTTAATTATTGCTTTTGCTGACACAAATGGAAGAAATATGTCTCGTGAAAACGCTGCTAAATATTTTTCATTTATGTTGTGTTATATCTTCAATAATCGAAGAAAATAGACAAATTGTATGATGATAAATCGGCAATTTTATATGCTTCAAAATCTGTAAAGATTATTTCACAAAACCTATCAAATGTAGACCTAATTCATGCATTTTCAACCTTTTTCAGTTTGAGGCATATCGAATCAATATTAGAATATTATTTTTGTCAGATTGTTTATGTATTTAACCTCTGATTTGAAAAACTAGAAAGTGGCCCGCCATATACTAAAGCGGTGATGTCATAAGAACTACTGTCAAGGTCGCTACTTCAAAGATTCAAATATTTTGTGATAAGATCTGTTTTCTTTCATGATATTCTTTCTGTTGATACCAAACAATCAATTATAAACATGCGTTTTACATAATTTGCAACTCAATTGTAAAAAGAGACATGGAGTACCCCATATGACTGTCTCTGTAGTGTTCCCCTTCATCATATAATTATCCATTGAATCAGCTTCCAATTGGCTTTGGGCCATCAATTTTTCCTAATTCATTTGGTTTCATATTTAAATGAAAATAAATACCTAATAATTAGGAATATGGTATTTATTTTTATTATGAGAAAAAAAGAATATAACGTCGGGTGCCTTTGGAGTTGTGATATCTCTCACTATAAAAGTTCAAATGCCGAATAAGGTATCGAGTGACGTTTGGTCTCGTTGCAAATCAAAATGATTCCTTTCTATAATAAGTTCTGATATTTTACTATCTACATTTCACAGCTATAGTGATAAAAACGTTGTTCGCCGACATAAGCACTTACACATGTACAGCAACACGGGGAGGGGGTGGGTTACCTCCACATTTGTTCAAAATAGACATCTTTCTTTTTGCATATCTATAGGGAAATTAATTTTCAACGAACACTACCTTCCCCTCACTTTCTGGGGGAACGTGTAAAAATGTTTTGGTAAAATTAAGATACAGACCGATATTTTAAAGATAGGACGACCCCTACCCCCCGGATTAGGATTTTGAAGATAGGAGTAGTATTGGAGGTTGTTGTATGTTCTGTTTTGATTTTTTTTTTTAAATGTTTGCTTTTTATGCCGTGGTATATGTACCCCCCTCTTTATAAAAACAGTGCATGCGTCAGCTATTGAGTTAAAATACTTCAAGTTTTGCAATATAATTGCCGACTTTCGAAAACGAACATTAATTTAAAAAATCTAATTTTTCATTGTTACTGAATTTTGAACCTATGACACAATCCCTTTATATATCTTTCCCCACAAAAACCAAGCAACAATCACAAGTTTTGATTATGTCATTAAAGCTGTTTGTACGATCCACCCTCTTAAACCACAAAACGGCAGGTGTGGATTGGCCAACTCTTTACGGAATTTTTAAAAAATATTTGGATTATAGTATTGAAAATTCTAAAATTTTAAGGACATCTACATTTTCTATACACCTAAATATTTAGCTTTTAATGTAATCGTTAATGTAACCGTTCCTTTTGAACATACAAAAATACATAAACATCATTTTTTAGCATTTATTTATGCCAATTCTTTACTTGACATGAATTGTTCATAAAATATAAATATGTTACATTAAAAGTTTAGACTTTATCAAGTTAAATTTATCTATGACAGTCTAGTTTAACTTGATAAAGTCTAAACTTTTAATGTGACATATATTTAAAAGACCATTATCTTATTGTTTGAAGGAATTTTGGGTATTTTACGAAGGAAATTCGTTATTCAAATATTTTTATATGTTTGTTAAAAATTTTTGCCCCCACCTCAAAAAGAAAAAGAAAAAAATAACCCTAAACACTAGTCTATGTGTTCGTCAAAGCTAAAGCTAGTAATATGTTTTAAACTGAAATTTCCCTTCACTATACATAATTAATGCTTGTCAAACCGACTAGTTAATAATCTATAGATTTTTATTCTGCCACATTCATTGAATCTATTTGCAAACATATTTAAAAGTTATAATTTTTTGAAGCTCAGCAATAAAAACAACAAAACCATACTTCAATTCTTCATTTCTTTAAAGGGACCTAGTCACGATTTAAGATGAAAATTTGGTTTTTGATTTTTATGTGTAAAATAGATTCCTTTTGTATTTTGAATGATTCACAAAAATTTGAATGCTAGAAGTAATTTACAAGCGAGATACAGAGGAAAGAAGTCGTTGGTATGTAAACAAAGCTCGAGTCGTATAATTGTTTACAAATAATGTAAAGTAAAGAAATTTCCATTTCTTTGCCAAAATAACCTGTGAAAACAAGATAAACTGATTCAATGTGTTAATAAATAATTTCATCAACAACAAAAATAAACATTAGATTTAAACTTATGCCAGTACAACACATATGTAAACAATAAAAGGACCCGGGCTTTGTTTACAAAACAAAGAATTCGAACCTCTGTAACTCCCTTGTAGTCGATATTTGACTTTCAAATTTTGCCAAAGCAATAAAAAGCAATAAAAACATCCATATTGAGAATTCTAGAAATTCTTAACATTGAAAAAATAAATTTTGATTTTTTTTTTAGCTCAAATCGTGCCTAAGTCCCTTTCAGCTTTACAGCTTATCAGTATTATAACATATGTATAACATGAGGTGGTAGTGTATTTACGATACAACCATTTCTAGTTATTCGTCAACCACTAAATATTCCACCCCTACATCCATGCAACCCCCCCCCCCCCGAATTATAATCATCCCCACACCCTCTGTCCATTCATTGAATTGAACGTATTTTATTGATAAAATCAAATGGATTAGACACAATTTCTAAATTAATACCTTATAGGTAGTCTTCTCCTATATATAACAATGAATTTTATAAATATATAAAAATAATATATATAAATACATATATAAGATATACATGATTAAACAGTCTACTACACATAATGTATATAATATTACATTATAAATTTAACCATTTTTGAGAAGCGACCACATTCACTCAAGAAAATTTGTACAGTCTTGAAAATTTCATTGTTTTGTTTACTAGTCAACGAATCATCCCCTCATAACAGTAAATGTGCATCTATAATGTGAATAAAATGTAATGCCAATAGCTCATTCGTCATAGAAATCCGTGACTTTGCCCACCTTTTACAGACAAAAAATTCATTCATTCACCCATCCATGTTTACGTAGTACGTTTATATTCATATATACATGTACATTTATATATTTAGAAATAGTTCAAATAAAACGCTGGTCGTGTCAATGCTCTATGACATAATTTGTATTAAATTCTAAGAACAATATATCGTGTGATTTTTTTAAAAATTTTTTAGAGCTTCACCCCCACATTTCACAATTGGAAATACCAAGAAGGCATTTTTCAAGGCGGCGTGGGTGTTTAAAATTCAAAAGACAATATGAGATATGCCAGGGTTCTAAAATCCCAGATACATGGCTATGTGTGTAAATGTGACCCACCTTCCCTAAACTTGCCACCTTGCGGCTTCTTTGCAACGTGTGATATAATATCATCAGAACATTGACAATATACAATCTATTTATAGAAATTACCTAACGGCGACTCGGAAATGATTGGTTGAATTTAACCTTTGCAGAGTTCATTGGTAAACATAACTTTTTTATTCGAGCGAAACGTGACGTCAATATTGTGGGAGTTCCCCAAGTAAGAGTCTCGGCTTCCGGGTCAGGATGAGTCTGATTCACCTCACCGCATTCCGTGATACGCATGGTTGTCTGTGAGAAAAAGAGAAACTCTCCTGTTCTTAAAAAAAACTCTATTAATGGACTTATCGTATTTTAATTATCCATTATAGTAATCAACAGGCAGATCGATTCTCGAACCCGAACTGACCGAGTTATTTTGAGTGGGAAGACAGTTTGTCCGTAGTGCGGGGGGATTTGTTGATTTCTCCGTGGGAGGGGATTTGACCCTGTATCATATCACTGGACGTCTGGAGGTTAGTAACAGTGATGTTGAAATCTGAATTTACAAAACTGTTAACAATAACATCACGTGATACATCTTATGATTATATACAGTAGTACGTAGTTTTTGTGTATATTGTAAATTTCACATGGAGAGAGAGAGAGAGAGAGAGAGAGAGAGAGAGAGAGAGAGAGAGAGAGAGAGAGAGAGAGAGTAAGTATGTATTGTCCTTTACAAAAATTTAGATTTTTGAGAATCAAAATTTGTACAAGTTATAAGTCATGTTGTATATTTTATTTGATAAAATGAAATATATCGGAAAGGACAGTATGTACATGTACACATGCGGAAATAGTATATAATTCAGTTTAAGAAGGTTCCAATGACGAAGTTTTCCCCTTCATTTTCCCCGGGGTATGTACATGCTAGCCTCAGTGGCTTTATGTACACACTAGGGGGTCGGATTAACACGAGTGTGCCCTAAAATCAAACATTGGGCCTATTCAATATTCACGCTAATGTTTCCGGTTATCAAGTATTGTCAAGGTTTTTACTAGCTACCCGCTTTACAGTCTGTCCTCTGGAGTGTGAAATAGCGACCCGCCGGGAATTTCTCAAATATTTGAAATGTAGGTTTTAACTTAAGACATTTTATTCTGATTAAATCATCCAGTTATTTGTATGTAGACATCAGCAGGGGGCGTATGTAAGCTAGCTTCGTAGGTCACTAGGGTAGTACCCCAAACACAATATCGCATCAAAGGTATTGATTCGTACGTTCATTACATAAACTCACGCGCTTGTTGCTGTCAAACGTAAACAGACAGTCTTATCTTTTTTTGTATAAATATACAGAATGTGTCCGGGTTCTCTCAGACGCAACACACAACAATGGCGTGTTGGTGATGTTTAGACCTGTGCAGTGTCACTCAAAGAGGCGATATTACGCAATCCTTGCGATGTGTTATGTAGCGATTAAGACCTGCAGTTTCCTTTCTATTTAGTTTGGGTTTTTTGGTTAGTTCCTTATAGAAGTTAGAACTCCTACACATCGTGTTTTCATTGTTTTTATTGATGAGCCCGTACAGAGAGAGAGAGATAGAGAGAGAGAGAGAGAGAGAGAGAGTTGTTTAGGTTCCGGGAGCTATTTATACCTGTATTTACGTGTATAATATACCGTTATATACGACACACAACCCAACCCAAGATTGCAGGTACAAATGTAGTACAGTACTTGACAGCAAGTCTCTCTCTCTCTCTCTCTCTCTCTCTCTCTCTTTCTCTCTCTCGCGTATCTATGCTTGGAAAAGCCGTGTATATGAATATGTCTGAACATTGTAATGTTTATGTGTTTTCATCAAGTGGTATTTGACCTATTTTACTGTTTAATGAATGACAAATGACAGGCGTCGTATATAGTCAGCAATTACATTACACAAATTGATTTTGTTACATGAATAATGTAGAGCGTCAGTTTCTGTAAAGTATAGACTTTATTGGTTACATCACATCCCTATAGACTCTCCACGGCAGTCATTGCTGGGTTTTTTTTGTTCAGAAGAATCAGATAACTTCTGTCACCAGAGTGGGGTTAGCTCTCGTTGTACCAGCAATGAAATAGACAGAGCTAAAACAGGTCATAAAAAAGAAACCTTCTACACAATTCAAATAGATGTGCTGTTTTCTGAGCATTGACTCTGTGCCGACTCTACATGTACTAACTCATGTATTGGCATTGTACGGCATGATAAGGACTATATATATATATATATATATATATATATATATATATATATATATATATATATATATATATATATATATATATATATATATATATATATATATATCCATAACCCTTAAATTCATTTATGTTCCGTCATCTCTCTACACATTATAGATAAGGATACATTATAGTGATTTTTCCTGATATAAACATCGAACCAGTACATTTGATATGCTTTTAATATTTTAATATCATCAGATCTCATTTATTCAAGATATGGTCATTTCACTTTTATCGGATATTCATCGACTTAAAAGTTTTTTTTATATATATTTTTTTGGGGGTGGGGGGGGGGGGGTGTTGAGTAAAATAGGGAAACCTGGTATAAATATTATATAAAATGTAAATGAATTTAATAGTTAGAAGGGGAAATGGAGTTGCGTCATCTTAAAATCTAGAACAATTGATTTAGTGGCAACTGGCAAGAATATATATAAAAAAAATCCAGCAAGTCATATAATTGCATGTACACATACATACGAAGTGTTAGCACTTAGATAAAATAAGGAAGTATTCAACACCGGAAAAAGGGAAATCACCATTGCTAAATGAATACCATTCATAAAGTTGAAGATCCACACACAAGTGTGTGTCTATCCCACCAGCTGTGCGTTTTGTAAGTCTTTTGTTAGATTTAAAGGTCCTCAATGTATATTTTTTATCTTACGTATGTGTGCTAGTTTTTTTGTGCTGCGTATGAGGAAGATTATTCCGGGAAATTTCCGGCTACACTGAGCGGACCTCGCTCACACGCCGAGTTTAAAATCACGAGAATTCAAAGAAAAGATTAACTTCATTTTAATTGTGACTTCAGCGAGTGTTAGTTTAACAAAAATATATATTTATTCTTTTTAATTTTTTTTCTCCAGGAAAGCCAGTTTTAAAAAGAGCCAGCTCACCGTAGCATGGAAGGTATGTTGCATATATACATGGCTTATTTATATTTATCGATTTATTTATGTGATTTAGAATTATTTGCATCTCCCAAAATTATTTATTGCCATAAGAAGGAAATAATAATTGTCAAACATACTGAGATGATAGAAGTTTAATATTTTTAGTAACTACATGATATGAATTACTATATGTTGGTAAACTGATAATACAAGTTTTCTCTTAAAAAAAAAAAAAAAAAAGAGCAAGAAAAATTGTTTCCATGATCAAAACGGCGGCCTCCAGTTTTTAATGATTTCACCGACCTTATCATCTGAATTGATGTGAAACTATGCAGGAACGTTCAGCTTTCTGAGAGGGAAACAAAAAATTCTCCCAAGCGTTCTGCGTCATTTGAAGAAATCTGATACCGTCCTATACACTTCAAATAATCAAAGAAAAAAATCTAATAGCAATTTCAGGGAAAAATCTTTTTTTCTGGTCTCTGGTAAGATACGATTTCTCTTCCCTTACGATTGAGCACTTGAACTTGGATCAGCGGCTACAACAGCTACAAATAAAACGACGAATATACTCCCATGCTACTGAAACCCAATTGCAGATTTCATTAAAAATTTAGAGTGTTGTAAGACCGTTCCGTACGATTCTCCCTTGACCC
This sequence comes from Magallana gigas, assembly GCF_963853765.1. Taxonomy (NCBI): domain Eukaryota; kingdom Metazoa; phylum Mollusca; class Bivalvia; order Ostreida; family Ostreidae; genus Magallana; species Magallana gigas. The sequence goes on along the minus strand of NC_088856.1, from coordinate 53,933,304 downwards.
CCTCCCCCGTCTTGGACCCCCAGGGTCCCCCATTCCCTCCTGGGTCCCCCATTTCCCGCACGACAGCCGAGATCCCCTTCCTGATAAGAAGAACATTTTTCGCAGTCCGCGGCGCTGAGTCGCTTTATTTCACCAGAGCCTATTCGATTTCAGCCTCTTCTCTCTCTCTCTTTCTCTGACTGCTATGAAATTATTTAAAGAATGTGTAAATTCTCAACAGATGCGGAATCGTAGATATGGGGGTTTTATTTTTACTACACCAATTTTTTTATTCAAATCACAAAGAAATTTGGTGATGTAACATCGATGACATATATTCGATTTTGGTTTGGATATTGTACATGTAGATCCTGAAATTGAGAGTTTATTCCTGAAGGTTAGTCCAGTGCTTACATAGAGTGCATGAAAACAATTGGGTCTTTGTCAACAATCTCACGTTCTTGTATGGTTTAATTTTTGAAAAAAAAATTGTATTTTGGTTTTCTTCTTGTGATTGATCATGGCAATTTCTCCCATTATTTTCCTGTATATTGCGCCAGGCGGTTACAACTCCATGAAATTAAAAAAAAAAACCGAAAGAGATTGAAATATTTATAAGCATACACTGAAAGAGAGGGCGTTCCTTTTATCTGATGATTATTACTTCCTAAAATACTTCACTGAAATTAAATCTAATTTAGCATCATTGATTTTTTTTCCTTCTCTCGAATGATCCTGCATCCTACAGGTACGTGATTTTGTGCCACGAATTAACATTTCATAAGGAAGGCTGAAATTACCAATAATTATGTAATTAGCTGACGTCAGAAAGGAGCAGCGTCACGTTGCATTATGTCGTAAGCTCGGTTATGACCCGCTGTAACAACAGGGCACGTAGAATATGACGTCACTACGTAATTATAACTGAACATCTTAAATATCAAAGGAGAAATCCCCCAGAGTGCTCAAAAAAGTTCCTTTATCTCTTGATCTCAATGTCTCTGCTTGTGGAAGTCTACTCCTCTCCCGCAACCGATACCTCAGACTTGCCAGTAAAGTGCATTGGGGGTGAGTGATGTGGCATCGTGGGTTATTTGGGGGGTGGGGTGGGGGTGAAGGTAATCTTACTGTTTCGGTCTGTGTGTAGGATATTGTTGTTTGTTTTTTTTTACATTGGGATATTCTGTGCTATTTATAGATGCCCGATCGTGGACGGCGTCCCCCGATCTCTCCGATTCGTCATCACGCCTGTCTTCAGACGCTGGGGAACCCCCTAACAAAAAACTCTGCGTAACTAAGCAACGAGGTGAGTGGCTTTTTTATTAAAGATTTTTACGTTTATTTGAATTCAACTCAAACTTTCTGGGATATTACGCTAAAATATATAAACAAAAGACGATGCATACTAGCGAATACAGTTGTTTACAATTATAACTTGTATGAATATTCAAGGGTCTGCAAGCGCTTGGCATAATCCCAAGTGTGGTACTAAACTGTTCCTCCATTTGGATGAATGATTTCCGGCTCATATATAGTTGGTATATGTTTAGCTTTCCGCTTGGTCGTCAAACTGGGTTCTCAAAATAAGTCTTCCGCCATTGCGAACTTCCGTATTTACTTGTCTCTATGAGGGAGGGGAAATTTGAACATGAAGGAAAGATAAATTTGTAAGTTTACCGGATAAGGCAGTATAACTCCCTATTCTAAATGCATCCATAGTGCACGATCGCTTATTATTAATTCTCACCATATCTGTAAGTTACGGGATTTTCCCAACAGCACTCTTCGTCATTATCGTCTGTTTGACTCAATCAAACCCAGAAAAGGGCCAAAAACAGCAAACAGAGACATATCCATGAAAAATTAATTCTAAAGTAAACATCGAGGAAAAATATGAACAATAATTAAAGGGGAAATCCCAATTTTAATAAATTGTTCTCTTGAGGGCAACATGTCCTTAAAAAGCCATCTCCATGGGTAACAAATTCTGTCGCGTGCATGTATCTCTGCCACGGTCGTGTCTGATTGCGTTAGAGAAATTGATGGAGCGGTCGTCGATGACATTTTAGACTTAATTATGCATAATAAACACATACAAGTTAATAGTACACGTATTGATATATCATTGGTGATCAATCGTCGTGGTGTAAGCGGCCCGTGAGTAACGGTGCAGAGTTTGAATTGAGTGAATTGTAGATGTCATGTGTGGGCTGTTCTGTATGATCGATGTCCGCTGATACAAACGGTTCTGTTAACAATGACGCCCAACACAGAACGATGATCTAACGTGATAGCAATAACGTTAATTTGTTTGATATCATGAATTATGATAATTATTGATTAAACTTCCTGGAAACTTCTTGCACTCTGAGTTTTTTTTAATTTATATGTATTACAATATTGATAAAACTCTCATCGTAACACCTTCTTTTTTGAGATTTTCGATTGATTTCATGCATTTTATGCATCGAATCAACTATATTGATTAACAAAATTAAACGTTTAATATTCTGTCTTTTGAGTTTTGGGTTTAAATCATGCATAAACTCATCTTCTGGGTTTTTTTTTAAATATTGATTTCTTGCAATTTGATATTGATAAAAATCCCCTTGTAACTTCATAATTATTTTGATTGGCAGGGTCCGTGATGGACACCAATGTGACGCTATGGCAGTTCCTACTGGAGCTGTTGGTCGGGAACCAACACTCAGACATCATCCAGTGGACCAACACGGAGGGAGAGTTCAAGCTCATCAACGCTGAGGAGGTGGCGAAACTGTGGGGACTGCGCAAAAACAAGCTCAACATGAACTACGACAAGCTCAGCCGAGCGCTGCGCTACTACTACGACAAAAACATCATCAAAAAAGTGATGGGACAAAAGTTTGTGTACAAATTTGTGTCTTTTCCAGAGATTGTTAAAACGGAAAACAAAATTTCTTTCCATGCGATGATGGAAAACATGGCTAAAGGGCAAGGGTGTGTGATGCCGCATTTTGCGTCATACGACGCTGCGCGGATTAAGTCGTCTGCTAATTTCGCGCTCAATCAGGGTACCACTGCAGTGTCTACAGTAAAAACTGAAGCATCTGCCCTCAGAAACTTCAGGTACGCAAGCGCGACCCCCACATCAACGATGGTGATGTCTACATCCGGGCCCCCGTCAGTAATTTTAATCAAATCTGAGCCACAGTCAATGCCATCGCCTCCTCTTCCCAAATCTTCATCTTCGCCGTCGTCTTCCTTACATCACCACAAGATGTCATCTTCATCGACGACGCGCCCCAAGCCCACCCCCCTCAGTCTCCCTATACACGACCCGTCTCCCTTGCCAACAAGCGTTCTCTCCAGCCTCGCAATTCCAAGTCCGAAAGTCTCCATGTCCACTGGCCTGTCTACCCCCCTGGTTCTGGCTAGCCCGGTGATCGGCCCTAGGACGCCTTTCCTCCATTTTTGGAGTTCTTTGAGCCCAATAACAACGATGAGTCCCCGCCTCGGCGGTTCCGCATCAGCTTTTCAGTTCCCCACATTCGCCACCAATCACATGACACTGTCTCCGATGACGGCGACGTTTTCTAACGTCGAATCGTTGGCTACACCCGCCTTGACATCACCAACGAGGTCCATTCCCTGTGTGTTATGACCATTACCGAAGTCCGAGCACGATTTCAAATTCTGATCGGGCTCGAAATATTCTACGGTGCTATGTTTGGGACCAATATTCCAAGTTTTGTTTTTGTTTTATTTTAAATCTTGAACAAACTACAAAGTGTTGAAGGTCAAAATGATTTGGAGAAATTTTTCTCTCTCTTTTTTTTTTATGTGATATAAGCATGATTTATTTTTGTACTGAAACAAAAGCAATGAGTTGATGTTTTGAGAAGTTCTATTATACTGTATTTGCCTGCACCCTGGCGGTGATTTTGTATGGAATTTAATAGTCGCTTGATTATCATAACACTGTACATATTGCTTAGATTTTTCTATGAACTTACTAATGGTCATCCATATCACTGAGTCCCATGGAGTTAAATTATGTACATTCTTTAATGAATTCTTTTGAATTGCAACCAATAACGTTTTATGTTGTTTTTACTACACCATACATGAACCTGCAATTAAGAAATAAACAGGAAAATAAAAGGTTCATCGGAATATGAACTTGGTTGGTCACGTGATCAAATCCTATGACACCCTGTTTTTACTATATCATACATGAACATGCACTCTGCTTTGAATATGCAGTGTAACATATTGAACCGACCGCTATCTTCCCATCCCTATACATGTATATTCTAAGTAGGGAAAGTGTTTTATCCATTTATAGGCAGTCTTTCTTTTGCATTGTAAATTTAAATTGTTTTGCGAGTTTCATTTTAAGAGTGTTCTATGATGGCGGACATTTATAGAGTATTTCAATTTCCTTACGAAGAAGAGCTTTATATAGAGGAACAGGAAAGTGATCAGGATTTCTAGATTTTTTTCTTTACTAAATGTTAGTGTGTAGCCAAAAATATCATATGTCAAAATTTGATAAAGATCTGATTGGTAAATTGTTGACACCCCCCACCTCCCTCACCCCCACACCCAACCTCCTAATTAACAATTTATACACAGTAAATATCTATGACAAGTAACGTTTATATTGATCCTCTTCTCTTTCCAATGAATAAGTAAAATTTCTTAGAAAAAATGCTAATTTTATATAATTAATGTAATAATCATATAAAAAAAAATTATGAAAACACTTTCACCGTTAAAAGGTTAAAGCATCAGGTGTGGCGTCAATTAGAATAACCACGGGTTTTTTTTGATTTATTTCTTCCTACTATTTTTTCCTCAAACGATAAAATCCATGGATAAATTTCTTCCACCTTTTAATTCAGACTTGGCCTTTATCTAAATTCTGTTGACACTTTGACGGTTTCGAAGAGCCAGAATCAGATCTATTCGAGTAGCTCTAAAGAATGATACAGGTATTTCAAACACGATGGACACTAATTTGTTAACATCAAAATACAGAACATAAAGACATCTTCCTAACTATATTTATGAAAATGAAACAGTGGTTGTCGTGTTCAATAAAACTGCGCGTAAAATGTGTATATATTTCCTGCATACGGAACATATTCGCTCTGTAAAGATACGTGTAGTCGTCTGCGTAATTTGTCTCTATTTAGAAACATTTACATCTACCAAGTATTATTCCCTCTATTTCTTACGAAAACTTAAGTTAATTCATAGCTCTATAGAAACAGCCAGACTGAAATCTACACGCCCCGTTTTTCGATTGGTCGAAATCTACAGCGGCTGAAACTGAGAAGAAATTGACATGTCGGAAATTGACACGCCCTGTTTATCGATTGGTCTAAACCTACAGCGACGGACTGCACAAAATAATCATGATGATGTCAGACTCAAAGTTTCACAGAAGACGATTTGGCTGTTTCTTTTAGCTAACGTACTTATGTATATTAAGAGTAATTTAGTGAATTAAACTTACTTTTTATAATCAATTTATTAATTAGTTAAAAGAAAGATGTTAATATAAACAACAAAATGCTTTCTTTGACGATTCATGCGGGTTATGAAGGTAGGGATCACTGCAGGAAAAATTACATAGACCGCTAACGCGGGTTATGTATTTTTTTCTGCAATGTCGCTACCTTCATATCCCGAATGAATCACCAAAGTAATCATTTTATTGTTAAATAACTCGAGTCTTCAAGCATTATAAGTTAATCGGTTTTTTCCGCGTTAAGGAATAATCTCGCTTCTCTGGAATATCGTCGTTCTTAAACAATTGATTAAATGCATGAATCTAATACTTTGTACGTGTATTGTGTTTTATAGTGTTTATTTAAGGAATGGATTCAATATTTATTTGTTTTATACGATATAAAATGGTTTGGGACACTTAACTCTTTATAAACCGCGAAGCGGTTTATAAAAAAGCGTAAACTGTTTCAAACCATTTTACATCGTACAAAACTAATAAATATTGAATTCATTGCTTATAATTCATTTTTTTTACACTTCACTGTAGATAAAAACGGTCATTTGACCTTTAAATGACTCAAAATTGTACAAAATTCAAACGTATCGTCGGGCTTATTGATACGTTATTGACGTAAATCTTACTATATGACGTAGGCAACATTCTTTATACGATAAAAAATAATTTTTTAGCCAATCAGAAAGCGCGTTACAGCCAGAAAATTAAATTATTTTAATATATGGGCTGGTTGTTAGTACTTTTATTACTTTGATTTTTTAGAACAATTTGAAAACGTGTTTGAATTGCTTTCTATAACGACACATGACTGAGCTGTTGGTCCTTAGAAAGTCCCTTGAAATTACGGATCTATAAAATTATACACTTTGATTCATCGATATTGAAAATGACATAAGAAAAAAAATTCACAGCACCGAATTAAGGTACAATGTAGGTGTAGGGCAACCTAATTGTTCACTTATTTACGTATCTAAAAAACTATAGATACACCTATAATATTAATTAACCTTATATTTTTCAACCTAAATTTAACCTTAATTTATTTTGCGCGTTCTTTGATGAATTAAAAAAGTATTTAGAGCGATTTAGAAAATGCTGGGTTAACATATTTGGTTGAATGCCTGTGTATGGCATGTGAACCGCAGATTACAAGTTCGAATCCGCTTGGGGTTTTTGTCCATATTTATTATTTTAAAATTTTGAAAATCATAATTACATCCAAAAATGGCACATTTGTTCGCCTATTTGACTTTTTCACTTTTATGCTTCACATCTTTAATAATCAGTAATTTTATGTTGATTTAAGAAAGTGTACAGTGAGATGTCGACTCACACCTATCTTCGCTAACCAGAGGTTTGCGATCTACTCTGCTCCTCTACAAGAGGCTAGCCAAGATGGGAGACAACTTAATAAAACCTTAACAAAATTTTAAAAACACAATAACTACACGTACGCCTTGTTTTTATAACAAATATTTTGAGCTCTGTTTCTTGCTTGTTGTACAACAATTCTAATGAAGAAAAGTAATACGAAATTAAAAAAAAAAATTACGTTTGACTCTGCGCACATGTGGCTTTGTGCTTCCTTCAAAATAAGATCTACATGTCATACTGATGACTCCATGATATATATTTTTTATACAAAAAAGGGAAACCTCCGCATGATAAGTATCGTTTAAAACTGTTAATATGTAATTTAAAATGAATTTTAAAAGAAGGAGGAAAACTGATGACTGCATAAAATCGAATTTATTCAAGAACAACCTAATAACTAAAAAAAAAAAAAGTTTAGCTGGTACCCTTTCTGCTGAAAAGAACCAACTAAAACAATATGGATGCCTAAGAAAATTATAATTTTCAATGCAAAATGTTTCGGGCATTATATAAATACTCGGCAAGTACGAAGAACTTTGACTTGTCTTTTGAGGCAGGCGACCAATTCACTGACCTAGAAAAACCGGAGAAGGGCTGGCTATTCGTGCAGAACGGTTTTGGCGAAATTGGCTATGTGCCTGCAAGTTACGTTGAAAGAGAAGATACAGTAAGTCATCTTTGCACGATACGATTCTTATGCGGCACATTTTATTTATAACCATATTTGAGACTTCAAATTATATATAAGGTCAGCTCATATAGTTTGTTATGATTTGCATCAGAAACGAACAGCATGCATTTGTCCTATTGACCCATAGAATGTTCTAGTAATGCCACCCGTAAATGTGTCAATAGGCAACCGTTCATAATCGCTTTAGATTTAGAGGAGGTGGTGTCTTTTTGCCACTTTGTTCTGCCCAGCTTTTGAAGAGACAGTAAAGTGAATAGGAACACACCTAGCTGCAATAATGTAGCCCTCTCCTGATTTTTTTTTTTTTATTGGGAGAGGGCTACAACTCCATAGGATCTCCGTATTGGTGGAAGTGTAGGAGTGATTCACTCTCGCAACGATTTTGGCTCAAATCTTATATAAATGACAATAACACTCGCATTTCTTACTTGAACTTAAACATTGTAGTTGTGTATGGCATAAATTAATCCAAAAATATCAAGTATATAAGTCCATGTATCGGTTATTTTACGTGTATGTCAACAACGCAAGTTGAATTTGTCCGCCATGTTAACTGACCTTGATTGGTTTTATTTTGGGACAGCCAATGAGAATTCAGGAGCGGATCTTGAACTGAATGTAGGAATTAAGTTAAAAGTATCCGGAAATAGACATGTAACACCCCCCAACCCCCACACATAAAATATAAAAGCTTCAGAAAATAATGTTAAATCATTTTATTTACTTACTCAAAGAAAGATTGAAATATATCAACTTGATAGTCTGTTAATGTCTAACATAACCAAGTTTCTTTGAAAACACATGATAATCTTTGAGTCAAAAGTTATACACTTCACCCATTTTCTCAATGTCAAAGGATGAAATCATAAGAGAGAGAGAGAGAGAGAGAGAGAGAGAGAGAGAGAGAGAGAGAGAGAGAGAGAGAGAGAGAGAGAGAGAGAGAGAGATCTTCTGAAATAAGCATATGAAAAGCTTAAAATGTGAACAAATTTTTGTTGTATTCTTTAGACAACTTTGGCTGAGATACTGAGTTCCATAGATAGAGCAATACAGAACATCCATTATCAAGCTGCTGCCTCAGGCACCTACACACACACACAGCGGGATAACCTCCAGTAAGTATGTACACCAGGATAACCTAATCTACACATGTACTCCAGAAATAAACTCAATATCTATCAAAGTTATACGAGTATAACCTGAGTTGGGGCAGTTTATGCTTGATAAAATACGAAGCCGATTATAAAAACGCATTTATTGCTCCAACCCAGGTTAAACTCGTATAACTTGGGTAGATATTGAGTTCATTCCTTATGATTTAATTTTCTGTAACTTACTATACACAAATTGAGTGCGTTTTACTTTTAAATATGATGTTAATCTGTTCAAAATTCAAATGTAATGTCAAGCGGATTAGTACGTTTTTGACATTGATGCATTGTGATGTGCAAACCAGGTTAAGCAAATTAAACTAAATTTTTCTATCCAATCAAATGTCGCGTTACAAACAGAATTATATTATGGTGGGATACCCCTCAGTAGTCATGTATCTCTATAAGCCGTACAGCAGGATTTAATGTATCCTTGTCTCTTAAGTTCAACTCCTCCTATTCCTTGCATCACTAAAATCAAAATTGTTTAAGGCTATTTAACCAAGAATCATGCAGTGGATAGAGTTTGACCTATTCTGTTTCCAGTAAACTAGGAGTGCACAGGGATCATGTTTTGAAGGAGCATGGACCCCAGGCCAACCCCGAGCATTACCTGTTAGAGACGGACAGTAGCTCGGAGACGTCGAGTCACCACAGCGAGCATAGTGAGCACAGCACTCCAGAAAAACATCACCACCTACTTGGTGAGTCAGACCCCAAGCTGTTAACTTGTAGAATGATGTGACCTTGTAGGCCAGTAGCTGTGAAGTTATTGAGTATGAAGCTGTAAACCTGTAGAAAGATGTGCACAACCCTTTTCACCCGTAACTTACTGATTGATGTGAGTTTCTTTAACGGCAGAAGAAGGTTAAAGAGTTATGTGACTTTGTCTACACTTTTAGCCGTAAACTTAGTTATAGTAATATGATTTGCTGCTGTAGACTAACAGTGCAATGTAGCTTTGAGCATAATTTTAGCTATTAATGAGTATATGTTTAAATTTATGTCTCATTAAGTAACAATCCCCACTGATCCAAGTTATTTGATTATTTTTGTGCTGTAGATTTTCATATCAAGAAGAAGCACAGACCAGCCCCCCCTCCCCCCTCAGTGCCTGTGGATCAGTCTCCCTGGACCCCCGAGGCTCAGGACCCCTGGCCCCACCACACGGGTAAATCTCACGCCTCACAGGAGTCCCTCAAACACAGGGGTTCTCACTCTACAGCAGACTCAGCCAAGCATTCCAGCCCACACTCTTCTTCAGACTCACTCAAGCATAAAGGTAGCCACTCCTCTCAAGATTCACTCAAGAAGAAAGCAGCTCACACCACAAAACACGCATCGCCGCATCACTCAACAAGTGTGGATGAGAAGGACAACGGTTGGGTGCATGTGGAGGACACAGAAACCAAGCACCTGCTTGAGCCAGGGCGACAGAACATAGGTGGTGAGGGTGCTTCCCTTGGGGTCCCCAGTGACAGTGCTGTGTCCTCTGACAACTCCAATCTGTTGTCGGTGTCAGACAACAAGATGTTGAAGTCAGAGAGTGTGATATCCCTGTCCTCCCGCCTCTCTCTGTCTAACAGTCCAGTCAAACAGCTGGACAGACCCACGATGATCAACATCAGCACCATTCCCCTCCCCTCCAACCTGGCCACTGAGCTGGTGGGGGAGGTGAGGCGCCACACCAAGCTAAGCTATGACAAGTCGTGCCTGGCAGTGGAGGTGGTGCTCACTCACATTGCCAACAAGATGCCACAAACTGCCGGATTGATGGAGAAAATCCTGTGTACATTCCAAGAGGTACGTGTACTAGGCTTGTCCGTTGATTGGACATAATCACATGAATCAGCGTCAACATAACAGCTTCATTGAAACCTCGACTTAATCTTTTTATCTCCCCTGTTGAGCAAAGGCCACTGTCATTTTTTTTCAATAAACAGTTTGGCTACTTAGAACCTTTCAAACCCTTTCTTTTTTTCAATTCTTTAATTCAGATTTCAAAGATACAATTACCGGTATCTTAATTTCACCATCAGATCAGTTTAAAAAATACAATCTTTATTTCATTTAAATTTTTCTATTATGTCAGGTTAACACAAGTTTTCCAGATTATAGTGTTATTTGATGGTGATTTCGCTGTTATTTCTCCGTTAGTGTTACCGGTATTTGATGGTGATTTCGCTGTTATTTCTCCATTAGGTCAGTACAGCATCAGAGGATGACCTGAGTCACGACCACGTGAGGATCAAGGAGCTACTTGACAAGATCACCGAGTGTAAAGAGGACTCGCAGCAGAGGAGCTGGGCCCTCCACGAGGACCAGCACACTATCTTATCAGTCCTCGAGGAGTTGTTATCCATCTTGGTATTGCAATGACTGTCCTCTTGATAAGCTACTGAAGAAACAGATAATATTCTGGGGTTATAGTGTCGTAGATTTTGTAATCAAAATGGTTTTAATTTTTGAGGGATTTTATTTCATTGTTCACAAAGTATCAATAATGAACAATACTATTTGCAAAAATAAATATACATTCAGAAAGACATATCAATTGACATTTTGTAAGAATTAAAATTTCATTGATAACATCAAAACTTATCCTTACAAAATGATGTCAAAATGATAATGAGGTTTAATCTTTACGTTAACTAAATTTTTTTGCTTTTACAGATTATCAGAGAAACTTTGATTGTGAAATAGATAGTGTTTTAAAGAATTTTTTATGCATCAGTCAAACTCTTATTACTGTAAATTCCTTATTTTACGCTAGTACTTAATTCTGCGATTCCGCTGTTTTGTATCAAATTGCGGGATAAAATCGCGATCTTTGATTTTTTGTTATTATTTCGTTTGCTTTAAAACTGTTTAAAAAATAAATTTGAGACTTTAAAATCGGTGAGGGTTGCTTCTTGCAATTTTACGCTGAAATTAATTCCTCGCATTTGATCAGGAATCTACAGTATTTTAAAAAAAATATATATATGTTTCCATGTTGGCTTATATAGATCATAATCTATGTATATTGTGTTTTTTTTTACAAAGGAAAATGCCAAGGCCTCGACCTGCCGCCATGCTGTAGCCTCGGATGGCTATGATTGTATCCATAGCTTGGTGCAGTATTATCAAATGGTGAGGTGAAAACAAGAATTATCAGTAACTTGCTTTAATTTCCTAGAATTAATGACTGAGCCAATCAAAAAAGAATATTGACAAACATGTCATTCAATATGTGCCTAAACTGCTCTCAGTTATTCTGACTTTGACCCGTCCATCACTTTGACCCGTCCATCACTTTGACCCGTCCATCACTTTGACCCGTCCATCACTTTGACCCGTCCATCACTAGACAACATAGTCTTACCTTATGGTTTTCGGGCATGTTAGTTCTGACTTGTTTTACTAACTCTACTATTTCTTTGTGTTAAGAACCTTAAACTTCTTCATTTGTTCTGTGTAATTACAGTATGAAGGTTTGACTGCAGTTACAGTTTTCTTATTAGACTAATAGTGCCAAGCTGTATCATTAACTTAAGTCATTCTCTCTGTTTAAGGAGGTTTCAACTGCCTTTAAGGTTGTCCCTCCTGAAGGTGTTTGGACTAATAGTACATTTACTAAGCTGTATTACTAACTTTACTCATTCTCTCTGTTTAAGGAGGTTCGCCTGCCTTTAAGGTTGTCTCTACTGAAGGTGTTTGGAGCTCTCTGTGGCCTGGAGTCCTCAGTTATCTCCCATCTCCTGTACTCCATCCTTCCACTGGAGCTGGTGTCTGAGATACGCCATCATAACGAGGGTACGGAGCAACCTTTGGCATTGTGGTCCTCACACTGTACTCGACCTTCTGATAATCTGTCCAACAAAAATGAGAATCTTGTATAATCTAAAGATAAAAAAAAAGATAAAGAATTCAATATAAATTTTTATTACCTTATCAAAAGGATTTTGTTGTTTTATTACAAATTAAATATTTGCGTCTATTTTGAACTGCCGGTCAATAGACTGCTATCTATTAGACCGCCGGTCAATAGACTGCGATCTACTGGACCGCCGGTCAATAGACTGCGATCTATTGGACCGGCAACGAATTTCAGAACGCGGGTATGTTAATGTTACATCCTTTCGATAGTTCTCAGGGAATGTATATTCTTTTACATAGACGCTGTTTTTAGTACTTCGTGAAACCAAATTCAATGTTATCAAAATGGAGTATCAAATAATCAACAGTTTTAAAGCCTCATATAAGGTAAAAAGACTACATGTATTTAAAATCTAATGGGTTGAAGACTCCCCCTTCTTTGTGTAAACTAATATTAAATTGAGATGTTGTAATGCATGCAACAGGTTTTGTGCATGTAAAAGATGAAAAAAATCTTAGTAAATTGCATAATGGCACGAAAACCATCTGCAATATGCAAATTGTAAACCCCGAAAACTAAAAAAGGAATTAGGTAATAAAACAATTATTTAATGCTTGAACAGTCAATAGACTAGAATTTTTTTCCCTTGGTGCAGAGAACAGCTCAATATGATCTATTGCCCTCGGCCGTTGGCCTCGGGCAATAGATCATACTGAGCTGTTCCCTGCACCTCGGAAAAAATATTCTGGTCTATTGACTGCTCAAGCATTAAATAATTGTATACTATTGCACTGCATGAGTTTCAACAGGGTGTGTGGTAATACATTGGATTCTAGTAGGAGTATTTAGAAATAAATTATTATTCAATATTTGATCGATTCCATGCTATCAATATTTTTCTGTAAAGGTCAAGGACTCCTGGATTTCTGTTGTGTTTTAAAACTTTTTTTATTTTTTTTAGAGGCTTGATATTAAATGTGGTATATACTTTTACTTGATAGCTCATGAACTTGAAAAAGTTTCGCCTTTGATTTGTTTTACAGAGCCTCAGAGACTGAGTTATGTAACTTTGGTCCTCACCATGATCTTCTGTACCGCAGAACCAATACCCTCCAATCTACAGGGTAAGACAGTTCATTAACAAATTATTTTGCCATAATAATTTCTTCCTAAATGGTGTGTGTTGATAATGATCTAGAAGGAGATAATTACCTGATTCAAAACCAAAATCAGCAATACAGATTGTCTGAGATGGTTTTAACAATTTAACCACTGTTAAAAAATTGAATTTGGAGAATTATCTAGTTTTTAATGTAAAATTAAGGTATTCTTCAACTCGCCTGTCATCTTCTTTACACCATATTTGTGGTGGCTAGTTTTTGTAAATTTGTTCAAGATTCAGTAGGATGTATTTTTTTTAAAGGATTTGCTTTTATTATGAATGAATACACCTTGTTTTATATACTGCCTTGGGGTGTTAATTTGGAATAAGAAGTTCTATGAAATCCACAAAAATTAAGCCCCCCTCCCCCTCCACTTATACTTATGATTTGCAGTAACCTAGACTGTCACTCATGTACAATATGTTAATTATTTGTATTAACAGAGACTGTTGATGAGGAATTTCTGGACAAGGTTCTGGATATGATAGAAAGCCCAGCCTCCATGGACCACGACGATCAGTGTACCGACCCCCTGGTGAACCTCTTACTGGCCTATAACCTTCACTTTCCTTTCCAGGAGAGCAACGACATCATGTCTGTCCTAGCAAAAAAGGGGACTGTAAAAGTCTTCACTGAAAAGTTACTGGAAATCTTCAATAAAGGAGGTAAGAGAAAGTAAGATTGAAAAGCTATTAGAAATCTTCAAGAAAGGAGGTGAGATAAATGAAAAGTAACCAGAAATCTTATTTAAGGAGGTAAGAAAAAGGAAAGACTAAAAATTTACTGAAAATCTTCAATAAAAGAGGTAAAAAAGTGATGTCTCAAAATAGAAAAATTCATCGACCAAATAAAATGCAAAAACTTCACTTGAATGATCTGCAAAAGAGGTAAAGGGCTAATTTGTAAAAATGGTTGATGCATGATATTTATTCAAAAGTACAAACAATGTAGGCTGTATTAGAATAATTTGGCTTTCAGAGGACCCAGTGAAGATGTTCGAGCACCAGTCCTATCCAGTTCAGTCCCAGGTCAAGTTTATGATTGACATGTTCAGTCACCCAGGCACCGCCTCCCTGCTGTACGTCAATGATGCCAAGGTGTTGATAGATATTCTGATCAGAAATCTGACGGACCTACAGCCTGGCGACAAGGTGAGACTTGTTCTTATTGGTCAATCAGGGGAACGAGGTGGGACCTCTCATTAGTCCACTTGTCCACTGCAAGTCAGAGAGAAGAGACACTGTTTGTACACTGTGTTAAGATTATTTATGATAACTGGTAGCTGCAGGTCTGTAGGTCTCAGTCTGAAAAAATTCGGATGGACGACCTGGGAGCTACAGTGCCTCCCGTAGTAAAAAACTGCAATTTATGGCACGCAAAAAAAATGCGCTAGTTTTGGACTGATTAGCCTTATTTTCACACAAATTCTGTGAAAACATTTAGAACCGTTAAATTCTTCAGACAATTTACTACTGATATTGTCACTTTACTAGCCTCAGACTTTCTCTGAAATATGCTAACCGACCTCGGAAAATAAAGTATATTAGTTCACATCGACATCGAGAGTCACCATTTTTACATGTAAACAAACTGCACCACTTCACTTTACGGGGCTGGTGATGGTGTTTAAAAGAATATCAGAGGCAAGTGAAGTGACGATATATGTAGTAAATTATTCGAGGAATTTTTTGGAATCAAATATTTGTATAGAATGTGTTTGCAAATGAGATTAATCACTCCAAAACTAGCGCAATTGCAGTTTTTTTTTACTATGGGAGGCACTGTAGCTACCAGGTCATGCATCTGCATTTTTTTAGACTGAGAGCTACAGACCTGCAGCTAGAGAACTGGGTGGTCTTGACCTTTCTGAAACCATTAAAACCTCTAGAAAAGGAAGAGTTCATGCTTAAAAGCAGGGACGAGAAGTCAAATAGATAAAATTTAAAAGTTTTTATCTTTGAATTTTTTTTGCTAAATAATGATCAAAGGTAGTAAAAGTGGAAGTTTATGGATGTGTTTTGTATGTTGTAGATGTAATTCAGGTCTCACATACCTGTTAACCTTTCAAAGCTGCTATGTGGGAGAATCTCCCCCTTACCAACTTGGCTAAGGGGGAGATTTTGCGTAAACGACGTTTTTTCACGTGAAATGCAAATATATATTAAAAATACTGTTAGATACCTTATTTTACCATTGTTATTAATGCATTTGCAATCATTTTAAATTTTATTATTTCTATGACTATACCAGTGTGCAATTACAACTTGTGTTGCTGTACATGTTCAGAAAACTATTATTTTGTTTGCATGGTACAATACAAGAAGTCAATAGTGCCACTTTTTATATTAAGTCTTCTTATTGTTCAGTATTGAACCATCACTGCATGCTGACATCTAGGGTAAACACAGAAAATTTATTTTGCGTATTTTGAATTTGCAGTGAAACCCAGTTAAGAAAATACCAGTAAATTATATTCATTAAAATTATTTTTTGCCTTATATATAGGATAGATTTTTAATTCACAAAACAACATTAAATTAAATTAATGCTTTTACATGCACTTTTTCCTCGAGCTTCACTTTTATCGGTAGCTTGTATAAACACTCAGTGTTCCAAACTCACTTTGAGTTTTACCGACTGTGCTGGCCAGACAGAATTAGTCACGCCTCACTGCACGTAGCTTGGGTGCTTTACCTGTGCACCTGTTAAGTGACACCACTGGCTGTGTATTGTTT
Organism: Magallana gigas; assembly: GCF_963853765.1. Classification (NCBI taxonomy): domain Eukaryota; kingdom Metazoa; phylum Mollusca; class Bivalvia; order Ostreida; family Ostreidae; genus Magallana; species Magallana gigas. Next base: position 53,916,837 of record NC_088856.1, on the reverse strand, counting down.
TCTTTGGTGTTACAGAGTAAAATCAAGATGTTTTAAGCTTTTACTTATTTTTTATAAGGCCTATGCATAACTAAATACGTAACTGATTTAAGTCAAAACCGGAAGTATAATCGTAAAAAGTAAACTGGACTATAACATGTCATACTATGATCGCGGTAGACAGTACTTGGATGGATTTTGATATATTCAAGCTACACAGCAGCTTTTGAGCTCAAAATCAGAGAAAAACCCACAGTGGTTGTTGAAATTTGCATGTAAAGATTAAGAATTGGGGGGGGGGGGGGTATGGGGGAGACAAATACGATTGCGGGAGAAATTTGTCTCCCGTGCGGGAGATAGGTTGGATGCGGGAGATCTTAGATTTTTAGGCCGTTTTGCGGGAGTCTCCCGCGCAATGCGGGAGGGTTAACAGGTATGGTCTCAGTTATGACTTTGTTTGTTTTAGATGCGTTCCTCCATCTTGATCCTGGTGAAGCTTCTTCTACAGAACTCAGACTACTTTGAACACCAGCACAGAATGACAGAACTGTGTGAGTGTGTGCTGACCATTAATAAAGAGGAAGAGGAAGTGACGGTCCAGGACAGGAAGGAAGCAGAGGTCATACTGAAGGAACTCAACAAAAACATGTAGACTAAAGAGGAAGTTAACTACTTATGTAAGTGAAATAGAAAGTGTAGAAGAATGTATAAGTACACAGAAGAAGAAAAAGGAAGTTTAAAATAACAGAAGAGGAAGGAAGTTTACCAGACAGATGAAGAGGGAAAACAGACATATGAACATCAAGGAATTTTAAATTCATGTGTAAAATTAAGTATGAATTTAGGAAAGTATGAACAGGTTTATAAGTAAGGGCATTCATGAGGAATAAATGTCAACTTAATAAGCAATAAAGAAACAACCTGACACACATCTAAAGAGGAAGTTACTTTGTATTCACATGAAGAATGAAGATTAAAAAAATTTAAAGCTGCATGCATGGTTAATTTTCAAGATACTAGATGAAGTTGTTGTATTTATTACTGGTTTTTATGTTTTGCATCTAAATCATTGTCAGCACATATTTACTTAATCAAAGAGAAAGGGGACAGAGAGGAAAATTGAACACCTAGTGTTAATTGTGAATTTTGGCTCTATTTTATTACCTTGATATTTTTTGCAAGAAATGTATTGACGAATTGTTGTGGCCTTTTAAGGCAGTATTATAAGAAACTTGTACATTTGTTTGTGAAGTGCCATATCTATCTTTGCTAGTGTTTGGGGAACATTCAATGTTGTCAGTAGTTTTTAGGATTATTTTTTTCTGCTTTATTTGCTTGTGTGAAAGTACATTCGACTGTGGCTTTCTGAAAACACTCTGTGAAATTTCCAAGAACTTTGACTTATTCACTAAATATACACACTTTTGTTAGACACAAAACATGGTACCTTGTGACTATGCAGTATACTCTTTAAGAAAAAGCAGAAATTGCAGGCATGTAAAAATTTTTTGATTATTTGTACAGTATTAGCAAGTTAGCTAATTAGCAGGGTGCTTAGGTTAACCCATAGTTGTAATAGGGCAGTTGCTTGCTAAAATTTTAACCACTGAATTTTTACCATGTAAAGTTATGGAACATGTCTTTTAATAAAATTCTGCCAAAAGTTTTTTATTCTGTATCAAAAGATGCAAGTAACAGTTTACATTAATGTTACATATTCATTAAACAGTATTCAGAAACTACATGTAGTGGATATTTTGGATATAGTTTCTGGTTATGGTTAGTTCAAGAATGGATAATAGACCAAGAAGGTTCAATGTTTTATTAAGAGAGTTTCCATTTTACAACTTGTGGGCTTTAGATGTGTTTTACGATTTTAGGTGTGATATCAAGACAGTGACAATCCTTACTGATGCATTTTTGAGCATTGAAATGATATGAGCCCATGTTTTATGTGTGTGTGTGTGTGTGTGTGTGTGTGAGAGAGAGAGAGAGAGAGCACGAGAGATTTAAAAAAAAAATCAAGAATTTTAATGGCCTTTTGTTGAAGAATATATATATATATTTATGCATAGATGTTTAGGAAAAATCAGATTAATCCAAAAAAGTCAGAGAAAAGGGTAAGCTTTGATATTTTAATCTTGTACAAAGTTGTATTTTAATCTTCTAGAGATGCTGTAGTTTTGTTACTCTCATAAGATGTGAAACGGTAATCATCCACTATTGCATGATTTTTGTCCTGAGCCAGAACCAGTGAATCACAAATCAAAAGTCTGATGTACTTGTTGTCTATGGTTATAAATAATTGTGAAAATATTCACAAAGTTCATTGGTATAAAATACCTAATACATTATAGATACTGTGGAATAAGTAAAACTCATTGGGGTTCAATTTTTGTGGTATTTATTGGTAGCCATCCCCCACAAAGTTACGTCATAGACGAAAACAAATCTAGAAAGATTTATCATTTTTACTGAAATTAAAAACTGACACATTCACAAAATTGCATTCCCATGAATTATAGGAATGAAACTTATTTTTTGGATAAGCAAAAATACCCACAAACCAGGAAAACTAGCCCCCATGAATTTAAAAGATTCTACAGTATAAGATACGATTCAGTATACTTTTGAAGTTGTACCACTATTTTGTCTTTTAAGAAATACTGTTTACTTTTAATTTATAATTTTCTCATAGAATAGCCACTAAAGTAATACTCTAAGTATATGTATGTATAAAAACATGTCAAAAATGATGGATTCAGTGAAGTGTCCCTTTAGAACAGAAACACAAGTCGCCGAGAAGGACATCTCCGTGACTGGGTGCTATAATGTCTAGTTAGGACACAGAGAGGGGGAAGCCAGAGTCTATTTACCCGGTAAATGTATGTGAAGAGTGATCCTAATATGAAGTCAGGAACATGTAACATTTAGCCAGAGTTGTGTTTTGTTTGTTTTGATGTAAACAGATGTTCGCCTAGTTCTTTTTTTCTTAATATTTTGAAGGCATTGGAAATGCCACAGTGATATTATCAACATGGTCTGTTTTGTAAATCTGGGGTTATGGTTTTATCACCAATGTGTTTTTGCAGTGATAAGGTTTTAGCTTTAATTCCTATTTGCGATGCTCTTTTACAATTTTGTTTGTTGTCTTCTCTTTTTTTTGATTCATATTCATTAAGTTTTCATTGCATTAATTTTGATATCTGTTTTAGGTTTGCAGCTGTCTGTTTACAAATAACATCTGTCTTGTTAACTTTACAAACTCTGATCTAATTTTTTTCAAAAAGAGACCAGAGGTCATTGTCAGCTTAAAGGTCATGGACACTGATAGAGGTCAGAGGGCCAATTTGTTTTCTTAAGCTTTTGTTTTTGTATGGACATAGTGTTTTAAAAACACTTCCTCTTCCTCTTGCACTAAGTAGACGGAAGTGATAAATTGTCTTGATCACCCAGATGTTTGTTACAGACAGGTATTGTCTGTCAAGAACACATTTAACTTTATAACGCAATTGATTTATGTGGACCACAATAACTATATGTCACTGCATATTATATTGTATTTAACTGGTGATTATACAGAGGCAGATGTAATTAATCTGTGTGCTTTAATTTATATGATAAATATTCTCAAATTATCTGTCGTTGTTGTTATATGTCAGTGTGGATTTAAAAAAAAAAATAATGAGGCCAAGTAAAGTTTGATTGCATTTGAGCAGCTTTGTTTTAATTTTTGCAAGTGTTAGTCCTTAGTTTTCATGTGTAACTCAGGAAGCTGAGGAAAAAAGTATGGTTCGCATGCAAATTTGAGGCAACCATGGAATTTGTTTTTACTCTATGTATAAAGAATTTGTCTGCAGAACATAAACAATCAAAATAATTTCTTTGCAGAGGATGAACATATTGGAATGAAATTTAGTATACAGGTTTATCATGATAATATCTAGGTCAAGTTCGATATTGGGTACGATCGAGCAATTTTCAACAGAGTTATGGCCCTTGGACATAGAAACAATTCCAGTTAATTGCAGTTTCCGCTCATTTTCTTCGCAGAGGATGAACATATTGGAATGAAATTTAGTATACAGGTTTATCATGATAATATCTAGGTCAAGTTCGATATTGGGTACGATCGAGCAATTTTCAACAGAGTTATGGCCCTTGGACATAGAAAAAATTCCAGTTAATTGCAGTTTCCGCTGATTTTCTTCGCAGAGGATGAACATATTGGAATGAAATTTGGTATACAGGTTTATCATGATAATATCTAGGTCAAGTTCGATATTGGGTACGATCGAGAAATTTTCGACAGAGTTATGGCCCTTGGACTTAGAAAAATTCCAGTTATTTGCAGTGTCCGCTCATTTTCTTCGCAGAGGATGAACATATTGGAATGAAATTTGGTAAACAGGTTTATCATGATAATATCTAGGTCAAGTATGATACTTGGTACGATCGAGAAATTTTCGACAGAGTTATGGTCCTTGGACTTAGAAAAATTCCAGTTATTTGCAGTTTCCGCTCATTTTGATATGAAATTTAGTATAAATGTTTATCTAAATAATATCTAGGTCAAGTTTGATTTTGGGCATGATAGAGCAATTTTCGACAGAGTTATAACCTTTGGACTTAGAAAAATTCCAGTTAATTGCAGTTTACGTTCATTTTCTTTGTGGATGTTTCCAAGGGAGGGGGGCATAAGTGTTTCACAAACATCTCTTGTTAAACTTTACACTACACCGTTAATCATTCTGTAGCCTATTTGTCTACAACATTGTAACACTCTACAGTGCACTGTTAATCATTCTGTAGCCTATTTGTCTACAATGTTATTACACTTTACACTGCACTGTTGATCATTCTGCCGCTTATTTGTCTACAATATTGTTATACTTTACAGGGCTTTGTCTACCATTCTATTGTTTATTTGTCATGCAACAACATTGTTTCACTTTATAGAACTGTCTACCATCCTGCATGGAATAAGCGAGGTATTGTTGTGTTCAATTTATATATCTTTTGCATTAGACATCTTTAGCAATAATATTTTTATCAACAACTTTTCCCAGAATTAAAAACTATGTAAGAAGATAGAGAAATCAACACAACCCTTTCTGTGTATGGAGCAATCACAAGAACAGCGGGGAGTTACCCTTGTGTCACCTGATCAATTAAAACCTTGTTTACTATAATCAATCAACATTTAGTGTGGTCAGTTGTTCGAAACAATATGTTGATTAAAATCAAATGGTCAAATTAAGATGTTCCATATACTGTACGTCCATGTTGTAACAACGTAAGTTTTGGTAACACGTCGGGACGCGCGAACAATTGCGTTTCTTATGACGAATTGTTCCAAGCACCTTAATTAAAAGCACCGTGAATGTGGATTGATCATGGTCATACAAAGTTTAAATCGGTAATAATATTTGATTTATAGTCATCTGTGCGAAAAATGGACAATTTCATATTAAGTTTTCCATGATAGAAATGTTATAAGTAAACATTATTTCAATTTGTAGCTGGTTTGAAAATTTTAATGTTCTGGTATGTACGCGGTGCAATATGGGTGAATTAAAAACGTAAACAATATATAAATCATAATTCATTTTATACCACGTTTTTATCACCCAAGCTTGTCAATTGTCTCTCCAATAGAGCCATTGACACCCCATTCATCGACGTTTCTCCAACATTCTGCAGGTCTTTTTTTTTCGATTGCACTAGAACCGAAATGAAGATATCTGAAGGAGCTCCCTATCCTTCTTGACGCCCGTCCAAGTTGAGCAATAAATGACCAAATTATCTCAAATCAAACAGCCAGTGATCTTAAATCAGGTGATTACCGCGGGCAAAAACAAGCGGGCAGGTAAATAAATCCCATTGTGGGACTTCGATCGTTTTTGGTTTCATGCCGATAAAGAACAAGGGAGTTTCTGGGGCCATTGTTCACGTGGACCCGAAAGTAGAGCCCTAACCAATTTACAGGCAGAAGGCAACTAGAATGAGGTAAGTGCAGAATGAACTCATGGATGTCTGAGGACATCTTTCTCTTTGGTACTTACTTATATTCTGCGGTCAATCGCTATGAAATACAAGTAATTCTGTTTTTGTATTGGAAAAATCTTTTTTGAGTTGTTAATTTTTTCCTTGATTTGACGCTGTTACCTGTATGTTCACAGTGAGAGAACAATTAATACAGTACAAGAATATATATTTTATTTTTCATATTGAGCTATATTATTCTGATTGTATTATATGTATGATTTTTGTTTTTTTGCTTTTTTGTTTAGTTTTTTTTTATTAAATCTTTTAAAAAGATCGAAATCGATGCTTAACAACCGTAAATTTATGGGTATTATGTTTGAATTCAAAGTGAGGAATTTAGTTATCTTAGTTCTGTACACACTGTATAGAGAAAGGACGCCTTATCCACGTATTATTTATTTGTCTGATCAAACCAAAAGAACAAAAAACGAAATCAGCCAACATCTGTTCCGCAGATTGAAAATGAAGTTTTTAAATTCGCTACACGGTATAATGAATTAACATTTCAAAAGCTTCTTATCTCGTAAGTTCATTTGATGTCGGTTTTTATGTCTTTTTACTTGTTAAATGAACTAACAGACCCCTCACCCCCCCCCTCTCTCTCTCTAGCATCACCATTTTTGTTTTCAATTTTAAAGCTGAATGGCGTCGTACGGGTACCATGGTTACAAGGATGACGAGGCCCACAGCGTCTCTAGAAACGGAACTCCTCGTATGTGTTTTATTCCTTGAATTGTCTTTTGAGGTCATTGGTGCATGTATGATTTTCAGTATATAATGCGATAGCAGCTATGAAATTGAAGAGTTGAATTGAAAAAAAAATCATTCTCTGAAAACTAAAAATCTTTTAAAATATTGGAATTTGCGAAACGTGACCCAGTTTCAATTTATGTAAATACATGTATATTCGAATTTCATTTTCCTTTTTTTTAAAGACCGAGTTTCCCATGCAATCAACGAGCTATCTCAAGATGAAGGGAGAGAATTCCAGGAATTTAGGAGAAGCATGGGGTAATTTATTAGTCAGTCTAAGTATATATATATTTATTGAATGAATAAAAATCAAGGGAATTGGAAAAAGTACCTACAACTAGTTTCTCTCTTAATTATTTCAAACTTAAATATTGAAGTTTATCATGCAGTCATTATTGAGATAAACATTTTTTATTAGTCAGCATTCTAGTAGTTTTTATTCCTAATTCCAGTTCTGGTTTTACTGATAGGATTGTTGGGAGTTTCACAAAACAAATGGTCAAACTAGCGGTGGAGCAACTGAAGCCGGAGTTTGAAAGAATGGCGCTGGAGGCCGCGGGAAAAGCGCTGGAAAACAAGATGGTTACCATCAAAGAAATGCAGAACGAGCTCAACAGAAAAGAGCAAGAGTTAAAGAGATTGCAGCTGGAGAAGAAATTACTGCAGGCGAAATTTGAGAAGGAGAAAATCAATCGCGACTTGGCGTCCATTGTTGATAACAAGGAAAAGGAGATTAAAAAACTTGAGGCGGATATCGGAGGCCTGCGCGGGAAGTTGCGCAGAAAGGCGGAAGAATTGAAGAAAGAAAAGGACAGGGCAACGGAAGAGGAACAAAGACGTGTAGAGATAGAAACCAAATTCCAGACGGAAATTGAGAAACTGAAAAGGGAATTGGATCGAGTGAAAGGTCAGCTCGGACAAATAAGGTCCGCCAAAAATGTCGGAGATGAAGAAACCCGGAAGTTGCGTGATCGTGAGCGCGAACTGTTGCAGGAACTGGAAGACATCAAGAAACAACAGTCGCTTAGATTCCTCAGGAAAAAGATAGGAAACTAGTGTGAAGCCATATGCTGATGCAGGGCAAAACATTCAAACACAATCGTCTAAATGGATAATTGTTAAACATAAAAAATAAATGCATTTCTTTTTGAAATTCGATATGTGATCATCAGACATGTTTTGATCAGGTGGGCTGCGTGTATGTTAAGGATATTCTGCTATTGTTCTGGCTGTGTGTGGCTTAGGTGGCTACTTTGTTATGTGTTGTTTTTTCTGTGGATAACTTTAAATTATTGCTTTAACTGTTAACGTTGGTGATCTTTTTTTTTTAATTTTCACAGGTCATTTAATTGTATGATTATCACATTTACTTTATGACATATTACATGTATAAAATAAATGTAAAATTCAAAATTGCCTTTCTTCTGGTTTACCTTTTAATTAAACTAATGAAAATCCCTTTCTTTGTTTAAATCACTTATTTACACAAACACGAAGATAGCGTAGAGATATCCTCATTTATCCGAGCGGATTGAGATACCAAAGTCAATTAATTCGGAAAAAAGTTATTTATTTTGACGGATTTGTTTGTCTGCACTGATAAAGTATCAACAGAGACTTTGTTTATTACATGACAATAACCATGGAATATTACTTTTTGATTCAAACTGATATTTATCTGTCTTTTTCATAACTAAAACTGCTATTATCATATTGAAGGAAAACTTCATGAACCTCTTCCGTGTCTAAAGACAGGAAAGTATTATAAAATGACCACTAATATTAAGCCTCATTAATGGACCCCGCAGCTCTGGACCCTGTGTGTTTGGTCCTGACAACATGTGGTATTAATTACTTGTAAATACAGCACCGCGAGGGATTAATTCAATGTGTTGTCATTACTTTTCATACATGTACCTGTTAATTAATCTATTCTTCCGCTGAGCTTTTACTGTACCTTACTACACTTGTAAATGTATTTTTGTTAAATTGTTTGTATCAATCTATTTGGTTGAATATCGTTATAGCTCAGTGGTTAAGGTACATGTATCGGTAACGAGTTCGAATCGAAATGGGGGTTTGTTCATATCAAAATATAATTTTTTTTTATCCCACTTTATCCAAAATTGCATATTTTTCCTCTATTTGACTGATATCCTTATCATTTATGCTATCTACCACAATCAAGTAATTTTTTGCTTATTTAAGAAAGTATTTCAAGGTGTAATGAGCCATCTTAATGACGCTCACCGGAATAACAGATGATTGTGTAAACTAATAAGTGAAACAAAAATTCGACGGATACTTTTTAAAAATGGATGCATCTCCATAACTTTTATTGAACACGACGGTTTATGATACAATTGACTGAATTTTATTTCTTAGAAATTTAAATACAGAAAAAATATTCATTCTAGAAATACTCCAATGAATCTCCCATTGTTTTTCCAATCTGCACCTCAACCACGTGAGCCTCACCCGTGAGATCGGCGTGAATTCTCACGTGAATGAATCGAAGTGGTCCAGTCTCTACCTGCAATTCAATTTGTAATTTACAGTTTTTCCACTATTTAAACTATAATTGATCTTGCATCTAATATAATTGGGAACACATTTATTGCTTTACATCATAAAAAAGCAGAACATATGAAATTATTTGTGTAATTTGATACAGGAAAAAAAATCAAAGACCCTCTTTTTAAATAAAAAAAATTAAAATATATATATATATATATATATATATATATATATATATATATATATATATATATATATATATATATATATATATATATATATATATATATATGCGCGTGCATTTGATTCTTTAAAATTGAATGTCTTACTCATGAATATTAGTTGATTTCTGAATGTACTCACCTTAACAAAGAAGTTTGTTCCCGCGACGACCTGTTCCCTGTATAAGCGCGCGGTGAATTCTGGGAGAGGTTTCTCCTGGTCGTACCCCAGGGGGAGCTCGCTAATAATTTCTTCTCGAAGCTGTGAGTTGAAATATATTATAATTGATATTTTGTCTATTTAGCAGGCAAAGTGAATACAATAAATAAAACATAGATTTTTAGACCGATTAAATAAAATTATTTGAAAAATAAAACTTGTAGAGAAAAACATATCTCAGCAGTGGGTGTATCAATTTGTTGCATATTTCAACAACTGTCCAAGCAATACATTTCTAATTAGTAAATCAATTAAATTAAACGCACACATGCAGATCTACATGTTGTTCTTGAAAATTAATTTAAAAAGAGAATGAAAAATAGGATGAAAGTGAGGATACGTAAAAGAAAACAAAAGAAAGAGAGAGAGAGAGAGAGAGAGAGAGAGAGAGAGAAAGGAAAATACCAAGTCGACAAGGTCCTGGACCTCCTCGGTGGCAAACTTGGTGGGACCAAGCCCGCCAACTACGTATGTGTCGTCTGCTCGTACAGACACACAGACAGACATCCCAGCAATCAGTAGAACCACGGCGTTCATTGTGTAAAGGTCGGTGTGCACTTGAAACAAACCGCTCTTCTATTTATAGTAAGGTATTAAACGTAACACCTTTGATATACATGGATAGAGCATATGTTGCAAAATGACCGCGCCATCTGCCCAGTAATGAATGAAAAACTGATTGATGCTTATATTACAGAAAATGATCGTAAACCTAATAAGTGTGGTTATGCATCATTTCAATAGAAAATAGCAAAATTATTGTCAAAAATGACACGTGACAAGAATTCTATGTGGGTAGGGTCCACTAATGCATTTTCCATAGGCGGTAATGTTAACGTAAGGATTCATTCGAGGGACCTCTTGAATGAAAGCTCATCAAATTGTCTCTTTCATGTTAAAATTTCGTGGTTTGAAGTCAGATTCGTTTTCCGGCAAAATGCGTCTGTATTGAAAAACTCTGAAAATGAAAGAAAAATTAGGGAATTTCTCAGTTTTGGAAAGGGTGTACATCAAACTATTTCAATTCTTTTTTTTCAAATCATAATTCAATTTTGACACTTGTTTTTAAAATTGCAAATCCCCTTTTCTGACATGTGTCAAGCATTCTGGTTTAAAATGTCCAAATAAATGTACATACTCTCTGCAAGTATAGCTTAAAGGCACTACTTTGTTGTCCTATCGATTCTAAAAATAGTAAGAGGGATATACCCATGTGTATTAGTGCATTACTGGCAGTTCGCATCGAACATCATCAGATATTTGATATAAAACCATGGATTATATCGTCTCTGAATATCGATTTTAAAAAATATATATAAAATTGTATCTTTTGTTAAAGAATGATACGCTCGTTGTAGATCGTTGAGTTATATAATTATTCATTGCCTTAAAGTGTTTATATTTATGATGTTATCAAATAACTATAACTGCACTCGTCAAGTCTCGGTTATTAAGAGACCTGCTGTGTGGTCTGCAAATTAGCAATCACACGTACCTTATGAATGCTTAGGTATGATTTTATAAGAATTAAAGTAGTCCGAGTATCGCACTACGTCATAATACGGATTTTACAATATTGGTTCGACTTTTACAAAGCGTTTTAGATACCCGGTATTGATTTTGCTCTACATCGCTGTTGTAAACTATGGCAATAATAAGCGATTAGAACGGTAATATAATATATTCTATGAGAGATAGAAATGATTAATGTTGAGAAACTCGATTGTGTTAAAGTAAAATGAAAAACGAAGTTTCTGATTAACCAGGATCTCAGGTTTGCTTATATCTTCTTTGTTTTGATGCCCCCCCCCCCCCCCCCGAAATTTTCTTTTTCTTTTACTAAAACCGGTTTAAATTAAGAGACAGACGCTATTTCGAATTTAATCAATCGTCAATTAATTAATGTTTAAATGATATCTAACATTGTTGACAGATCTAGGCAGAAAACTGTGGCAAAATGTGATTTTTACGGATTTTTTCGTCAGGGTCTACTTGGTTTAGAGCTTATAGCGTGAAAAGTAATCCGTCAACATATAATTTATTTTACCAAATCTTTGTTCTACGATGTCAATCTATAGAATAAACACCATGAATTAAAGTTTGAGTCCATAAAATAGTAAAAAAATTACCAAACGCGATACTAGCATTGCATTTTTTGTATTCTATTTTGATACATCAGGTCCATAAAGCGTACTTACTTACAAAAATTTGCGCAAAATTATTGATGAGATATGGCTTAAATAAATATTTATACTCTATTTTGTATGTTCAGTTCTAATTTTCCCAAAATTGGTAACTATTTTTAGGAAAAACGGACGGGGTACACCCGTCTGAGAGGTGATAACAAACAAACTAGCATGTAAACATGCGTATTTTCTTTTGTATATGTATTGCTAGAATGTATATTTATCATTTAAAGCTAAGCTTTTAATGATTGAGCCCATTCAGTGCCGAGTATAGGACTACCATAAACTGTTATCAAGTAAAGAAAAAATATATATATCTTTAGCTTTAAAATCTTACATCTTTTATTTAGAGCTCTTTCTCGTTAGAATATGAATATAGTCTGAAAATGGCCATAGCAATCCAGCCATCTTAAACGGATATAGTCAGCAATTTGGATTTAAAATATATACATGTAGAATGAATATCTGTATGTATAAATTAAGGATAGGACAATCTTATAGCCTTATAACCATTATAACTTGTGTTTGTGGTAATGTATTGATATGACTTTTAGCAATTTAAGTTATGAAAACCACGTACTGTAATATTTTATATACCACAAAAAAAGCGAACATAAAGAAATGTTGTTGTTTTTTTGCAAAGAAAATAAACATATATTCAATACGCCTACAAGCATTTGCACATTTACATGTATTATCAATCAATAAGCATGTACAATGGTTAAAAGTTTAAAAATTGATATGTTTATGTATTAAATATGACCACACACTCATTTTTTAAATATTTAAAACGATTGAAGATTAAGAAAAAAGACTACTTCAATGCATGTTTTTTTTATTTACTTTTCTAGATTCCACAAAACATATCTTCAGAATCGTTAAATACATTCGATAAAAATTCACAACACCAGATCATTGGTTTTAAGTTTTATGTTCATCATATATGGAACGCCATAGCTGACTTATGGTCAATTTCATATTATATGAACTGGTATTTCATTTATATGCAATAGTGATATCATTATATGCAGTGGTAATATCATTACATGCAGTTGTAACATCATTATATACAGTGGTAACATCATTATATACCTTTATTTTGCCATTATATTCAGAGGTAAAATCTTTATATGAAGTGGTAAGATCATTACGTTATGTCGTAAGATCATTATGTGCAGTAGTTTATTCATTATTTATGCTATTAATAAATCTTTATATGATATATGATAGACTCATTTCATAAAGAGCTAAACTCAATCGTTATGTTATATGGTACACTCTTCATGTGCAGTTGCAATTTTTATTTTTTTTTTACTAAATTGGCTTCTATTACGAATTAAAGATATCGATGAATTGAAATATATTATTTTAAGGTGGCATGGGACACCTGTCGATATCAATATGTTTTAAAGTTAATCATAATCAAATTACTTTCACTGCACCGGTTTAGCATTTTTAATTTTTGCGATATTTGACCAATCTGTTTTGAAATTGTTTTGACATGTTTAGATTTTAAAAGTTTTGGAGAGGTTAAGATTTTAAAAGCCCAAGCAGGATTCGAACTCATGACTTACAGAATCGTAATAACGCTCTCACCTATTGCGCTACGCAGTTATGCAAATTTATTGGTAAAAAAAGAAATTATAGAATTATACATGTTTTCATTGTTAAACTTTACTTCGATAGGAAGTACGTCACAAAATGGAGGTGTCCCGTACCAACTTTATCAGTAAGGTTATTCATTAACGGCTGCATATTTTGAATTTTCAAAATTGCTTGTCATAGTCATATTTTATTTCGGAGTTAAAGTCACCCATACATATCAAAATTACGAGGCATTAAAAAATAGATGTTCCAGCGATGATGAAGATGACATTCAAACTTTTTTTGAGATTTATTATGATATTTGTTGTAAAAACAACATGGGATTTTAGATATACCGTATATATAACTGCGTTTCACTAAATTCGCGAAAATGGGGGAAACTATGTAGCATTTTTAATTTGCGTCCGTCATTTTTTTGCGATTTTTATAGTTTCTTATAGAAATAAATACAGAAAATAGATAATCGCCAGAAATACCGGATATACGGTACATCAAATGAACACCAGGCTCGAAAAGACTATCCGCTTTTGCTGCGATTATAGGACTTTATGGAACATTGAATTCCTAGATCCTTAATGCAATATGTCATTTTTGTTTCATTTTTTTCAAAACGTCTGTAGCTGAACTTGTATTTTATCTCCCCTTCTAATAAAATGTGAACAATAAAGCATTGTGATGGTATTAAGCTTGATTACATATTAGAAATCAAGTCCTCTTATTCACATAGTTGGAAACTCGCTTTTTCAGATAAAATTATGATAGACCTAACAATTTTTTTTTTTTACAAAATATGTTGATTAAAATATAACGATAAAAGCATCTTTTTTAAAGATATTTATTTTGAGTTAAGATGATTTCTGCATATACAAAAATAAAAGCGAAATGAGCCACACATTTTGTTTAGAAGTATTCAATAGGGTCAGAGAGAGTCTTCTCTAACTGGACACTGGTGACGGAAGCACCACCTCTCAGGTCTTTGTAGATCCTGACGTGGATGTATCTGTTGAATCCGGTCTCAACCTGAAATACATTGGAATTGATGACGTATGTAGGTGGATTAGCGAACAATTGTTTCATTTAACTTTACACATTTACATTCTTTAACGACGAAAGCTGTTTTTCAGTGTGAGTTTAGGTCTTTTTCATTTGTTTTAAGTAATGAACAGATTACTAAATATGAAACGCCAAAAAAAAATGTTTTGGCCAACCTTGATGAAGTAGTTCATTCCGGCGACGACCTGTTCTCTGTATGACACAGCGGTAAGCTGTAGTGGCTGCTCTCTGTCGTACCCCAGAGGAAGCTGACCAATAATCTCATCTCGCAACTGTCGGCAGCAATACAGGGAATTCATTACAATATATTCACAGAAATAAGATGTAAAGAAATTTAAACTTTCCAAATGTAATACTCACTGAGTCCACGAGTCGCTGGGTTTGTGGGGTGGCGTGTTTTGTTCTACCTAGTCCTCCAGCGAGTCCATCCCTCCTGCTTTCGGCCAAACAGACAACGGACAAGGCAACAGCAACAAATACGAAGGTCTGCATGTTTTACAATGTTGAAGACTTTGTGCAGACTCGATGAAATAACGACGCTTATATAGAAGTGTTGAAACAATGGATGTATTGTTTGCCACTGGCCACCTGTTGTGTGTGATTTCTAAATGTATAGAGCACCAAATGTGTGTCCATAGAAAAACGTGTTACAGTTTATGATGATACCAAATTAACAGTACAGTACAAGTATATTTATAATAATGTCTCAAAGCGTACATGTAGCTGGAACTAAATGTAACATTTTACTTCTGTGAACTCGATGTATTTGTAAACATGCATAAATTAAATGCATTCTTATTGTTTTGTAACTTAACTTATAATCAAAAAAAGTTAAATAAGAAAAGTTACACACGCAAAATAAAAATAAATCTACTAGTATATAAATAGCGATGAAATAAAACATGTAGTTTAACCAGTAAGAATAAGAAATGAAGATAATAGTTTTTCTATTGATCGACGTATCAAAGAAAAAACTGACCGGAAAACTTCATCAATGCATTGATGTTTTCCGGTCAATTATTTCTTTGATACGTCGATCAATAGAAAAATTATTATCTTCATTTCTTATCATTTATTAAAACATTTTCAAATAAAAAAATGTGAAGTGTCATTGATCAAAAATGTAAATAATGTAAATGAAGCGGCGCGTATGAATACAAAACAACAACAGCAACAATATTCAAAATGGATGCGCCTTCAGCTGATGCAGAGGCATTGAGCTGAATTTATTGGATTAAACACAAATAGTGAGTTAAAATTTGAACCGGCTGAATTGAAAACGAAAGGAAAATACATCCGATAGCTTGTGATATTATTCACTGTGCAGAAAAACTCGTATTAAAACTAGTTTTCGTGTGAGATTGCTGGAATATGCATCTGGACTTTGCCATCTACGGAGTGGCGATCGTAGACGAAGATAGTTGATATGTCGACAAAGAATAGTATGTATAAGCGACTTTTGTAAACGTTGTGATAACTAGATAGCCAGTGATGTACTTAAATGGTATATCTGCCCCTTGGAATGCGCCGAAGGAGTTGATGCATTGATCATAGCTTTTCTTTACGATGCTTATTCTGATGACCGATCATGTACGTGTGTAAATTTAAAAATTATCGTTACCAAATTTAAACAGCAGTGTTACCGTGAAAGTGTTTAGGCCTATATGTTCGTTTTAATATTCATGGAAAAGGAACAGCCAGCCTCGCTGTAAATGTTGATTGAACTCAAGCAGACGAAATCGTTAGAAGATGCTTAATTTTCTATTTCGTGAATCAAATAATGTGTTTTGTTTATTTTTGAAGGTTAAACTTTGAAGTTTTTATGTTTATAAAGTTGTATTTTGTTTGCTGACAATAAAACAGACACAACTTTACATTTTGATGACAGTGTTTATTTTGGAAATTCCCGTTCTATAAATAGTGTTAAATCAGAACATATGAGAAAAATAGATCCGGCTAAAATTTTATTGATACAGGTATCAAAGAAATTTTTCGACCAATCAGAAGCGCCGATATCTCATCAAACGAATAAAACTTAAATGATTACTATTTGAAGGTAACTTTTTAAGAAATTTTTGATTTATACATAAATCTTTGTGTTTTATTTAAAAATTAATCTAACTTCACATAATTTCGAAGAGAAAGATTTTTTTCAGAATATAATGACCAATTCTAATAAATCCTCATTTTTAATTAAAGTAACTTCTTAGTGCAAATACGTATGTTTAACATTAACAGATACAAATATTGAATAGAGAGAAATTTTATTTCATCTAATTAGCTTCCCGACAGTCAACACTTTTAAGAGATGATTAAGCAATTGAAGAATGATTTTTGTATTTTTCTGATAAACTTATTAAGAATAATATACAATGTATGTAATATAAAGGTGTCCGACCCATCAATCTGGATGCATAACAGACATGTATGGGCTTAATATAGTATACTCAGTATACTTGACACGTGACAAGAATTCTATGTGAAATACATGTAGTGCATTGCTGGCAGTTCGTATCGAACATCATCAGATATTTGATATAAAACTATAGATTATATCGTCTCTGAATATCGATTTTAAAAAATATATATAAAGTTTGCATCTTTTGTTAAAGAATGATCCGCTCGTGTTTGTGTTAATGTATTGATATGACTTTTAGCAATTTAAGTTATGAAAAGCACGTAATATTTTATATACAAAAAAGGGAACATATAGAATTTTTTTTGGTTAAGAAAATAAACATATATTCAATACGCCTACTAGCATTTGCACATTTGCATGTATTATCAATCAATAAACATTAAACGCATATAAATGTACAATGGTTAAAAATTTAAAAATTGACATGTTTATGTATTAGATATGACCACACACTCATTTTTTAAATATTTAAAACGATTGGAAATTAATTAAGAAAAAAGACTACTTCCATGCATGGTGTTTTAATTTACTTTTTAAGATTCCTCAAAACTTATCTTCATGATCATTAAATACATTCGATAAAAATTCACAACACCAGATCATTGGTTTTAAGTTTTATGTTCATCATACAATTTCTGTTTTTATCATTTGACAAAAAATTCTGTTAGTATTCTAGGTAAACGAAAAAGCCACATGATATTTTCCCTTTTTTTATTTACTAAATTGGCTTCTATTACGAATTAAAGATATCGATGAATTGAAATACATTATTTTAAGGTGGCATGGGACACCTGTCGATATCAATATGTTTTAAAGTTAATCATAATCAAATTACTCCCACCCTACCAGTTTAGCATTTTCAAATTTTGCGATAATTGACCAATCTGTTTTTAAATTGTTTTGACATCATGATGTTAAGATTTTAAAAGTTTTGGACAGGTTAAGATTTTAAAAGCCCAAGCAGGATTCGAACTCATGACTTACAGAATCGCAATAACGCTCTCACCTATTGCGCTACGCAGTTATGCAAATATATCGGTAAAAATAGAAATTAAAGAAATATACATGTTTTCATTGTTTATTTCGATAGGAAGAACGCCACAATATGGAGGTGTCCCGTACCAACTTAATTTAAAACTCTGTGTCATAAAATCATGAAACTATTTAGTATTGACATATTTTCCACTAAACTAGCATGCTCTTGATAGCTTCAGTACAGATCCCATTTTTTTTTTCTAAAATAGACACCTAACGAAGAAAGCTCAATACAGGAATGCAACGTGTTGGGCTTATGTAACGAAACCTAAAGACATTTTTTTTTTAATTTTAACACGTCAAAATATTTATGTTGAATGTTGACATATCTATGTTTCATGTTAACATATTTATCTTGCATGTCGACATATTTAATGAAAAAATAACTTGCACACAAGGGGCAGAAGTATGCCACCATAATGTTATACATTAACGTCTGCATATTTTGAAGTCTCAAAATTGCTTGTCATAGTCATATTTTATTTCGGAGTCACCCATACATATAAATATTACGAGGCATTAAAAAAAGATGTTCCAGCAATGATGAAGATGACATTCAAACCCTTTTTGAGATTTATTATGTAATTTGTTGTGCAAACAACATGGGATTTTAAATATACCGTATATATAAACGTTTTTTTTTCGCGTGTCACTAAATTCACGAAAATGGGGGAAATTATGTAGCATTTTTAATTTGCGTCAGTCATTTTTGCGATTTTAAAAGTTTCTTATGGAAAATAATACAGAAAATAAATAATCGCCAGAAATACCGGATATACGGTACATCAAATGAACACCAGGCTCGAAAAGACTGTCCGCTTTTGCTGCGATTACAAGACTTTATGGAACATTGGTTTCCTATAGATCCTTAATGCAACATGTCATTTTTGTTTCATTTATTTCAAAATGTATGTAACTGAACTTGTATTTTATCTCCCTTCCTAAAAAAATGTGAACAATAAAGCACTGTGACAGTATTAATCTTGATTACTTATAGATATCAAGTTCTCTTATTCTAACAGATGGAAACTCGCTTTTTCAGATAAAAATATGATAGACCTAACACTGATTTTTTTTTTTTTACCAAAATATGTTGATTAAAATATCACGATTAAAGCATCTTTTTTTTGTAAAAGATATTTATTTTGAGTTAAGATGATTTCCGCATATACAAAAATAAAAGCATAACGAGCCACACATTTTGTTTAGAAGTATTCAATAGGGTCAGAGAGAGTCTTCTCTAACTGTACTCTGGTGACGGAAGGATCGCCTCTCAGGTCTTTGTAGATCCTGACATGGATGTATCTGTTGAATCCGGTCTCAACCTAAAAAAACATTGGAATTGATGACGTATATAGGTGGATTAGCGAACAATTGTTTCATTTAACTTTACACATATACATTCTTTAACGACGAAAGCTGATTTTCAGTGTGAGTTTAGGTCTTTTTCATTTGTTTAAAGTAATATACAGATTACTTAATATAAAACGCCAAAATATCTAAGTTTTCCAATTCAAAGTTATTAATATGCAGAATATTATGGTTGAAAATGTTTTGGCCAACCTTGATGAAGTAGTTCACTCCGGCGACGACCTGTTCTTTGTATGACACGGCGGTTAGCTGTAAGGGTTGCTCCCTGTCGTACCCCAGAGGGAGCTGACCAATAATCTCATCTTGCACCTGTCGGCATCAATACAGGGATCTCATTATAACATATTCACAGAAATAAGATGTAAAGAAATTTAAACTTTCCAAATGTAATACTCACGGAGTTCACGAGTCGCTGGGTTTGTGGGGTGGCGTTTTTAGTTCTCCCCAGTCCTCCAGCAAGACCGTAGTTCCTGCTTTGGACTAAACAGGCAACGGAGAAGGCAACAGCAACAAATACGAAGGTCTGCATGTTTACAATGTTGAAGACTTTGTGCAGACTCAATGAAATAATGACGCTTATATACAAGTGTTGAAACAATGGATGTATTGTTTGCCACTGGCCACCTGTTGTGTGTGATTTCTAAATGTAAAGAGCACCAAATGTGTGTCCATAGAAAAACGTGTTACAGTCTGTATCCGTAGTTTATGATGATAACAAATTAACAGTACAAGTATATTTATAATAGTGTCTTAAAGCGTACATGTAGTTGGAACTAAATGTAACATTGTACTTCTGTGAACTCGATGTATTTGCAAACATGCATACATTAAATGCATTCTTATTGTTTTGTAACTTAACTTCAAATCAAAAAAAGTTAATTAAGAAAAGTTACACACGCAAAATAAAAAAAATCTACTAGTATATAAAGAGCGGTGAAATAAAACTTGTAGTTTAACCAGTAAGAATTAAGAAATGAAGATAATAATTTTTCTATTGATCGACGTATCAAAGAAAAAACTGACCGGAAAACTTCATCAATGCGCTACGTGCATTGATGTTTCCGGTCAATTATTTCTTTGATACGTCGATCAATAGAAAAATGATTATCTTCATTTCTTATCATTTATTAAAACATTTTCAAATAAAAAAATGTGAAGTGTCATTGATCAAAAATGTAAATAATGTAAATGAAGCGGCGCGTATGAATACAAAGCAACAACAGCAACAATATTCAAAATGGATGCGCCTTCAGCTGATGCAGAGGTATTGAGCTGAATTTATTGGATTAAACACAAATAGTGAGTTAAAATTTGAACCGGCTGAATTGAAAACGAAAGGAAAATACATGCGATAGCTTATGATATTATTCACTGTGCAGAAAAACTCGTAATAAAACTAGTTTTCGTGTGAGATCGCTGGAATATGCATCTGGACTTTGCCATCTACGGAGTGGCGATCGTAGACGAAGATAGTTGATATGTCGACAAAGAATAGTATGTATAAGCGACTTTTGTAAACGTTATGATAACTAGATAGCCAGTGATGTACTTAAATGGTATATCTGCCCCTTGGAATGCGCCGAAGGAGTTGATGCATTGATCATAGTTTTTCTTTACGATGCTTATTCTGATGACCGATCATGTACGTGTGTAAATTTAAAAATTATCGTTACCAAATTTAAACAGCAGTGTTACCGTGAAAGTGTTTAGGCCTTTATGTTCGTTTTAATATTCCTGGAAAAGGAACAGCCAGCCTCGCTGTAAATGTTGATTGAACTCAAGCAGACGAAATCGTGAGAAGACGCTTAATTTTCTATTTCGTGAATCAAATAATGTGTTTTGTTTATTTTTGAAGGTTAAACTTTCAAGTTTTTATGTTTATAAAGTTGTATTTTGTTTGCTGACAATAAAACAGACACAACTTTACATTTTGATGACAGTGTTTATTTGTGAAATTCCCGAACTATAAATAGTGTTAAATCAGAACATATGAGAAAAATAGATCCGGCTAAAATTTTATTGATACAGGTATTAAAGAAATGTTTCGACCAATCAGAAGCGCCGATATCTCATCAAACGAATAAAACTTAAATGATTACGATTTGAAGGTAACTTTTAAAGAAATTTTTGATTTATACATAAATCTTTGTGTTTTATTTAAGAATTAATCTAACTTCACATAAATTCAAAGAGAAATATTTTTTTTAGAATATAATGACCAATTCTAATAAATCCTCATTTTTAATTAAAGTAACTTCTTAGTGCAAATACGTATGTTTAACATTAACAGATACAAATATTGAATAGAGAGAAATTTTATTTCATCTAATTAGCTTCCCGACAGTCAACACTTTTAAGAGATGATTAAGCAATTGAAGAATGATTTCTGTACTTTTCTGATAAACTTATTAAGAATAATATACAATGTATGTAATATAAAGGTGTCCGACCCATCAATCTGGATGCATAACAGACA
Source organism: Magallana gigas (assembly GCF_963853765.1). Classification (NCBI taxonomy): domain Eukaryota; kingdom Metazoa; phylum Mollusca; class Bivalvia; order Ostreida; family Ostreidae; genus Magallana; species Magallana gigas. The sequence continues at coordinate 53,894,954 of NC_088856.1, read as the reverse complement.
TGTATGGGCTTAATACTCAGTATACTTGACACGTGACAAGAATTCTATGTGAAATACATTTAGTGCATTGCTGGCAGTTAGCATCGAACATCATCACATATTTGATATAAAACTATAGATTATATCATCTCTGAATATCGATTCTAAAGAAAATATATAAAAATTGTATAATTTGTTAAAGAATGATCCGCTCGTGTTTGTGTTAATGTATTGATATGACTTTAAGCAATTTAAGTTATGAAAACCACGTAATATTTTATATCCAAAAAAGCGAACATATAGAATTTTTTTTTGTAAAGAAAACAATCATTTATTCAATACGCCTACAAGCATTTGCACATTTACATGTATTATCAATCAATAAGCATGACACGCATATAAATTTACAATACTTAAAAATTTAAAAAATTGACATGTTTATGCATTAGATATGACCACACACTCATTTCTTAGATATTTAAAACGATTGGAGATTAAGAAAAAAGACTACTTCTATGTATTTTTTATTATTTACTTTTTAGATTCCACAAGACATATCTTCAGGATCGTTAAATACATTCGATAAAAATTTACAACACCAGATCATTGGTTTTAAGTTTTATGTTCATCATACAATTTCTGTTTTTATCATTTGACAAAAAATTCCTTTTGTATCATAGGTAAACGAAAAAGCAACATGATATTTTCAACTTTTTGGTTTTTTTTTTTTTTATACTAAATTGGCTTCTATTACAAATTAAAGATATCGATGAATTGAAATACATTATTTTAAGGTGGCATGGGACACCTGTCGATATCAATATGTTTTAAAGTTAATCATAATCAAATTACTTTCACTGCAGCGGTGTAGCATTTTCAAATTTTGCGATATTTGACAAATCTGTTTTTAGATTGTTTTGACATGTTAAGATTTTTAAAGTTTTGGACAGGTTTAGAATTCAAAAACCCAAGCGGGATTCGAACTCATGACTTACAGAATCGTAATAACGCTTTCACCTTTTGCGCTACGCAGTTATGCAAATTTATTGGTAAAAAAAGAAATTATAGAATTATAGATGTTTTCATTGTTTATTTCGATAGGAAGTACGTCACAACATGGAGATGTCCCGTACCAACTTACTTTAAAACTCTGTGTCATAAAATCATGAAACTATTTAGTATTTCACCTATTTTCCACTAAACTAGTATGCTCTCAATAGCTTTAGAACAAATCGCATTTGTTTCTAAAATAGACACCTAACAAAGAAAGCTCAATACAGAAATGCAACGTATTGGGCCTATGTAACGAAGCCTAAAGACAGTTTTTAAAAAAAAATTATAACATATGTCGAAATATTTATGTTGCATGTTGACATATTTATGTTTCATGTTAACATATTTATCTTGCATGTCGACATATTTAATGAAAAAAAAAACTTGCACACAAGGGGCAGAAGTATGCCACCATAAGGTTATACATTAACGTCCGTATATTTTGAAGTCTCAAAATTGCTTGTCATAGTCATATATTATTTCGGAGTTAAAGTTATCCATACATATATAAATTACGAGGCATTAAAAATATAGATGTTCCAGCAATGATGGAGATGACATTCAAACCTTTTTTGAGATTTAATATGTAAACGGTGGGACCGTTGGACCGAGCGCAGATTTAACACAGTGCAGTTTGATTTTTGTAATATAAAATCTATTTAAAACACACACAGTAGGATCCACCTGCATGGTTGCCTACTCATACCATTCGTCAAAGTTAAACTAAACGTCGCGTGCTCAGTCTACATTATGACGTCATATTTCAGACGTAAAACGTTCAAGTTTTGTCTTCGGAAATAGCCGAAGACAATTACGTGATTCCAATTTGTTTTATTTCTTCTTTTATTGTTCATCAATTTAATTCATATGAATGCCGCTGTAATAAAATTGCATACTTTGTTCAGTATCTAAAAGATCAGTTCCTTGACGTAAATGTTTTTATTTTTCATCTGATAATTTGATAAGACATACAAAGAACAAGTCGTGTTTCTTGACTGAAGCACTATTGAAACTTATCTGGTTTCCGTTTTAATTTCTTTTAATTCAAATTCACTTCTATTGAAACACTGGAACTTATTTAAACGAGTTTAGGGGCAATAAACATCGAAAAATACCAGTCAATCAATGATCGAACTAACTTTTTAAAAACAAAATGGCTGCCAATATGGCGGCACCCAGGGCTGGAAGAAACTTCTTTTTGGCCTTAGTACCCCTGATTCAACATTCATTTTTCACTGATTTTCCTATATATACGTGTTACCATTAATCCTCGTTTCGCGAGGCAGGCTTCGCCCGCCTCTCGCTGCGCTCGGTATTATATTTGTTGTGAAAACAACATGGGATTTTAGATATACTGTATATATAACCGTTTTTTTCGCGTGTCACAAAATTCGCGAAAATGGGGGAAACTATGTAGCATTTTTTATTTGCGTCAGTCAATTTTTGCGATTTTAAAAGTTTCTTATAGAAAATAATACAAAAAATAGATAATCTTCAAAAATACCGGATATACGGTACATCAAATGAACACTAGTCTCGAAAAGACTCTCCGCTTTTGCTGCGATTACAAGACTTTATGGAATATATGTTTCCGATGATTCTTAATGCAACATGTCATTTTCGTTTCATTTTATTTCAAAATGTATGTAGCTGAGCTTGTATTTTATCTCCCCTCCTAATAAAATGTGAACAATAAAGCACTGTGATGGTATTAATCTTGATTACATATTAGATATCAAGTCCTCTTATTCAAACAGATGGAAACTAGCTTTTTCAAATAAAAATATGATAGACCTAACACTGATTTTTTTTTACCAAAATATGTTGATTAAAATATCACGATTAAAGCATCTTTTTTTTTTTAAAGATATTTATTTTGAGTTAAGATGATTTCTGCATATACAAAAATAAAAGCGAAATGAGCCACACATTTGGTTTAGAAGTATTCAATAGGGTCAGAGAGAGTCTTTTCTAACTGTACTCTGGTGACGGAAGCATCGCCTCTCAGGTCTTTGTAGATTCTGACATGGATGTATCTGTTGAATCCGGTCTCAACCTAAAATACATTGGAATTGATGACGTATGTAGGTGGATTAGCGAACAATTGTTTCATTTAACTTTACACATTTACACAGATTGCTAAATATAAAACGCCAAAAAAAAACAAAACAAAAAAAAAACAAAAAAAAAAAAATCCACAAAGTTTTCTAATTCAATATGCAGAGTATTATGGTTGAAAATGTTTTGGCCAACCTTGATGAAGTAGTTCATTCCGGCGACGACCTGATCTCTGTATGACACGGCGGTAAGCTGTAAGGGCTGCTCCCTGTCGTAGCCCAGAGGAAGCTGACCAATTATCTCATCTTGCACCTGTCGGTAACAATTAAATACAGGGAATTCATTATAACATATTCACAGAAATAAGATGTAAATAAATTTAAACTTTCCAAATGTAATACTCACGGAATCCACGAGTCGCTGGGTTTGTGGGGTGGCGTTTTTTGTTCTACCTAGTCCTCCAGCAAGACCCCTGCTTTCGGCCAAACAGACAACGGACAAGGCAACAGCAACAAATACGAAGGTCTGCATGTTTTACAATGTTGAAGACTTTGTGCAGACTCAATGAAATAATGACGCTTATATACAAGTGTTGAAACAATGGATGTATTGTTTGCCACTGGCCACCTGTTGTGTGTGATTTCTAAATGTATAGAGCACCAAATGTGTGTCCATAGAAAAGCATGTTACAGTTTGTATCAGTAGTTTATGATGATAACCCAATTAATAGTACATTTATAATAATGTCCTAAAGCGTAGTTGGAACTAAATGTAACATTTTACTTCTGTGAACTCGATGTATTTGTAAACATGCATACATTAAATGCATTCTTATTGTTTTGTAACTTAACTTATAATCAAAAGGGGTTAATTAAGAAAAGTTATACACTCAAAATAAAAATAAATCTACTAGTATATAAATAGCAGTGAAAAGAAATTGTAGTTTATCCAGTAAGAATACGATTTGAAGTTTACTTTTTAAGAAACTTTTGATTTATACATAAATCTTTGTGTTTTTTTTAAATTAATCTAACCACATAATTTCAAAGAGAAAGATTTTTTTCAGAATATAATGACCAATTCTAATGAATCCTCAGTTTTAATTAAAGTAACTTCTTAGTGCAAATACGTATGTTTAGCATAAACAGATACAGATATTGAAGAGAGAAATTTTATTTCATCTTATTAGCTTCCCGGCAGTCAACACTTTTAAGAGATGATTTAGCAATTGAAGAATGATTTCTGTACTTTTCTGATAAACTTATTAAGAATAATATACGATGTATGTAATATAAAGGTGTCCGACCCATCAATCTGGATGCATAACAGACATGTATGGGCTTAATACTCAGTATACTTGGACAACATTTTCACGTTTAAGTCCCAATATGTAAGAGCGGAATGTGTCCTAATAAATGACCTTTTCTTTTTCCTGAAGGGTTCCCTTCCTTTGTTTTTATTCTATAAAAATTAATTCTTAAAAATTTAAGACGGTATAAAATTTATTTTCAATAGTTCCTGTATTTTTAATGATAAAATACACCTTTCCACCAGAGTATTTATCGGTAATTTTAGTATTCACTTTTTATTTTAAAAAGAATTCTTGTCCTCATAGACCTAATTGCAATCTTTATTAATTAATGACTGCTTAGTCAATAATATTTTTGAAAATTGGTAAATCCTTTTCTTCTCTAAATGCTTTAGATTAATATCAGAGTATTAAATACATGATGGATATCTAAGGTTAGAAAAATTAGGTCCTCATATGTTTGTTTGCGTTCTTTATTTTTGTAAAAAAAATCGAATGTTATCATTTCAATATTTTTTTGGAAAGCCTACCTTGTCTTTGCGTCTTGAAATCCTGCGTTAGTTAATCGAGATAATTGTGGTTATTATAATGAATATGTAAATAAGTGATCCATTTTGAATTATTAAGAATCCATAATTTCATAAAGAAAAGAATGCCATATCACAGCATCACAAGATAAAGACTAAGCCTTTTTAAAACAATCTATATTTATATATTTTAATTTTTACTTAATTAATTAATGTAAATAAGTGATCCATTTTGAATAATTAAGAATCCATAATTTCATAAAGAAAAGAATGCCATATCACAGCATCACAAGACAAAGACTAAGCCTTTTTAAAACAATCTATATTTATATATTTTTATTTTTACTTAATTAATTGCTTCAATATTAATGTAAGAGTTGTAATTTTTGTTTAATTCTAAAGACTGGACGGTTAACAGGTTAATCATCAGATCTTCTTAAAATTTTCAGATATGTAGAATTTTAATGTTATAAACTAAAATGTGATAAAGGAAAAAAAATCCATAGTTTCGTTTTACCTTCGTAAATTTGGGTATTTTTATTATTTTTTGATATGTGGATCTCCTTTCAAAAGAGATCAATACGGTCTAAAAATGGCCACGACCATCAAATCCTCTTGAACATTAATTAGCTTTTGTATTGTTTATCTGCAATGATTGCTACATGTTCCTTAATAGCCTAGATAATAAAAGAAAACAATTTATTTTTTGTATTTACATGCATCATTTATGAAATAAACGATAATAAATTATTTATAAAGCGGTTGTGAAGGTCATTAAACTGCTAGAATTGTTATTGTACATCAGTATTTTGGATAGAAGAAATAAAAAAAAATATTCATATATGTCCGGATTTCTTTAGTTTGTCGACATTTTCGTGCAATTCCCAAATTTAAGGTGCTGCAAATTTCTATCTATCAATAAAATAGTTGGAATTGAATCATTTAGATTCGAGATTGACAGTTTTAATAAAGCTATGGATCAAGAAATAGAGGATGTTAATATTAGCAAAATAAATGCTTTTTGACAAATGTTTGCAGCATCCTTTGTAATCAAGATATTTGATGTTCCATTGTGGTTGAGTTAATTAAAAACCTTATCAATGATTTTATTAAATTCTTGGTCTGTTATTTAAGCATTGAATCATTATTGTTTGAAAGATGTGGTCTCATAACTGCAAAGGCATGTGCATACAAATTGAATAACTCGCGCTAGCGCGTTTTGAAAATCTGATTGCACTCACCGTTTCAGTTATGAGCCCATATCTTTAAAAAAATAGTGATTTAATACTTATATTTACGTTTTCTAAAATTCAATCCCTTTCGGCAAATTATAATTATTTTTAAAAACCTCTGCCTTATTTAACAAATAATGCGCAATTTACGGAAGAGCCATTGGAACAGCCGATTTACGGGGACAAGAATAGTGCACAACGCTTTAAATTCAAATGATACGATATTGTTTTTCATTCTTTAATTTGATAAATATACCGTTGATATACTTTGAAATTAATCAATTGAATTCTTTTAACTGTTCATTTTTTTTTTCATCAATGAAATGTCAATCAGCGTAAGTATTACATTAGACCGTGGTCCTGTTTGAAGTCACGAGGAGAGTCAGTCATGTTCTCCGAGAAATATTGAAGGAAGATTGAATGTATTCATACGCACCAGATTTGGTGATTAGGTCTTCTGTGTTATGCGTTAATATCACTCAAATCATTCAATGCAAATTAATAGGGAGAAGGAAAGTCAATGTAAATATTGGCACTTAACATTTTGTTTGCTGACGTCATATAAATTATCAAACTATAGTTCTGATGTTTTTTGGTAGTATTTTAAACAATGTTAATTAGAGATATCAAAAACTGTTTTAATTTAGTACAATATTAATAACAATTTGATTTGGAATGATTTGTTTTGGATTATCATTATCTTAACCATCTTCGCTAGCCAAAGGTTTTCTGACCCGCACCGCTTCTCACAAACCCTTGGCATATCATGCTATTAAAATTCGGGACTTTTTTTCGTCATGTGATCTCCTATCCTTTTTTCAAATAAGTCAAATAATGAAAGATGCCGTACTATAACGTATCTGATGCAGTTATGGCAGCCTCTATAGACATTGATATCGACAAATTGGAAGAAAGTTTTAATGCACAGTGTATTCATGTGGAATTTTCTATATATTTCGAATTCATTCGAAGGGTGCAAGACTGGGGGAGGTAAATTCTCAATCTACGAGTACCTGTCTATGTTGATACACAATCAGGCGCTCTTATATAGTATATCACCATTGAATGATTCATGCATCATGGAGACTCAAACAGAAAGACTATAAAAATAACGGTTTTGAACTATTCGTGTTAGAGACACTAGTGAATAAACAGTGCGAAAAACACTGTCGATTAAATCAGATATGTTTTGCATTTTTTGATTGGTCTAATGGTTTCAATAAACCCCAATTAAAATCCAGGAAAAAAATCCCGACTTTTGATAGCACGATATGCTAACAGTTCATGAGGAGCGAGACGGGTCAGAAACCCTTGGCTAGAGAAGATATATTTTTAAAATGTTTCCTTGTACGTAATAAAAATGGCTTCATGGTCGTTATCATTTTTAGACTAATTTGATCAACATTTATTTCGTACAAAGATAAAGGAATATGATCAAATCTTAAAGCTTAAATATTTGGATATTTTCTTACTTATTTGTTAGCTTATTACCAAAAACATCACAGGTAAACGTATAAAAATGTTTTAAAGTGGTCAGCATATCTTTCTTATGTTATTACTTTCAATTCTGTTAATATTAACCAATGTAGCAATCATTTTAGGTTGAGTATTTTACGATGTTTTATAGTAAACTTTAACCGCCACCTTCAATTCAATTTTCAATTCAGTTCAGTTTATTTTCTCAAACCATGAAAGGGTACCTGAGGTCAATCAGTATATATAGAGTTCAAAAGTCAGAGGTACATTTTATAAATTAATAGATAAGTAGTAGATAAATAGTAAATTAGCATACAAATACAATATACACAATGAAAATAGGAAAAAGAACAATAATGGAGGACACACTATTATATCAGACTGTATATTTTGATAATAAAATAACATAATTTTTCAGATAAGATTTGTAACATTTGTACAAGACATAAGTTCACAATGATTATAATTAGGTAAACGTTTCTTTTAGATCCCGTCACCCACTAATCCTAGTTGTTTTACGTTTTTTATATAACAAAATAACGCCAATATCTCGAGAAATTTTAAAATTTGTAGTTTTATTCAGTTATAATACAAGTCGCATATCCAAAAGAGTAATACTGTATAAAAATATGTTTGCATTTGTATTTCAAATGTTATTTATTTACTTTTATCGAACTTTTTTGTATTAATAATTATTGCCGAAATATTGAGGTATCAAAATCGACGTTTAAACTGAAATATTCAATGGGGTCAGACAGGGATTTCCCTAGCTGCATGCCTGTTAGTAGAGTATTGCTGCGGAAGTCTTCGTAAATTATTACGTGGATGTATCTGTCCTGGCTTGTCTCGATCTAAAGAATGGATTGAAAAAAAAATCATATTTTAAAAACTGCTTCTACAATCAGATCTACAAAAATATATTCATTAAAGAGAATATCCGTAGCAAATATATGCCAATTTATATAGAAAACAACAAAGTAATGCTAAAAGATAAGTTTAAGAAAATTAAAATACAACATTTTACTTAAGTATATTTAGACGTATGTCACATACAGTGATTCTATCTGGATTTGAAAACAATATAGTTTTTAGTTATTTACTGTTTTAAGGTTTTAATATGTTAATATGTTAGTTATTTTAACTCCATGTTCTGAATTTTCATTCACGCATATTTCATTAAATGAACAGGTTAAAAGACATTCTATTTTCCTAAAATTAACTTCGGTCAAATCAATTTGCTTAATTCATTAACTGTTCTTGTCCAGTCATTCTGTTACATTCCTTTTGAAGGCACTTAATAAAAGCCAAAGCATTGCTAAATGTGTGTGTATATATGTTAATGTACATAGGTCTGTGTGCAAGATAGTACAAATAAAAACAAATTAATTGGCACTTACTACAAAAAAATACGATCTAGTTTAGAGGTACAGACACAACACGTAAGCTGTGTAAAAAACAACTCTGTTTTAGTACACCTTGTATTGTGTTGCCTACCTTTTTATAGTAATTATACCCTGAAACTAATTGCTTTCTGTACGAGACGGCTTTTAGCTGCAAAGACTGCTCTCTATCGTATCCCAAGGGGAGCTCATCAATGATATCATCCCGCACCTGTTGGTAATATAAAAGCTATAACTATGCTATCACTTTCTCACAATAAATTAAATAAAATAATTGGTAAGCCCGCCCCCCCCCCCCCCAACCCCCAAAATACCTATACTTACGGAATCCACGAGTCGCTGGGTTTTTGAAGTAGCGTCCATGGGGTCACCCAGTCCTCCATATCTAAAGCTAATATTGTCCGCTAAACAAGTACAAGAGAATGCAAGGAATACAAAAACAATGGTATACATGTTGTTTTTATAAAGTTGAAAACTTTTTGCGAAGATTAAATTAGATATTGGACGTTTAAATACGCGGGAACACAATGATAGAATCGTTAGTAATGTACCAGCTGTTGTTTATGATACATAAATTAATGTCCAACGTGTTTCATTTATCAAAAGTAAAGCAGTACAAAATCGTATTGGCATTAGGAAGGCCAGTAACTTTTAATCAATTTTCATTATTTTAAAGTTTGTTTAAAGTATTCAAAGTTTTACAACCACATTTTGTACCTAATAAACGAATGGTCCGATATTCTTCACCATGATATCATTTCAAAGTTTTTATCACTTAAATATACTCCACCAAAGAAATTTTCAAAATTTTGATAATTTTCCAATTAATTGCAACTGACGTTTAAATTGAAATCTACGGACAATGCATGCATTATTCAGATAATGTAGATAGTAAGTTGAAATTTTTACAAATTTCTTGATAAATATATATATATATATATAATACTTTCTTTTTATTGAAATATGAAATAAAATGAAACATTTACCACTGATGGTTTGACAAAATTAAAATTTTTCTTGATTTCATCTAGGGAAGAGTAACTCATAAAACAGTTTAAAGTGCTAAATGACCGACTTTTTATATGTTGTCAGTACTGTGAGTTCATGGTTATCTAGCAATACATATTTAATTATTTGAAATTGATTCAAAATTGTTCAGTATCCCTTCATTATACATTGAATACCATAAGGTCAGACGACACGTTTCTCAATTTTATTTAACACTTTCCAGGAATTTGTTAATGTTTTACTAAAACTTTGACAAGCTTTCTTGCAAAAAATTAGGATACCTTACCAGGCATTTCTGCAAAAACTAGTAAATACAATTTCTTATATAATCTTCTTGAAAATACACTCGAATTGCTGATATAAAAATAGATAAATAATACAGCACAGCGAAATTCATTATATTGGGCCGGGCTTTGAACTCACAACCTCTAAAACTTACGCTCCTGGCAGAGAGCGGCCACGGCTCTAACCACTCGGCCATCTAGGTATATATACATATACAAGTAAATTTCAATCATTTTAAAATCATTATAAAAATGATAATTTTTTTATTAGAACTCTTTATTACGAGGAGATACAAAAAAGATGCCCAAGGAAGGTGTCGTCTGACCTTAAAAAGGTATTTTTGCAAATAAAGTTCAATCGTAAAACTGAATATTCATTTGCCCGTTTATTGTCAATCTTAACATAAATAATGTATTTCATTATCAAAAATACGACAGAATTAAAATGATGTACATGTATATGTAGTCAGTTTCTTAAAGCCTGGACATGTCTAAATCGTTAAATGCAACTTTTTCTAATTTTCAAATCGCTCCAATAAGGAATTCATCTCGATATGAATTTATTCATGTGTTAATCCATTATGTTAAAAGATAATAACGTGAATTTATCAAACTGATATATTTACATTTTCCGATACATTCTATGCAATTTGATAGCTCCTTTTCTAAATGTACTTTATTATCAGCTGTTGAAGAAAGACAAAACATCAATTGGTAAGAGATAAAATAATGAAATTATTTACAATATACTGTGTATAAATGTAAGTTTTATGCATTCATAGTGTTCTCATATCTATGTTTTTATTTCATTCTCTAGAAAAGTGCTTTAAAATAAAATAAATATTCATTCTCACATTAGAAATAAAGGTTTGATATTTATATGAAAATATGATTAATGCTTTTAACACTTTTTTGGTAAACGGTCATTTGCTGGAATAGTGGATCTATCTCACCAATAACTGTAAATTAATTTATACAAAATAATTTTGCAATGTTATTGATAGCTGTCATTCAGTGGCCACATGATCTAAGCTTATTTTTCCTTTTTAACCGGGTTTTCCAACGGAAAAATCCGGTTATTAAAATGGTGAAAATGGCGGGCGGGCGGCTGCCAAAAGGGTACCCTCTTTGTACGGATAACTCCTCCTACAGTTCTCAAGATAGTAGGTTGTTCTTTTGTAGATCAATTGTACATATATCAGAGGTTGCAAATTGCTAGAATTTTGATTTCTGATCATTTATCGCAAAAATACCAGCTTTTGAACTTAGTCATTTTTTGGAAAAATATTGCATATAGGGTACCTTCATTGTACGGATTACATCCTCTCACAGTTCTCAAGATAGGAAGTTGTTCTTTTGCAGATCAATTGTACACATATTAGAGGTGTGCATTTTGCTAGAATTTTGATTTCTGATTATCTATCGAAAAAATACCAGCTTTTGAACTTAGTCATTTTTGGCAAAATATTGCATATAGGGTACCCTCATTGTACGGATAACTCCTCCTACAGTTTTCAAGATAGGAAGTTGTTCTTTTGCAGATCAATTTTACCTATATCATAGGTGAGCACATCGCTAGGATTTTGATTTCTGATTATTTCTGAAAAAAAAATACTAGCTTTTGAACTAAGTCATTTTTTGGCAAAATGTTGCATATAGAGTACTCCATTTCACTGGATATGGGTTGACATGGATTATGGATACAGTTTACATAAAAGAAATCCCGGTTTGCTGTCACATTGACAGCTTTTCACTTGTTGATTATTCTTACAACAGCAGTTTTTGGGAGTTGATTTTAATCAACTCTCCTATGCAGTCACTTAGACAAACCGAAAGTGAAACAGTGTTTGGACCTCAGCACAAATCATCGCTGCTGACAAGACTTAGTTCTTGAAAATGATTGATGAATTCGATGTAATGTATGCTAAAGAATTGTTTTTCAAGGAAACTTATTTATAAATACCTTGAAAATAGTCAGATTTTAAATGGTACGAACAATTTAAATATTTTTGTAGTCGTATGTATTCCTACGCCAGAGTTCAATATTAATAGTCTCGTTCAACTCGACGCTCGGCTGTCTCTGTAAATGCTTGTCGGAGATTTACGGTGTCAGCCGAGTGTTTGGTTGAACGAGACTAGAGTTCAATATTGCTTGCATCCATACAATTTTAGAGAAATATTTTGTATTACTGATACGTACATAGTTTGATTGAATTAATTTTACTATGAATATTATTTACCATGATTCATTTGGGGGTTTCTTGACATTCTTGTCGAAAAAGTCCAAACAATCATATTATAAAAATGTGTGTAATTCAAATACAAATTAGAAACTACATGTGCTTGTCATTCAAAATAACATATCATTGATTTTAAGATAAACAAACATCGACAAAATCAACTCCCGTCAGTTCTTCAGTACTTTGATTCATAATAGTTTTTGTATACAAATTAGAAAATAATGTAACGTTAAGACTACTATTCATGACTTGTAGTATATATCCCCAGGGTAACCTACTACTACATTTGTTGAGATGGAAATGACTGGAATAGATAAATAAGAACAAATTACTCTCAGGCAAAATTCATGCACGCGCGCAAATTTGTAAAAGAAAAATGAAAGAATTTGTGTTTAGGGTTTTAATGATTTTAATTGTTACGTTTTAAGTGTTATACTTTGACTATGGATAAAAAAGCATTGATTATATAAGATAAAAGTTTATTAAATTAACCAGCCAGCCGGTTACATTTGCTAAAATATGCCACACACACATTTTTGTATGACAAATTAAAATAGTACATGTACTTTCAAATCAACGTCATGTAATTTTATGATACTCTAATATCAAATACTGAAATCTGATTGGTTTAGACGCAGTTTGTGATCCGTTCTATTACCCTCGGCGCTAGCAAAATACTTGGCAACGGGTATTACGACGAATTGTTACATGTCCGTAAATTATGTGCGTACGGTTCGCCGAAGAATTCACGTCAATCCTAAAGAAGTCAGTTATGAGTTTGAAATAATGCAAATAAATGATTAAAAATACACACAGTAAAGTTTACTTTAAAATTAACACATTCGGTATAATCATACGAATAGTGCCTATTTGGAAGGGTAACAGTTGAAATTGACCCTATTCAAAAACCATATTGTCAATGGTTTCTGTCTATTTCAAATGTTACCCTCCCAAACAGGCAGTGTTTATTTATTTTTACTGAATGTCTTAAAGAGAATGATAACGAGTAATTAATAGATAGATGTAGATGTAAATAATAAATTGCTTTCTTGAATGAAGTCTTCGACTTTTAGTTTTAATGTTTATATAATATGCCGTCTAAATGTGTTTTCACATTATTTAGTTGCAATATTTTTAATACATTTTAAAAACATTCTAGAACAACTGGTCAAAATCAAACTGCTGATAAATGTTTGACCAAGAGCACTTATGGCTTAAAGTCCTTATAAACAAATAGAGGCTGTAACTGTAGTTGTCTAATTTTATTTACGGTATAGATAATCAAGGGTATAATTTTTAATCCACGTTTTTTTAGAAGTATTCAATAGGGTCAGAGAGAGTCTTCTCTAACTGGACAGTGGTGACGGAAGCACCACCTCTCAGGTCTTTGTAGATCCTGACATGGATGTATCTGTTGAATCCGGTCTCAACCTGAAATATATTGGACGGAAATGAGGCAAGACGACAAAATGGTGTACTGAGTATGATGAGGTGTTTTGTTTAATATATCATTAGCTTAATTTATACAGTTTATACATCTAGAAAGAGTGAACGTGTGAAATTTTATAATTTGAGTTTTGGCTTTTGATTTAATCTATAAATCATATATTTGTTGAAAAAAAAAAATCTATAATATATATCTATCTGGCAACTTGCAGAAAAATATATAAAACACGTTTGAAAACCTTGATGAAGTAGTTCTTTCCAGCGACAACCTGTTCTCTGTATGACACGGCGGTAAGCTGTAAGGGCTGCTACCTGTCGTAGCCCAGAGGAAGCTGACCGATGATCTCATCTCGCACCTGTCGGTAACAATACAGGAAATTCATTTTTATCTATCAGTTGGAATTTACATCAATAATATTACAACAAACCTCGTTTATAGAACTTTCAAGGAACCATAGGAAATACAAAATTTTAGCACTAATTTGTCATACGTATATAGCAAAAATATCAGCTGGCAGTACTTTAAACTATCGTAAGTTATAAAAGTCAATATTGCCGTCATATACAAAAAGTGTCTATAACTTTTTTCTTTTCAAATTTTGTATAATATTTAAATTTGAATATTTTATATATACATCTTCAAATTCCATTTATCATCAATGAAATTAGCAATGAAAAATATTTATTATATCAATGATAAAATGCGTTAAAGTTTTGCCAACCGGGGTCTCAAAATTACTTCGGAATAGCAGTAAATTCTTAATTACCTTGTTCGTTGTATGTGGGCAAGAGGTTTAAATAAGAACTTTGTCGGGATTTGAATACGAATTCATATTTTATCCATATGTACTACTCACGGAGTCCACGAGTCGCTGGGTTTCTGGGGTGGCGTTTTTGGTTCTCCCCAGTCCTCCAGCAAGACCGTAGTTCCTGCTTTCGGCCAAACAGACAACGGACAAGGCAACAGCAACAAATACGAAAGTTTGCATGTTTGTTAAGCAATGTTGAAAACTTTGTGCAGACTCGATGAAATAACGTATCTTATATACAGAGTCTTGGACGTATTGTCGCCATTGACCATCTGTTGTGTGAGATTAGCACATGTAGGAAGCGCTGCAGATGTGTCATTAGAAAAACATGTCGCAGTTAAGAACAGTTGTGTGTGATATTATCCCAATTAATAGGACATTTTTAATGCTGTCTTTGTTCTAAAGCATGGCTGGAACTTACTGAAACATTTTACTTCTCATCTCTGAACTGTATTTATTTCTAAGCATATCGGTGAATTCGTATTATTATGTAGCACAAATTGAAATCAACAGTGAACTGCGAAAAGTTACGAAAAGTTCATTTTGTAGAAAAAAATCTATATGAATAAATAAGTAAAACGTTTATGTACAGTCATTTCATGCATATCTTTTGCAATGCATGCTATGGCATACAATTTTAATGATATGCTGAGAGATCATAATGCAATGATATTCGATTTTAATGCTATGACTAGGGGAAATGACATGAACGGCTTGATAATATGGTATGGTATGCTACGCTATGGTATGCTATGAGATTTGAACAAAAATTCACCGCCGTTTAGAGAAATGTTCCAAACATTTTGAATTAAAATTAGAAAAAGCCAAAGTTTACCACTAATCTGCCATTTGAACATTTACTCTTTTTTAAAATAAAAGCATTTAAACCAAGTTAAAATCATGTATGGTATGCTATGATATGTATTGACAAATGAGAATTCATGCTTTGGTTCGAGATTCCAGTGCTATTGTATGGGATTCTAATGCTGTGGTATGAGGTTTCAATGCTATGCTATTGCATGGTGTGTGTTGTAAAAGATATGCATAAACTGACTCTAGACCATTTAGGAATTGATTTGTTATAAATATTTTGTGAGTGATTATTAATTTACAATTACAATTAAAATTACAATTCTTGTGTATTTTTTAAAATCATATCTGAACAAAAGAGAAGTTTAACGAGACATAGCCACTGTCATATGAATACCAATATTGAAAAACCTGAATCACAAGAAAAGTAATTTCTAGTGCTATTAAGTATAAATTCAAACAAAGTTAAAAAAAATTGAAAAGTTGAAAAAATATCCATTAAATTTTTTCACAAGACTGTCGTCATTTAAAGTTCTAAAAAACGATCGAGCAATCACAAAAATGTACCTCATTTTTCTGTTAAACTTTAAATAAATTAATATATGGAAACTTATAACATATGGTTTGAAAGTAGACGTAAAATATTAATTTTTGTGAATTGTTTGCATGCGTCCTAAATATATATCAGAAAAAATGTTATCTTTATGTCTTGAAAACCTGCATTAATCGAAATGATATTGGTTGTAATAATAATACGGCATATCTTGGCTTGTCAAAGATATGCAAATTTATCCAAGGACCTATAAATAGTGTTTATGTTTTTCCGGAATTTTTCCGGTTGAATATACTCGCTTTAAAATTAGGCCTCTTTTTGCATCATTTCTGGATTCTTCTTGAAACTGGTAAGACATGTTTTAATTCTCCGTAATAAAGTATACTCTTTAGATTAATTTAGTCGTTCAAATACTTCTATCAATTTTAGAAAGTCGAGAAAAGGCATATCTGCCACCGATTTCCGCTCGATGGCCACTGAGGTCCTTTGATTGTATGGATTTAGATGCAACAATCTCTCGAGTGCAATCTTCAATGGCGCACATTATTTTAGCTTCATCTTAAATTTACTGCTTTTTTCGGCTTAGCTACCAATATACCAATAGAATTTTATGAAATTGATTAACATTAATTTATTTACAAATTAATTAGGTAACAATTTTCGCTTTTGTTTTAAAATACCACGAGATCAACGGGGTCAATGCCAAGGCCGAAGAGACAACTTAAACGGGCGGCTGCCCGTGATACTCAAGACCCAGGACAAGCACGCAGGCCAGGCCGGCGCAGGGCTCAACGCCAACAGACCAACAATAATGAACAAGATGTCCAGGCTCAACTGGCACCCCCTCAGCCCCAGGCAGTCCAACTACCCCAGGCAGCCCCACAGCATCAGGCGGCACTGTTACAACAGGCAGCCCCACCACAGCAAGCCCAGGATCAGGCGGGTAATGAGATCTTTAACCCCCCTGTAGCAACATTACAACAATCCACCACTCTAATGCCCGGCCTCATTTCGCCTGTCAATTCTAGTCTCACATCTACATGTACAGATACAGGGATAACTTCCATTATCACCTCAACCCATCAGCCTACTCCTGAACCAATCAATTCTATTACAGTTCCCATTGGGTATCATGTAAACCAACCAATTAAGCAAAAAATCATCAAGGGCGAATTTGTCAATCTGGGAACATTATTGGTAAGGGACCCCACTAATGCCCATGCAACATCTACTCTCACAATTGATGTGCAGGGTAACATCATATCACAACCAAAACCCACAACCAGAATAACATCTATCGAAAAATGGACAGATGCATTTCTCATTTATTTTAGCATTTACACTGCAGTGCACCCACTTAGGTCGCAACAGCTCATTAAATATATGCACGACGTTCGATTAGGGGCACAGAATTCTAATGGGTGGGTTTCGTACGATGAACAATTTAGGCTAAGGATCGCACACAACCCGTCACAGAACTGGGGAATCATAGATAATGAGCTTTGGTTATTATACATGACTGCCAATTCAAATAAATCTTCTAGTACCCAACACCACAAGTGCTTTGATTACAATCTCAAAGCAAACTGTTACAAGCCCCATTGTCCGTACATACACCGATGCCTTAAATGCAATGGCACCCATCCATCTATGTTGTGCAACAGTGCTAACCCTTCCCCGGGTCATGCAAATAATTCCTTTCGAGCATCCACTCCAGTCCGCAACAACTCTTATGCCACATTCAGGTATCAGACACCAGCACACCAAACACGCACCAACCAACATTGGGCAGGAAACCCTCGTCAACCCCAGAGACATTTGGGTCCTAGGGTATTCTCCCATAATCATTAGCGCAATTAACAATTATTTGAGTCAATACCCAGATAGGGTCTCGGCAAGGTATTTAGAGGATGGTCTAAAACATGGCTTTAAATTGCAATACTCTGGACCACGCATTTCAGTTTTCTCAAAAAACTTGAGTTCAGCTTCCGACAGCGAGGAGATTCTCTTGGAAAAAATATATAGTGAAGTTACGGCAGGTCGAATGTCTGGCCCATACTTACTCCCACCCATGCCTAATTTACATGTATCTCCCATAGGTGTTGTACCCAAAGCTGACGGTGGATGGCGTATGATAACACACTTATCCTACCCACCCTCTTTCAGTATTAATGAACACATAGACCCACAGTTCACTACAGTTACCTATACATCTTTTGACACAGTGGTCCAAACCATAAGCACACTAGGTCCTATGGCTCTATTAGCTAAGGTGGACATTAAAAATGCTTTTCGTCTTCTGCCAATTTACCCAGGGGACTTTGAACTTCTAGGAATTTACATTAATGGGGCTTATTACATCGACAAATGCCTCCCCTTTGGGTGTTCAATATCATGCAAAATATTTGAAACTTTTTCCACTTTCTTAGAATGGGCTGTCAAATTTAAAACACAACTCGATACAGTTCACCACTACTTGGATGACTTTATTTTTATTGGCAAGTCCAATTCAGACAATTGTTCAGCTCTCATGCACACTTTTCAGGACATTTGTTCAGAAATAGGGGTCCCCCTGAACCAAGACAAAACTATTGAGCCAACCACTAAGCTTACATTTCTTGGTTTAGAAATCGACACTGTGAATATGCTGGTCCAAATTCCCGTTAGTAAGGTTCAAGAACTTAAACTTTTGTTGCAGCATTGGGTCACACAAAAAAAAATTCTTCTTTCCCAGTTAGAATCTTTAGTGGGCAAGCTCAATTTCGTTAGTAAAGCCATCCCAGGTAGCCGTGCATTCAATAGGAGATTTTACAATGTTATGTCCGGGGTGCCCTCTCCCTATCATCACATCAGAATTACGAACCCTATCCGTGAAGACATGTTCACATGGCTACAATTTTTAGACAACTTTAACGGCGTTGTATACTTCCCAGACACTGAATGGGTTACACTAGATACTTTGCAACTTTACACGGATAGTGCAGGTTCTGGCCACCTTGGTTGCGGCAGTTTCTTTCAGGGTCAGTGGGTTCATTTTACCTGGCCATCTTCATGGTTAAACAAGCCAATTTTGCGGGACATAACTTTTCTCGAATTAGTACCTATTGTATTAGCCTTCATGATATGGGGATTGCGTTTGCAAAACAAAAAAGTCATCCTCCATGTAGATAATATTTCCCTTGTACATATTCTCAACAAACAGTCAGCCAAGTCCCCAAGAGTAATGGTACTTGTCAGATCGTTAGTCTTAATGGCTTTAAAACACAACATACAATTTAAAGCACAACATATTCCGGGAAAATCAAACATTATTGCTGATTCTATATCTCGCAAACAGTGGGAAGTATTTCGAGCAGCAGCACCTTATGCAGACCTTCATCCGCAGGCCATTCCAGCCCTATTCCAGACATTACTCTCACAGGTCACATCCAATCATTGTTCAACGCTTCAGTTGCTGTAAACACTAGGCAAACACACACAGCAGGCATCAATTCATTTGAAACATTTCGCCGGTCTCATAACCTACCCAGTCTGTGGCCACCTCTCGACACTCACATTACAAGGTTTATCGCTTACCTGTCACTTTCAGGTTACAAATACTCCACAGCTCAGTCATACATTGCAGCCATCAGTTTTTACAGCAAAGCAATTTACAATGTAGATCCTACTAATCATTTTATTATAAGAAAGCTACTTCAGGGCATGCAAAGAACAACACTACACAAGGACACTCGTTTGCCTATTACATTACAGCTCTTAAACAAAATTATACCAACATTGCAAACCGTATGCAACACCATATACGAAACCAAACTATTCACTGCAGCTTTCACTTTAGCATTTCACGCCCTCTTGCGCATAGGGGAATTCACAGTGTCTAAAGGCAACACACCAGCAACTATCATCCAATTTCAGGACATAACAATGCAGCAGACCAACATTCAATTGACAATTTGTCATTCAAAAACAGACCAATTAGGTGTGGGGGCAAACTTGCAGATTCCTGCTTCAAATGGTGTTGCTTGTCCTTTTGCCGCCATGCATGCCTACTTACACATGCGCACATCTCAATCTGGCCCATTGTTTATTCATTTTGAAGGTCAACCATTGACCCGTTATCAATTTATTACCATATTGAAGCGTTGTCTTAATGCAATAGGGGTTGATAGCTCCAATTATAATTCCCACTCATTTAGAATAGGTGCAGCTACAACCCTTGCTATTCAAGGCGTTCACAGTGACGTCATCCAAGGGTCAGGACGATGGCGCTCTAATGCATTTCGTACATACATTCGGTAACCTTATCATTCCAACAGTATCTATCTTACTAACCATAAACAAGATAATTCTAGGTCCTGTCAGAGTTTGGATTGTCGGATCTTCTATCATCAAACGAGCAGCTATGAGTGCAGTATCAAGACAGGGGGGGGGGCTTAATCTTAATCTCGAGAATACTTCAGTCTTATGGCAGGGATATAGTGGCATGAAGCTACAAGACCTTAATACTAGGCTATCAACGTTGCTAAGGTTAGAAGATCGTCCTGAGTTTCTCATCATTCATTGCGGAGCAAACAATGTTGGCCAGAAAACCACTGAAGAGCTGCTGGAGCTCCTTTTCACAACCTTGTCACGAATTTGTGACATGTTCCCTACCACAACGATAGTTTGGTCCTCTGCCCTGCCTAGATTAGCTTGGCGCTTTTCAGACAATGTTAAAGCAATGAATGAAATAAGGGGTCGAATGAATAGAGAAGCGATAAAATTTGTAACATCGAGGGGCGGTCATTACATCAAATACCCTCAGTTTTCCCAAAAACCACCTACGTTGTTTGACCCTGATGGAGTTCACCTGTCCCAGCTGGGTAATGATATCCTTCTAAATACCATTCAAGGTGCGTTGCAAGATTTATTAAATTGTGGCGGTGTTGGCCTTCCGGACTAACCACATCACAATTAACTACTACTGGCTCGTGGTGACCATTGGAGTTGCGGTCCTGCCGCCGTCACCAATGTTACTTTTGGAAAGTGGCGCACTCCATTGGTGGCGGTTGCAGTGTCATAAACAAACGTTCATGACCCTTGCAAGTGGCGCTATCGTCGCACCCCAACTCCAATGGAAGAGTGCAATCATTCAAATTATCGTAGGATACAGTTTTTTACTGTCAATATAATGTGTTTATAATGCTGTTAATGTGTTTAAAATGCTGTGTATTCATGCTTGTGCATTCGCGCACATACTTGCTGCACAAGAACTTTGACAATTTTAATGTGTTTTGAACTTTGAAACTTGTGCATTTGCGTTTACCCATTCGCACAAACCTTGTGTATAACTTTGTCATTTGTATGTCTGTGCATTTGCACTTACCCACTGTACAGAATATTATATTTTGTGACGTTTGTGCATTTGTGCTCACCCACTGCGCAATGAGCCTATTGATGGGCCGTCACGTATTGTTGTATTGTTTGAATTGTTGTGAGGCAGCCCATTGGTAGCCTAAAGTCACTGCGGCCAGTAACGCCAAACCATAATAAAGTATTTAGTCCTAATCAATCTCTCTTAGTTTATTCATCAGGTATCTTGGATAATTCGGCATATCTTGGCTTGTCAAAGATATGCAAATTTATCCAAGGACCTATAAATAGTGTTTATGTTTTTCCGGAATTTTTCCGGTTGAATATACTCGCTTTAAAATTAGGCCTCTTTTTGCATCATTTCTGGATTCTTCTTGAAACTGGTAAGACATGTTTTAATTCTCCGTTTCTTTTAAAGATAACTAAACTACTGTTAATATACATTTACATTTATCGGTAGATAATAGAAAAAGTGTTTATATATATATATATATATATATATATATATATATATATATATATATATATATATATATATATATATATATATATATATATATATATATATATATATATATATCACTATGCAGTCCATGATTATGTTTAGATGGTACACGTTTCTACAGATCAATAAACTGGTTTTAGCAGAATCAAGTATATATCAACCTGTTAGTTTCTTTAAGACACTGAATCACAACCAGTTTCCTAAAAACATAATAGAGGCGAAAATACTCAAACAATTCTCAAACTATGTAAATTTTAGCAAAATAATGCGTATGTTTTCCCGACATTTATCAGCAACATCATAAGTAAAATATTTGATTTTATAAAGTGGTTGATCATAGGAAGCATTCCTAACTAATGAATTTATTACTGGAACTATTTTTAACCATTATAGAAATCTTTTTTACACTTCTACGTTCTCAATTTCCTTAACATAATAAAAACTGTTATGAGTGTATGAATCGATATATCAACAACACAAAAATGGTTTAATCAATTATTTCATTAAATCTTCAAATTCAAATTACGCACTCAATTATTTGACATAAACTCATTATTAGCTAAGTTTGGCTTCTTTCGATTGCGTAAGACAGGTGGCCGCTTAAATGAGTTAAAATATAGTGGAAATCTAAACGGACGGGATTGAAACTGGTCGCTCGTGGCGAGTGGCCGTTGATTAAAGGTGGCCGTAACAGCAGGTGCGACTGTATTTTATGTTTACTTTGTAAATTTTTAGAAACGGGGATTTAAATGTAAAACCTTTTGCAGTAGTTGGCTGAAAATGTTTCATATTTATTTTCTTTCGTTACTGTTAATATCAACCATTGTGAAAATAACTTCAGTTCTTTTATTAAGCTTCTTACGTTGAATTAGCCGTATTTAAAGAAATGGAGTCGTTTAGCCATTATGAACATAGAATAAACATTTGATATAAACATCCATCTCCTGCTGCCCACAAGAATAAAAAGTACAGTTAGTAAAATTAATTTTCAAATGAAAAGTTTTTTCACTTTTAATTTAATATGCGTTTGTGTGTGTTTTTTGAACATAAAATAGTAAAACAAAAATGATTTGATAATTCATATTAGTTCAGATTTATTGCAATTATGAATAATCATCGTGAATAAAATGTGGTATCAAAATTGACGTTTGTATCGAAGACTTCAATGGGGTCAGACAGAGATTTCTGTAGCTCTATGCCCGTTAGTACAGTCTTCCCGCGAAGGTCCTCATAGATTATAACGTGAATGTATCGGTTCCATCCTGTCTCAATCTAAAACGATGAACAATAAATTATAGA
The DNA here is from genome assembly GCF_963853765.1 of Magallana gigas. NCBI lineage: Eukaryota > Metazoa > Mollusca > Bivalvia > Ostreida > Ostreidae > Magallana > Magallana gigas. The sequence continues at coordinate 53,871,614 of NC_088856.1, read as the reverse complement.
AAAATTAGGTCTTAAAGCTTGCTTCTGCAATTAGAAATTTAAAAATATATTTATCAAATGTCTTTTCATATAAATGTTCTAACGATGTGAAATATATAACTTTATTTTAATACACCATGTATAATATTGCCTACCTTTATAAAGTAATTAAACCCCGCAACTATTTGTTCTCTGTACGAGATAGATTTCAGCTTCAATGGCTGCTCTCTGTCGTATCCCAAAGGAAGCTGTCCAATGATATCATCTCGCACCTGTTGGTTATATAAAAAATTACATATGTCTTATCACTTTTGCATAGGAAATTGAAGAAACTAATTTGTCTAAAATTAAAAGATAAAAAAGAATACTCACTGAGTCTACGAGCTGCTGGGTTTTTGGGGTTGCATCTTGAAGTTCACTTAGACCTCCAACCTTAAAGCCTATTGTGTTATCCGCCAAATAAGCACAAAAGAACGCAAGCATCGCGAATGTTATAGTATACATGTTGCTTTTGTATTGTGAAATACTTTGTGAAGTTTTAATGAGATATTGGACCTTATATATAGCCCATGAAACAATGATTAGATCGTTAGTAATGAAGCAGCTGTTGGTTTTGATAAGTGAATTAATTTACGAAGTATATCATTTGCCGAAAGCGTAACAGTCCAAATAATATTGCGAAAGATCTTACTAATAAAGTTCTATTGTAAGACTGAATATCATTTTGCGTGTTACTGTCAATCTTAATATATATAATGTATTGTGGTATTGAAACTAGATATACACTTACTAAAACGATGCAATTTGATGTAAATGTATTAATGACTTCATTCAGTAGGTAAGAAGATAACAACCTAATTTACTTGAGGAAATATGTCTCATAACTTTACGATTTCGGCATAGATTTGTATGTAATATAAAAGGTTTTCAAATGTACCTTATAATTTGCTATTAAAGATACACACATAATTAAATAATCAGAGGTTAATTTTTTTCAAGATTTTGTGTATACCACTAAATTGTCTTCATTCTTTGTTTATTCATGTTAATTCGACATACTCTGGATATTTTTCGAAAATCAATAATCGTATTTGATTCGTTCTCAGAATAGAAAATAGTAGATACTAATATAATGAATAAAATCATTGGTTTAACGTTTATTTTTTAAATAGTTTAAAAAGTTTTGAACACTTTTTGGTAAACGGTAATTTGCTGCCTATAACAATAAAACAGTTTATATTAATATTATTTTGACATTGTTAGTGATAACTGTGTGATAATTGTTATAAAAAGGTTCCATTACCTAAGCTAATTTTATTTTCGGTTGGATTATTCGAACAGCATCAATTTTGAACATATTCATATGTTTTCAAAAATGTGTTTGTATGCAAAACAGAAAATAATGAGACATAAAACCTCTATATTAGCACATGACTTGTATTGTATGCCTTCAGGGTTACTGTATTCATTCGCGATGTTAACAATAGCTGTAGGTCATAAGTAGGGACAAATTACATACCGGCAAAATTGTTGGTTATTTTGAAGAAAATGTGTGAATATATTTTTGATTTTTGGGATAGTTACAATACAAATTTTCATATTTTGACCATATATAACTTGACATTGATAAAAATATATTGAGAACGAAGCAGATTTTTTCAACATTAATTTTTTTGGGAGGAACATCTATTTCGCTAGATAAAAAAGTAAGGTTCATTTCCATAAGCAGCCCACCGTACTTAAACCATGTTATACAGATAATTTTGTATGTAATTTAAAACAGTACAATGTTATTTTTACTGACGTAATGGCTATTATCAATTCAACGTCATTTGTTTTATATCATCTAAAACTTTGCCAGAAGATATTCGTAGAATAGTTGATTTTATTTTTATTTTATTATTATGGTTTACCTTTTTAAGGTCTTCCGTTGGAAACGGAAGACCTTATTGTTTTTGCTTTGTTTCTTTTCCTCTATTATTATTATTATGAATTTTTTTTTCTGTCACGTTTTCTCAAAAGTGCTTCAGCCGATTTTGATGAAACTTTCAGTTCTTATTCATAACAAAATTTGTAAAAAAATTACACGAGAATTTTATGGTCGTCACTTCCGGTACCGAGATATTAAAGATTTTATGTTTTTGCTTGTTCACGATTTTTCTCAAAAAGTATTCAAGATAGGACTTTCAAATTTTCAGAGAAGGTAGAGAGTGAACGGCCGCAGTGCCCTTTGCATATCCGAACGTCCGCCGTCACTTCCGGTCGTCACCGGAAGGAAATGAAAAACCTTAATTTTTTTAATTTTTTTATTTGAATTTTTTTTATTTTTTCATTCGATAGAGACGCTCTCAAAACTTCTGAATATGAAATTTGTTTAAAATCGATCCACGCATTCTTGAGATTTTGGACTCCAATGTTCTGAAGCGAGAGGCTGCGTAGCTCAGTCGTTAGAGTGGTGGACCTGTGCTCAGGCGACCCGGGTTCAGTTCCTGAGTGCCGAATCTTTTTTCTCTCTTATTTGTTGTTTGATTACTGGTTTTATCTTTAAAATGATGGATTTGAATGGGTTCCGTTTTATTTTTGTCATGATTAAAAAAAATACCGGCTTTTTTCAGTACAAATATAGAGCTCTTTTATGTCAGCAGCTCTCTAAATTTCGAAGCTCGTCGCATCGCCGACATCAAAGACATGCCGCCGAAGTGCCCATGCAGTTCGACCGCATTAGAGTTCGCTGGGTCGCTTTGCCGGCATCAAAGAAATGCCGCAATCTCAATGACTGTATGCACACAACATTTAGCAATGCACCCACGTTATTCTACTCGGCTTAAAAAGGAGGACTGCTTAGTATTTAATCCCATATATAGATACACACATGCATGTATAAATGCGTTTATTGACCTAGGTTGCTTATATATTGATTTCCTGAACATTATAAAACACTATGTAATCTCTCTCTCTCTCTCTCTCTCTCTCTCTCTCTCTCTCTCTCTCTCTCTCTCTCTCTCTCTCTCTCTCTCAAGTACAAATGTTTTAGCATTTGAATAAGAACTAGTACAGGTAACATGGAGTAAAGTGGATAGAAGCTAAATGTACATTGGCGTCCAAAAATTATACATATTTTATATCAAGTTACGGGATAATGTCTATGGATTCAAATAATTTTAAATGCACTGTTTAATGATTGTCTTCTTACTGATTGGAAGTCAACGCTAAAAAGTCATTGTTATTAAAGATGGTGTACGTTTTCCTTTTTTGTGCATGTCTAAATACTGATACAAATCTGTTGCCTGTCGGAACTAAGAAAAACCTCCGAAGTTAATACACGTAACTATACAAACGAACGGGTGACTGCGACAAGGTTTAAAAACTGACCACCCGTTTATGAGTGTTTGAGCCTAAGAATAAATAGATGTAAAAAATCAATAGTTACATCTTTCAAACAACGCTTATACATTGTTCTAACATATGTATTTTATTTAGAAATTGTGTAATATGTGATATTTAGAATTTAATATTCTACGTTTAACATAGAACTCACCGACCGACCCCCCCCCTCCCAATTCATAAAATCATTTAGTTTTTCTGGCCCGATTTTACTTGATCTTTGATCTTGTGTCTTTAATTTCAACTAATTACCATTCTAGATTACTGTACTAATTACCAGACCAATTCGTTCATTAACAACAGAGTTATAAAGTTTTTGGCATTTGAGTTTCAGTTGTGTTTGACATGTACTATAAACAAAATTTCTAACTCCCAAGCCCTTCACTCAATCCTAATGAAAATTCGTGAAAATGAACCTCGGACCCCATTCTTATTGTCTGTGAAATATGCAGCGGATTGAACAATTAAGACGAAATTCCTGAGATTAAACGGCGCTTATTGCCTATACGTGGAAATTAAATTTACACAGTACACCCAACGACCCCCCCCCCTTTCCTATTCACAAAATCATTTAGTTTTTCTGTCCTGATTTTACTGGATCTGTCATCTTGAACCTTTATTTTCAACCTAGTTCAAGTCTAGATTACTGTACTAATGACCAGACCTATTCGTTCATTTTTAAGAGAGATATGAATTTTTGGGCATTCGAGTTTCGATTGGCGTGCTTGACATGTACTGTAGAAAAAAATTCTAACTCCCGAGCCCCTTATTCAATCCTAATGAAATTTTGTGTAAATGTACCTCGGACCCCATTCTTATTGTCTGTGAAATATGCAGCGGATTGAACAATTAAGAAGAAATTCCTGAGATCAAACGGCGAGTATAGCCTGTACGGGGACTTAAAATTTACACAGTACAAGGGATGTAAGCAGCCGCGTAATATTTCTGTTGCATGTATATTTCTTGTTTTCCGTTTAATCTGTATCTACGATAGCGTGTGAACTACTTATGAATGTTGGAACTGTGGAAATTACTGTCATCAAATTTTTACCGAATAAATTTACGTGTTACTGATTTCGTTATTTCTACATTTATAAAGATTTTATCAATCCTGCTGAAATAAAACAGTCAAACATAATAGTAAACGACACGAAAAAACATTCTCAACACTGAAATACATGGGTAAAATGCATCAGTCATTGTCTTAGGACTTCCCCTATTTGTTGTTAACCGAATCCGAGATCCACATCTCAAAATTCTATTTTCGATTTATTTACGACGAAAATCAAGCTCGGGTCTTTTCACCCCCCCCCCCACTCCAGACACAAACACGCATCAATATTTCAAATGACCTCGCACTGTTACCAAACCTGAATAGTCAGACATCTTACACGTTGTTTTTCATCTCATACAAAAACTCAGCTCCTCTCCCGGGCGGAAACTCCCAAAATTCAAAGACAAATTCGGGAATTATTTCGCGTCAGCCATGTTTTGAGACACCTGCAAAGTCTGTGTGTTCTAATCTCGCCGGAGCCAAGATTTGTTCTTTCTCTCTATTTCTTTCTCTCCTTTTTATCTAATTTTCTAGCTAAAATATTCAACATAAAGAGGTGTTGGACTGTAGTACAAGTTGAAAAACACTCTTTAAGTAAGATTTAGACAAAAACAGTCTTTTATTATTAGGGTCTTCCGTCTTCAGCGGACGGAAGACCTCCTCGTTGCTCGCAACGAGATCGTGTCTAGTTATATCTATATTTTATTAAAAACATAAAAATCCATTTGCCGATCAATGTAGAAAACCCACAGGTTCGTGTTTCTTAAATTCATTATAAACAAATAGATACTGAGATTGTATATCTTTATGTTTTGCATATATAAGCACAGCTGTGTTTTTTTTTTTAAATATTCAATAGGGTCTTGGAGAAACATCTGCAACTGTTCACTGGTAGAGGAAGTATTACCTTCCAGATTCTGAAGTAGATGTTCTAGTATCTGTCAAATCCGGTCTCAACCTGAAACAAAATGGACGGAAATGATGTAAGAAGATGGAATGGCGAACATTAATTTCAGTATATTTATGATTTGTACATCAACATTCGGTATTTAAATTTGTGAACAACGAAAAAAAAAAATTTGATATGAGTTTTCTCTTTTTCATTTGTTTAAAGTCATAGGCAGATCATTTTATTGTTTAAAAAATCTTGTATCATATAAGTGTTCCTACCATGATGAAGCGATAACCAGTGCTCTGTAAAAGATTGCGGTGATCTGTAGGGGCCGCTACCTGTCGTAGCCCAGAGGAAGCTGACCAATGATTTCCCCTTGCACCTATCGGTAACAACACAGGGAAATCGCCTTTAATGTCTCCACTAAAATCTACAACCATGAAATTATTTATTAACCCAATTTTATTCTTATGCTACCCATGGATTCCACAAGTCGTTGGGCTGCTGGGGTGAGATATTTGGTTCTCACTAGTCTTCCAGCAAGTCCGTAATGTCTGCTTTCCACCAAACAGGAAAAAGACATGCAGCACAACCACAACAAATATAGAGGTATACATGCTTGTGTACATAATAAACTTTTGTGTAGACTTGATCGATGAAAAAATGATGCTTATTTTATATATTCAAGTTCTAAAACAATGGACGTATTCCAACCGACCAACAGTGATTATTGGATGTACTTGGCGCCACCTTAAGGTGCTTAATTGTTAATTAAAAATGGAGGATATAAATTGTTTAAGTTGTAAAAAACTAAACTCATTTACTAAAAAATATCAATTCTTAAAAAGTGTAAACATAAATGTGAAAAATTCCATATTAGTTGTTTGTTACTGTATAGAAGTAGTTTTACTGACGCGTTCTTCGTTTTCTTATTATGAACATGAAGTACTAAATAGAATATGACATTCTTGAAATGTTCCAGCTGTAGTGAAGAGTGAATTAATAAAGTTAATAAAAGAGCATTAAAAATCATTCAAACATCAGAATATTGATTATATGAAACGTAATGTTGTGTAAACAATTTTTTACCTAATATTTATCATATAATATATATCATTGGTATGGGAGAAACGATAATTTTAACTCTGATTATAGACATACGGTAGCGAAAAGGTCAATCGGTTTGTCGTAAGAACAAGAAAGACTATTTAAAATGTTTTCCCGTGTTTCTAAATATGCGCGTAAAGTCTAGCTGGCACAATATGTCCCTCAATTGCGATATTGAAGAAAAAATACCCAGTTATCAGTTTTGGGTGTTTTTTTGCTGCGATGAAAATTAAGAAGCAATACTATATCATTACACTTATTTCAATGAATTCTGTTAGACATACTCGTATATTTATAGCTATAAACAAATAAAAACGATTTTTATTTCCGTAATGTCTAAATCAGTCTTAGGATTTGGTTTCTCTTCAATATTTCGAAGAAATTTACTTTCGTTCTAAAGCTTGTCAAGTGAGGTAGCCCGTGTATGCGTTATCAGGACGGAGATCGATCACAAACTACGGTCGCCGTGGTTTGACTAAAATCACTTTTGTCTGACTATAATGAAACCTCGGTCATAGTTCAAACAGCCGGGGGACTCTGGTCAAGTTAGTTTAAAGGTGGCGGAGGAAACCGTAACATCCAAGTTTTGCTATTATAAATTAAAACAACATGTTTAATTTTTATTTTGTGCACACACAATGGTTTACTGCGTTAAAATTGTTGTTCGTCAATGACGTTCAATCAATGAGTAGCAATTGACATCTTTCTCATTATTTAAACCATACATCTAATGTGCGTTCTAGAATGGGAAAGCGCACCATAAGTTTACCTAACTACGCCCCTAACCAGGAAGTGTAAAACAGGGACTTTGTCGTCATTTTTAGTGGAAGATGTAAAGGTTCGTATTTTTTTTTAACTGTGCGTAACAATACAATACAGCTTTTATTTGATAAGTTGGATATTTAAATTTTATCTCTATTGTTAATTCAGATTTCACATGCAATTGTTCCTTACATGAAAATCACGCTCATTTCATGTGAAATTCGTGTGGTAAGAGCACTCGCAATTTTTCAGGTGAATTTCTCGTAAACTTAACGTTAAGCCCCATAGCTTCATTCAGTCTTTTTATTAGTTACTCACACTCAAATAAACACACCTCAGTTGTTTTGTCTTGTTTTAAGCATTTGCAGTTTCATATTTAATTTCATCATAACGAATTAAGAACATTTTAATATTTTAAATATAATTTCTTAATTTATTTTGCATAAACAAGTATTTTCCATTTGTTTTGATATATAAAACTGGTCAATTGATTTTTGAATAAATGCAACTTTATGAATCTTTATTTTGCATAAACAAGTATTTTCCATTTGTTTTGATATATAAAACTGGTCAATTGATTTTTGAATAAATGCAACTTTATGAATCCAAGATATACATCAGTCATATCACAAACACTCACAAACCCCGGCAGCCACATTTTAATAAAGAGAAAATTTGATCAAATTTATTTAGTTTTATTTTTATCGATGTTCAAATACATGAAAGGTATAATCAAGTTTTATTTCATTAAGACAAATTAAGAGGTGGGTTAGCAAATAAAAAAAAAAGTTAAACAGACCTAAAGGATAGGCAACGTCCTGGAGCACCTTGCACGGCTTCAACGGATGCAATACTTGCAAAAATAACCGATATTTTTTACTAAAGATGGTCGATTAACCATTAAACAAATATCAAATTTAGTATGCATTTCATCTGGGACAGTATTTTAAAGAAACATCTTTGTTTCCAAAAGGTTCGTGCAAGATGGATACCTCACTCATTAACAGAAAAACAAAAACAATTGCGGGTTGAAATGTGTGAAAAAACTACTTAAAGTCTAAAATAATTGCAATGGACGACGTTTATCAAAAACGGTTACAGCCGATGAAACATAGCTACATTATTATAAACCTCAGAGGAAAATTGATAACAAGATGTGGTTGTCTAAAAAGACAAGACGCCCTGTTATAGCAAAACGATTCCAAAGTAGACAGGAAGTATTTTACGAATATAGTTTATCATTGTTAAGAGGTAGAGCGCAGAACAAGTGTATATCACCACCACCGCGGTTACTTTGGAAGCATTACATGTAGTTTTACATTTTGCCTTTTCTACAAATTTATCATGAACAACAATATCACAGCAAATTATTGAAATGATATGTCATTTGATGCAGGTTAAAAAAAATTAAAGAAACATTTTTCAGTGATATTTTGCGAAATAATATAGATATTAAAGATTTCGGTATATGAATAATGATCAACTTTAAAAGCATATCCTTATATCTGAACCCACGGTAGTGTCAATCTCACTCAAATCGTAAACAGAACGAGTAGGGCTGATTTAAATTTCCCCCGTATTTCTTACTTCGTTAGCAAACTCTATGGTAGGTTATTGACAAAACGTTTCCCTTAAAACATAGACAGATAAAACCAAACAAGTTTTCAGTATTGAATCAGTTTAAAATCGATAATATCCTTACATTTTGCTTTCTTGATTTTAATTTGTTTCTTGTACCATATCTATTAGTACACACAGAGTAAAAAAGGCAGAAAATACTTAAACTTAATGATATATATATATAACACATTCAGAAAAAATTACTCAAGGGATGCATTATTCGTAACTACTTTTGAAACTTTTCTTTTTTTTGTTTTCACATGAAAAGGAAACAAAATGTCCATGACCATATTTGTAAAGACGTTAACAGGAAAGTCCAAAACCTTGAACGTAAAAAAGGTATTACTTATTTACAATACGTCAAAGTACTACACTTAGTGATTTCAGATTTTTTGTTTGAAAGGCATCTTCAAAGAAAATCGATAATTTTTATAAATAATGTTCTTTTTGTACATTTAGACGGACACAATGACGCATGTTTTAGAGACTATATCAGAAAGATTGGGTATGGAACTAAGGCAAGTTCGACTTACGTGTAGTGGCAAAGAATATAGACAGGATATGCCAGAGACATATACACGGTTAGAGGAATTAGGAATCAAGGATTGGCAAACTTTATTCATGGTGTTACTTAACAGCGGACCATGCTCTTCCCACCACAGTTAAATTGTTGTTTGAAATTGATTATCTTGTAGATATGCGTTTTAAAACAATTAGTGTTTAATAAATGCAATGAACATTAGAAATCAATTATTATTTGAGTATACGGTTAAGATGCTTTACAGAAAACTACTTTCTGTTTAAAGCTTATCAAGGATCCTTGTTAAACGTTCGACATTATTTAGAGGTTTATTTATGAACCAAAACAATTATCAGAGTATGCGTTACAATTGTCTATGATAAAATTTTTCAAAACTAAAGCACAGGTGCTGTTTTACTTTATTTTTAATACGAGAATTGAAGCGAATCAAAATGTAATAGAATTAGTGCACTGGCTCAAATTCTGTAAACTATTAACCTATGCAAATGGTTATAATAACTTGAACTATCAAATATAAAACTCACTACATTACTTGAGATCCCTTAAAGATATTTGACCACATCAAAAAATGATGAAAAGCATCTTTTAACATGCTAAATTAAAGCAAGGTCAGCCACTACTCGCTTCATGAAATGTGTATTGATGACGTTGAACAGCTATATACTGTAAAGGTATTATATTTGGCGTGTACGATATTTTGCGGAAATTAGTTTTTGAACAAGTTGGCGTAGATTTGAATTAGCGCATTCTTGAATGTGACTATTCTTATTCATACATGAATGGCATTTAGCGATGTACTTGGTTTAGCGAAAGTCGCATTCCGTCAAAAGCGCAAAATAGAATACACAGCCAAATGTAGTACGTTTACAGTATTGCGTCATAAGTGAGTTTTTGTATTTGTGACGTAATATTAAAATTTCGATGTTCGTAACGAACGATCCCTTTAGCTGCGCGATATATCTGCGCAAATGAAATTGGTCCGTCGTCCTTAAGTGTCTTTTTTTTTTTCATTTTGCTTTAAAAAAAAACCTTTTAATTCAATTTTTTTCAAGATACATGTAGGATCTATTGATGTATATTTGCAGTTAAAGTCGGTGGGCCCAATTAACTTCTATAAGTAAGTAAGTAAGTAAGTAAATAATTTATTATAGTGACATGTGTTATAACAATTACAAAATGTTATACAAAATACATAATGAAACACCCGGCCCATTGGGCCTATATGTCACTGCAAATACAATTATAACATAAATATACACATATTACATTGCGTTTTTTTATACAATAATGATTGTCTGTAAAGGTAAGATTCAATTAAATATTTAGAGGTTTGTCTAGGAAAATTTGACAGTAGAAAAAAAATACAGTCTAAATTTGACATTACCAGTGTTGGATTATATCCTATATTATTGAATAATTCCCTTCTAAAATCAGAAAAGATTGTACAATTCAGCAGAAAATGACTCTCATCTTCTATTTCATTTAATACACAAAAATTACATATTCTTTCATCGAGAGGTTCCCCCTTATATCGCCCCGTTTCAATTCTAATTGGGAGTATCCCACATCTGAATTGTGCCAAAATAGATCTTTGAGATTTTGAGATGTTCATTTCAAGGTAATTTTCAGTTTTAAAATTTGTTTTAATGCTTTTATACAATCGCAATTTTGGTAGTTGATTTATCTTTCCTAACCATTCATTTTCATAAGTAAGAAACAGCTTGTTTTCAAATTCATTAACATCACAGATTGATAAATTATCGTAAATATATAACAGATTCATGGATTCAAATAGTGAATTAATACGTTATGTCCATCTAGATAAACCAGTTTGATTAAAGTCCCACAGGAAAACACGCTTTGCTCTATAATAGTGATTTTTATGAAACTTTTATATGATAAAAGCTATATGTGCGTATTTTTTCATGCAAAAAATATTTGATTGATTGATTTATTTTAATAAGTTATAAAAAGATATATCTTCACAATAAACTACGCAGTTTGTAGCATTTGGGTTAAAAAGATATACAAATAAATAAATAATTTTTATAATTATTATGGAGTCGATAGTAAATCCAGCACTTGAATAAACCTGCCTTAAATCGGTCAGGTGATACCACGCTCAGTCTATCACAACAACAATGGCGACGACAAAAAAGATAGATATACCGTTAGGTTTGACAGATATGCAAAAAAACGAAAAAAGAGACAGACTGACAAGGATAGGACCAAAGAAAAGATTGTCATCGGAGACCATGTAGAATGATGGAATAGGAATTAAAGCCGAATTAAACTTAAGTTTATCACAAGACATCATCTTGACGCAAGCGTCAAATGGGCCGCAAAAATATAATTGTTGTATGAATCATTGGTTGTTTACATAAAAACACATCACAAAGAAAAAAATTAAAGTTGGTTGTACTAATTTTTAAGGTAAATTTAAATATACTTTCAGCAACTTGTTTTGAAGTTTAACATTTTACTATTATCACAAAAAATCGAGTTCGTGACTGTAAGCATTTCTAACGGTAATTGTATGATCATTGCCATAGTATGAAGTAATGTAAAACACATTGATTTGTACAATACATGCAAAGTTCAACTCATCGATCATTTTTCTCTTGGAGATAATGTATTTCAAACCATTTCTTTTTTGTTGCATTGTATTGAATAAAAACTTAATGCATTAGTATATATGATTTCAAGGGACCACATGATAAAATAGAAATTGATTAGTTCAAATTGTCCAGTCAATTCAAATTTTCAGATCTGTCATATATTTGCGTAAATTATTGATATGGATGTCATTTCATGATATTTTCTACCTAATTTTACATGGAAATATAAAAAATACAAACTCAAAGTCATATTTTTTACACGGCACATAGAAATTCAAATATATCATTTATATCAAATTTAATGACATTCAGGTCTGTAGTATTTTAGGTCTTTAGTATATCCCGCATACCGGAATTTTCCGAATAGATTATAGTCTCGATAAAAACGCAGCAAACACGACAATCTACTAAGTATGACCTATTTTTCATTTACGAGTAAAACAAAAAATATGTGATATTTTTTAAAAGGCATAAAACATTTCAACATGCAAATTTACTTTTAATTCATAAAAATATTCATAATATTAGTTCTATTAAAAAAGAACTATCCCGCAGAAACGCAGTAACAATACTTAAATGTGTATCAAATAACGGACCACCTTCCGGCGGTCTGTAATAATGTTGTAGGGGTTTTGCTAGTCAGGTTCGTACGTACTCCATGTGTTTACTTTATAAGTTATAAACCACAAGTAGAGGAATTTTTTTAAATAAAGAATAAATAAACACTCTCAGTACATGCATCCGTCAGGGAGGGGGTTGGTATTTACTCATATTACCGTGTCGTTGATGATAAAATCGTGTTTCATCTTTATTACACATAATTAGCAATTTATATCGTTCTACATTAATGAATAACGGAATAATAATGCTTTCGGTATCATCTGATATAAGAATTATCTAATTTAAGACATGAAAAACGTGATTCGCAATCTAACAGTGTGTATTTATGACGTTGAACAGCTATAAATGTCGTCATAAGCGATTTTACATTGAGTTTTTGTGATTGTGACGTAATATTGAGAATTCGATGTTCGTAACAGTCATTCCTTTTAGGTGTGAGGTATATCTACGCAGGCAATGTAAGTCCGTCGTTTTTAAATATTAAAAGAAAATCCACGGAGGTAAGTGATGTTAATCTTAAGAAATAGGGCTTTCATGGATAACATTTTTTTGCAAAAGTTGCAAAATGTTTTATACGTAATTGATTTAAGCACAGTCTAGACCAATGAATGAATGATTCAAGTTTAATAAGATCAATATGTTATGCTATAACTGCCACATATGAAGAATTCGAATAGGTTAGTCCTGATTCTAATAAATTAAACATTAATTAGACATTGTTTTTTACTATTTGCTGCAATAATGTATTAAGAAAAAACATGCAGTACGTGCAAAATGTTTTAGATTAGATGTTTTATTCGGTATTGATGCATGTCACGTATCCAATGAAAAATCTCCCCAATTAAAGGCTATTCGCGTTTATTTTTCAAATATAAAACACCAAATGGAAAATAACAATTAAATAATATATGTTAATTAATCTGCATTGCTAGCATGAATTATAATAATGAAAATGTTGAGATATCAAAATCAACGATACATTTGAAGACTTCATTGGGGTCAGATAGAACTTTCTATAGTTGTATGCCTAATAGTAGAGTACTCCCACGAAACCCTTCGTGGATTATAACGTGGATGAACCTGTCCCAATCTGAAACGTTGAAAAATATATTATAAATGTTTTTTATAAACTGCTACTCCAAGCTGAAATTCAAATATATATTCATGTGGGTGACCATAAAACTTATGAAAAATACTTCAATCGAGACTATTGATAGTCCTGTTTTATCAACTTGTTTGTCAGTAGCTTGCTTCCTCTTAGAAACTGTTCATACGTAGAGCATGCCCTTACGTACCGAATCAACCGAGAGACAAAAACTTCATATGCAGGCGATAAAGATATATTGGTACATAAGTAAGGAAAATTGACAATAGACAAATTAAAGTCATTGCGTTTGTCAAACAGTTTTGCTGTTAGGTTAACATCAATGTCCCTTAACGGTAAAATTTCCAAATATGAAACAGATGGCGCATAAATATTGTGTTGCTTACCTTTACAGAGTAGTTGTACCCTCCAACAATCTGCGCCCTCTACGCGATAGCTGTCAGCTTTAATGGCCGCATCCTGTCGTATCCCAAGGGGATATCATCTCGCACCTGTTGGTAATATTAAAAAATAAATACAAATATACTACCACTTTTGCATATAAAATAAAAAACGATAATTTGTTAAGCTCGGAACAGTATTTATAGAATCCACGAGATGCTGGGTTTTTGGAGTGGCGTCTCTGAGTTCACCAAGTCCTCCAACCCTAAAGTCTGTGTTGTTAGCCAAACATACACCAGCGAATGCAAGCAGAACACATTCTATGGTATACATGTGGCTTTATGATTTTATATACTAAATAACAATTTAAGGATATATTAGAGCTTTAATATATATGTGTGTGGAAACAATGGTTGAATTGTTAGAAATAAACCAGCTGTTGTCTGTGATAAGTAAATTTATGTCCTGCAAAATCAAATATTATTGCCATTGGGAAATCCTGTAAGTCCATTAATGCCATTATTTCAAAATTTGCGTTTAAAAGGGACGCTATTGCTAGTAAAGTTCAAGTGATAGCAATGAATATCAATTTATGTGTTTATTTTCAATTTAAATCCAAATTTTGTGTTTTACTATCAAATACCAACATTCTAAAATGAAAGCTGGATAAGTTCATATTCAAATGTTGTTGAGGTTAACTTCTCTGAATTGTCAAAATACTTATTTGAAGGATTATATTTAATATATGTGTTTTTATACAAGTGCTTGAGTAAATTATAACCTGATTGAATTAACTAATATATCTTACTAAGATATTTACATTTTCAATATAACATATTCTTTGCTTTTAGGAAAAAAAAGATATCGTGTATTTTAGTACATTTTCTATTTTCTTTGTTCATATTTATTCAACATTCTTAAAAACGCGTTTTAAAATTAAAGTCACAGGGTTACTGAAAAATGATGTTTAACGTTTTGCTAATGACAGCGGATCACAGAGGAGGTTTCACGCGTTCATAAGTCAACATTTATCAGTTTACAAGTCGTTGAAACTCATTCCGACCAGAATTACAAATGTAAACAATCCGAGTTGTATTTGAAATTGATAATGAGTGTCATGTGATTATATCTATATATAGTTACTGTGAGATTGACGCACTGGGAAAGAAACCAGAAAATGAAGTTATTTGATGTCTGAAATATGCATTCATAGAGAGTGCATTTTAAAAGTAATATTTGTTCTTGAAGACATCTGGTTTCACTAAGAGGTCGCTTGTTCATGATATATGCAGTATTTACATTTCCCTGGCTTGCTTGGCTATGAAGCGGAAGAGATTCTATCTTTTTTCAGATTTGATCACCTCATACTGTTAAAAAACTAATTCTTTATTCCTTATATATTTCATGGTTAAATGGCAGGTGAACTTGTTACTGTAACTTTTTTAAAGATAATTTGATGATATAGATGAATATAGAATAATAAATAATATGTTTAACGTTTTTGATGTTGTGCTTTTACACAGGTAGAAAAGCATGAAAAATGCAAGTTCGATTCCAGTCTTTTTTTCACACTTCTGTACATGGGTGTGTGACTGAAACTAACAATCATCATAGAAACACGTTAAAAATATTTGTGCAAAGTATAAATAGTATTATTTAATATTTGTTACAATCTTAAGATTGGCTTCTTGGATTATCTATATATTCAGTAGAAAGTTTTACAAGTATGCATATAACATACACATGCTCTCCTAAATGTTTTTGTATACAAACAGAAAAATATGAAAGGTTTAAATTACTTTCTACGCATGGTTTGTAGTATATGCCCTCAAGGATTCAGAAACATTTATGGGGAGGATAATGGTTGTAACAGATAATTAGGTACAAATGACACACCAGCAATAGACATGCACATGATCGTGTCGTTTATAAAATAATTTGTGTTTACATATTTTGATTATTTAGATAATGATTATATAGAGAAAAATAAATCGACCATTACAAATGCTGATGTTGGGCTTTTGCATAGAAGTAGAGAAGCAGAAAAAAATGTCATATGTTTTTAAACTAATGTAAACGCGTGTGTGACTGAATATAAATATCATCACAGTAACGCGTAAAAATGCGTGTGCAAACTCTTTGTATTGATATATGTTTTCATACTGTTTTCATACTAATTGTTAGACCATATTTAATCACCTAATTGTCTACCTTATTGTCTACAGACTTTTCCGTTGTTTTCTCGGTTACGACAAAGAGCACACAGCGGTTGTAAACGGTCAGCAGATGATGCTCACTCCTCCTAGGCACCTGATCCCACTATAATGTAATAGAGGTCCGTGTCGGCTCAAGGTTTATATTTTGACCATCACAAACAGACCAAATCATCCAATTTTAATTTTTTTCCCCTATTATGACATTTCCTCAATTTTGACTTCTACCTCAATTATGACATGTCAAATTGTGACAAAAAGCACACAGTGGTTGCGACCGGTCAGTAGAGGATGCTTACTCTTCCTAGGCACCTGATCCTACTGTATCTTTTTGGAGGTCCGTGTTGCTCTGCTTTGAATTTGTATTTTGTTTTATGGATTTTTTGACGGTTTGTAACTGTCATTTTCTCTTGTTATCGGTCACGACATTAAGCTGGGCATCAATGCATTGTCACCCATTTTCCCAACATTGCAGAGTGTGATGATTTATATCAGTAAAGAAGCAAAACTATTATTAAAATCTTGTCAACTATTCGTTAGGATTGTAGCAATATTTAATATTTAAGTCAAAGGTGCATATAAACAACATATGAACTTTTCAAAATATTGAAAAATGGTTGAGAGCTAATACTCATAGATTAGCATGATGGTTTCGTTACAATACCTTTGCGAATAGGTGGCTAATAATTATCCTCAGTGAATAAAATTCGACGGAGTCTTACATAGATCGTTCATTCATCATTCATCTGAAGCATTAATTCATATACTTCATTATATAATATAATATACGCATTTGGATATCATATTTTTATCTTCTATAATAAAAGTTGATACCTCTTCCGATCGAAATTGGAATCTATGTTCTCCAGATGTGCTAATTTGAACATTTTCCAATAACAGATTTCATGAAAGTCAAGGAATACTGTTTGCAGTGCAAATGGATATAGTATAGTTAAGCATGACGCAACGTAAAACTTTTAATTATCATTATTTCATTATAAATCAATTTAAACTTTATAGATTTGCAAACAAAATAATTGCAATCATCGTTAAATAGTTGTTTTTTTTTAATACAAAAGGTTTATAGTTGCATTATGATTTATTTCATCTTTGAGAACATGATGTAGTCAACTAGTTAAAACTCATTTATTGAGATATTTTAATGAAGGTAGTGATACCGATGATATCCAAACAGAAAAAAGAATACTGTTACCGCCTTTCTTTATTTTAAGCATTTACAGCTCTAAATTTTATGACAGGTTTGTTTAGAAGTATTCAATAGGATCTGCAAGAGACTTCTGTAACTGAACACTGGAGACTGAAGCATTGCCGCTAAGGTCTTTGTAAATTCTGACGTGGATGTATCGACCGAATCCGGTCTCGACCTGAAATACCAAAAATACATTTTTTTAATGAGATCATTGGATCAAATTGCAAGCAAACGGTTAAAAGTTCATAATGTTGTTAGGTATATTTTTTGATGAAATTAGAGTTAAACTTCCGTCAGTAAATTCAGATCCTTTTTGTCCAGATTGTTTTGTTTTGTTTTCGAATTTTTACACTGAGACATTTAAAAAAAATACAGTATCTTACTTATAGAGCTTAAAGAATAAAAATACGGACCTTGATGAAGTAATTCCTTCCAGCGACTATCTGGTCCCTGTATGTGACAGCGTGCAGCTGTAATGGCTGCTCCCTGTCGTACCCCAGAGGAAGCTGACCGATAATCTCATCTTGAACCTGTCATCAATAAAAAAAATCCTATGTATTTTTTCTGTTCAGTTTCCTTAAAAATTTACAAAAAATTTAAAAGTACTCACGGAATCGACGAGTTGCTGTATCTCTGGGGTAGCGTTTTTGGTTCTCCCTAGCCCCCCAACAGGTCTATCTCTCCTGCTTTCCGCCAAACAGGCAACGGACAACACAACCACAGCAAATACAAAGGTCTGCATGTTTCTATTCTGATGTAGAATGATTTGTGAAGATCTGGTCAGCTACTGGTCCTTATATACATACGCACAACGACACAGTCACTACTGTTAATGAACCAGCTGTCGTGTGGGATAATGAGATATCTGCGAGGACATTACGTTAGGAAAGGCTGTTTGAGTTTAACTATTGTTTCATTATTGAAATCACAAATTGAATAATACAATGATTATGATTTTTAATGAATTTTTTTTAGCTCCCTTATAAACCTACAACTCAGTAATGTTTTGTTTTTATTACGTAGGTATTTTTTTTTGGTTAAAAAGTACTTAAAATATATAAGTATACAAACAAAAATTAGCTGGATAATTACATCAATGTTTTATTTTATCTGGTTCATGGAATATAAATATAAAACTGTAGATAGAATTTTACAACATGTTTCATATTAAAAAGATATAATTAGATCAGCTATATATCCATATCTAACATGAAAGACATATTCTAACAAAAATGAATTAACTAAAAGTTAAGATTAACGTTGAATTATAATGAAATTGTATATCAGAGATACTTCATTCAGGAAAATAATTTAGCGAGTACTTATTATTGTCTTCTCGTGCAGCCTAAATTCAGAGGCTTTTCGACCTATTTTTTTTTTTTACAATATTTGAATGTGTTATTGTATTGCAAAAAGAAATTATTTCACCAAAAAAGTTAAAAATTCATATTTTTAATATTACAAAATCTATTTTCAATAGATGATTGAATTTTAATACAAAAACCCTATTTTTTTTTATATCTCTATTGTTAAATATATGTTTCACTTTTACTGTACTCAGTGGAAAATGCTTTCCATGTTTAAACTTTTTATCCTCTCTTACGCTGATGACACAGTTATATCTTTGAGAACCCAGCCGATTGACAAAAATCGCTGACCTTTTTTTTTTAATATTGTGACCTGTGGAAACATCATGTAAACGTTGAAAAGACTAGAGTATTAAGTTTTTTTTAAAAGGTTGCAATCCAAAAAGAACGTTTTATTAGAGAGATTAACCTCTTGAAATTGTGAACAAGTATAAATATCTGAGTGTTATAATGTCTCGTAGTTGTTTCTCATAAAAGTACGACAAAATACTTGAGTGACCAACCCCTTAAAGCTTAGCATTTAGAAAGATATTTTGAGATACCAATCGACTGTCAATTTGGTCTGTTTAGTACTGTCATTTGCCAATTCTCATTTTAAGACTGTGAAGTGCGAGACTACGAAAACGCAGATATTTTTGAGAAAATTCATTAAAAAAAAAATATTACAATGTACATATCAAGTATGGTATCACAGATTGTATGGTTTATGAGGAAATTTGGCGTATCCTTAAAATATGTATCAAGGCACGAATAATTTCTTATTTGGCTAATTTTTAGTAGCATATGATTGTAAACTTATATTAGTAATACATCGCTATTTTTTTTAAATGTTTTCCTGAGTTTCGTTTATACACCCATGGTTGAACTATGTGAGATATATATACATCCTATATGGTCTTTCTTATATCAGGATATCAAGACTCATTTACACAAATTAAAAACCTACAATCACAAATTACCTATTCAAACAGGAAGATGGATTAAAATAGAAAGAATTTTGTTCATTATGTAATAAAAACACAGATGACGAATACCAATTCTGATAGGTACATATGTTACAAATAGTATTTGTTTAGGATCTAATCGCCCACTGTGATACTAGTAAAGGCAGTGAACATAACGTTTACTACGATGATAGTAATGATAGTGTTGGTCCTTGTTTCAATGGTGGTGCTGATTGAAGAAACCTGTTACTCCGCGCAAACGCAATGCAATTAATATTTACATTAATTATGACAACAACAGAAACATCGGATTACGTATAAATCTCGATGACCGTAACATATGGCTAAGCAGTGGAGTAAATAAAAAGTCCGCTCCACTTTACCCAGATCACTACCGAACCTTGCCGCCATAATGAACGCACTTACAATAGTAACGCTCGGTCTCATTCTCGCAGTTGTTGCAGAGTCACGTGGTATCACTGGGGGTCTTGGTCCTCAGCAGTTTGCAGGTCCAGGGGAGCAGGCATTAGTACAAACGGTAGTACAACCATTGTTTTTTCTGATTAATTTTAAAATTTGACATCCTACAAACTAGTGCGATGGTGAACCGACATTGTTGTGGATAAGCATATACCATGTTTACTTTACCTCCATCTAAATTCTAAGAAAATTATTATTCAACAGCAGTCACGTGGAGACCATGTGTATCCCATACATAGTCAGTACCAAATATAACTTTCTCTGAGCATAATAACGTCTTTGATTATCATGACATCATGTTTTCTACACAAATTAAAACTTACAAAAACATAACTTTTTAAGGTCTTCCGTTTTCCAACGGAAGACCTTATTGTTTTCGTTCGGTTTCTTTTTCCCTATTATTATTATTTTTCTTTTTTTTTCCAACCAATTTTGTGTACGCGATTTCTCTAAAACTACTCCACCGATTAACATGAAACTTTCAGGTCTGATAGATAATGATCTGAACCTTATTGAAAATTTTTTTTATGATGACGTCACTTCCAGTTTTTGAGTTATTCACAATTTAACGATTTTCAGAGGGTCAGCTTGTCCAGGGGTAAACTCCTAAACGATTTAAGATATTGAGTTCAAAATTTCAGGGATTGTAGACAAAAGGGTGTAGATCTGACATGTGGTATATATATTTTCCTGTGACCAAAAGCGCCGAAGCTCGCCCGAGCTCGAAAATTACAGTTGAAAAAGCGTCGTGATTTTTCGTGGTTTTCTTTCAATATCTCTTTCCTCGATTGTATTTTGTTATAACATGTAGAACAAAATATCTTTATAAAGTCAAGAGCTTTCAGGTGACACCAAGAAAAAGGGGCTGGCCCTTCAAATAAGGGGCTGAGGGGGCTCTAAAGTCTTTTAATGATAACTTTTCACTGTGAAATATTTTGTGATACATTATAGAAGCAATTATGTTCGATCTAACGTTATCCACCTACACATGGCAATCATTTTCCTCTATGTTACGTAATTAGGAATTTTAAGGGGCCAGAAGTCCAAAAATTTGATGCTCAATATCTCAAAATGGAGAAAAATTTTGAAAAGCAATATTGAACAAAAGATGCTCAAAATATTGAGCTTAACAATCTGCAACCATAATTTCTTTGTTATGCAGTCCTTAAAAGGAGTTACAGGGTCGGCCCCGAAAACGACCCTCTCAAGATATCTCGAGAACGGTACAAAATTTGTAAACACTTGTTGAACAAAATGTGTTTGAATTGATAAGAGCTTTCATTTGAAATCATGAAAAAGGGGCTGGCCCTTCAAATAAGGGGCAGAGGGATCTCTAAAGTCTTTTAATGATAACTTTTTACTGTGAAATATTTTTTGATACGTTATAGAAGCGATTCTGTTCATTCTAAGGTTATTTACCTATACATGGTAATCATTTCCTCCTATGTTATGTAATTAGGGATTTTAAGAGGCCAGAAGTCCAACACTTTGATCTTCAATATCTCGAAATAGAGGAAAATTCTGGAAAGCAGTATTCAACAAAAGATGCTCAAAATAATATGCTTAACAATGTACAACCATATATTGTTATTATCTGGACACCAAACAGAGTTCTAGGACCGGATATCTAAACGATTTTTTCCCAGATATCTCAAAAACGGTAACCAATTTCTAAACACTTATTAGCGGTACACAAAAATACCTTTTAACTTAAATGAATGAAAAGGACCTGATCCCTCAAATAAGGGTCACCAAAGGGATAGATAGTCTTTCACCCATTACACTCATAGATTCCGCCTCCTTTTCCGGATAAGTTTCGTTGACGAAGATTAAGAGTAAGTTCATTCCTTATTCTAAAAATTGGACGGAAGACCTCCTCGTTGCTCGCAACGAGATCGTGTCTAGTTTTTGTTATTATTGATAATTAGCCATTTATACAAAGGTAAATATTTAGGTACGATATAAAAGTAAAATGGTTTGTAGAGGACCTAATATGGGGTTTACGTGGTCAGTAAATTCCATAAGACATTTACTTAAACCATATCAGGTCATCTACAAACTATGTGACTAATAATATAGATCTAGAACATAATGATGATGTTCTGATTGTAGAACCGTGATGCTATCCTGAGAAAGCTGCCGTCATTCATGTCAGGACCATTTGGACCTCTGAAAGCTTTGGTTTACCGAAAACAAGTCGTCAAGGGAACTAATTATTTCATTAAGGTAACACTCGAGTTCACAATCATTGTTGCTTAAAACGCTATGATTTAACGTTCATTCTATAGTTTTTACCAAACCGTAAATTTCGTACGTTTGATAAATTGCATTTTGGATGATTTGATATTTATATTAAAAAAAAAATTAATAAGCATTGAATCATTTTTTTTGTAAGGTAAGTTAGCGCGTTATGAAAATTTGTATGCAAACATCGCTGCAGTTACGAGAATGTATCTTTTGAAAAGTAATGATTAAATGCTCATATTTTCATTTTTTAAACTTCTTGCCTTGTCTGAAAAAGTAATTTACACCTCAAAATTCCCATTTTTCATAAAGGTAAGTTCATATTAATAGAAAAGCCTCTGTAACAGCCACATACATGTACTTTGATTTTCGCTTGTGATGTTGCGTTTTACAGTGCATGTTTAACGTATATATGACGTCATAATAAAACTCGTCATTTTAACCTTTGGGTACCCTGCGTGTATTACAGTGGTAAAACTACTTTAGCTTTCAACACACTTTACAAACAAAAAATATTTGGAATGTAAATATTATTATGTATGACTTTCATGTCATAGCATTTAAAAAATAACCAAATCCCAGTCTGATTTCAAGGTACATCTTGAAATAAGATAAATTCTTACGGAGTCTAAAACATTTTTGTAAAAATTAGATATCATCTCAATTTTCCTGACTGAGTGTGTGTCGGACTTTATTACAAAAACCAACCTGAAAATTAACAGTACAAAATGGTGTTGGTCTTTTTCTAGAAATGTGAGTAATATGAAGTTTCAATAATTTAGATATATACTTTTTTTAATTTTAGGTAAAAATGATGGGCGTGCAGCCGCGATTTTTACACGTTAAGATCTACACTGGCCTGAATAACAGAAGTCATATCAAGGACGTCGAGGTGCGAGCCCAGTATGATCCAATCGAATTCTTCTGATCTCATTGTTCAGCAGAACGGGATCTCAGTGTAACAAGAAACGATATTAAACAACTTGTTCTTTCGATGTGCTATTCTCTTTTGAGGATAAAGTTCATTAATTTTTGTTCTCTTTTCTCGGCATCTGAGTAAATTTTAAGCATACTCTTCTTAGTCTTTTATTTTTGCAAGCATGCACCTTCTCAAATATTCCTTAATTTGTGATTTACATGAATCAAATAAAAGAATTGTTTCATTATTTTAATAATGAATCCTAAATATTTCAAAAGATTTGAAATATTGCTTAAAATTATGTAAAACAAATCTTATAGAATAGGATGTAAAGGCAGAAATTAAAAAAAAAAAAACGCTATTTCAAAGAAAAGTAAAATAATTTTAAGAAATCAATAAGTGTTCAAGATCAAACGATAGCGGTCTTTCCTAGATTTAAATATATACATGCAATATCATATTCGCTAGCCAAGAGTTTTGGGTCCACTTTGCTGCCCATAAATGGGGAGCAAATTGGACCGAAAACACTTGGCAAGCGAAGATGATGCAATGTATCCATGAAATTTAATCAAACTGACGTTTTGATTTAATTTCTTTTTTATAAACAATTATAGTGCCTTATATATTTCTTCCTAAAAGGACACATCTCTTGAAATTATTTTAAAAAAATCATTTTCCGTGGTCCCCTTTTTTTAAAGCTAATAATTGATTAAGCAGAAATTATATTTTAAAGTTTTATATTAGTAACTTTTGAAAACGCGAAAATGACTTATTCAAATTAGAACTGTTAATCCTTTTTGCAAATTTTGTAACATCGGGAAAAAAACTTGTAGTACACGGTACATTATGGAAATTTCCCATGGTGGCTCATTGTTTATTTAGTTTTTAGAATTCATGACCTTTGAATTTAGATAATGCTTTATACCTGGTAATACTCATTTAAACATTTGAATGCACTTTTTATTCGGTTTACAACTAAAAAAAACCCATCTATCTAAAAAACATAAATAAAATGAGATTTTCACTTGGACATACCTACAGCGCATTGAACACCATACACGTGCACATTTTTATTAATTATGCAACATTTTAACTCCGCAGTAAAGCAACACTATTACCTATAAAACGTAAAAGAAATGTTTATCAAAAAATCTCCTGGTAGTTGGTCACAACAAGCTTAATGCTGTATATATATCAGGTCAAAGAGGACGATCCTCTTGAAACGTGACTGTTTGAATAAAAATTAATTTAAACACAATTATTTTATTTCAAGATGTGGTCAGTTTAAAGGATTGAAAATTGAAATAACAAGCATTCACAATTGCAGAATGCTTATACTATCCTCAAATATAGTTGGTTGAGCTATTAGACTTTTGGAAGTAAGGGCTTTTTATAGTTACAAATTACAAAGTATCCAACGGCGGCAGGGTTTGATGAAAAAAGAAACAAATGCAATGTTTTATTCCTTTAAATGAATAATAAACATAATTATAAAACCATTAATCAAATTCTGATGTTGGTGATACGGAGTTGTTGGATAGGTCTTTTAAAATGTTGACAAAAATGAAGCGGTTATAGTCGGTGTTCACCTGAATTGTAGATATCAATATCATTTTTTCTAAAAGGATGAGAATTTTTATACCCAAATTCCATAAAAAGAAAAAAAACCCCAAGAAAACGTAACAAGATTATGTAAATTCAAAAACTTAATAGTATCAATATTATCTAATTAAAGTACTTTTTAAATTTCTGTTTGTAATAAGTGATTTCGCCTAATGTTGTTAATCCCCCATGCTTGGAAATATGCGTTTTTCCTTCATCCATTGAAATTTAATGTAGCATGTAACAGATTTCATTCATGTTTTCATGTGTAAAGAAACAAAATCAATAATGTATCTCATGTTGTTTAAGCCCTCTAAAATTCCCTATACATACGTTATACCTTGATGAGGAATAAGATTTTATAAAATATGTTTGATGTTTTAACATTATATGACTTTGAAGAGAAATCAGACTTTTTGAAGTTTGATTGATATTGTAACCATATATGATGCGTCAGACTTTGACCTACCTAGACAAGAAATCAAACTTTTCAAAGATTGTTTAATATTTCAACCCTCTATGATGACCTTGACATACTTTGATAAGGTAGTTACTCGATTGTGATAATGCTAATGATAATTTTTCATCTCATGTCTGAAACAAAAAGATATGTTGATTGAAACAAGTCTTAAATTATCATATAATTAATGAATCGATATGTGGCTATCTTGACCTTGTTGACCAATGCCTGAATATTTGGTGAAGCTAGGATTTCCGGTCCATATCCGCCGTACACCTCTGCTGGTGAGAAATGGATCACTGAGAGAATCACAATTAAAGGAATTGAGAGGAACTTCATTGGATTGGTTCTAACTGACCGCTGTATGGGATTTGAATGTTCAGCCACGGAGATAACAACCCAATTAAGACAATGTGTTACTTATTGTCATTGCTAATAATGTGTAATGAATCAAAAGGTGTGTACAGTTATACTACTTTAGTTATATGTTGCTGGTTTATCTGATGGTGACCTGATGGTGATGGTGACCGGTTTGAATGATGAGTCTTAAGCTTTTTATATACAAACTTTAAGCAAATTGTGTTTCTGCCTTTATTTCAAATATACAATCAAACGATTGCTGCATACATCAAACCAAAATTACAGTTTACTAACGAACAGTGCATGGATTAAAAAATAATTGAAGTGGGGGCTGGCATCAAGTGAGAGAGGAACTAGATATATATTACGTTTACACAGCTAATAATTAATGACTTTATACAGCCTTTGTAAAAAAATCATGCTGTTTGACACAAATGTACATTCTAATGCAAAAACGAAGTTTCAATATTATTGTATTAAATTCACTTTAGAATTTTGGTGAATATTCAAGTCCTTTGAAAAACTAAAAAAAATTTCTTACAGCTCACAAAATCTATTAAATGCAAATGTTATTTGAATGAATGCTGAAGAAAACGTACCCAGGAGAAAACGTACCCAATTCCTAGGGTACGTTTTCTCTGAGAGAGAACATAACCAGGTACTCTTTTGGAGAAAACGTACCCTGTAAAAATCATAAATTACAGTTGTAATAAATATTGTGGGATGAAATAAAATAAATTATACAATAACATTTGTATCATTTGTTGCTTTTGTTTTTATATACATAATCACGTAAATTACTGATTTAATTAGACAATAATTGTGTTATATACAAATAAACAGACTTTGCTTGATGAGCAGTTTAATTAGTCGCGGCAATTAATCCATCAATATATTTATTTAATGAAATCGTTAAAAAAATATATTTCGACATAATAGTTTTGATTGCAATATATAGGATAACTTCATCACTGTTAATTATGAGTATCTAAAGAAAACGATAACGCGTTTTTTTTTTCGATTAATAATCCGTCATCTATATGAATAGATTAGTTTTTTATTGCTAAATTGTCCCTAGAAAGTTTCTAAGGTCTAATAACATTGAAATTACTAATACTTTAAGAAGAATACTCATAGCAAACATGGTAAATTTATTAACTATTTCAAAATTATTCATGAAAATAAAGTTAAAAAATTTGAACTCAAAAAATGTCCAAGTCCTTTCAATATTCACTCGATACAAATATTTAAAAAAAAAAAAACCTTACGGGATCTACATTTTTATAAAACTTATATTTTTTTCCATATTTATGCATTAAAATATGCAGTAAAGTAGTATGACATTTTCAGATCCTTAAAATATTCAACCTATAGATATAAATGTATTACTATTCTTTAATTCATATTTGTATCAAATTTATTTATGCCTCTGTATTAATGCAATAAAATAGTATTCATAACTTTTTAAAATTGTTTTTATGATTTTATAGGGTACGTTTTCTCCAAGAGAAAGAGGGTACGTTTTCTCTTTTGGAGAAAACGTACTCTAGGAATTGGGTACCTTTCCTCCTGGGTACGTTTTCACCTGGGTACGTTTTCTACAGGGTACGTTTTCACTTTGGTACGTTTTCTCCTGATACCATTTGAATCACGTCTTAAAACTCGGGTATTATAATTTGTAATTAAATTATCAAGACAGATTTTTGTTGAGCTGAGAGTAATTTAGAGTAATATTTATTTCTATAAGCGTATAATTATGATAGTAAAGTTATGGAAATCAAAGGTAATCAAGTCTAAACACTAAAGAAATGAGCAATATCTAATCATTTATGTGACATCGTCACCCCGATCTGCCAAAGAATGAATGCGAAATTGATAAATGTAAAAATAACTTGCTCCTTACATGTAGAACATTCCTGATGAGACCAGTAACTGCCTTTTACGTATCTTCTAATGGAAATGATAATTTGATGTCTATGACGAACATTTATTGAGCTTAGAGAATGTTATGATTCACAAAATTTAATTTGACTATAGTCTGTCGTAATATATTTTTGCTACAAATTTTCTTAAATTATTCGATATCTATAAATTCCTCTTGGCTCAGACGATAATTTTTCATTAGTATGAAAAAAAAAATCTCAAGATTTCCCCGTTCAAACGCCCCCTCTAGTTTGTCAGATTTCAATAAACGCCTAAAAATAAAAAAAAGATGCGGATTTTTCATTGCTAAAGATATGAAGGTACCTTGATGATAACGTTGTGCGAGGTATTCCGAGTGACTTCCGAAGGGTGAAAAGATGTCAACATTCCTTATTATAAATCTCCCTACAAAATCTGGTTTTGTTTCTGTGAATTGTTACGATGTAAACATGATAATGTTTGAATAAGGTTATCTTGGAAATGTTCCCCTTCATCAATTTCAATTGAGTTTCAGGGGTATATGTATTCTAAAAAGTCATAAATGACCAAATTGATCGATGATAATTTGCATGATGCAGCTGGTAGATGTATTATCGTTATATGTATCCAGGGTATGATGATCCTCATTGTATTAAAACGTTTATAACTTAAGGGTGTTGTTTACTCAGGGTTTGAGTTCTGAAATTCGGATTGTTATAAAGTTCAAAGTCATGAGTAAAATTTGTTCTAAATACAAAAAGTTCTTGTGAAATGAATTATTATTGACATAACATTCGATATTTCTACTATATTATGGAATTATGCCCAAACAATAATAGACTTTTAGCCAAACAGAGGAAATTCGGACTAAATTTTGCAGATTTTGTTTTCCGCTAAAACATTTTTGGCAGTACTCTAATTTTAAAAGTTAAGATTTTATGTTTTGGTCTTTAACATTTTGCATATTTTCTGTTAGTTTTACCTCACTCATTCATTATAATAATCGTATGGCATGAATTTCACAAATATGGAAAAATGCTTAAAATCGAGAAAAGAGACCATATCTCAAAATTTTGATCATTGTCCTCATATAAATTATATATATGCCAACAGAATAAGATCAATATAATTAGTTTAATACTATAAACCTTTTTGTATTATCATCATTCAATTTTTTGTAAAATTGGATCAAAAAATGGGTTTGGATTTGAAAAGTGATAGAGGAAATTCGGACTGGAATATTTATAAAAATTGTGAACGAAAACTTTATGCTTTGTATGTATTTACTGTCACTGCCATTCATAAACTGTATTTCTTTTTTAAAAGTATTGAGCAATTTGTATTATTTTCACAATGAAGAAAATATCAAGCATAATGTAAAATTTTAAGGGATTTTCCTTTAATTTTCCAAAAATATACAATGGCCATTAACTCAAAAAGTAGGTCATTGACCTACTTTTTTGAAAATGAAAAATAACACTACAATAAAAGGTTTATAACATCATCGGTGGAATTTTTTTTTCATTCTGAGTAAACGTCATCCTTAAGACAATGACGTCTGCCAGAAAGAGAAACACTTTGCCATATCTAACCAATAAACCTCGCTAATATGACCTCTTGACCAACAACTTATGCTACCACTGTTAATGTTAAACTGCCAGCTTGATAAATGTATCAAATGACTTGCTGATTACTTATAGAGCACACTTGATTAGACTATTAATTTAACACTGGTTATAAAAGGGAAGCTTGATGCGACTGAAACTTATCTCAGCATTCTCCGTTGACCACTAAACAGTAACGATGAACGGACAAGGAGTGATCGCTTTGGCTTTTCTATTGGCCGTTGTTTCCCAGGCACAAGGCCAAGGAAGAGGTGTTCCCGGGGGTCTGAGTGAACAACGCATGGCGGGGCCCGGTGAACAGGCTCTTGTAGCAAAGGTCAGAATTTATTTATATCCTTAGCTTTGAGTAAAAATTTGCGTTAAAGAAGTTTTATTCTATCCTTAAACATTTGGTACAAGAAGTGAACAGGCTTTTGTAATTCACCAATTATGTTGTGAACAGAAACATTTTCACTGATATATTCAAATTAATATTTCTTTCTTTAATTGTATTTATTAACAGTATTAAAACTGATAACACACACCAAATGTATGTCTAAATGATATATTTAGAGTCGCAAA
Source organism: Magallana gigas (assembly GCF_963853765.1). Lineage (NCBI taxonomy): Eukaryota > Metazoa > Mollusca > Bivalvia > Ostreida > Ostreidae > Magallana > Magallana gigas. The sequence goes on along the minus strand of NC_088856.1, from coordinate 53,841,663 downwards.
GAAATTATTAGACGGCTACCTTCATGGTTCGATAGACCAGTTGGACCATTCAAGGCATTAACATACAGAACCCAAACAGTTGCAGGGACCAACTATTTCATAAAGGTACGTAACTCTATATTGTATGCTGATGATGAAATCAAAATTGTAATAATTTGTATTTTGGTTTGTGCATATTGTTTTAAGAAAATGAATGACATGTAAAATTCATCTTACCAAATAACTTTCACATTCACTTGTTAATATGAAAGTCACAAATAATTACTTTATCGCTGAGACTTGAATTGCTACATTGTTAGATTCGCCAGATTTTTAATGAAAGCGACATCGATACTATAACATCAAAACGTTTAACCGAGTTTCTAGTCCGTTTTGAGAAGTAAAGAAGGTGCATAGATGAAAAAAGAAACTTGAGTTAAAAGGACGAGTGCACTTATGGGCCCCGGTAAAAATTGAAAAAGAAAATGAAGATTCAAATTAAGCACAATTTTTTACCTTACATCACCTATTGATATCTAATCCCTAGGAATCAGCAAGTTGTAGCGCTGAATTTACTGCTGTATATAAAAAGCACGAAGCTTTACAACATAGTAAGGGTAAGCCGACATTCGCTGTTTTGTATTGTAAATCGAGGTTGGGCATTCATTTCGAAGCCTTTGTTTACTGTTAGCCTAACCGAGTACAAACTTGTGGAAAAGACAATCTATGCATTTTGCAATTAGAAAACCCCCGTGAAAATTAGAAGTTTGTACTACATTAGGCTGGTACCTAAAAATGGAAAACGTATGAAAATTTCAAGATTTTTCCTTTAGCAAGCGAAAGCTATTACCTGCGTGACTCATGTTTGAACCCACGCATGGGATAAATTATTTCAAACAGCTGTTAATATGAACTTACCCTTAGGATAAGAAAGGAATTTTAAGGTATAAATCACATTTGCAGACAAGGCATGAAGTTAGAAAAAAAATGTAAATATAAACTTTTTAAGTAAACAATCTCATAACTGCTGCGATGTGTGGATGCAAATTTTCATAACGCACTCAATTTGTATGCACACACCACTGCAGTAATAAGACTGTATATTTCAAAAAATCATGATTCAATATAGCATTGGATCATGATTTTCTAAAGTCCATGAAAAGGTCAAACCTTTACATGAAAAAAGAAACAGTTTTATATTCAAAAACATATTAGAAATATTTAACGCAATTGCATCATGCACACGGGTGTATAACTTACAGAAAATGTATACGCTTATTTAAATAGGTGAAGATCCAGGAACCCCGCCCGCGTTTTATCCACGTCAGAATCTACGCAACTCTTAACAACAGGAGCAAAGTGGCCGGAGTCAAGGTCGCCAGACAGTACGACCCCATTCTCTATTTCTAAAGCAGCCTTAACACCAAAACTGATCGTTTTCTAGAAATACAAGAAATAAAATCTAATATTCAGCTTAATAGCATGTTTTCAATTGAGTCATAAAACGGTACCTGTTCACAAGCAATATAAATACTTTATCAGTTAATGAATAATTGGTAAGTAATCAAATACTAGTATTTTCATCGGGCATCCAAGTCATACTAATTTATTGATATAACACGTGATATTTGTAATGTATTCGGCTAAGGAAACGTTTGGTGACATTTATTGATATCCCGAACATACAAGACGCAATGTACCATGGTTTATTCACGAATGTAGATCCGCACGAATAAAATTCCACATGGACACACAGAGTTATTCTAATTGTAAATCAGCCAAATAGAAAGAAAATGTAAAAAGCGAATAAAAGATATATTAAAACATAATTGATAATTGTATTAAAAACATCAGTCGAAGTTGACAAAAAAATACGGAATTTGCATTCCAATGATTCCAAAGATTAAAGCAAAAACATAATGCAGGAAACACTAAGTAGAAAGAAAAAATATTTTGTGCTTTTCTTGACTTTTAACGAGCATTTGACTAGATAATAGAGGCATTACCGCTGACGATCTACAGAAAGCATTAGATTGAAGATTTCATGTGTATTGTTCTCAATTGAAACTAAATGTAAATGTAGAAAAAAATCCCAAAGATATTAGTTTTTCAAATGGTCCTGTGCCTATAAATATTTTTTATTACAATACATACATTGTTTAATAGCGTTGTTGAAATTGTAAATGAAATCAAATATTTGAGTACTGTATTTTCCAGAAGTGAATCATTTTATAAATCCATAAAGCACTAAGTTGTCGAGCAAACATAGAAATCTATGTATATTATGATTAGAAATATAATACTCTTTAATCTACCTATAGAACTGGTCTGTGATTTAATCCCGGTATTGCTCTGTGGTTGTGATAATTGGGGTTACAAAGATATAGGTATAATTGAAAAAATCCCTTTGAAGTTATTAGAATATGTTTTGTGTTTGAAAAGTACTACGCCGTCTTACCTAATCTATGGTAAATCAAGTCGATATTCAATTTATGTTAGTGTATATTTAAGCATTGAATCATTATTTTTTGAAAGATGTGGTCTCATAACTGCAACGGTGTGTGCATACAAATTGAATAACGCGCGCTAGCGCGTTATGAAAATTTGTTTGCACACACCGTTGCAGTTAAATAGAATCGTTAAATAGAATCCTTTAATAGAATTGGCAAAATGAGGTATACTTTTTCTCAGAATTGCATAAGCTTTGTAAGTTTAAGACAATATGACTTTTTAGAGAATGTTAGTGTAAGTTTCAAGACTACATGGTATTTTCAGATTTCTCATTTAACTGTAATTTTGAGTGGATTTTGTACCAAAAGTAGTCTATTTTGGGAAAATGGATGATTTTGTTGGTTATATATGTCATTACATGATTTATTAGCTATAATATACAAGGGAAGTAAATCCCTTTTAAATGTGTAGAATGACCACCACTAGAGTAAATTGGCTAAGAAAGTAGGTATTTCCTATCCTGATGACAATTAATAGGCTTAAGTTAATTACCGAGATAAGAATTAATACTGCACAGTAAAAGAGTTTTGATCAATTGAATTATTTAAATTATAAATTTGCAGCAATTTTGCTGTCTGATTTCATGAAATAACATTAAGCAACCTGACTTATATAACTCAATTTTTTTAAAACAGCATATTTTTCTTTCAAATAAAATTCACATGTAGACAAATGCAGTTATCAAAGTATACAATATGTCAAAAAACTCAAGTTTTTGCTCCTTCCTATCCAAAAGTGATATTTTAGATATATTTACAGAATTCAAAAAGCTACCCCCTCTTTCCAATTGTCTCCATTACCATTACATGTTGGATATGTAAATGTACATTTGACCTTGAAATAACATCTGCTATAATAATTACTCTCGAAATGACCAAAAAACAACAAATGTTTACCCTTTTATTGTATATATGCATCAAAAATGTAGGAAAACATGTAAAATTTGAACATTTATCATGGAATTCTCATCCGTCCCCAGGTACCCGGTTGTATTTGAATTTCATTTTAATTAAGAGCAGACATCACACTTGTAGGTCTTACTATTTTAGCAAAGTTAAAAGGAGACTAGAAACCAGAATAAATAAGATAATCACTAAAAATGATTATAAGCTTACTGTTTCATGAAAACAAGAAATCACATGTATGGCTGCATGTCTTTTTGTGAAAAAAAATGTTACATTTCATCCATTTATCAAGAAAAGATCAATTTTCAATATCAGTGATGGTTGTTTTTAAATATGTGTGAGAAATGACTCAAGGGAATTGCCACAAGTTTCATAATATTAGGTTAAAGTGTTCAAACTAATGCTTCTTAGGAAAATCAAAAAATAGGGGGAGGGTATACATGTAAGGGTATTTCTAAGTGATGTGATGCTTTTGTCATGATAATATCATGTATATGTATGTAGTTTTGAATAAGGTTTCTTATTTAGGGAGGTTGAACAACAATTGACCACTATAAGATTAGGTAAAGATGCTTTATTTATGGAGAGCCCTATGAATCTGTGTTAAATAGAAGAAAGTGGAAATGCTGGGTTCACTTAAATGGCCATATTTTTCTTAATCCTTAATGGAATTGGCAAAATGAGGTATACTTTTTCTCAGAATAGCATAAGCTTTGTAAGTTTAAGACAAGATGACTTTTCAGAGAATGTTAGTGTAAGTTAAAGGCAGCAAGGGACAGTTTACGGATAAAGTACCCGTCAAAATTTTTGTAAAATTGAGAGTTGGTGTACTTGAAGGCTTATGAGTGTTGCTAAAATTCATGAAATGATTTTTAATGATTATCATTAGTTAGAGGGATGTCTCTTGTTGAAATTGATATTCAATATGTAGGCCCCATATGTTAGGTACATGAAATTCAAAAGTAAAATGCGAAACCTGCGGCTATGACTGTTGTGTTGACTTTAGACAGTGAAAATGCAAGTTACAGACGGGAGAGTAAATAACATGAAAAGTAGATGGACGGGGCATTATAAACTATACACCGGTAAGTTTCTGACATGTGATGGTGCAACATGCCCATGGTACGGAAGGTCAACCCTTTGCAGGGAATTGGCTGGGGGAGGTCTAAAAAGCTGAAAAATCATGAAAAATTAGCAAAATATGGAAGGGTCAAAATCTCGTAAAAACCAGTATGTAGAAAATTTTACAGGTTAATTGACTAGTAATTTTCTTCAGAAATTGGTGATTGGCCTTATAAAGAGTGAATTAAAGGTATTTGTGGTGAATGGGAACTGAGGAAATTCTAGTTACAGGGTTCCGAAGACACACGCCCCCAGGCTACAATGAAATGTATCAAAAAAAGTGTCCTGTGCCATCTAATATCACGTATCGGGATATGTCACACTAATTACACTGCTTGGTCAGTGTATTTTTTTTTCAGAAATACTATGCATATGTTAATGTAAACACAGCTATTATTAGTACCGGTACATGTATTAACACAGCTTATTAATTTTTTTAATTTCAGCTATTGGTGGCCACATGGTTTTTACCTGTTCATTCTTTTCAGCTCTTGAGGTTAACCTGTCACCTCTACCCACATGCATATTCCTTAATGTGTTCTACAGACTATTTACCAGTAATTCAAATTAAATCTGATAATTCATGAACAGTTACTGTAATGGAACTTTAAGAAAACATCATGCCTTGTTGTGGTTTGTGTTTGATAAGAAATTATAACAAACAAAATTATGGCTGTTTAAAGTAATTTACAATTGTTAGCTGTGAAAAATTGTTTTTCAATAAAAGTATGCAATTATGTTTCCTTTATTTTGTTTTTAGCTCACCTGAGCCAAAGGCTCAAGTGAGCTTTTCTGATCACAATTTGTCGTTGTCGTTGTTGTAAACTTTTCATATTTTCATCTTCTTCTCAAGAACCACTGGGCAGATTTCAACCAAATTTGGCACTAAGCACCACCACTAGGTGAAGGGGATTCAAGTTTGTTTAGATGAAGGACCACGCCCTCTTTAAAGGGGAGGTAATTGAGAATTATTGAAAATTTGTTGGTATTTTTCAAAAATCTTCTTCTCAAAAACTATTCGGCCTGAAAAGCTCAAACTTGTGTGGAGGCATCTTCAGGTAGTGTAGATTCAAGTTTGTTCAAATCATGGTCCCCGTGGGTAGGGAGGGGCCACAAGAGGGGGATCAAGTTTTACATAGGAATATATAGAGAAAATCTTTGAAAAATCTTCTTCCCAAAAACCATTAGGCCTGAAAAGCTCAAATTAAAGTGGACACATCCTCAGGTAGTGTAGATTCAAGTTTGTTCAAATCATAGTCCCAGGTGGTATGGTGGGGTCACAATGGGGGGAATGGATTTTTACATATTAGGAATATATAGAGAAAATCTTTAAAAATCTTTTTCTCAGAAACTAATCAGCCAGGAAAGCTGAAACTTACATGTATGTGGAAACATCCTCAGGTACATGTAGTGTTAGATACAAAGTTGTGAAAATCATGACCCCGGGGATAGGTTTGGGCCACAATGGGTGGGGGGGGGGGGGGGTCAAAGTTTAACATAGGAATATATAGAGTAAATATTTAAAAATCTTCTTCTCCGAAACTAATCAGCCAGATGATTCTTTATAATTGTTAAGACTTTGGCCCAAGGACAGTTCTTTGGCCTCACAAGAAGGTTCAGAGTATATGAATATAATAATTTTTATAATAATACATATATAAACTATTGTTAAGGATCTTTTTGAGAACTGCAATACTCAACATGCGATATGACTATAAAATCAATATAAAATCATCCTTTTAGAAAAGGAACTTATGATTATAAACATAAAAATATTTAGGGGGGAAAATGGATTTTATTTATACAGGATCTACATGTATTATTGTACATTGTCCAGGTAGTTTGCATTGTGACCCCATTAAGGTAGCTCCGTACCGATAAAATCATGGGTTCAAAGTTAAAAACTGAACTTTTCTTTAACTTATTGGACTTGAATTTCATCAAAAAATAAATAAAATATATATGTATCCATACTATTTAAGATGTAAGGGAATAAAAACCAAAGGCTGAAATTATCATCTGAAAATCACACTTATTTGTTTAAAAATTAAATATAAGTGGATGGATACTAGTTTGTCTATTTAATTTTTATTGCTTACTATGCCAGAAAACTAAAATTAATTTAAAAAAAAGAAAAAATTGTTTACTTTAGAAAAATTATAGCATTTAGATATATCACTTAGAGAAAAGTAGAGAAGAGTTATTTCCCTTTGTCATTTTTGAATTATGTCGAATATAAGGATGAAAAACCCTTATCAAATATCTCCAAGTAAACAATTATTTGAGTTTTTGATGTGCACCTATGAAAACATAGAAATTACAAATCTACTTGCAAGAATTTTAATGAATTCATGGTTTATGTAAAATGTATGACGTCACAGGAGGGTGGATTTACTTTAAGCTGATTTTATCATACCTATTGTTCCTCAGGTGAGAGATGTGGCCCATTTGCCTCTTGTTTTAGTTTTTCATTGTTTTTCAATATTAAAAATTAAACATATGTAACCTACGGTAATTTTCATGAGTACAAAACTAAAATCCGTTTTTAAATCGGACGATGCATAACAGATATCGGGGTTTAAAAATTGATTTTTCAGAAATTTTGATTCTGCGTTTTTGGTTTCAAAAATAGCGTAAAATTCAAACTCGTACCAAAAATAATTCGAATTTTGTTAAGTACTTTGACACCTTCGGAATTATATTTTTGTTAAGTCGTTCTTAGAATCGTTAAGGTTTTTGTTAATTCGTACATAGTATCATTCGTATTTATTTTTATCTTTTACTTTAAGTTGCTCTTGTTATTGATTTAAACACTCTGCTTCTTGCAGGAACATCAAGCTTTACTCTTGACATTAACGGAAGACCCACTCGTTGCTTTGCAACGAGCTTTGCTCTAGTTCTTTTTATTATTCTTGTTATTGGTTTAAGAGCTCTGCTTCTTACAGGAACTTCCAGCTTTACTTCTGACATTAACGGAAGACCTACTCGTTGCTTTGCAACGAGCTTTGCTCTAGTTATTATTATTATTTTTTTTCCCCAGTTTTTGTCCACAAGATATCTCGGAGATGGCTATATAGATTTACTTGAAATTTTCAGGATTGATAGAAAATGATCATATCTCTAGGCGATTTTTTCATTTTTTGAAAATTCATTTCCTGTCGTCCGTTTCCTGTCCCGCGACAAAAAGCTTGTCACATCGAGATCTCAGAAACGATAAAGATTTGAACACCCAAACTTTGAGGGATAATAGACCTATAGTTGTAGATGTGTTTAAACATTTTTGTTTTGTTGGGCGTAACTTCCGGTCGTCACCGGAAGCTCTTCAATTTTTTTTTGTTTTTACGTATTTAATTTATTTTCCATAGAATAAAGATATTAGTATAGATCCTTACATATGCCATCTATACAATGTTGAATAAACAAAAAAATTCTACTTCCGGTGAGATATCTCGATTATCTCAGGAAGCTTTTTTAAAACATATTTTGTACCCGCAAGTTCTCAGGTACTGTACGTGATCAAGACACGAAACTTTTACTAAACATAGACATTTGATTGAAGATGTGTTTAAACAGTTTCATTTTGTCTTCCGTCACTTCCGGTCCACTGCGGAAGAGTTCAAACAAATCAAACTGTTTATCCGTTAAACTGTTTTAATTTGATAGTTTTAGCTACTTCAATGAATAATAATGTAAAAGAGGAAAGTAACAAGATATAAAAAATTTAAATTTCATTAAGCACTTCCGTTTGTCCGTTTCCTGTCCCGAGACAAAAAACCTTATATCGACGAGATCTCAAAAACGGTAACGACTTCAACAACCAAACTTTGTAGGATTATAGACCTGTGTATGGACACGTGTTAACACTATTTTATTTCATCCGGCGTAACTTCCGGTCTTCACAGGAAGTACACCCAATTTTGATATTTTTAAAAATATTTTGGTTATTTAGCGTATAAGTAACATTTTATCTATAGAAATACAAAAAGTCATCTACACATGGTAAAAAAATGTTCTACTTCCGGTGAAACATCTCATATATCTCAGATAGCCTTCTTTTTTAAAAACAAAGAATAAATAAGATCTCAGAAACTATGATAGATCAAGACACAAAACTTATATATATCATATTCATTTTCTGTTTACAAGATAACTGGATTTCTTGTGCAGATTAATACATGAGGAACGGAAGACCTTTTTTAAGGTCTTCCGTTACAACGGAAGACCTTCTAGTGATTGTAATGTTTTTTATTAAGGTCTTCCGTTTCCAACGGAAGACCTTATTGTTTTCGTTCGGTTTCTTTTTCCCTATTATTAAGGTCTTCCGTTTCCAACGGAAGACCTTATTGTTTTTCTTCGGTTTTTTTTTCTCATTCTTCTCCTTTTTTTTTCTTACCGATTTTGTGTCAGCGATTACTCAGAAACTCTTTGATCAATTTTGATAAAATTTTCAGATCTTATTGATATTAATTTAAACTTGATCGGAAATTTTTTTGGTTGATGACGTCATTTCCGTTTTTGAAATATCGACGTTTTCTTGATTTTCAGAGGGACGGCTTGTCCAAGAGAGTTATGAAAAACTATAAAAGATATCTAGTTCAAATTTTCAGGAATGATAGACAAAAGATTGTAGATATGTAATAAGGCATTAATCACTTTCAGGCACAAAAGGCGCTAAAGCTCGGTAGGGCTCGAAAAATGAGATTAAAAAAGTGTTGTGATTTTGCCTGGTTTTCTTAGATTATCTTTTTTCTCACAAATATTTTGTTAAGACATGTAGAAGAAAAAAAATTTATATTTACAAGATCTTTTCTTTGACATCTAGAAAAAGGGGCTGGTCCCTCAAATTAAGGGCCTAGAACCCTTCAAAGTTTTCACTTTATAACTCAAAATTGGTTAAGATTTCAATATGGCTGTCCCTGCAAAAGTTGTTCATTATGATCTTATTAATGTCGTAACAATACTATTTTGTTCGGGTATTGCGTAATATGAGTGTAAAAAGCCAGACTTGTTACCGTGTTTTATTTGGCAAGTAAACGGGGTATTTGTGCGTATAACTGACATAAAGGATACCAGTTTATATACGGAAAGTGTTTAAACATTTTAGTTATTTTCAAGTGAAACACATTATGGATGAAAGAACTGTTTCTATGCAATTCATTTGAGTCGCATTTTAAATCTAGCTGTATTCCGAGCTGTGTATGTGAACAGTTACGTATCCACCCTTGCCCGCAGCCGAGGAAGTAGGTCACGACTGGACAAGCGAGCGGGTCTGCCGTTATCAAATACACAAGATTTGTGTCTTGCTGTAATGCACACATGAATTTTTATATGTAGCTGCAAACACAAAACTTCCGATTTTAGTGATTTTAATAGAAAATAAAAAAAGATTATACCTTTACCTACTACCATAGACAGTGTACTAGCTTGCATTCGGAAAGTGTTGAAACATTTTAATTTTTTTCAGGGGAAACACATTATGGGTAAAAGAATGCAATGTATTTGAGTCGCATTTAAAATCTAGCTAGCTGTTTTCCGAGCTTCATGTATGTAAACAATTATACGTATCCGATCCTTGCCCGCGGCCGAGGAAATGGGTAGCGGCTGGACTAGCGAGCGGTCTACCGTTATCCAATACACAAGATATGCGCCTTACTGTAATACACACACGGGTTTATTTATTTTGCTGCAAACACAAATAATTCAGATTTAAACGATATTAAAGAGTGAATGGAAAAAGATTATACCATTACCTACGAAGTATTGCTTTTTTGCTCTCGTAATAAAAAAAAATAGATTGTATGACTGTCATTGAACAAGGGGCGTTCTTTGTGATCTTGTCTATGTCATGAAATAGTTTTATTGTTGGAAAATAAAATTTAGTTACCAAACTGCAAACATTTCAAACCCACCACGTTGAGTGTACATTTTCATCACACGGGCCAAGGAGAAGCCGCGCTAGTGGACAGCCGATTCGCTGTAGAACACATGCTTCTCGTGTTTATACGTTATCACACATTTCAATGCTCTTTGATTCGTTGTTATTTTCATTTCCAATGATATCGGTTAACGATGCATCAAACCATTGATTTAAATCATAGTTCGTAAAATAAAGGAAAAAATCTGCCATCAATTAATATAATACGTTTTACAGTCGTACGATTTGAAATGTAAATGAATTCACCTGTTTCTATTTGTGACATTTTGCTGCTGAGAATTAAATGCATTACACTACCAATTTCAACAAAATATTGGCGATATTCACATAAGTATCTGTAATCTATGATAATGTGATTCTTCATTTGTCTAACAAAGTATTAGAATTTTTTATGAGTTGAGAGAGAGAGAGAGTTAAGCAGGATGTAGTAAGTAAAAGTTAAAATATATTTAAAAAGCGTTCGAGATAAGGCAGCTTAAGAAGTACAATTTTACATGCTTGCGGTAGGTGCGGGCACGATAAAACTAACCATTTTATAGAAGTTGAAAAATTATTTACATTCAGGCCGTAAAATAATAAGGGTCACAATATTGGTATAATAACCTCTTCTCAATGGTGGTCAGATTCATTAAAAAGCATACTCATTGCTGATTTTATTAATTTATTATTAATCAAATTTTTTTTTTTTTTATTCTGAAAGAATATGTGAGTTATAAAAAGTTTATGTACATGTGCATTCATTGTAAATATTTTGATTGTATTCGGATTGTTAAAAATCGAGTAGAGAACACATGGTTAAAAATACTACTTAGTAGATTAATTATCTAATACAAATCGAATTGGCTTTAAAATTTGCATATTCAAGCACACTTAAATAGTTAATACATAAATTATATATATATATATATATTAATAAAACCGTCTGTATGCTGTATTATGTATTTGCTGTCTGATTAGGACTATTTTTCCCAAAAAAGAAGCGCTCGGCAATCGCGTAATTTTTTAAACGTTCTGTAAAGTACAACACCTGATTGGAGTACATGCTTATATATGTTTTTTTTTAAAAATGTTATCGTTTAACTAAGCGAAATTGTAGATGTCATGGAGTCAATAGGCAAATCAAATTCGCCAACCAGGCAATAGCAGTTATCTAATGCCTATGATTGATAATTTTACACGGTAAATTAATACATGTCAAAATGAATTTTAAAGCACTCCCTGCTCCCCTGTTAAAAGCTCCCGTTACCTGCATTCTTTTAATATACGATTTTTGTGCACACAGTTATTCGGAAATGGCTCAAATTTTGTTACACGAGCCCGATAAAAAGATGAAAGGATGACCCCTATAATTTCTTTCCCAAATATTTCAAGAACGGTCTTAAATTTCAAACACTGGTTGAATAACATATAACTTATTTTGTACAAATTTATGTGCATGAATGACAATGTTCCTGTAACTTAACAAAAAATGACACTTTTTGAAATCTATAAGTTTCTGAATTCATCATTAAAATTAATAATGTTAGACGGCCCATGCAGCAAGTTTTTCTAGTCGAGTCTTTCGTTCAACAGCGAATCGATTGTAATCATTTCAGCGGGGTTTACAACAAGACGGTGAAACGACCACGAATTTTTACAGGTTTGGCTACAAAGAGTTTAAAAGAGATGGATACAAAACACAGGTGCGATTATATCTTGTAAGAGATAAAAAATGATTAATCTATGTTTGCCAAAAATACAATTTTTTATCATAAGAATACTTTAACGTTTATATCCGCCGAATATTTCCATTTCCCTTTATTGTTTGGTGCCTGATTTGAAATAACGTTTCGAGGTATAAAATGTTGAGAAATTTCTTTAAGCTGCATGTTCCGATTTGTCGGCCATTACAGTATCAAATAATTTTCCTTGCAAATCAAATGAATGATCTTACAAAGTTATAGATGTATTTACACGGAATTGCTCTCCCTTCAACGTTAGAAATATTCAAAGTAAATAAAAATAAATTTTGGGCATACAAAAAAACCCTCAAAATACATCATTGGAATGTTTAAAAAAGGAAACCGTTGGGTTTCATCCTTCGAGTGATTGTGTTTATTCATCCTGCATGTTTTGCAATGATTATAAACAATGTAAACATAAAACCTATTAATGAACAAATGTACACTGCTTTATTTTTGTTTAAATAGTCATGCTGTATATTTCATATGTTATAATAGATTATATAAAAAAGACAGATGTCAAAGTCGTAATACAATCATGTCAGCTTCAACGTAAGGGGCCAGTTTAAACACGAGGCGAAATAACGCAAAACCCTTTTATGTCGATTATTTTGTGGATATACACCAAAAATTGTCTAATCCGGCGGAGGGTGGTTCTGAAAAAAAATGGCCGGATTAGGCAACATCCGGTTTAGAGGACATTGTTTGAAATTAATTTTAGTATTTAATGCAGTAGCTCCTGATCGTGTATTCTTGTAAAATTTTCAATTGTTCTGAAATATATTAGATTTCATCGATCTTATCTATACGGTACCAATTTTCATTTTAAATTATTTTTTTGAAACAATAAATCCATAACGGAATACATACGATGGAAATACTTTTTGAATCAAATCATCGTTATTGATTATTTTTCAAACATCCGATCTACCTGTAAAGTGCATGCTTAACCGTAAATTGTTAAACAAAACATTCACAAGTCAACAGGTGGCTGAAACACCTGATGGCGAGAACTGTTATGATACAGGGAAACAATGGATGAATATTAATATAATGAGATTTTTATTTTAAAAAAATAACATTTTGACAGATCTAGAATAATATGCAACTCTGTACGTGTAGCCATACAACGGGGATAACAGACAATATCGGCAGTCTTACTCTCACAGTATCCTGAATCACGGCCTGAAAAAATGGGGTGAATTATAATCTAATTATCTAATTTTTACAATTCATAACAAGACTTTATGGTATTAACTGAAATGAGTTGCTAGTTTGGATCTATATTTACAGTTATTTAAATCAATAGCAACGACAGTAAAATTGGTCGATAATTGAGCATTTAAAATATCTCGCAGAAGGCCGACCGATCGATAAGTAGACGGACTACGGGAGATAACTCTCACTAATTATAAGCAGTATGTTTTTTCATTTCGCCGGTTTACAGAATAGACAGGATCGGGATTGCACAATTTTTTTAAAACAAAAATGATGGGAAAATGTCAAGGGGCTGAATAATGTCGCCGGATTGGGCAGCATGCCGTAATACACAACATCCGGATTCAACGAGTTTCAACATGTACATAATTTTTTTTATTTAAATATGGCTTAATTGACCGGGAAAACTACTGCAACGTATATTATTGCACACATACTTAGCATAACCATCGTTTAAAAGCATACAATTATTTTATTGAAAATTGGACCAAGCAGCTTTTACATTAAGATTTACATGTGTAAGACACTTTATTTGTCATGTGCATGATCATGTGCATTAATTATGTTCAATACCCGCTTATTCTCCAAAATGATCTACAATTCCATTCACAACTATGGTCATTCAAAATCACATGAATTAATCAAAATTTTGAATTTTGTGTCGATCTCAACTGTTATGTATCCATGAAATCTATTGATTTTATCATGTGTTACGTAATTAGGTATTAACGTTTTTTAGGGGGTCAAACTTCATTCAGATATTACTATTTTTCCTTCGTAAACATTCACAGGATCAAAAACAGATTTCCTACGGAGATTTATAATGGGGAATGTTTACATCTTTTCTCAATTCGGAAGTCTCACGGAATATCTAGCACAATTTTTCAACGTTTTCATCCGGGCTTTATAATGGCCGATGCAATGCAAAATCCCCGTAGACATTCTTTTTTTAGCCGTGTATTGAAACCTGACAAGCTAGAGGGGACGTTACAAAAGGGAAATCTTGGGATTTTTTCATACTATCGAATGAACCTCGTCTGAATCAAGAGATATTTACAAATATCGAATAATTTGAGAAAATGTGTGGCAAAAATATCTTGGGACAGACTTTATGTATAATACGTTTTTATATCCCAACAATATAATGATTTTCTCATGCGTTACCTAACTAGGGATATTAGGGGCCAGAGGTAAAATAGTTTAATCTTTTCTATTTCAATTGGAAGCATTTTTTCTATTTAAAAAGGAAACGTAAAAGAACTTATAAAAAGCATTACAGGAAAGCATTAGTTCTTCGCCCCTATTTCCATATCATGTTTTGTTGTCGATAATTAAAGTCGGTGACGTCATTTCACCTTCTAAAAATCGGACGGAAGACCTCCTCGTTGCTCGCAACGAGATCGTGTCTAGTTATTATTATTTTTCTTTTTTTTTCTTACAAATTTTGTGCACGCGATTTCTCAGAAACGGCTTGACCGATTTTCATGAAACTTTCAGATCTAATAGATACTGATCTGAACCTTATAGGTTTTTGATTTTATTGATGACGTCACTTCCGTTTTTGAGAAACTGACGTTTTAGCGATTTTCGGAGGGGTGGCTTGTCCCTCTAAGTTCTCCTAAACTATAAAAGATATTGAGTTCAAACTTTCAGGGATAGTAGACGAAAGATTGTAGATTTGCAATTTTATTTTCATTTTGATCTAGCTTTAAAGGCGCCGAAGCTCGCCTGGACCCAAAAATTGAGATGGAAAAAATGTCGTAATTTTTCGTGGTTTTTTTAAATTATCTCTTTTCTGAAAAATATTTTGATAAGACATGTAATGTAAAAATAGTTTCTACTGACATGACCTTTCTTTTAAAATCAAGAAAAAGGGGCTGGCCCCTCAAATAAGGGGACCAAAGGGTTGGAAAGTCTTTAATCTGTAGCCCTTTACTGAACGATATTTTGTGAAATGTTATAGAAGCAAATATGTTCATCTTACAGTTATGTATTCAAGCAATGTATTGATTTTTCCATGTGTTACGTAATTAAGGGTTTTTAGGGGCCGAAAGTCCAAAATTTCGATCACCCATATCTCGGAAAGGAAAAATATTTTCAAATGCAGTATAGAAGAAAAGTTGTTCAAAATGATGTTCTTAACAATATGCAACCTTCAAAATTTCGTTAAAGGGCCCCTATAAGGAGATAAGGGATCGGCCCTTAAAACCTTCTTTCTCATATATCTCCAGAACGGTTACAGATTTCTAAACACTTGTTGAACAAAATGTGTTTAGAATTCAATGACCTTTTATTTGATATCAAGAAAAAGGGGCTGGCCCCTTAAATAAGGGAACCAAAGGGCTCGAAAGTCTTTTATCTATAGCCCTTTACTGAGAGATATTTTGTAAAATATTATAAAAGCAAATGTGTTTATCTTACAGTAATGTATCCAAGCAATGTAATAATTTTCTCATGTGTTACGTAATTAAGGGTTTTTAGGGGCCGAAAGTCCCAAATTTCGATCACCCATATCTCAGAAAGGAAAAATATATTGAAATGCAAGTTGTTCAAATTAATGTTCTTTACAATATGCAACCTTTAAATTTTCGTTAAACGGCCCCAATAAGGAAATAAGGGATCGGCCCCTAAAACCTTCTTTCTAATATATCTCCAGAACGGTAACGATTTTCTGAACACTTGTTGAACAAAAATTGTTTAGAATTAAATAACCCTTCATATAAAAACAAGAAAAAGGGGCTGGCCCCTAAAATTAGGGGACCAAAGGGCTCTAAAGTCTTTAATCTGTAGCCCTTTACTGTAACATATTATGTGAAAGGTTATAGAAGCAAATATTTTTATCTCACAGTTATGTATCCAAGCAATGTAATGATTTTATTATGTGTTACGTAATGAAGGGTTTTTAGGGGCCAAACGTCCAAAATTTCTGTCCCCCTTATCTCAGAAAGGAAAAATATTTTGTAATGCAATACAGAAGAAAGTTGTTTAAATTAATGTTTTAAACAATATGCAACCTTCAAAATTTCGTTAAACGGCCCCTATAAGGAGATAAGGGATCGGCCCCTAAAACCTTCTTTCTCATATATCTCCAGAACGGTATCGGTTTTCTAAACACTTGTTGAACAAAATTTGTTAAGAATTAAATGACCTGTCATTTAATATCAAGAAAAAAGGGGCTGGCCCCTAAAATAAGGGGACCAAAGGGCTATAAGTCTTTAATCTGTAGCCCTTTTCTGAGAGTTATTTTGTGAAAGGTTATAGAAGCAAATATGTTTATCTCACAGTTATGTATTCAAGCAATGTAATGATTTTATCATGTGTTACATATTTATGGGTTTTTAGGGGCCAAAAATCCAAAATTTCAATCACCCATATCTCAGAAAGGAAAAATATTTTGAAATGCAGTATAGAAGAAAAGTTGTTCAAAATGATGTTCATAACAATATGCAACCTTCAAATTTTCGTAAACGGTCCCTATAAGGAGATAAAGAATCAGCCCCTTAAAACTTCTTTCTCATGTATCTCCAGAACGGTAACGAATTTTTAAACACTTGTTGACTAAATGTGTTCAGAATTAAATGACCTTTCATTTAATATCAGGAAACTTTTTTCTTGATATTAAATGAAAGGTCCCTTAAATTAGGGGATCGAAGGGCTCTAAAAAATTATCTATAGCCCTTTAAAGAGAGCCATCTTGTGAAAGGTTATTAAAGCTAGATTAGGTATAATACGTTTATATATCCTAAAAATATAATGATTTTCTCTTGCGTTACCAAATTAGGGTTTTTTGGGACCAGATGTCAACAAGTTTAATCTTTTCAATCTTCATTGGAAGAAATGCAAGTATTTTAAAAAGCAATGTAATAGAACCTTTAAAAAGCGATACAATAAAGCTTTAGTAGTTCACTCCTTTTTCAATATCATGTTTTGTTGTCAAAAATCATAGTTGATGATGTCATATTTTCTTCTAAAAATCGGACGGAAGACCTCCTCGTTGCTCGCAACGAGATCGTATCTAGTTATTATTATTATTATTATTTTTTTCCCAGTTTTTGTCCACAAGATATCTCAGAGATGGCTGGATAGATTTACTTGAAATGTTCAGGATTGATAGAAAATGATCATATCTCTAGGCGATTTTTTCATTTTTTAAAAATTCATTTCCTGTCGTCCGTTTCCTGTCCCGCGACAAAAAGCTTGTCACATCGAGATCTCAGAAACGATAAAGATTTGAACATCCAAACTTTGAGGGATGATAGACCTATAGTTGTAGATGTGTTTAAACATTTTTGTTTTGTTCGGCGTAACTTCCGGTCGTCACCGGAAGCTCTTCAAATTTTTTTGTTTTTACGTATTTAATTTATTTTCCATAGAATTAAGATATTAGTATAGATCCTTTTATATGCCATCTATACAATGTTGAATAAACAAAAAAATTCTACTTCCGGTGAGATATCTCGATTATCTCAGGAAGCTTTTTAAAACATATTTTGTACCCGCAAGTTCTCAGGTACTGTACGTGATCAAGACACGAAACTTTTACTAAACATAGACATTTGATTGAAGATGTGTTTAAACAGTTTCATTTTGTCTTCCGTCACTTCCGGTCCACAGCGGAAGAGTTCAAACAAATCAAACTGTTTATCCGTTAAACTGTTTTAATTTGATAGTTTTAGCTACTTCGATGAATAATAATGTAAAAGAGGAAAGTAACAAGATATAAAAAATTTAAATTTCATTAAGCACTTCCGTTTGTCCGTTTCCTGTCCCGAGACAAAAAAGCTTATATCGACGAGATCTCAAAAACGGTAACGACTTCAACAACCAAACTTTGTAGGATTATAGACCTGTGTATGGACACGTGTTAACACTATTTTATTTCATCCGGCGTAACTTCCGGTCTTCACAGGAAGTACACCCAATTTTGATATTTTTAAAAATATTTTGGTTATTTAGCGTATAAGTAACATTTTAGCTATAGAAATACAAAAAGTCATCTACACATGGTAAAAAAATGTTCTACTTCCGGTGAGACATCTCATATATCTCAGATAGCCTTCTTTTTTAAAAACAAAGAATAAATAAGATCTCAGAAACTATGATAGATCAAGACACAAAACTTATATATATTATATTCATTTTCTGTTTACAATATAACTGGATTTCTTGTGCATATTAATACATGAGGAACGGAAGACCTTTTTGTTGCTATAGCAACAAGAGTCTAGTTATTAAGGTCTTCCGTTTCCAACGGAAGACCTTATAGTGATTGTAATGTTTCTTATTATTATTTTTTTTTTTCCTTTTTTTTGTCCACAAGATTTCTCAGAGATGGCTGAATAGATTTTTATGAAATTTTCTGAAATGAAAGAGAATGTCAATATCTCGAGGCGTTTTTTTCATTTTGTCAAAAATCATTTCCGGTCGTCCGTTTCCTGTCCCGCGTTGAAAAAGCTTGTATCAACGAGATCTCAAAAACGGTAAGGACTTGAACATCAAAACTTTGTGGGATGATAGACCTATAGCTGTAGATGTGTTTAAACTATTTTGTTTTGTTCGTCGTAACTTCCGGTCGTCACCGGAAGCACTTAAAAAATAACTACTTTTTTGCATAAAATTCCTTTTCCATAAAATAAATATATAAGTATAAATCTATGCATAAGTTATCTATGCCATGTTATATCAACAACAAAATTCTACTTCCGGTGAGATATCTCAAATATCTCAGGCAACTTTTTTCAAACATATTTTGTACAAACGAGATCTCAGAAACTATAAGTGATCAAAGCACAAAACTTTCATGGATGATAGACATTTGATTGAAGATGTGTTTAACCGGTTTCGTTTTGTCTTCCGTCACTTCCGGTCCACACAGAAAGAGTTCAAACAAATAGAGCCGTTTATCAGTATAACTGTTTTTGTTTTATATTTGTAGTGAAGTCGATGAACAATTAAGTAGAAAAGGCAAGTACAAAAGAAATATTAAATACAATTTACATTGAGCACTTCCGTTCGTCCGTTTCCTGTCCCGAGACAAAAAACCTTGTTTCGACGAGATCTCAAAAACGGTAACGACTTTAACGATCAAACTAAGTGGGATGATAGACCAATGTATGTAGATGTGTTCACACTATTTTGTTTTGCTCGGCGTAACTTCCGGTTTTTACCGGAAGCACATAAAAAATAACTACTTTTACGCATTTAATTCCTTTTTCATAAAATAAATTTATAAGTATAAATTTTATGCATAAATTATCTATGCGATGTTATATCAACAACAAAATTCTACTTCCGGTGAGAGATCTCAAATATCTCAGGTAGCTTTTTTCAAACACATTTTGTACAAACGAGATCTCAGAAACTATAAGTGATCAAAGCACAAAACTTTCATGGATGATAGACATTTGATTGAAGATGTGTTTAACCGGTTTCGTTTTGTCTTCCGTCATTTCCGGTCTACACAGAAAGAGTTCAAACAAATAGAGCGCTTTATCCGTTAAACTGTTTTTCTTTTATATTTGTAGTAAAGTCGATGAACAATTAAGTAGAAAAGGCAAGCACAAAAGAAAAATTAAATACAATTTACATTTAGCACTTCCGTTCGTCCGTTTCCTGTCCCGAGACAAAAAACCTTTTTTTGACGAGATCTCAAAAACGGTAACGACTTAAACGATCAAACTTAGTGGGATGATAGACCAATGTATGTAGATGTGTTCACACTATTTTGTTTTGCTCGGCGTAACTTCCGGTTTTTACCGGAAGCACATAAAAAATAACTACTTTTACGCATTTAATTCCTTTTCCATAAAATAAATATATAAGTATGCATAAATTATCTATGCGATTTTATATCAACAACAAAAATCTACTTCCGGTGAGAGATCTCAAATATCTCAGGTAGCTTTTTTGAAACACATTTTGTACAAACGAGATCTCAGAAACTAAATTCAATTGTGATGCCCGCGAAGTTTTTGTCACTGTAAGTGATTACGACACGAAGCTTTCATGAATGATAGACATTTAATTGAAAATGTGTTTTACGGGTTTTATTTTGTCAACTGTCACTCCCGGTTCCCACCGTAAGGGTTCAAACAAATCATGTTTTTAACAAGATTAACTAACCTTCTTGTGTATTTTATCTAGCCTCATTAACAGTGATGCACGCTAAGCAAATGTACGAGAAATACGAGCCTTTTTTTAACAACTTCCGTTCGTCCGTTTCCGGTCCAGAGACAGAAAACATTGTTTCAAAAAGATCTCAAATTTGGCAGAGATGTGAACAACCAAACTTTGACGAAAGATTGACTTATGATAGTAAAAATGGTTAACATGTTTTGTTTAGTTCGTCGCTTCTTCCGATCGTCACAGAAAGTACTTCAAAAATTGATTTCTTTTTTATTCCGGTTGTTTTACATAGAAGTAACGTCTGGATATATCATTCACAATAATTATCACATCCACTATTTTTTCTATGTGAGAGAAGCAATGTCTTACAGTTAAATTGATACATGTATATCAAAACGGAAGACCTTTTTGTTGCTTTTGCAACAAGAGTCTAGTTATTATTATTTTTTTTTTCCTTTTTTTGTCCACAAGATTTCTCGGAGATGGCTGGATAGATATTATTGAAATTTTCTGGAATGAAAGAAAATGATGATATCTCTAGGCGTTTTTTTCATTTTGTCAAAATTCATTTCCGGTCGTGCGTTTCCTGTCCCGCGTTGAAAAAGCTTGTCACCTCGAGATCTCAAAAACGGTAAAGTTTTGAACACCCAAACTTTGATGGATGATGGACCTATAGCTGTAGATGTGTTTAAACTATTTTTTTTTGTTCGTCGTAACTTCCGGTCGTCACCGGAAGCACTTCAAAAATTATTATTTCTACGCATTAAATTTCTTTTCCATAGAATAAACATAAAACTATAATTCTATACATAAGTTACCTATGCGATGTTATATCAACAAAAAAATTCTACTTCCGGTGAGATATCTCAATTATCTCAGGTAGCTTTTTTAAAACACATTTTGTACCCGCGAGATCTCAAAAACTATAAGTGATCAAATCATGAAACTTTCATGAATGATAGACATTTGATTGAAGATGTGTTTAACCGGTTTCATTTGGTCTTCCGTCACTTCCGGTCCACACAGGAAGAGTTCAAACAAATCGAGCTGTTTATCAGTTTAACTGTTTTCCTTAGATATTTTAAGTATTTTTAATTATTAATTACGTACAAAAGGCAAGTATACAAGAAATATTGAATACAATTTACACTGAGCACTTCCGTTTGTCCGTTTCCTGTCCCGAGACAAAAAACCTTATTTCGTCGAGATCTTAAAAACGGTATCAATTTGAACAACCGAACATTGTGGGATGATAGATCTATGTATGTACATAGGTTCACATTAGTTTGTTTTATCCGGCGTAACTTCCGGTCGTCACAGGAAGTACACCCAATTTTGATTTTTTTGAAATATATTTGGTTAATTAGCATGGAAGTAACATTTAAGCTATAGAAATACAAAAGGTCATATACACATTATAAATAAACAACAAAAAGTTCTACTTCCGGTGAGACATCTCAAATATCTCAGGTAGCCTTCTTTTTAAAAAACAAAGTACCCACAAGATCTCAGAAACTGCGAGAGATCAAGAGACAAAATTTATATGTATAATTAACATTTGATTGAACATGTGTTTAACGGGTTTCATTTGGTCGTACGTCATTTCCGGTTCTCACTTGAAGCGTTCAAAGAATATAAGGTTTTTTTTATCTTTAGATTTGTTTTAATATTGTTTTATTATTTTTTAATGTTTTAATATTGTTTTAATATAAACTTACCGTAGGTAAATGTACTAAAACATCTTCTTTTAATTTCTTAAATCACTTCCGTTTGTTCGTTTCCGGTACCGAGACTAAAAACCTTTTTTCAAAGAGATATTATAACTTACAAAAACTTGAACATCAAAACTTCGAGAAAAGACAAAACAATGTATGAACATATGTTCACTATGTTCTAAATGATCCGGCGTAACTTCCGGTCGTCACAGAAAGTACTCAAAAATTGACATTTTGTCTTTTGTTTTTTTTTATTTCTTTGGAATTCCTTTACAGTATATGTTATATCCATTTTCTGTTTACAAAAGAAATGGACTTTTTGTACAGATTAATACATAAGGAACGGAAGACCTTTTTGTTGCTATAGCAACAAGAGTCTAGTTTATTATTATTTTTTTTCCCCCTTTTTGTCTTGTGAATTTTTCAGAGATGTCTTAATGGATTTTTATAAAATTTTCTGGAATGACTGAAAATAAAAAGATCTAGAGGATTTTATTTAAACATTTTCTAAATTCACTTCCGTTTGTCCGTTTCCTGTACCGCGACAAAAAGCTTGTCACCTCGAGATCTAAAAAACGGTAAAGACTTGAACATTCAAACTTTGTGGGATTATAGACATATAGCCGTAGATGTGTTTAAACACTTTTGTTTTGTTCGTCATAACTTCCGGTTGTCACGGGAAGCACTCCAAAAATAATTATTTTTACGCATTAAATTTTTTGTCCATAGAATAAATATATAAGAATAAATCTATACGTAGGGAATCTCTGCGATGTAATATTAAAAAAAAATTCTACTTCCGGTGAGATATCTCAATTATCTCAGGTAGCTTTTTTAAAACACATTTTGTACCCGCGAGATCTCACGAACTATAAACGATCAAGACACGAAACTTTCATGGATGATAGACAATTGATTGAAGATGTGTTTAACCGGTTTCATTTTGTCAGCCGTCACTTCCGGTCCACACAGGAAGAGTTTTAAAAAATCGAGCTGTTTATCAGTTTAACTGTTTTTCTTTGACATTTTGAGTAAGTTAAATGAACACTAATGAACAAAAGGTAAGTATACAACAAATTTTTAATATAATTTACATTGAACACTTCCGTTTGTCCGTTTCCTGTCCCGAGATAAAATACCTTATTTCGACGAAATCTCAAAAACGTTTACCATTTGAACAACAAAACTTTGTGGGATAGATAGACCTATGTATGTACATGTGTAAAAACTTTCTTGTTTAATCCGGCATAACTTCCGGTCGTCACAGGAAGTGCGCCCAAATTTGATTTTATAAAAATATTTTCTTATGTAGCATGGAAGTATCAATTTAGCAATAGAAATACAAAATGTCATCTATTCATGGTAAAAAAAAATGCAAAAAAATAATATACTTCTGGTTAGACATCTCAAATATCTCTGGTAATTTCTTTTTTAAATTGTCCCAAGACAAAAACC
Organism: Magallana gigas; assembly: GCF_963853765.1. Taxonomy (NCBI): domain Eukaryota; kingdom Metazoa; phylum Mollusca; class Bivalvia; order Ostreida; family Ostreidae; genus Magallana; species Magallana gigas. The sequence continues at coordinate 53,817,977 of NC_088856.1, read as the reverse complement.
TTTTCTCAAAGAAATATTATAATAAACAAAAAACTGAACATCTGAACTTTGAGGAAAGACAAAAAAATGCATTAAGTTATGTTTACTATGCTCTTTATGTATAATACGGCTTAGGTAGCAAGGGACAGTTTCGAATAAAGTACCCGTCAATATTTTTGTAAAATTGAGAGTTGGTGTACTTGAAGGCTTATGAGTGTTGCTAAAATTCATGAAATGATTTTTAATGATTATCATTAGTTAGAGGGGTGTCTATTGTTGAAATTGATATGCAATATGTAGGCCCCTTATGTTAGGTACATGGGAATCAGAAGTAAAATGCGAAACCTGCGGCTATGACTGTTGTGCTGACTTTACACAGTGAAATTGCAAGTTACAGACGGGAGGTAAAATAACACGAAAAGTAGGTGGATGGGACATTGAAAACTAAACACCGGTAAGTTTGTGACATGTGATAGTGCAACATGCACGCGGTACGGAAGGTCAACCCTCTGCAGGGAATTAGCTGGGGGAGGTCTAAAAAGCTGAAAAATCATGAAAAATTAGCAAAAGATGAAAGGGTCAAAATCTCATAAAAACCAGTGTGTAGAGAATTTTACAGGTTTTGATTAGTAATTTTCTTCAGAAATTGGTGATTGGCCTTATAAAGAGTGAATTAAAGGTATTTGTGCTGAATGGGAACTGAGGAAATTCTAGTTACAGAGTTCCGAAGACATGCATCCCTTGGCTACAAAGAATTGTATCAAAAAAACTGTTCCCTGCCACCTTCAAGACTACATGGTATTTTCATATTTCTCCTTTGAGTTTAATTTTGAGTGGATTTTGTACCATAAGTAATACATTTTGTGAAAATGGATGATGTTCTTGGCTGTAGATGTCATGACATGATTTATTAGCCAAAATATTCAAGGGGAGTAACTCCCTCTTCAATGTGTAGAATGACCACCACTAGAGTAAATTGGCTTAGAGAGTAGGCATTTCCTATCCTGATGACAATTAATAGGCTTAAGTTAATTACTGAGATAAGAATAAATACTTTAAAACAGTTTTTATCAATTAAATCATTAAATTTATGAATTTGCAGCCATTTTGCTGTCTGATTTTATGAAATAACATTAATCCACCTGACTTATATCACCCAATTTTTTTAAAACAGCATATTTTTATTTCAAATGAACTTTACATGTAGACAAATGCAGTTATCAAAGTATACAATATGTCAAAAAACTGAAGTTTTTGCTCCTTCCTATCAAAAAATGGTATTTTAGATGTATTTACAGAATTGAAAAAGCCACCCCTTCTTTCCAATGGACTCCATTACCATTACATGTAGGATATGTAAATGTACATTTGACCTTGAAATAACATCTGCTTTGATAATTACTCTTGAAATGAACAAAAAACAACATATTTTTACCCTTTTATTGTATATATGCATCAAAAATGTAGAAAAACATGTAAAATTTGAACATTTTTCATAGAATTCTCATCCGTCCCCAGGTACCCGGGTGTGTTTGAATTTCATTTTAATTAAATGCACACATCACACTTATAGGTCTTACTAATTTAGCAAAGTTAAAAGGAGACTAGAAACCAGACTATATAAGATATCCACTAAATATGATTATAGGCTTAGTTTTTCATGAAAACAAGAAATCACATGTAGGGCGACATGACTTTTTGTGAATAAAAATGCTACAAATCATCCATTTACCAAAAAAAAATCAATTTTAGATATCAGTGATGGTTGTTTTCAATTATGTGTAAGAAATGACTCAAGGAAACTGCCACAAGTTTCATAATATTAGGTTAAAGTGTTCAAACTAATGCTTCATGTGAAAATCAAAAGACAGGGGGAGGGTATACATGTAAAGGGATTTCTAAGTGATGTGATGCTTTTATCCTAATAATATCAAGCAGATGTATGTAGTATTAAATAAGGTTTCTTATTTAAGGAGGTTGAACAACAGTTGACCTCTAAAAGATTAGGTAAAGATGCTTTATTTATGGAGAGCCCTGTGAATCTGTGTTAAACAGAGGAGAGTGGAAATGGTGGGTTCACTTAAATGGCCATATTTTTATTAAACCTCAATGGAATTGGCAAAATGTGGTGTACTTTTTTTCAGAATAGCATAAGCTTTTTAATTTTAAGACAAGATGACTTTTCAGAGAATGTTAGTGTATGTTAAAGGTAGCAAGGGACAGTTTCGAATAAAGTACCCGTCAATATTTTTGTAAAATTGAGAGTTGGTGTACTTGAAGGCTTATGAGTGTTGCTAAAATTCATGAAATGATTTTTAATGATTATCATTAGTTAGAGGGGTGTCTATTGTTGAAATTGATATGCAATATGTAGGCCCCTTATGTTAGGTACATGGGAATCAGAAGTAAAATGCGAAACCTGCGGCTATGACTGTTGTGCTGACTTTACACAGTGAAATTGCAAGTTACAGACGGGAGGTAAAATAACACGAAAAGTAGGTGGATGGGACATTGAAAACTAAACACCGGTAAGTTTGTGACATGTGATAGTGCAACATGCACGCGGTACGGAAGGTCAACCCTCTGCAGGGAATTAGCTGGGGGAGGTCTAAAAAGCTGAAAAATCATGAAAAATTAGCAAAAGATGAAAGGGTCAAAATCTCATAAAAACCAGTGTGTAGAGAATTTTACAGGTTTTGATTAGTAATTTTCTTCAGAAATTGGTGATTGGCCTTATAAAGAGTGAATTAAAGGTATTTGTGCTGAATGGGAACTGAGGAAATTCTAGTTACAGAGTTCCGAAGACATGCATCCCTTGGCTACAAAGAATTGTATCAAAAAAACTGTTCCCTGCCACCTTCAAGACTACATGGTATTTTCATATTTCTCCTTTGAGTTTAATTTTGAGTGGATTTTGTACCATAAGTAATACATTTTGTGAAAATGGATGATGTTCTTGGCTGTAGATGTCATGACATGATTTATTAGCCAAAATATTCAAGGGGAGTAACTCCCTCTTCAATGTGTAGAATGACCACCACTAGAGTAAATTGGCTTAGAGAGTAGGCATTTCCTATCCTGATGACAATTAATAGGCTTAAGTTAATTACTGAGATAAGAATAAATACTTTAAAACAGTTTTTATCAATTAAATTATTAAATTTATGAATTTGCAGCCATTTTGCTGTCTGATTTTATGAAATAACATTAATCCACCTGACTTATATCACCCAATTTTTTTAAAACAGCATATTTTTATTTCAAATGAACTTTACATGTAGACAAATGCAGTTATCAAAGTATACAATATGTCAAAAAACTGAAGTTTTTGCTCCTTCCTATCAAAAAATGGTATTTTAGATGTATTTACAGAATTGAAAAAGCCACCCCTTCTTTCCAATGGACTCCATTACCATTACATGTAGGATATGTAAATGTACATTTGACCTTGAAATAACATCTGCTTTGATAATTACTCTTGAAATGAACAAAAACAACATATTTTTACCCTTTTATTGTATATATGCATCAAAAATGTAGAAAAACATGTAAAATTTGAACATTTTTCATAGAATTCTCATCCGTCCCCAGGTACCCGGGTGTGTTTGAATTTCATTTTAATTAAATGCACACATCACACTTATAGGTCTTACTAATTTAGCAAAGTTAAAAGGAGACTAGAAACCAGACTATATAAGATATCCACTAAATATGATTATAGGCTTAGTTTTTCATGAAAACAAGAAATCACATGTAGGGCGACATGACTTTTTGTGAATAAAAATGCTACAAATCATCCATTTACCAAAAAAAAATCAATTTTAGATATCAGTGATGGTTGTTTTCAATTATGTGTAAGAAATGACTCAAGGAAACTGCCACAAGTTTCATAATATTAGGTTAAAGTGTTCAAACTAATGCTTCATGTGAAAATCAAAAGACAGGGGGAGGGTATACATGTAAAGGGATTTCTAAGTGATGTGATGCTTTTATCCTAATAATATCAAGCAGATGTATGTAGTATTAAATAAGGTTTCTTATTTAAGGAGGTTGAACAACAGTTGACCTCTAAAAGATTAGGTAAAGATGCTTTATTTATGGAGAGCCCTGTGAATCTGTGTTAAACAGAGGAGAGTGGAAATGGTGGGTTCACTTAAATGGCCATATTTTTATTAAACCTCAATGGAATTGGCAAAATGTGGTGTACTTTTTTTCAGAATAGCATAAGCTTTTTAATTTTAAGACAAGATGACTTTTCAGAGAATGTTAGTGTATGTTAAAGGTAGCAAGGGACAGTTTCGAATAAAGTACCCGTCAATATTTTTGTAAAATTGAGAGTTGGTGTACTTGAAGGCTTATGAGTGTTGCTAAAATTCATGAAATGATTTTTAATGATTATCATTAGTTAGAGGGGTGTCTATTGTTGAAATTGATATGCAATATGTAGGCCCCTTATGTTAGGTACATGGGAATCAGAAGTAAAATGCGAAACCTGCGGCTATGACTGTTGTGCTGACTTTACACAGTGAAATTGCAAGTTACAGACGGGAGGTAAAATAACACGAAAAGTAGGTGGATGGGACATTGAAAACTAAACACCGGTAAGTTTGTGACATGTGATAGTGCAACATGCACGCGGTACGGAAGGTCAACCCTCTGCAGGGAATTAGCTGGGGGAGGTCTAAAAAGCTGAAAAATCATGAAAAATTAGCAAAAGATGAAAGGGTCAAAATCTCATAAAAACCAGTGTGTAGAGAATTTTACAGGTTTTGATTAGTAATTTTCTTCAGAAATTGGTGATTGGCCTTATAAAGAGTGAATTAAAGGTATTTGTGCTGAATGGGAACTGAGGAAATTCTAGTTACAGAGTTCCGAAGACATGCATCCCTTGGCTACAAAGAATTGTATCAAAAAAACTGTCCCCTGCCACCTTAACTTCCGGTCGTCACAGAAAGAACTCAAAAATTGACATTTTGTCTTTTTGTTTTGTTTAACTTGGAAACAATTTTTTGGGAATTTCTTTTTAGTATATATTATATTTCTTTTCTTTTCACAAGAGAAATGGATTTTTATGTGCAGATTTTTGCATGAGGAACGGAAGACCTTTTTGTTGCTATAGCAACAAGTGTCTAGTTAAGGTCTTCCGTTTCCAACGGAAGACCTTATAGTGATTGTAATGTTTCTTTTTAAGGTCTTCCGTTTCCAACGGAAGACCTTATAGTGATTGTAATGTTTCTTTTTAGGGTCTTCCGTCTTCAGCGGAAGACCCTTCTATTATTCTTCGGTTTCTTTTTAAGGTCTTCCGTTTCCAACGGAAGACCTTACTATTATTCTGAAAAAATTTCAAATTTTTTATTAGGGTCTTCCGTTTCCAACGGAAGACCCTCTTGTTATTCTTCGGTTTCTTTTTATTATTATTAGGGTCTTCCGTTTTCAACGGAAGACCCTCTTGTTATTCTTCGGTTTCTTTTTATTATTATTATTATTATTCTTTTTCTTTTCTTCTGACTCCTTTTTTGCTTCATAACTCAAAAAGTGTTTCACCGATTTTGATGAAATTTTCAGAGATTTTTGTAAGTTGGCGTCCCTCAAAAATATTAAAGTTTGAAAGAGAACGTCACTCCAGTTTTGACGTGACGTCATTTTTAAAAATTTCAAAAAGTCATTTTGTCCCGGACTTTTCTCAAAAACGCTTTAAGATAGAGGCTTGAAATTTTGAATGGTTATGATTTGATCGATTTACCTCTGTAATAAGGCTGGAAATGAAAATCTATCACTTCCGGTCGAAACCGGAAGTAAAACAAAATTTTCGAAAAAATGAATTTTCTGATTTAATCAAAAATGTATATGTGTTTTGTAGAGCTTATTAAGCTGAATCTAACACTGAAAGCCGTTTTAAAATCGGACGATGCATTGCAGAGATATCGGGGTTTAAAAATTGATTTTTCCGGAAATTTTGATTCTGCGTCCTTGGTTTAAAAAATAGCGTAATGTTCAAAGTAATATTAACTCGTACCAAAAATAATTGTTAAGTCGTACTTGGACACATTCGGATTTTTTTGTTAAGTCGTTCTTGAAATCAGAAAGGTTTTTGTTAAGTCGTTCTTAAAATCATTCGGATTTTGTTAAGTCGTACCACGAATAATTCGATTTTTCATTTTTTTTATTTTAGTTACTCTTGTTATTGGTTTAAGAGCTCTGCTTCTTACAGGAACTTCCAGCTTTACTTCCGACATTAACGGAAGACCCACTCGTTGCTTTGCAACGAGCTTTGCTCTAGTTATTATTCTTTTTCTTTTCTTCTGACTCCTTTTTTGCTTCATAACTCAAAAGGTTTTTAACCGATTTTGCTGAAATTTTCAGAGATTTTTGCAAGTTGGCGTCCCTCAAAAATGTTAAAGTTTTAAGGAGAACGTCACCTCCGTTTTGACGTGACGTCATTTTTAAAAATTTTAAAAAGTCATTTTGTCCCGGACTTTTCTCGAAAACGCTTTAAGATAGAGGCTTGAAATTTTCAATGGTCATGATTTGGTCGATTTACCTCTGTAATAAGGCTCGAAATGAAAATCTGTCACTTCCGGTCGAAACCGGAAGTGAAACAAATTTTTCGAAAAAATGAATTTTCTGATCGAATCAAAAATGTATATGTGTTTTATAGAGCTTAATAAGCTGAATCTAACACTGAAAGCCGTTTTTAAATCGGACGATGCATTACAGAGATATCTGGGTTTAAAAATTGATTTTTCCGGAAATTTTGATTCCACCTCCTTGGTTTAAAAAATAGCGTAATGTTTATAGTTAAGTTAACTCGTACCAAAAATAATTGTTAAGTTGTACTTTAACACATTCGGATTTTTTTTGTTAAGTCGTTCTTGAAATCAAATTGGTTTTTGTTAAGTCGTACTTAAAATCATTCGGGTTTTGTTAAGTCGTACCAGGAATAATTCGATTGTTTTCATCTTTTTAGTTTAGTAACTCTTGTTATTGGATTAAGAGCTCTGCTTCTTACAGGAACTTCCAGCTTTACTTCCGACATTAACGGAAGACCCACTCGTTGCTTTGCAACGAGCTTTGCTCTAGTTATTTTTTTTTTCTTCTAGACGCCAACTTTGATCCTTAATATCTCGCTCGTTTGTTCACCGATTGTTTTGAAATTTTCAGGACTGATAACATGCCGCGTGATGTTGTCGTTGCATATTTTAGTTGAGGAAAATCCCCATTCGGTTTTGAGTTATTCCCCTTTTAGTAAAATTTAACGACTTCTTTTGTCCAGGGGGGTTTAGCTATAACGATGGCTGGCAGAGTCTCAAAGATGGGCTGGTTTGGAAGCTAATACATTGAATTTGTGCGAGATATATTTTATTTATTATTTAAATGCAAATAAAAGGGGTGGTATAGATGTTGAAACAAAGGCAAGAAAAAAATTCAAAAAAATTCGCGTATTTTCCGTGTTAGTTTCCTACCTGATAAAAATTTGTTATAACATGTATTTTAAAAGATCTTGGTCTTACCAAGACCTTTCATTCGGTATACAGAAAAAGGGGCTGGCCCCTATAATTAAGGAGTTAGATGCGTCAAAAGTTTCTTGTCAATAACTTGTAAAGGAATAAAAATTTCTAATGCATTATTGAAGCAAAGTTGTAAAGAAATTAATTTTGAATCCTTCCGTGGTAATCAATTAAATGTTTTCGTAATTTATAGCCAGTATTTGCAGAAACAATTGTTGTCAGTTCGGTCCATTTTTGTGGGGGTGCGCACGTTTAGGAGGTTATGAAAGGGCTTTTTGTAATGCACTAACTGATACATGCAGCGCGCAAAAATAATTCTACATAAAATTCCCAAATGTTTTTATTCATATGTACATATTCATTTCATAAAGATGAACGTCTTTGACCTTATTTTTGTTGTTTGTTTCATAACTGTGCCCCTTTCTATATTTAGATGCATTACGAGACTCAGGTAACCGATCGATAGAAGAGTCGCTAGCTGTATTCAGGCCGTCGCCTTGACGACAGTGCATATGCTTGTAGAGCTGGACGTACACATGTTTAACGCCCCACTGTGTTACTGTAACAGGGACATTTTGAATTGTTTCAGTACTGGGAGATGTGTTAATTAAATGGTTCGAATGCATGGTAATTAAACTCAACTTTTCTACAGTACGTATACACGGCCGTCATATAAAGCACAATGTGTATTACTGACATGACAAATGTACGCTGGCAATTTAAACGAACGCGGGATTGCTCCCGATAGAACATTTCTTTTAAAGCAAAACAAAATACTGATTTCCGATGGATATAATATTATCATCGTGGAGATGATTTTAAAAAGTGAACTTAATATTCGTATACGATAATATTTGAATCCAAAGCCGCTATTTTTAAGTAACGGTTATTAGGGATACATGTATTAATTATGACTTGCCCCGCGTTTCACGTTTTTTACTTGCAATGCATCTACAAACGAAAATACCAAACAACCTTCGGCAGCAATTTATAAATAATTTATTACATACTAGTACACAATATTAAAGAGATAATTAAATAAATTGTGCTTTATAATTGTACTCGCTATCTTCCGTGGAAATAATGGCATGGAAAAAATGTTGTTCAATGTTCATCAAAAACGATGTAGCCTTAGCAATCGAAAATAATTAACAAACTGTATATTGATATATTGACACATTAACAAACATTCAGACCCGCAATGTATTTTTTGCAAATTCTATAAAATGTAGACTCAATAAGTTAATTTTTCCGTTTGGGGTATTTTGAATCACATGTGTACGCTATGTGTACATGTACATATAGATTAATAGCCATATAGATAAACACTTTCAGTGTTGAATTTTTAAAAGATATTTTGTACATGCAAAGCAATCCAATGCAAGGGCTATTAAATTCGAACAATGTACATACGATATGGATCGAACTGATACTGGTTCTGCTTGTTCTACAAACAGCGAATGAAATGCGAAGTATTAGGGTGTTATTTTTTAAACAAATAAGTATTGCTCTCTTAAAACCTTGCATTACTAAACAAAGTATTTCATCGGAAGCATTATTAGTTACCTTAGCTGCATATATGTAGCTCTCCTTCTGGAAAAATTGAGTACCATCCGAAATTTTTCATAGCAATAGCTTTCCAAAAAGCTTGCCTGACTACCCAAATTTATTCAATGGAAGCATGCATGTATCAATTAGACTATCTTATAAGAAATGAAATTTAATTTTCGCTGCGGATCATAAATTATTAAACTGAACGTGTAGAGTTTAGAAGCAATTTCAATCTTTTTCTTCGATCGAGTGCATGTACCTGTATATCACTGGAAATTAAATCATTTCATTATTTTAAATCATTTTAGGAATGTACATGTATCGAATAATCTCAAACAGCCAAATTGAAAATTGAATTTGTTATATATTAGATGCAAAATCAAAGACATTTTGTTATTTCTAACCATATAGGAAAGGATATTCAAACACGTACATGTAGCATCGTTATTTGAAAGTGTGTGTGTGTGTGGGGGGGGGGGGGGGTTAGGTGGGCAGCTTCATCAAAAAAAAATCTTGACAAGGAATTTAAAAAATGGGGAATTTTGAAAATCCTAATCCGTAGGTGGGAGGGGGTATTTACATTTTAACTTCAATTTAATTCAATTAGAATTACTTTATTTTTTGGTTCCATTTATTACATGCTCCGACAAAAGTGAAAGATCCATGATATCTCTATTTATTATATGACCAGTTAAGAAAATAGAGTGGGTAAGACCATCTACACATCATGTGCTCTGGCCTAACTTGGACTCGCCCACTAATCGGCGAGCCAAAATTATGAATGAGACGTATTATGGCGCGAAGTCTTTCTTTACCATTCACGCAACAGCTGAGATCTCAGATAGATCCATCGGCATAGATCCACTGGGAGGGTGTCAACTAATAACTACATATATTATACTTTGGATTGAATGTTTTAGAAGAAATCTATCGAATTAACATACACACTTAATTGACTAGCAATTGTTAGATGTACATTTACATTTGTACACGCGAGTGAAACCCTTTTCCAGATGAATGAAATCGCCCAATTGATCGAAAATCGGGTCAAACGTACCCCACTTCGGCGAATTACTTGTACGTAGCCCCTCCAGTAAATATTCCAATTCTATGAATTTACATTTGTTTTAATTAATCCAAACTGATGATTCTTTGTTAATGATGATAATCCAACACCAACTATTACTTACATTGTACTACTTAGACAATGTGTATCATCTTGCGATGACACCTCCCTCTTTTTTTTTTGACCTTTCAAATATGGCAATCTATTTTTAAATCAGGATTACACACGTGCAATGTGAAATGCCCTTTTAATTGAACACTCTTGCTCATTGTGCTTATTACATCCCATATAACGTTTTCATCAATTATGAATATAAATGTTGACACATTAAAGATGCATCCTCAGGCAATTATTAATTCAAGCTTGTGGGTGCCCCCCCCCCCCCCACTTTTTCTCACAGCAACTAATTTTTTTAAAATTTGCTTATAAAAAATTGAATTATCAAGGATGTAAAAAATTTATATAAAAATAAGGAAATTAGGATTGAAATTGGGAGTTTTTTTTTTGTTTTTTTTGTTTTTGTTTTTTTTGCTTGTCAAGATTTTTTGGATGAGTCTGCCCCCCCCCCCCCCCCACTTTCAAAAAGGATGCTACGTGCCTGCATAAAAATAACAACATTCAAGGGCCTTCCGTCATTTTCAAGCCATGATAAACATGATAAAAAGGACTCTCAAAATAAGAAAATAGACGCAAAGTAAACTGCATTCATGGCATATGTTCACATTGTATGATGTGTCTCAAAATTCCTATTTTGGACTCGTCCACTATAACTACGAAAAAATTAATGAATGAGACATCCTGATTCTGGCGCGGAGTCTTGTAAATGAAATTTCCATTGATCTGAATTGATCTGAATGGTGCCCCCCCCCCCCCCCACTTTTTCTCACAGCAATTAATTTTTTTAAAATTTGCTTATAAAAAATTGAATTATCAAGGACGTAAAAAATTTATATAAAAATAAGGAAATTAGGATTGAAATTGGGAGTTTTTTTTTTGTTTTTTTTGTTTTTGTTTTTTTTTTGCTTGTCAAGATTTTTTGGATGAGTCTGCCCCCCCCCCCCTCCACTTTCAAAAAGGATGCTACGTGCCTGCATAAAGATAACAACATTCAAGGGCCTTCCGTCATTTTCAAGCCATGATAAACATGATAAAAAGGACTCTCAAAATAAGAAAATAGACGCAAAGTAAACTGCATTCATGGCATATGTTCACATTGTATGATGTGTCTCAAAATTCCTATTTTGGACTCGTCCACTATAACTACGAAAAAATTAATGAATGAGACATCCTGATTCTGGCGCGGAGTCTTGTAAATGAAATTTCCATTGATCTGAATGGATTTTTCCGTGAGGGTCGGGGTACTAGGTATAAAAACAAATTTAATCGTTCAAAGTTTTGAATTGTTAACAACGATATATCAGATCGAATGTTTTAGAGCGATTCATAAATCCAAAATACAGTCATTTTTAATCTGTTGACGCGTGAGCATATGTATTAAGTAGGCGGGCATTCCTACACCCTATTAATTGAAGACAAATGAAATCGCGTCCAGCAGAACTCCCTGGCATTTTAGTGTTTGTTATTATAAATCTATGATTTTGTTTGTTAATAACAATTCAACATCAATTATTAATTAACAATGTACACTCTAGTACGCTTATACACAGTTTTGTTGCGATGACCCCCCCCCCCTCCCCGGACATTATACCTATTTTTAAATCAGGATTACACACGTGCTTGCATGTGCAGAAGACAATCTGGAACTTAACTGATAACTATATCATCTCTTTGGAGATTTATTTCTCCGTAAGCAAATACGTGTAGTAACTGATACATGCAATTGTGAAAACCATAGAGGAATGCATAATCTGCGCATAATAACTAACTGCTTGATGCAATATTTCTTTTTTCCAACATGTTTTAAGTCAATGATAATATGAAAATATATGCTTGACTTCATATCGGAAATTACTCATTTTCTTTATTCCCCTTTTCAATAAACAAAACAAACCAACAGACCAAATTGATCCAGATAAATAAATTATCAAAAATAAACCTAAAAAAACAAACTACACTTTCATCCTTCACCCACAATATTGCCTTTTCGATATTTGTCATCGTGGTAGATCCGTGTAACAATCTATTAAGTAGGTGCTTGCACGACATAGAACCGGCCCTTGCTGATCAACGTTTTCATTAACACATATAAAGGAAAAAAAATATTTAGATTTTTTCTTGGATTTATTTTGATGTAAATAAAAAAGAGAAGAAATTAGTTCTATAATATATATGCGATGTAAATCTTTTTTCCACGCAATATTTCGTATAAAACAACGAAGAGTAGTATCTTGAAACTTCATTCAAAATTTGATTAGACCTTTAAATTGTAAAATGCTAACATTGAAAATTGTGCCCGATTTCTTTTTTTTAAAGATAAAACTTTATTTAAAAAACTGATTCTTTGAGACAAAATAAATAAACATAATCAGTTTGATACTCTCTAAGTGCAGTTCTGTAGCTCTTAGTCTGAAAAAGAATCGGATGGACGACCTAGGACCCAGATCGTCCATCCAAATTTCTTGAATATTGCCATTTCTTTCGTACGCGGACGCATGTTGGCCGAATACTCACCAAGACTAAATGGTTCGTATTTTAAGTTTTAACTGCGTTTAAAGGTAATATTGGAATTCCGATAATTTTGAAAATGATTAATTAAATAAAAATGGTTAAAATTACCGTCAAATTACCGGCATCGGCCTTCCCCATGCCCGAATCTAGAAGAGTAGGGTGAGGGTTCCAGACCCCACCCCAACCCCCGCAAAATTTCTTTCCATTACATGTACAATATAAAATTACAAAAATATGCCTCGGACATCCCCAGGCAAACTCAAATAACCGTCAGACACTCAACCCCCACCCCAGGAAAATTTTTCTTATCTGCGCATGCCCCCTTCCCCCCCCCCCCCCCTCAAAAAACAAAATTATTCTTCAGAACCCCCTGTACAATTTCCAGGATCTCCGCATACATTCTAAAAGATTCATTGGCCCTTGCTTTCGATAAAAATGCGAGTAAAATGTTTGGTCTTTTTACGTTCATACCGGGCATACCCACTGTGTGATTATAATCGTCGTCCATATTCTGTGTATATTGAGTCAATTATGATGATTCGATAAGTTTCTCAAAATAAAATGCACATGAAAAAAAATAACATGCGGCGAATCAAACTTCGGACAACTTTTAAAGATCTGTATTTGCTTATATACATGTACTTTGTTTCTTTTACACAGTGTTTATACATCTTATATTGCACCATGGTCAGGTAACAATTTTTATATTACGTCACAAGTATGACGCAGCTACGACGGAAGACCTAATCGTTGCTTGCAACGAGCTCGTCTCTAGTTCAATTCTATTATTAGGGTCTTCCGTCTTCAGCGGAAGACCCTTCTATTATTCTTCGGTTTCTTTTTCACTTTTCTTATTATTATTAAGGTCTTCCGTTTCCAACGGAAGACCTTATTGTTATTGCTTTGTTTCTTTTTCCCTATTCTTATTATTATTATTTTTTTTCTTCCTATTTTTGTGCACGCGATTTCTCAGAAACGGCTCGGCCGATCTTCATGAAAGTTTTAGATATGATAGATATTGGTCTGAACCTGATTAAAAAAAATTTGTGTTGATGACGTCACATCCGTTTTTGAGATATTGAGATTTTTCTAATTTTTATATGGGTATTTTGTCTTCTGTTGTTCTCCTAAACTATAAGAGATATTAAGCTCAAATTTCTACGGTAGGTAAAGGAAATATTGAAGTTTTGCATGATTGTTGTTTTGTATGTTTAGCACTACTGGCGCCAAAGCTCGCTACGGCTCGAAAATTGACATTAAAAAAGCGTCGTGAATTTTTGTGCTTTTCTCTCTTTATCTCTTTTCTGGAAAATATTTTGTTAAAACATGTAATGTAAAAAAAGTTTATATTTACAAGACCTTTCAGCTGATATCAAGAAAAAGGGGCTGGTCTCTCCAATAAAGGACCTAGAGGGCTCTAAAGTCTTTTAACCATAACTCTTTACCGAGGGATATTTTGTAATAAATTATAGAAGCAAATATGTTTATTATACAGTTATGAAGCCAAGCAGTATAAGGATTTTCTCATATGTTACGTAATTAGGGGTTTTTAGGGGCCAAAAGTCCTATATTTCGATCACCCATGTCTCACAAAGGAAAAATATTTTGTAATGCAGTACAGAAGAAAAGTTGTTCAAAATTATGTTCCTAACGAAATGCAACCGTCAAAATTTCGTTAAACGGCCCCTAAAAGGAGATAAGGGACCGGCCCCTAAAACCTTCTTTCTCATATATCTCCAAAACGGTAACGAATTTCTAAACACTTGTTGATTAAAATTTGTGTAGAATTAAATGACCTTTTATTTGATATCAAGAAAAAGGGGCTGGCCCCTCAAATTAGGGGACCAAAGGGCTCTAAAATCTTTAATCTGTAGCCCTTTACTGAGAGATATTTTGTGAAATATTATAGAAGCAAATGTGTTGATCTTATAGTTCTGTATTCAAGCAATGTAATGATTTTATCATTTGTTACGTAATTAAAGGTTTTTAGGGGCCAAAAGTCCAAAATTTCGATCACCCATATCTCAAAAAGGAAAAATATTTTGTAATGCAGTACAGAAGAAAAGTTGTTCAAAATGATGTTCTCAACAAATTGCAAACGTCAAAATTTCGTTGAACGGCCCCTAAAAGAAGATAAGGGACCGGCCCCTAAAACCTTCTTTCTCATATATCTCCAAAACGGTAACGAATTTCTAAACACTTGTTGAACAAAATTTGTTTAGAATTAAATGACCTTTTATTTGATATCAAGAAAAAGGGGCTGGCCCTTCAAATTAGGGGACCAAAGGGCTCTAAAATCTTTAATCTGTAGCCCTTTACTGAGAGATATTTTGTGAAATATTATAGAAGCAAATGTGTTGATCTTATAGTTCTGTATTCAAGCAATGTAATGATTTTATCATGTGTTACGTAATTAAGGGTTTTTAGGGGCCAAAAGTCAAAAAATTTGATCACCCTTATCTCAGAAAGGAAAAATATTTTGTTATGCAGTATAAAAGAAAATTTGTTCAAAATGATGTTCTCAACAAATTGCAACCGTCAAAATTTTGTTGAACGGCCCCTAAAAGGAGATAAGAGACCGGCCCCTAAAACCTTCTTTCTCATCTATCTCCAAAACGGTAACGAATTACTAAACATGTGTTGAACAAAATTTGTTTAGAATTTAATGACCTTTCATTCCATATCAAGAAAAAGGGGCTGGGCCCTAATAAAAGGGGACCAAAGGGCTCTAAAATCGTTAATCTGTAGCCCTTTACTGAGAAATATTTTGTGAAATGTTATAGAAGCAAATGTGTTTATCTTATAGTTATATATTCAAGCAATGTAATGATTTTATCATGTGTTACGTAATTAAGGGTTTTTAGGGGCCAAAAATTTTCTAAACACTTGCTGACAAAATGTGTTCAGAATTAAATGTCCTTTCATTTGAAACCAAGAAAAAGGGACTTGCCCCTTAAATTAGGGGATCAAAGAGCTCTAAAATCTTTTATCTATAGCCCTATAATGAGAGCCATTTTGTGAAAGGATATTAAAGCTAGATTAGGTTAAAAAAGCAAGAGAACTTATACAAAAACAATACAATAAAGCATTAGTACTTCACTCCTTTTCCATAACATGTTTGCTGTCGAAAATCAAACTCGATGATGTCATATTTCATTCTAAAAATCGAACAGAAGACCTCCTCGTTGCTCGCAACGAGATCGTGTCTAGTTATTATTATTATTATTATTCTTTTTTTGTCTTACAAATTTTGTGCAGGCGATTTCTCAGAGATGGGACGATCAATTTCTCTCAAATTTTCAGGACTAAAGCCTCGTTATCTGAAATTTATACCGCTGAAACAGATTTTGAAAATTCACTTCCGGTCGGAAGTTATCGTCCGTTTACGATTTTAAAAAGTCAATTTTGTCGCTCAGGTTTTTCAAAAACGAGCAAAGATAGAGAGCTGAGAATTTCAGAGATGATAGATCTATCAATTTCCTGGTGCACCTCGGTATAGAGAATGTCCGCCGTCACTTCCGGTCGTCACCGGAAGGAAATTTGAAAAATTGAATTTTTCGACTTTTTATTTTTCAATATTTTTCTTTGAAATTTTTACACCTTATAGTGACCTTTTCACTGATTCAGAATATGTAATTTGTTTCAAAATCGATCAAGGCATTCTCGAGAAATTAAGCGTCAAAGTCCTGAAGCGAGAGTCCGAGTAGCTCAGTCGATAGAGTCGTGGACATGGCCCAGGCGACCCGGGTTCAAGCCTCGAGTGCCGCAAATTTTTTTTCTCTTTTTTTCGCTTAGATCTATGATTTTATCTTTGAATTGATAAGTTTAATCTTATCTATTCAAAATTTGGACGGAAGACCCACTCGTTGCTCGCAACGAGATCGAATCTAGTTATTATTATTTTTTTTTTCCTTACACATTTTGTGCAGGCGATTTCTCGGAAATGGCTGATTCGATTTCCTTCAAATTTTTACTGATGATGCCTCGCCATCTAAAGTTTGTACCACCGTGACATTTTTTCAAAATTTACTTCCGGTCGGAAGTTATCGCCGTTTTACGATTTTTTAAAGTCAATTTTGTCTCTCAGGTTTCTCAAAAACGAGTAAAGATATAGGGCTGAAACTTTCAGAGATGATAGATCTATCGTTTTTCTGGTGCACCTCGGTCAAGAGAATGTCAGCCGTAACTTCCGGTCGTCACCGGAAGGAAATTTGAAAAATTGAATTTTTCGACTTTTTTATTTTTGAACTTTTTTTTTGCAAATTTTTACACCTGATAGTGACCCTATCACTGATTTAGAATATGTAATTTATTTTAAAATCGATCAAGGCATTCTCGAGAAATTAAGCGTCAAAGTTCTGAAGCGAGAGTCCGAGTAGCTCAGTCGATAGAGTCGTGGACATGGCCAAGGCGACCCGGGTTCAAGCCTCGAGTGCCGCAAATTTTTTTTTTTACTTTTTTTCGCTTAGATCTACGGTTTTATCTTTGAATTGATAAGTATGATCTAATCTATTCAAAAATCGTACGGAAGACCCACTTGTTGCTCGCAACGAGATCGAATCTAGTTATTATTATTATTATTTTTTTCCCCTTTTTCTCTCGTGAATTTCTCAGAGATGTCTTGATGGATTTTTATAAAATTTTCAGGAATGACAGAAAATAAAAAGATCTAGAGGATTTTAATTAAAAATGTTCTAAATTCACTTCCGGTCGTCCGTTTCCTGTCCCGCGACAGAAAGATTGTCACCTCGAGATCTAAGAAACGGTAAAGACTTAAACATTCAAACTTTGTGGGATGATAGACTTATAGCTGAAGATGTGTTTAAACACTTTTGTTTTGTTCGTCATAACTTCCGGTCGTCACCGGAAGCACTTAAAAAATAATTTTTTTTTACGCATCAATTTTTTTGTCAATAGAATAAATATATAAGAATAAATCTATTCATAGGAAATCTCTGCGATGTAATATCAACAAAAATTTTCTACTTCCGGTGAGATATCTCAATTATCTTAGGTAGCTTTTTTAAAACACATTTTGTACCCGCGAGATATCAGAAACTATAAGCGATCAAGACACGAAACTTTCATAGATGATAGACATTTGATTGAAGATGTGTTTAACTGGTTTCATTTTGTCTTCCGTCACTTCCGGTCCATACCGGAAGAGTTAAAAAAAAAGAGCTGTCTATCAGTTTAACTGTTTTCCTTTGATATATTTTAGTTAGATAAATGAAAAATAATGTATAAAAGGCAAGTATACAAGAAATATTGAATACAATTTAAATTTAACACTTCCGTTTGCCCGTTTCCTGTCCAGAGACCAAAAACCTGATTTCGACGAGATCTCAAAAACAGTAACGACTTGAACAACCAAACTTTGTGGGATGATACACCTATGTATGTACATGTGTTAACACTATTTTGTTTTATCCGGCGTAACTTCCGGTCGTCACAGGAAGTACACCCAATTTTGATATTTTTATCATTCACAATAATTTTCGTATCCATTTTTTATTTATGTTAGAGAAGCAATGTCTTACAGTTAAATTGATACTTCTATATCAAAACGGAAGACCTTTTTGTTGCTTTTGCAACAAGAGTCTAGTTATTAAGGTCTTCCGTTTCCAACGGAAGACCTTATAGTGATTGTAATGTTTCTTATTATTATTATTTTTTTTTTTCCTTTTTTTGTCCACAAGATTTCTCAGAGATGGCGGGATGGATTTTCTTGAAATTTTCAGGACTGATAGAAAATGATAATATCTCTAGGCGTTTTTTTCATTTTGTCAAAATTCACTTCCTGTCGTCCGTTTCCTGTCCCGCGACAAAAAGCTATGGACAATGAGATCTCAGAAACGATAAAGATTTGAACCTCCAAACTTTTAGGGATGATAGACCTATAGTTGTAGATGTGTTTAAACTATTTTGTTTTGTTCGTCGTAACTTCCGGTCGTCACCGGAAGCACTTCAAAAATAACTATTTTTTCGCATAAAATTCATTTTCGATAAAATAAATATATAAGTAAAAATCTATGCATAGGTTATCTATGCGATGTTAACTCACCAAAAAAATTCGACTTCCGGTGAGATATCTCAAATATCTCAGGTAGCTTTTTTGAAACACATTTTGTACAAACGAGATCTCAGAAACTATAAGTGATCAAAGCACAAAACTTTCATGGATGATAGACATTTGATTGAAGATGTGTTTAACCGGTTTCGTTTTGTCTTCCGTCACTTCCGGTCCACACAGGAAGAGTTCAAACAAATCGAGCTGTTTATCAGTTTAACTTATTTCCATTGATATTTGTAGTGTGCTGGATGAGAAATGAAGTACAAAGGGCAAGTTTACAAGATATATTAAATACAATTTAGATTGAGCACTTCCGTTTGTCCGTTTCCTGTCCCGCGTTGAAAAAGCTTGTATCAACGAGATCTCAAAAACGGTAAAGACTTGAACATCCAAACTTTGTGGGATGATAGACCCATAGCTGTAGATGTGTTCACACTATTTTGTTTTGTTCGTCGTAACTTCCGGTCGTCACCGGAAGCACTTCAAAAATAACTACTTTTTCGCATAAAATTCTTTTTCCATAAAATAAATATATAAGTATAAATCTATGCATAAATTGTCTATGCGATGTTAACTCAACAAAAAAATTCGACTTCCGGTGAGATATCTCAAATATCTCAGGTAGTTTTTTTGAAACACATTTTGTACAAACGAGATCTCAGAAACTATAAGCGATCAAAGCACAAAACTTTCATGGATGATAGACATTTGATTGAAAATGTGCTTAACCGGTTTCGTTTTGTCTTCCGTCACTTCCGGTCCACACAGGAAGAGTTCAAACAAATCGAGCTGTTTATCAGTTTAACTGTTTTCCTTTGATATTTGTAGTGAAGTCGATGAACAATTAAGTAGAAAGGGCAAGAACACAAAAAAATTTTAGTTACAATTTACATTGAGCACTTCCGTTTGTCCGTTTCCTGTCCCGAGACAAAAAACCTTGATTCCTGGAGATCTCAAAAACGGTAACGACTTGAACGATCAAACTTTGTGGGATGATAGACCTATGTATGTACATGTGTTTACACTATTTTGTTTCGTTCGGCGTAGCTTCCGGTCGTCACCGGAAGCACTTCAAAAATTTGTTTTATTCATTTTACATAAAATGAAAATATCAGTATACAATCTTACATATGTCATCTATATAATTTTAAATTGGCAAATAAATTTTACTTCCGGTGAGATATCTCAAATATCTCTATGTAGCTTTTCTTTTTACAAATTTGATGTCCGCAATATTTTCGTCATTGTAAGTGATTGAGACACGAATCTTTCATAGATTGTTTGATAGAATTTTGATTGGGGATGTGTTTAACGGGTTTAATTTTGTCAACTGTCACTTCCGGTTCTTACCGGAAGGGTTCAAACAAATCCTGTTTTTAACAAGTTTAGCTGACTTTCTTGGAATTTCATCTAGCCTGATAAACAGTGATGTACATTAAGCAAATGTACGAGAAATACCAGCTTTTGTTTTTATTAATCACTTTCGTTCGTCCGTTTCGGTCCCGAGACAAAAAATATTGTTTCAAAGAGATCTTAGATTTGGCAGAGTCGTGAACAACCAAACTTTGAGGAAAGATTGACTTATGATTGTACAAATGGTTAACATTTTTGTTTAGATCGGCGCTACTTCCGGTCGTCACAGAAAGTACTTAAAAAATTGATTTCTTTTTCATTCTCGTTGTTTTACATGTAAGTAACGTCTGGATATATCATTCACAATAATTATCATATCAACTTTTTTTTGCATGTAAGAGAAGCAATGTCTTACAGTTAAATTGATACATGTATATCAAAACGGAAGACCTTTTTGTTGCTTTTGCAACAAGTGTCTAGTTAAGGTCTTCCGTTTCCAACGGAAGACCTTATAGTGATTGTTAGGTTTTTTCTTTCTTTCTTATTATTATTATTTTTTCCCCTTTTTCTTTCGTGAATTTCTCAAAGATGTCTTGAGGGATTTTTATAAAATTTTCAGGAATGACAGAAAATAAAAAGATCTAGAGGATTTTAATAAAAAATGTTCTAAATTCACTTCCGGTCGTCCGTTTCCTGTCCCGCGACAAAAAGCTTGTCACCTCGAGATTTAAAAAACGGTAAAGACCTAAACATTCAAACTTTGTGGGATGATAAACCTATAGCTGTAGATGTGTTTAAACACTTTTGTTTTGTTCGTCATAACTTCCGGTCGTCACCGGAAGCACTTAAAAAAATATTTTTTTTTACGCATCAAATTTTTTGTCAATAGAATAAATATATAAGAATAAATGTATACATAGGAAATCTCTGCGATGTAATATCAACAAAAAAATTCTACTTCCGGTGAGATATCTCAATTATCTCAGGTAGCTTTTTTAAAACACATTTTGTACTCGCGAGATCTCAGAAACTATAAGCGATCAAGACACGAAACTTTTATGGATGATAGACATTTGATTGAAGATGTGTTTAACCGGTTTCATTTTGTCTTCCGTCACTTCCGGTCCACACCGGAAGAGTTAAAAAAATCGAGCTGTTTATCAGTTTAACTGTTTTTCTTTGATATATTTTAGCTAGATTAATGAAAAATAATGTACAAAAGGCAAGTATACAAGAAATGTTGAATACAATTTACATTGAACACTTCCGTTTGCCCGTTTCCTGTCCAGAGATAAAAAACCTTATTTCGACGAGATCTCAAAAACAGTAACGACTTGAACAACCAAACTTTGTGGGATGATAGACCTATGTATGTACATGTGTTAACACTATTTTGTTTTATCCGGCGTAACTTCCGGTCGTCACAGGAAGTACACCCAATTTTGATTTTTTAAAAATATTTTGGTTATTTAGCATTGAAGTAACATTTTAGCTATAGAAATACAAAAAGTCATCTACACATGGTAAAAAAAAAGATCTACTTCCGGTGAGACATCTCAAATATCTCAGGTAGCCTTCTTTTTTAAAAACAAAGTACCCACAAGAAACTGTGATAGATCAAGACTTATATAGATAATGGACATTGATTGAACATGTGTTTAACGGGTATCATTGGGTCCTACGTCACTTCCGGTTAATACTTGAAATGTTCAAAAGCAATAGAACTTTTTTAAAAACTTTTTACTTTTTTAAAAACATTTTACTCAATGTGATGAACGGTAACGTACGTAGGTAAATGAACTAACATATCTACTTTCCGTTTTTTAAATCACTTCCGTTTGTTCGTTTCCGGTCCCTAGATAAAAACCTTTTTTCAACGAGATATTATAACTAACGAAAACTTGAACATCCAAACTTTGAGGAAAGACAAAATGTACATGTATCCATTTTCTGTTTACAAGATAACTGGATTTTTTGTGCAGATTAATACATGAGGAACGGAAGACCTTTTTGTTGCTATAGCAACAAGAGTCTAGTTATTATTATTATTATTTTTTTCCCCTTTTTCTCTCGTGAATTTCTCAGAGATGTCTTGATGGATTTTTATAAAATTTTCAGGAATGACAGAAAATAAAAAGATCTAGAGGATTTTAATTAAAAATGTTCTAAATTCACTTCCGGTCGTCCGTTTCCTGTCCCGCGACAAAAAGCTTGTCACCTCGAGATCTAAGAAACGGTAAAGACTTAAACATTCAAACTTTGTGGGATGATAGACCTATAGCTGTAGATGTGTTTAAACACTTTTGTTTTGTTCGTCATAACTTCTGGTCGTCACCGGAAGCACTTAAAAATATTTTTTTTTACGCATCATTTTTTTTGTCAATAGAATAAATATATAAGAATAAATCTATTCATAGGAAATCTCTGCGATGTAATATCAACAAAAAATTTCTACTTCCGGTGAGATATCTCAATTATCTCAGGTAGCTTTTTTAAAACACATTTTGTACCCGCGAGATATCAGAAACTATAAGCGATCAAGACACGAAACTTTCATGGATGATAGACATTTGATTGAAGATGTGTTTAAACAGTTTCATTTTGTCTTCCGTCACTTCCGGTCCACACCGGAAGAGTTCAAACAAATCAAGCTGTTTGTCAGTTTAACTTTTTTCCTTTGATAGTTTTAGTAATTTTGATAAATAATAAGGTAAGATAGGCAAGTAAACAAGAAATTATAAATTTAATTTTTATTGAGCACTTCCGTTTGTCCGTTTCCTGTCCCGAGACAAAAATTATTATTTTGAAGACATCTAAAAAACGGTAACAACTTGAGCAACCAAACTTTGTGGAATGATAGACCAATGTTCGTACATGTGTTCCCACTATTTTGTTTAATCCGGCGTAACTTCTGGTCGTTAAAGGAAGTACACCAAATTTTGATTTTTTAAAAATTATTTTGTTTACTTAGCCTTGAAGTAACATTTAAGCTAAAGAAATATAAAAGGTCATATTCAAATGGTAAAAAAAATCTACTTCCGGTGAGATATCTCAAATATCTCAAATAGCCTTATTTTATAAAAACATAAAGTACTCGCAAGATCTCAGAAACTGTGAAAGATCAAGACAACAAACTTATATGGATGATGAACATCTGTTTGTACATGTGTTTAACGGGTTTCATTTTGTCGTACGTCACTTCCATGTCTTACTTGAAGCATTAAAGCAGAAGACTTTTTTTTACTTTAGATTTTTTTTAACATTTTACTCAATGTGAAGAACAGTAACGTTCCATAGGTAAATGTACTAAAAATATCTACTTTTAATTTCCTTAATCACTTCCATTTGTCCGTTTCCGGTCCCGAGATAAAACTCTTTTCTTAACAAAATACTATAGATAACAAAAACTTGAACATCCAACCTTTGAGGAAAAACAAAATGTATATATTATATCCATTTTCTGTTTACAAGATAACTGGATTTTTTTGTGCAGATTAATACATGAGGAACGGAAGACCTTTTTGTTGCAATAGCAACAACAGTCTAGTTATTATTTTTTTTTTGTCCGTTTTTTGTCCACAAGATATCTCAGAGATGGCTGGATAGATTCTCTTGAAATTTTCAGGACTGATAGAAAATGATAATATCTCTAGGCTTTTTTTTCATTTTGTCAAAATTCACTTCCTGTCATCCGTTTCCTGTCCCGCGACAAAAAGCTATGGACAATGAGATCTCAGAAACGATAAAGACTTCAACCTCCAAACTTTGAGGGATGATAGACCTATAGTTGTAGATGTGTTTAAACTATTTTGTTTTGTTCGTCGTAACTTCCGGTCGTCACCGGAAGCTCTTCAAAAATTATGCTTTTACGCATTTAATATATTTCTCGGAGAATTGAAATATAAGGATAAATGATTACATATGTCATCTATCCGATGATTAATAAACATAAAAATTCTACTTCCGGTGAGATATCTCAAATATCTCATGAAGCCTTTTTTAAAATAAATGTTTCAACCCCGAGATCTCAGAAACTGTAAGTGATCAAGACACGAAACTTACAGGGATGATAGACATTTGATTGAAGATGTGTTTAACCGTTATTTTGTCGACCGTCACTTCCGGTCCACACAGAAAGAGTTTAAACAAATCAAGATTTTTAAAAGTTTAACCAGATTTCTCAGAGATGCATGGATGGATTTTATTGAAATTTTTAGGACTGACAGAAAATTATGTTATCTCCAGGAGTTTTTTTTAATTTTTTCAAAATTCACTTCCTGTCGTCCATTTCCTGTCCCGCGACAAAAAGCTATGTACAATGAGATCTCAGAAACGATAAAGACTTGAACCTCCAAACTTTGAGGGATGATAGACCTATAGTTGTAGATGTGTTCAAACTATTTTGTTTTGTTCGTCGTAACTTCCAGTCGTTACCGGAAGCACTTAAAAAATAACTTCTTTTTCCCATAAAATTCCTTTTCCATAAAATAAATATAAACGTATAAATACATACATAGGTTATCTATGCGATGTTAACTCAACAAAAAAATTCTACTTCCGGTGAGATATCTCAAACATCTCAGGTAGCTTTTTTGAAACACATTTTGTACAAACGAGATCTCAGAAACTATAAGTGATCAAAGCACAAAACTTTCATGGATGATAGGCATTTGATTGAAAATGTGTTTAACCGGTTTCGTTTTGTCACTTCCGGTCCACACAGGAACAGTTCAAACAAATCGAACTGTTTATCAATTTAACTTTTTCCATTGATATTTGTTGTGTGCTGGATGAGAAATGAAGTACAAAGGGCAAGTATACAATAAATATTAAATACAATCTAGATTGAGCACTTCCGTTTGTCCGTTTCCTGTCCCGCGTTGAAAAAGCTTGTATCAACGAGATCTCAGAAACAGTTAAGACTTGAACATCCAAACTTTGTGGGATGATAAACATATAGCTGTATATGTGTTCACACTTTTTTGTTTTGTTCGTCGTAACTGCCGGTCGTCACCGGAAGCACTTCAAAAATAACTACTTTTTCGCATAAAATTCCTTTTCCTTAAAATAGGTATATAAGTATAAATGTATGCATAGGTTATCTATGCGATGTTAATTCAACAAAAGAATTCTACTTCCGGTGAGATATCTCAAATATCTCAGGTAGCTTTTTTGAAAAACATTTTGTACAAACGAGATCTCAGAAACTATAAGTGATCAAAGCACAAAACTTTCATGGATGATAGACATTTGATTGAAGATGTGTTTAACCGGTTTCGTTTTGTCTTCCGTCACTTCAGGTCCACACAGGAAGAGTTCAAACAAATAAAGCTGTTTATCAGTTTAACTGTTTTGCATTGATATTTGTAGTGTGCTGGATGAGAAATGAAGAAAAAAGGGCAAGTATACAATAAATATTAAATACAATTTAGATTGAGCACTTCCGTTTGTCCGTTTCCTGTCCCGCGTTGAAAAAGCTTGTATCAACGAGATCTCAGAAACGGTTAAGACTTGAACATCCAAACTTCAAAAATCATCCACACTTAAAAAATAACTCCTTTTTCGCATAAAACTCCTTTTCCATAAAATAGATATATAAGTATAAATGTATGCATAGGTTGTCTATGAACAATTATGTTCAAAAGGCAAGTATACAAAAAATATTTAATACAATTTACATTGAGCACTTCCGTTTGTCCGTTTCCTGTCCCGAGACAAAAAACTTTATTTCGACGAGATCTCAAAAACAGTGTCGACATGAACAATCAAACTTTGTGGGATGATAGACCTATTAATGTACATGTTTTTACGCTCTTTTATTTTGTTCGGCGTAACTTCCGGTCATCACCGGAAGCACTACAACAATTTTGTTTTTTCTTTATTTATTTCGTTTACATGGAATGAATATATCGGTATACAATCTTAGATGTGTCATCCTTATAATGTTAAATATTCAAATAACTGTTACTTCCGGTGATGTATCTCAAATATCTTTATGTAGCTTTCCTTTTTACAAATTTGATGCCCGCAAGAATTTTGACACTGTAAGTGATTGAGACACAAAGCTTTCATGAATAATAGACATTTGATTGATGATATGTTTAGAGGGTTTTATTTTGTCAACTGTCATTTCCGGTTTTCACCGGAGGGATTCAAATAAATCATGTTTTGAACAAGTTTAACTGACATTCTTGGGTGTTTCATCTAGCCTGATAAACAGTGATGTACGCTAAGCAAATGTATGAGAAATACTAGCTTTTGTTGTTATTAATCACTTCCGATTGTCCGTTTCCGGTCCCGAGACAAATATATTGTTTCATAGAGATCTTAGATTTGGCAGAGTCATGAACAACCAAACTTTGAGGAAAGATTGACTTGTGATTGTACATATGATTAACATTGATGTTAAGTTCGGTGTTACTTTCGGTCGTCACAGAAAGTACTTAAAAAATTGATTTCTTTTTTATTCTCGTTGTTTTTATTGGAAGTAACGTCTGGATATATCATTCACAATAATTATCATATTCACTTTTTTTTTTATGTGAGAGAAGCAATGTCTTACAGTTAAATTGATACATGTATATCAAAACGGAAGACCTTTTTGTTGCTTTTGCAACAAGAGTCTAGTTTATTAAGGTTTTCCGTTTCCAACGGAAGACCTTATAGTGATTGTAATGTTTTTTAAGGTCTTCCGTTACAACGGAAGACCTTCTAGTGATTGTAATGTTTTTTATTAAGGTCTTCCGTTACAACGGAAGACCTTCTAGTGATTGTAATGTTTTTTATTATTATTATTAAGGTCTTCCGTTACAACGGAAGACCTTCTAGTGATTGTAATGTTTTTAAGGTCTTCCGTTTCCAACGGAAGACCTTATAGTAATTGTAATGTTTCTTATTAAGGTCTTCCGTTTCCAACGGAAGACCTTATAGTGATTGTAATGTTTCTTTTTATTAAGGTCTTCCGTTTCCAACGGAAGACCTTATAGTGATTGTAATGTTTCTTTTTAAGGTCTTCCATTTCCAACGGAAGACCTTATAGTGATTGTAATGTTTCTTTTTATTATTATTTTTTTCCCCTTTTTGTCTAATGAATTTCTCAGAGATGTCTTGATGAATACTTATAAAATTTTCAGGAATGACTGAAAATATAAACATCTAGAGGTTTTTTGTAAAAGATTTCCTAAATTCACTTCCGTTCGTCCGTTTCCTGTCCCGTGAGAAAAAGCTTGTCACATCGAGATGTCAGAAACGATAAAGACTTGAACATCCAAACTTTGATGGATGATAGACCTATAGTTGTAGATGTGTTTAAACATTTTTGTTTTGTTCGGCGTAACTTCCGGTCGTCACCGGAAGCACCTCAATTTTTTTTGTTTTAACGTATTTAATTTATTTTCCGTAAAATAAAGATATGAGTATAGATCCTTACATATGTCATCTATGCAATGTTAAATCAACAAAAAAATTCTACTTCCGGTGAGACATCTCAATCATCTCAGGTAGTGTTTTTCAAACATATTTTGTACCCGCGAGATCTCAGAACCTATAAGTGATCAAGACACGAAACTTTTATGGATGATAGACATTTGATTGAAGATGTGTTTAACCGGTTTCATTTTGTCTTCCGTCACTTCCGGTCCACACTGGAAGAGTTCAAACAAATCAAGCTGTTTATCAGTTTAACTGTTTAACTTTGATATTTTTAGTTAGATAAATGAAAAATAATGTACAAAAGGCAAGTATACAAGAAATATTTAATACAATTTACATTGAACACTTCCGTTTGTCCGTTTCCTGTCCCGAGACAAAAAACCTTATATCGACGAGATCTCAGAAACGGTAACGACTTCAACAACCAAACTTTGTAGGATTATAGACCTGTGTATGGACACGTGTTAACACAATTTTGTTTCATCCGGCGTAACTTCCGGTCATCACAGGAAGTACACCCAATTTTGATTTTTTAAAAATATTTTGGTTATTTAGCATTGAAGTAACATTTTAGCTATAGAAATGCAAAAAGTCATCTACACATGGTAAAAAAAAGTTCTACTTCCGGTGAGACATTTCATATATCTCAGATAGCCTTCTTTTTTAAAAACAAAGTATAAATAAGATCTCAGAAACTGTGATAGATCAAGATACAAAGCTTATATATATTATATCCATTTTCTGTTTACAAGATAACTGGATTTTTTGTGCAGATTAATACATGCGGAACGGAAGACCTTTTTGTTGCTATAGCAACAAGAGTCTAGTTATTAAGGTCTTCCGTTTCCAACGGAAGACCTTATAGTGATTGTAATGTTTCTTATTAAGGTCTTCCGTTTCCAACGGAAGACCTTATAGTGATTGTAAGGTTTTTTATTATTATTATTATTTTTTTTTTTCCTTTTTTTGTCCACAAGATTTCTCAGAGATGGCCGGATAGATTTTTTTGAAATTTTCTGGAATGAAAGAGAATGATAATATCTCTAGGCGTTTTTTTCATTTTTTCAAAAATCATTTCCGGTCGTCCGTTTCCTGTCCCGCAACGAAAAAGCTTGTCACCTCGAGATCTCAAAAACGGTAAAGACTTGAACAACCAAACTTTGTACGATGATAGACCTATAGTTGTAGATGTGTTTAAACTGTTTTGTTTTGTTCGTCGTTACTTCCGGTCGTCACCGGAAGCACTTCAAAAATAATTATTTTTACGCATTGAATTTCTTTTCCATAGAATAAACATAGAACTATAATTCTATACATAAGTTATCTATGCGATGTTATATCAACAAAAAAATTCTACTTCCGGTGAGATATCTCAATTATCTCAGGTAGCTTTTTTAAAACACTTTTTGTACCCGCGAGATCTCAGAAACTATAAATGATCAAATCATGAAACTTTTATGAATGATAGACATTTGATTGAAGATATGTTTAACCAGTTTCATCTTGTCTTCCGTCACTTCCGGTCCACACAGGAAGAGTTAAAATAAATCAAGCTGTTTATAAGTTTAACTGTTTTCTTTTGATATTTTAATTTATTTTAATGAACACTTATGTACAAAAGGCAAGTATACAAGAAATATTTAATACAATTTACAATGCGCACTTCCGTCTGTCCGTTTCCTGTCCCGAGACAAAAAACCTTATTTCGACGAGATCTTAAAAACGGTAACAATTTGAACAACCAAACATTGTGGGATGATAGATCTATGTATGTACATGGGTTCACATTAGTTTGTTTTGTTCGGCGTAACTTCCGGTCGTCACAGGAAGTACACCCAATTTTGATTTTTTAAAAATATTTGGTTAATTAGCATGGAAGTAACATTTAAGCTATAGAAATACAAAAGTTCATATATACATCATAAATAAAAAACAAAAAGTTCTACTTCCGGTGAGACATCTCAAATACCTCAGGTAGCCTTCTGTTTAAAAAAACAAAGTACCCACAAGATCTCAGAAACTGTGAGAGATCAAGAAACAAAATTTATATGTATAATTAACATTTGATTGAACATGTGTTTAACGGGTTTCATTTGGTCGTACGTCATTTCCGGTTCTCAATTGAAGCGTTCAAGGAATAGAAGTTTTTTTTTTTAACTTTAGATTTGTTTTAATATTTTACTTAATTTGATGAACAGAAACGTACCGTAGGTAAATGTACTAAAATATCTACTTTTAATTTCTTAAATCACTTCCGTTTGTTCGTTTCCGGTACCGAGACTAAAAACCTTTTTTCAAAGAGATATTATAACTTACAAAAACTTGAACATCAAAACCTCGAGGAAAGACAAAACAATGTATGAAGATATGTTTACTATGTACTGTATGATCCGGCGTAACTTCCGGTCGTCACAAAAAGTACTCAAAAATTGACATTTTGTCTTTTTGTTTTTTTTTTATTTCTTTGGAATTCTTTTTCAGTATATGTTATATCCATTTTCTGTTTACATGAGAAATGGACTTAACAGATTAATACATGAGGAACGGAAGACCTTTTTGTTGCTATAGCAACAAGAGTCTAGTTATTATTATTATTTTTTTTTTTCCTTTTTTTGTCCACAAGATTTCTCAGAGATTGCGGGATGGATTTTCTTGAAATTTTCAGGACTGATAGAAAATGATAATATCTCTAGGCGTTTTTTTCATTTTTTCAAAATTCACTTCCGTTTGTCCGTTTCCTGTCCCGCGTTGAAAAAGCTTGTATCAACGAGATCTCAGAAACGATAAAGACTTGAACCTCCAAACTTTGAGGGATGATAGACCTATAGTTCTAGATGTGTTTAAACTATTTTGTTTTGTTCGTCGTAACTTCCGGTCGTCACCGGAAGCACTTCAATAATAACTATTTTTTCGCATAAAATTCATTTTCGATAAAATAAATATATAAGTATAAATCTATGCATAGGTTATCTATGCGATGTTAACTCAACAAAAATTTTCGACTTCCGGTGAGATATCTCAAATATCTCAGGTAGCTTTTTTGAAACACATTTTGTACAAACCAGATCTCAGAAACTATAAGTGATCAAAGCACAAAACTTTCATAAATGATAGACATTTGATTGAAGATGTGTTTAACCGGTTTCGTTTTGTCTTCCGTCACTTCCGGTCCACACAGGAAGAGTTCAAACAAATCGAGCTGTTTATCAGATTAACTTATTTCCATTGATATTTGTAGTGTGCTGGATGAGAAATGAAGTACAAAGGGCAAGTTTACAAGATATATTAAATACAATTTAGTTTGAGCACTTCCGTTTGTCCGTTTCCTGTCCCGAGTTGAAAAAGCTTGTATCAACGAGATCTCAAAAACGGTAACGACTTGAACGATCAAACTTTGTGGGATGATAGACCCATAGCTGTAGATGTGTTCACACTATTTTGTTTTGTTCGTCGTAACTTCCGGTCGTCACCGGAAGCACTTCAAAAATAACTACTTTTTCGCATAAAATTCTTTTTCCATAAAATAAATATATAAGTATAAATCTATGCATAGATTGTCTATGCGATGTTAACTCAACAAAAAAATTCTACTTCCGGTGAGATATCTCAAATATCTCAGGTAGCTTTTTTGAAACACATTTTGTACAAACGAGATCTCAGAAACTATAAGCGATCAAAGCACAAAACTTTTTTGGAGGATAGACATTTGATTGAAGATGTGTTTAACCGGTTTCGTTTTGTCTTCCGTGACTTCCGGTCCACACAGGAAGAGTTCAAACAAATCGAGCTGTTTATCAGTTTAACTGTTTTCCTTTGATATTTGTAGTAAAGTCGATGAACAATTAAGTAGAAAGGGCAAGTACCAACAAATTTTTTTATTACAATTTACATTGAGCACTTCCGTTTGTCCGTTTCCTGTCCCGAGACAAAAAACCTTGATTCCCGGAGATCTCAAAAACGGTAACGACTTGAACGATCAAACTTTGTGGGATGATAGACCTATGTATGTACATGTGTTTACACTATTTTGTTTTGTTCGGCGTAGCTTCCGGTCGTCACCGGAAGCACTTCAAAAATTTGTTTTATTCATTTTACATAAAATGAAAATATCAGTATACAATCTTACATATGTCATCTATATAATTTTAAATTGGCAAATAAATTTTACTTCCGGTGAGATATCTCAAATGTCTCTATGTAGCTTTCTTTTTACAAATTTGATGTCCGCAATATTTTCGTCATTGTAAGTGATTGAGACACGAATCTTTCATAGATTGTTTGATAGAATTTTATTTGGGGATGTGTTTAACGGGTTTAATTTTGTCAACTGTCACTTCCGGAAGGGTTCAAACAAATCCTGTTTTTAACAAGTTTAGCTGACTTTCTTGGAATTTCATCTAGCCTGATAAACAGTGATGTACATTAAGCAAATGTACGAGAAATACCAGCTTTTGTTTTTATTAATCACTTTCGTTCGTCCGTTTCGGTCCCGAGACAAAAAATATTGTTTCAAAGAGATCTTAGATTTGGCAGAGTCGTGAACAACCAAACTTTGAGGAAAGATTGACTTATGATTGTACAAATGGTTAACATTTTTGTTAAGATCGGCGTTACTTTCGGTCGTCACAGAAAGTACTTCAAAAATTGATTTCTTTTTCATTCTCGTTGTTTTACATGTAAGTAACGTCTGGATATATCATTCACAATAATTATCATATCAACTTTTTTTGCATGTAAGAGAAGCAATGTCTTACAGTTAAATTGATACATGTATATCAAAACGGAAGACCTTTTTGTTGCTTTTGCAACAAGTGTCTAGTTATTAAGGTCTTCCGTTTCCAACGGAAGACCTTATAGTGATTGTAAGGTTTTTTATTATTATTTTTTTTTTTTCCTTTTTTTGTCCACAAGATTTCTCGGAGATGGCTGGATAGATTTTTTTGAAATTTTCTGGAATGAAAGACAATGATAATATCTCTAGGCGTTTTTTTCATTTTTTGAAAATTCATATCCGGTCGTGCGTTTCCTGTCCCGCGTTGAAAAAGCTTGTCACCTCGAGATCTCAAAAACGGTAAAGTTTTGAACACCCAAAATTTGTGGGATGATAGACCTATAGCTGTAGATGTGTTTAAACTATTTTTTGTTGTTCGTCGTAACTTCCGGTCGTCACCGGAAGCACTTCAAAAATTACTATTTCTACGCATTAAATTTCTTTTCCATAGAATAAACATAAAACTATAATTCTATACATAAGTTACCTATGCGATGTTATATCAACAAAAAAATTCTACTTCCGGTGAGATATCTCAATTATCTCAGGTAGCTTTTTAAAAACACAATTTGTACCCGCGAGATCTCGGAAACTATAAGCGATCAAGACACTAAACTTTCATGGATGATAGACATTTGATTGAAGATGTGTTTAACCGGTTTCATTTTGTCTTCCGTCACTTCCGGTCCATACCGGAAGAGTTAAAAAAAATCGAGCTGTTTATCAGTTTAACTGTTTTCCTTTGATATTTTTTAGTTAGATAAATGAAAAATAATGTACAAATGGCAAGTATACAAGAAAGATTGAATACAATTCAGATTGAACACTTCCGTTTGCCCGTTTCCTGTCCAGAAACCATAAACCTTATTTCGACGAGATCTCAAAAACAGTAACGACTTGAACAACAAAACTTTGTGGGATGAAAGACCTATGTATGTACATGTGTTAACACTATTTTGTTTTATCCGGCGTAACTTCCGGTCGTCACAGGAAGTACACCCAATTTTGATTTTTTAAAAATATTTTGGTTATTTAGCATTGAAGTAACATTTAGCTATAGAAATACAAAAAGTCATCTACACATTGTAAAAAAAAGTTCTACTTCCGGTGAGACATCTCATATATCTCAGATAGCCTTCTTTTTTAAAAAACAAAGTATAAATAAGATCTCAGAAACTGTGATAGGTCAAGACACAAAGCTTATATATATTATATCCATTTTTCTGTTTACAAGATAACTGGATTTTTTGTGCAGATTAATACATGAGGAACGGAAGACCTTTTTGTTGCTATAGCAACAAGAGTCTAGTTATTATTATTATTATTTTTTTCCCCTTTTTCTCTCGTGAATTTCTCAGAGATGTCTTGATGGATTTTTATAAAATTTTCAGGAATGACAGAAAATAAAAAGATCTAGAGGATTTTAATTAAAAATGTGCTAAATTTACTTCCGGTCGTCCGTTTCCTGTCCCGCAAAAAAAAGGTTGTCACCTCGAGATCTAAGAAACGGTAAAGACTTAAACATTCAAACTTTGTGGGATGATAGACCTATAGCTGTAGATGTGTTTAAACACTTTTGTTTTGTTCGTCATAACTTCCGGTCGTCACCGGAAGCACTTAAAAAATATTTTTTTTTGCGCATCAATTTTTTTGTCAATAGAATAAATATATAAGAATAAATCTATTCATAGGAAATCTCTGCGATGTAATATCAACAAAAAAATTCTACTTCCGGTGAGATATCTCAATTATCTCAGGTAGCTTTTTTAAAACACATTTTGTACCCGCGAGATATCAGAAACTATGAGCGATCAAGACACGAAACTTTCATAGATGATAGACATTTGATTGAAGATGTGTTTAACCGGTTTCATTTTGTCTTCCGTCACTTCCGGTCCATACCGGAAGAGTTAAAAAAAAAGAGCTGTCTATCAGTTTAACTGTTTTCCTTTGATATATTTTAGTTAGATAAATGAAAAATAATGTACAAAAGGCAAGTATTCAAGAAATATTGAATACAATTTAAATTAAACACTTCCGTTTGCCCGTTTCCTGTCCAGAGACCAAAAACCTGATTTCGACGAGATCTCAAAAACAGTAACGACTTGAACAACCAAACTTTGTGGGATGATAGACCTATGTATGTACATGTGTTAACACTATTTTGTTTTATCCGGCGTAACTTCCGGTCGTCACAGGAAGTACACCCAATTTTGATCATTCACAATAATTTTCGTATCAATTTTTTATTTATGTTAGAGAAGCAATGTCTTACAGTTAAATTGATACTTATATATCAAAACGGAAGACCTTTTTGTTGCTTTTGCAACAAGAGTCTAGTTAAGGTCTTCCGTTTCCAACGGAAGACCTTATAGTGATTGTAATGTTTCTTTTTATTATTATTATTATTTTTTTCCCCTTTTTCTCTCGTGAATTTCTCAGAGATGTCTTGATGGATTTTTATAAAATTTTCAGGAATGACAGAAAATAAAAAGATCTAGAGGATTTTAATTAAAAATGTTCTAAATTCACTTCCGGTCGTCCGTTTCCTGTCCCGCGACAAAAAGCTTGTCACCTCGAGATCTAAAAAACGGTAAAGACTTAAACATTCAAACTTTGTGGGATGATAGACCTATAGCTGTAGATGTGTTTAAACACTTTTGTTTTGTTCGTCATAACTTCCGGTCGTCACCAGAAGCACTTAAAAAATATTTTTTTTTACGCATCAATTTTTTGGTCAATAGAATAAATATATAAGAATAAATCTATTCATAGGAAATCTCTGCGATGTAATATCAACAAAAAAATTCTACTTCCGGTGAGATATCTCAATTATCTCAGGTAGCTTTTTTAAAACACATTTTGTACCCGCGAGATATCAGAAACTATGAGCGATCAAGACACGAAACTTTCATAGATGATAGACATTTGATTGAAGATGTGTTTAACCGGTTTCATTTTGTCTTCCGTCACTTCCGGTCCATACCGGAAGAGTTAAAAAAAGAGCTGTCTATCAGTTTAACTGTTTTCCTTTGATATATTTTAGTTAGATAAATGAAAAATGATGTACAAAAGGCAAGTATACAAGAAATATTGAATACAATTTAAATTGAACACTTCCGTTTGCCCGTTTCCTGTCCAGAGACCAAAAACCTGATTTCGACGAGATCTCAAAAACAGTAACGACTTGAACAACCAAACTTTGTGGGATGATAGACCTATGTATGTACATGTGTTAACACTATTTTGTTTTATCCGGCGTAACTTCCGGTCGTCACAGGAAGTACACCCAATTTTGATATTTTTATCATTCACAATAATTTTCGTATCCATTTTTTATTTATGTTAGAGAAGCAATGTCTTACAGTTAAATTGATACTTCTATATCAAAACGGAAGACCTTTTTGTTGCTTTTGCAACAAGAGTCTAGTTATTATTAAGGTCTTCCGTTTCCAACGGAAGACCTTATAGTGATTGTAATGTTTCTTATTAAGGTCTTCCGTTTCCAACGGAAGACCTTATTGTTTTCGTTCGGTTTCTTTTTCCCTATTATTATTATTATTATTTTTCTTTTTTTTTCTTACAAATTTTGTGCACGCGATTGCTCAGAAATGCCTCGACCGATTTTCATGAAACTTTTAGATATAATAGATAGTGTTCGGAACCTTATAGGTTTTTTTATTATATTGATGACGTCACTTCCGTTTTTGAGATATTGACGTTTTAGCGATTTTTAGAGGGGTGGCTTGTTCCTCTAACTTCTCCTAAACTATAAAAGATATTGAGTTCAAACTTTCAGGGATAGTAGACAAAAGAGTGTAGATTTGCAATTTTATTTTCATTTTGATCTGGATTGAAAGGCGCCGAAGCTCGCCCGGACCCGAAAATTGAGTTTTAAAAACAGTCGTATTTTTCTGGTTTTCTTTGTTTATCTCTTTTCTGAAAAATATTTTGTTAAGACATGTAATGTAAAAAAGGTTTATATTTACAGGACCTTTCATTTGATATCAAGAAAAAGGGGCTGGCCCTTCCAATTAGGGGACCAAATGGCTCTAAAGTCTTTAATATGTAGCCCTTTACTGAGAGATATTTTGTGAAAGGTTATAGAAGCAAAAGTGTTTATCTTACAGTTATGTATCTAAGTAATGTAATGATTTTATCATGTGTCACGTGATTAGGGGTTTTTAGGGGCCAAAAGTCCAAAATTTTGATCACCCATATCTCCGAAAGGAAAAATATTTTGAAATGTGGTACAGAAGAAAAGTTGTTCAAAATCATGTTCTCAACAAAATGCAACCTTCAAAATTTCGTTAAACGGCCCCTAAAATAAGATTAGGGATCGGCCCCTAAAACCTTCATTCTTATATATCTCTAGAACGGTAACAAATTTCTGAACACTTGTTGAACAAAATTTGTTTAGAATTAAATAGCCTTTCATTTGAAATCAAGAAAAAGGGGCTGGCCCCTCCAATTAGGGGACCAAAGGGCTCAAAAATCTTTAATCTGTAGCCCTTTACTGAGAGATATTATGTGAAAGGTTATAGAAGCAAATATGTTTATCTTACAGTTATGTATCCAAGTAATGTTATGATTTTATCATGTGTTATGTAATTAGGGGTTTTTAGGGGCCGAAAGTCTAAACTTTTGATCATCCATATCTCAGAAAGGAAAAATATTTTGTAGGTCAGCACAGGAAAAAAGTTGTTTAAAATGATGTTCTTAACGATATGCAACCTTCAAAATTTCGTTAAACAACCCCTTTAAGGAGATAAGGGATCGGCCCCTAAAACCTTCTTTCTCATATATCTCTAGAAGGGTAACAAATTTCTAAACACTTGTTGAACAAAATTTGTTTAGAATTAAATGGCCTTTCATTTGATATCACGAAAAAGGGGCTGGCCCCTTAAATTAGGGGATCAACGGGCTCTAAAGTCTTTTATCTATAGCCCTTTGATAAGAGCCATTTTGTGAATGGTTATTAAAGCTTGATTAGGTATAATACGTTTATATATCCTAACAATATAATGCTTTCCTCTTGTGTTACCCAATAAGAGTTTTTAGGGACCAGAGGTAAACAAGATTAATTTGTTTCATCTTAATTTGAAGAAATGCAAGTATTTAAAAGAGCAATGTAAGAGAACTAATAAAAAGCGATACAACAAAGCACTAGTACTTCATTCCTTTTTCCATATCATGTTTTGTTGTCAAAAATCAAAGTCGATGATGTAATATTTCCATCTAAAAATCAGACGGAAGACCTCCTCGTTGCTCGCAACGAGATCGTGTCTAGTTATTATTATTATTATTATTATTTTTTTTTGTCCGTTTTTTGTCCACAAGATTTCTCAGAGATGGCTGGATGGATTTTCTTGAAATTTTCAGGACTGACAGAAAATTATAATATCTCCAGGCGTTTTTTTCATTTTTTCAAAATTCACTTCCTGTCGTCTGTTTCCTGTCCCGCGACAAAAAGCTATGGACAATGAGATCTCAGAAACGATAAAGACTTGAACATACAAACTTTGAGGGATGATAGACCTATAGTTGTAGATGTGTTTAAACTATTTTGTTTTGTTCGTCGTAACTTCCGGTCGTCACCGGAAGCTCTTCAAAAATAACTACTTTTTCGCATAAAATTCATTTTCGATAAAATAAATATATAAGTATAATTCTATGCATAGGTTATCTATGCGATGTTAACTCAACAAAAAATTTCGACTTCCGGTGAGATATCTCAAATATCTCAGGTAGCTTTTTTGAAACACATTTTGTACAAACGAGATCTCAGAAACTATAAGTGATCAAAGCACAAAACCTTCATGGATGATAGACATTTGATTGAAGATGTGTTTAACCGGTTTCGTTTTGTCTTCCGTCACTTCCGGTCCACACAGGAAGAGTTCAAACAAATCGAGCTGTTTATCAGTTTAACTTATTTCCATTGATATTTGTAGTGTGCTGGATGAGAAATAAAGTACAAAGAGCAAGTTTACAAGATATATTAAATACAATTTAGATTGAGCACTTCCGTTTGTCCGTTTCCTGTCCCGCGTTGGAAAAGCGTGTATCAACGAGATCTCAAAAACGGTAAAGACTTGAACATCCAAACTTTGTGGGATGATAGACCCATAGCTGTAGATGTGTTCACACTATTTTGTTTTGTTCGTCGTAACTTCCGGTCGTCACCGGAAGCACTTCAAAAATAACTACTTTTTCGCATAAAATTCTTTTTCCATAAAATAAATATATAAGTATAAATCTATGCATAGGTTGTCTATGCGATGTTAACTCAACAAAAAAATTCGACTTCCGGTGAGATATCTCAAATATCTCAGGTAGCTTTTTTGAAACACATTTTGTACAAACGAGATCTCAGAAACTATAAGCGATCAAAGCACAAAACTTTCATGGATGATAGACATTTGATTGAAGATGTGTTTAACCGGTTTCGTTTTGTCTTCCGTCACTTCCGGTCCACACAGGAAGAGTTCAAACAAATCGAGCTGTTTATCAGTTTAACTGTTTTCCTTTGATATTTGTAGTGAAGTCGATGAACAATTAAGTAGAAAGGGCAAGTACAAAAAAAATATTAATTACAATTTACATTGAGCACTTCCGTTTGTCTGTTTCCTGTCCCGAGACAAAAA
This sequence comes from Magallana gigas, assembly GCF_963853765.1. Taxonomy (NCBI): domain Eukaryota; kingdom Metazoa; phylum Mollusca; class Bivalvia; order Ostreida; family Ostreidae; genus Magallana; species Magallana gigas. The sequence goes on along the minus strand of NC_088856.1, from coordinate 53,778,970 downwards.
CCTTGATTCCTGGAGATCTCAAAAACGGTAACGACTTGAACGATCAAACTTTGTGGGATGATAGACCTATGTATGTACATGTGTTTACACTATTTTGTTTTGTTCGGCGTAGCTTCCGGTCGTCACCGGAAGCACTTCAAAAATTTGTTTTATTCATTTTACATAAAATGAAAATATCAGTATACAATCTTACATATGTCATCTATATAATTTTAAATTGGCAAATAAATTTTACTTCCGGTGAGATATCTCAAATATCTCTATGTAGCTTTTCTTTTTACAAATTTGATGTCCGCAATATTTTCGTCATTGTAAGTGATTGAGACACGAATCTTTCATAGATTGTTTGATAGAATTTTGATTGGGGATGTGTTTAACGGGTTTAATTTTGTCAACTGTCACTTCCGGTTCTTACCGGAAGGGTTCAAACAAATCCTGTTTTTAACAAGTTTAGCTGACTTTTTTGGAATTTCATCTAGCCTGATAAACAGTGATGTACATTAAGCAAATGTACGAGAAATACCAGCTTTTGTTTTTACTAATCACTTTCGTTCGTCCGTTTCGGTCCCGAGACAAAAAATATTGTTTCAAAGAGATCTTAGATTTGGCAGAGTCGTGAACAACCAAACTTTGAGGCAAGATTGACATATGATTGTACAAATGGTTAACAATTTTGTTTAGTTCGGCGTTTTTTCTGGTCGTCACAGAAAGTACTTCAAAAATTGATTTCTTTTTCATTCTCGTTGTTTTATATGTAAGTATCGTCTGGATATATCATTCACAATGATTATCATATCCATTTTTTTTCTATGTGAGAGAAGCAATGTCTTACAGTTAAACTGATACATGTATATCAAAACGGAAGACCTCTTTGTTGCTTTTGCAACAAGTGTCTAGTTATTATTATTATTATTTTTTTTTTTTTGTCCGTTTTTTGTCCACAAGATTTCTCAGAGATGGCTGGATGGATTTTCTTGAAATTTTCAGGACTGACAGAAAATTATAATATCTCCAGGCGTTTTTTTTTTTTAAAATTCACTTCCTGTCGTCCGTTTCCTGTCCCGCGACAAAAAGCTATGGACAATGAGATCTCAGAAACGATAAAGACTTGAACATCCAAACTTTGAGGGATGATAGACCTATAGTTGTAGATGTGTTTAAACTATTTTGTTTTGTTCGTCGTAACTTCCGGTCGTCACCGGAAGCTCTTCAAAAATTATGTTTTTACGCATTTAATATATTTCTCGGAGAATTGAAATATAAGTATAAATGCTTACATATGTCATCTATCCGATGATTAATAAACATAAAAATTCTACTTCCGGTGAGATATCTCAAATATCTCATGAAGCCTTTTTTAAAGTAAATGTTTGAACTCCGAGATCTCAGAAACTGTAAGTGCTCAAAACACGAAACTTACAGGAATGATAGACATTTGATAGAAGATGTGTTTAACCATTTTTATTTGATCGACCGTCACTTCCGGTCCACGCGGGAAGAGTTCAAACAAATCAAGTTTTTTAAAAGTTTAACTCGATTTTTCAGAGATGCATAGATGCATTTTTTTGAAATTTATAGGACTGATAGAGAACGAAAATATCTCTAGGCATTTTTTTCATTTTTTCAAAATTCCCTTCCTGTCGTCCGTTTCCTGTCCCGCGACAAAAAGCTATGGACAATGAGATCTCAGAAACGATAAAGACTTGAACCTCCAAACTTTGAGTAATGATAGACCCATAGTTGTAGATGTGTTTAAACTATTTTGTTTTGTTCGTCGTAACTTCCGGTCGTCACCGGAAGCTCTTCAAAAATTATGTTTTTACGCATTTAATATATTTCTCGGAGAATTGAAATATAAGTATAAATGCTTACATATGTCATCTATCCGATGATTAATAAACATAAAAATTCTACTTCCGGTGAGATATCTCAAATATCTCATGAAGCCTTTTTCAAAATAAATGTTTGAACCCCGAGATCTCAGAAACTGTAAGTGATCAAGACACGAAACTTACAGGGATGATAGACATTTGATAGAAGATGTGTTTAACCGTTTTTATTTGGTCAACCGTCACTTCCGGTCCACACAGGAAGAGTTCAAACTAATCAAGTTTTTTAAAAGTTTAACTCGATTTTTCAGAGATGCATGGATGGATTTTCTTGAAATTTATAGGACTGATAGAGAACGAAAATATCTCTAAGCAATTTTTTTCATTTTTTCAAAATTCCCTTCCTGTCGTCCGTTTCCTGTCCCGCGATAAAAAGCTATGGACAATGAGATCTCAGAAACGATAAAGACTTGAACATCCAAACTTTGAGGGATGATAGACCTATAGGTGTAGATGTGTTTAAACTATTTTGTTTTGTTCGTCGTAACTTCCGGTCGTCACCGGAAGCTCTTCAAAAATTATGTTTTTACGCATTTAATATATTTCTCGGAGAATTGAAATATAAGTATAAATGCTTACATATGTCATCTATCCGATGATTAATAAACATAAAAATTCTACTTCCGGTGAGATATCTCAAATATCTCATGAAGCCTTTTTCAAAATAAATGTTTGAACCCCGAGATCTCAGAAACTGTAAGTGATCAAGACACGAAACTTACAGGGATGATAGACATTTGATAGAAGATGTGTTTAACCGTTTTTATTTGGTCAACCGTCACTTCCGGTCCACACAGGAAGAGTTCAAACTAATCAAGTTTTTTAAAAGTTTAACTCGATTTTTCAGAGATGCATGGATGGATTTTCTTGAAATTTATAGGACTGATAGAGAACGAAAATATCTCTAAGCAATTTTTTTCATTTTTTCAAAATTCCCTTCCTGTCGTCCGTTTCCTGTCCCGCGATAAAAAGCTATGGACAATGAGATCTCAGAAACGATAAAGACTTGAACATCCAAACTTTGAGGGATGATAGACCTATAGGTGTAGATGTGTTTAAACTATTTTGTTTTGTTCGTCGTAACTTCCGGTCGTCACCGGAAGCTCTTCAAAAATTATGTTTTTACGCATTTAATATATTTCTCGGAGAATTGAAATATAAGTATAAATGCTTACATATGTCATCTATCCGATGATTAATAAACATAAAAATTCTACTTCCGGTGAGATATCTCAAATATCTCATGAAGCCTTTTTCAAAATAAATGTTTGAACCCCGAGATCTCAGAAACTGTAAGTGATCAAGACACGAAACTTACAGGGATGATAGACATTTGATAGAAGATGTGTTTAACCGTTTTTATTTGGTCGACCGTCACTTCCGGTCCACGCGGGAAGAGTTCAAACAAATCAAGTTTTTTAAAAGTTTAACTCGATTTTTCAGAGATGCATAGATGCATTTTTTTGAAATTTATAGGACTGATAGAGAACGAAAATATCTCTAGGCATTTTTTTCATTTTTTCAAAATTCCCTTCCTGTCGTCCGTTTCCTGTCCCGCGACAAAAAGCTATGGACAATGAGATCTCAGAAACGATAAAGACTTGAACCTCCAAACTTTGAGTAATGATAGACCCATAGTTGTAGATGTGTTTAAACTATTTTGTTTTGTTCGTCGTAACTTCCGGTCGTCACCGGAAGCTCTTCAAAAATTATGTTTTTACGCATTTAATATATTTCTCGGAGAATTGAAATATAAGTATAAATGCTTACATATGTCATCTATCCGATGATTAATAAACATAAAAATTCTACTTCCGGTGAGATATCTCAAATATCTCATGAAGCCTTTTTCAAAATAAATGTTTGAACCCCGAGATCTCAGAAACTGTAAGTGATCAAGACACGAAACTTACAGGGATGATAGACATTTGATAGAAGATGTGTTTAACCGTTTTTATTTGGTCAACCGTCACTTCCGGTCCACACAGGAAGAGTTCAAACTAATCAAGTTTTTTAAAAGTTTAACTCGATTTTTCAGAGATGCATGGATGGATTTTCTTGAAATTTATAGGACTGATAGAGAACGAAAATATCTCTAAGCAATTTTTTTCATTTTTTCAAAATTCCCTTCCTGTCGTCCGTTTCCTGTCCCGCGATAAAAAGCTATGGACAATGAGATCTCAGAAACGATAAAGACTTGAACATCCAAACTTTGAGGGATGATAGACCTATAGGTGTAGATGTGTTTAAACTATTTTGTTTTGTTCGTCGTAACTTCCGGTCGTCACCGGAAGCTCTTCAAAAATTATGTTTTTACGCATTTAATATATTTCTCGGAGAATTGAAATATAAGTATAAATGCTTACATATGTCATCTATCCGATGATTAATAAACATAAAAATTCTACTTCCGGTGAGATATCTCAAATATCTCATGAAGCCTTTTTCAAAATAAATGTTTGAACCCCGAGATCTCAGAAACTGTAAGTGATCAAGACACGAAACTTACAGGGATGATAGACATTTGATAGAAGATGTGTTTAACCGTTTTTATTTGGTCAACCGTCACTTCCGGTCCACACAGGAAGAGTTCAAACTAATCAAGTTTTTTAAAAGTTTAACTCGATTTTTCAGAGATGCATGGATGGATTTTCTTGAAATTTATAGGACTGATAGAGAACGAAAATATCTCTAAGCAATTTTTTTCATTTTTTCAAAATTCCCTTCCTGTCGTCCGTTTCCTGTCCCGCGATAAAAAGCTATGGACAATGAGATCTCAGAAACGATAAAGACTTGAACATCCAAACTTTGAGGGATGATAGACCTATAGGTGTAGATGTGTTTAAACTATTTTGTTTTGTTCGTCGTAACTTCCGGTCGTCACCGGAAGCTCTTCAAAAATTATGTTTTTACGCATTTAATATATTTCTCGGAGAATTGAAATATAAGTATAAATGCTTACATATGTCATCTATCCGATGATTAATAAACATAAAAATTCTACTTCCGGTGAGATATCTCAAATATCTCATGAAGCCTTTTTCAAAATAAATGTTTGAACCCCGAGATCTCAGAAACTGTAAGTGATCAAGACACGAAACTTACAGGGATGATAGACATTTGATAGAAGATGTGTTTAACCGTTTTTATTTGGTCGACCGTCACTTCCGGTCCACACAGGAAGAGTTCAAACAAATCAAGTTTTTTAAAAGTTTAACTCGATTTTTCAGAGATGCATGGATGGATTTTCTTGAAATTTATAGGACTGATAGAGAACGAAAATATCTCTAAGAATTTTTTTCATTTTTTCAAAATTCCCTTCCTGTCGTCCGTTTCCTGTCCCGCGATAAAAAGCTATGGACAATGAGATCTCAGAAACGATAAAGACTTGAACATCCAAACTTTGAGGGATGATAGACCTATAGCTGTAGATGTGTTAAACTATTTTGTTTTGTTCGTCGTAACTTCCGGTCGTCACCGGAAGCACTTCAAAAATTATGTTTTTACGCATTTTATTTGTTTAACACTGAAATGATATAAAGGTATAAACGCTTTCATATGTCATCTATCCGATGATTAATAAACAAAACAAATACTTCCGGTGAGATATCTCAAATATCTCAGGTAGTCTTTTTAAAACAAATATTATGACAGCGAAGTCTCATAAACTGTAAGTGACCAAGACACAAAACTTACACGGATGATAGACATTTGATAGAAGATGTGTTTAACCGTTTTTATTTTGTCAACCGTCACTTTCGGTCCACACCGGAAGAGTTCAAACAATTCATGTTGTTTAAGAGATTTACTGCTTCTGTTTGACAAAGTAAGACAAATTGATAGTCAATTAAGTCCTGTTGTCTAATGGTTATGAAATACTGAGAGAAGCAATGTCTTACAGTTAAATTGATACATGTATATCAAAACGGAAGACCTTTTTGTTGCTTTTGCAACAAGAGTCTAGTTATTATTATTTTTTTTTTCCTTTTTTTGTCCACAAGATTTCTCAGAGATGGCTGGATGGATTTTCTTGAAATTTTCAGGACTAACAGAAAATTATAATATCTCCAGGCGTTTTTTTCATTTTGTCAAAATCTACTTCCTGTCGTCCGTTTCCTGTCCCGCGACAAAAAGCTATGGACAATGAGATCTCAGAAACGATAAAGACTTGAACCTCCAAACTTTGAGGGATGATAGACCTATAGTTGTAGATGTGTTTAAATTATTTTGTTTTGTCCGTCGTAACTTCCGGTCGTCACCGGAAGCTCTTCAAAAATTATGCTTTTACGCATTTAATATATTTCTCGGAGAATTGAAATATAAGTATAAATGCTTACAAATTGCATCTTTCTAATGTTAACTAAACATAAAAATTCTACTTCCGGTGAAATATCTCAAATATCTCATGTAGCCTTTTTTAAAACAAATGTTTGAACCCCGAGATCTCAGAAACTGTAAGTGATCAAGACACGAAACTTACAGGGATGATAGACATTTGATGGAAGATGTGTTTAACCGTTTTTATTTTGTCGACCGTCACTTCCGGTCCACACAGGAAGAGTTCAAACAAATCAAGTTTTTTAAAAGTTTAACAAGATTTCTAAGAGATGGCTGGATGGATTTTCTTGAAATTTTTAGGACTGATAAAGAACGAAAACATCTCAAGGAGTTTTTCTCATTTTTTCAAAATTCACTTCCTGTCGTCCGTTTCCTGTCCCGCGACAAAAAGCTATGGACAATGAGATCTCAGAAACGATAAAGACTTGAACCTCCAAACTTTGAGGGATGATAGACCTATAGTTGTAGATGTGTTTAAATTATTTTGTTTTGTCCGTCGTAACTTCCGGTCGTCACCGGAAGCTCTTCAAAAATTATGCTTTTACGCATTTAATATATTTCTCGGAGAATTGAAATATAAGTATAAATGCTTACAAATTGCATCTTTCTAATGTTAACTAAACATAAAAATTCTACTTCCGGTGAAATATCTCAAATATCTCATGTAGCCTTTTTTAAAACAAAAGTTTGAACCCCGAGATCTCAGAAACTGTAAGTGATCAAGACACGAAACTTACAGGGATGATAGACATTTGATGGAAGATGTGTTTAACCGTTTTTATTTTGTCGACCGTCACTTCCGGTCCACACAGGAAGAGTTCAAACAAATCAAGTTTTTTAAAAGTTTAACAAGATTTCTAAGAGATGGCTGGATGGATTTTCTTGAAATTTTTAGGACTGATAAAGAACGAAAACATCTCAAGGAGTTTTTCTCATTTTTTCAAAATTCACTTCCTGTCGTCCGTTTCCTGTCCCGCGACAAAAAGCTATGGACAATGAGATCTCAGAAACGATAATGACTTGAACTACCAAACTTTGAGGGATGATAGACCTATAGTTGTAGATGTGTTTAAACTATTTTGTTTTGTTCGTCGTAACTTCCGGTCGTCACCGGAAGCACTTCAAAAATTACATTTTTACGCATTTTATTTGTTTAACACAGAATTGAAATATAAGTATACACACTTCCATAAGTCATCAATCCGATGATAAATAAACAAAAAAATATTACTTCCGGTGAGATATCTCAAATATCTCAGGTAGTGTTTTTAAAACAAATATCATGACAGCAAGATCTCATAAACTGTAAGTGACCAAGACACAAAACTTACATGGCTGATAGACATTTGATAGAAGATGTGTTTAACCGCTCTCATTTTGTCAACCATCACTTCCGGTCCACACCGGAAGAGTTCAATCAATTCAAGTTGTTTAAGAGTTTAACTGTTTTTGTTTGACAATATAAGATATGTTGATAGCCAATAAAGTCCTGTTGTGTAATGGTTAGGAAATACTAACTTTCATTTTCATTGAACACTTCCGTTTGTCCGTTTCCTGTCCTGAGACAAAAAACCTTGTTTCCTAGAGATTTCAAAAACGGTGACGACTTCAACAATCAAACTTTGTGGGATGATAGACCTATGTATGTACATGTGTATACACTATTTTGTTTTGATCGGCGTAATTTCCGGTCGTCACCGGAAGCACTTCAAAAATTTGTTTATTTCATATTTTATTCATTTTACATAAAATGAAAATATCAGTATACAATCTTACATATGTCATCTATATAATGTTAAATTAGAAAATAAATTTTACTTCCGGTGAGATATCTCAAATGTCTCTATGTAGTTTTCCTTTTTACAAATTTGATGTCCGCGAGATTTTTTTCACTGTTAGCGAATTAGACACGAAACTTTCATGATTGATAGAAATTTGATTGGGGATGTGTTTAATGGGTTTAATTTTGTGAACTGTCAGTTCCGGTTCTTACTGAAAGGGTTCAAACAAATCATGTTTTTAACAAGTTTAACTGACTTTCTTGGGTGTTTCATCTAGCCTGACAAACAGTGATGTACGCTGAGCAAATGTATGAGAAATACCAGCTTATGTTTTTATTAATCACTTCCGTTTGTCCATTTCCAGTCCCGAGACAAAAAATACTGTTTCAAAGAGATTTGGCAGAGACGTGAACAACCAAACTTTGAGGACAGATTAACTTATGATCGTACAAATGGTTAACATTTTAGTTTAGTTCGGCGTTACTTCCGGTCGTCACAGAAAGTACTTCAGAAATTGATTTCTTTTTAATTCTCGTTGTTTTACATGTAAGTAACGTCCGTATATATCATTCACAATGATTATCATATCCACTTTTTTTTCTAAGTGAGAGAAGCAATGTCTTACAGTTAAATTGATTCATGTATATCAAAACGGAAGACCTTTTTGTTGCTTTTGCAACAAGAGTCTAGTTTATCATTATTTTTAGCGGATGGAATACCAGTTTCTGTATCCATTATGCCACCTGATCACCCTTTATTCTTACAACCTTTTTATTTAATTTTTTAAATTATTTGTTTAATAATGCTTATTGACACTGGTATTATTATTTTCATTGCTTGTTAATTATTCTTATAATAACATCGACATCTTTATATGTTTTTAATGATATGTACGCATGAATTAAGGGAAGTAAAAGTGTTATTTATTGATTTACAGAAGTTATGGTGCTAATAATTTTTGGAATATTCCTGTTGAATCCGTGTAGATTTGATACAAGTTTTTTTTAGATAAGTGTCAACCAGTTATTGAAACAAAAACAGTACACTATTGAAAAAATAAATATTTTGAGTTCATTCATTCTAATGAAAAGGATAATTTATTAAGCTATTATTTTACATTTTGCTATGATATGAATTTCAGAGTGAGATCACATGCTTTGCAATAAAATGAGATAATGGCCTGCTGTGTCATGTTGTATGTTGTACATGTTTACAAGAGTTTATTTCTATTTCTATTTCTATTTTTAAACAGGTAAACATTTGTCCACTCAATGTTAATATAGATTAAAATTCTATTTCCCCGAATCGTCATGATCAAGTACGCATGGGATGTCTTTCATTGTTAATTTAAGGTTGTATGGGACACCATCATATTATGGGTTACTTCCTATCGAGATATACAATAAAATCATGTATAATTTCATATACCTATCTACCCCTAATGTTTTTACGTGACAATGTATCGCTACTGGTACTGTACCAGTTATCGGCTATGACCAGTTATCGACTAAACTAAGAGTTCGGGTTTATAGCACGCGACTATTCGAGATTTTTTCAAATTCAGTCGTCTGTTTCGAATAAAGAAAAGTAAGTCTGCTTAAAAACTTTCTTCAATATGATCTAAGCATGAGCTTGAACGATCATTGTTTACCGCTGATTTACATCTTTGCACTTTTAGCAGTGGGGGAAGTGACGTAATTAGTTAAAACTAAATTGTGACCTCTTTGTGATACGTTACCATATATCTTCTTTGATTTGACATACAATATCAATACATATAACATGTACAAACAAAAGGAATTCATTAAACTCTGAGACATTCAGAGCGCAGTTGAACGCCTGATTGCACAATATTGTGTATTGAAAAGTCAACGATTTTGTGTATTACCATATGATAACAAACAAATAATTTTATGTATTATAGCTCCTACTACCTTTAGTCTGACCCAAAAAGGGACATAATCAAATTAAATTATACAGAGTATTAAATTACATATACATGGATTTTACTATGTTATTATCGCAAAGCTGATAACTGGTACAGTAAATCGTAAAACATGGCAATTCGGGGCGTGCTATAGAGCACAAAATCAAGCTGCTATGAGTTCTTAATAATGATATAATATAATAGATGGATAAACAAGGAAATCACCATTTAATGTATTTCAAGATTTCTCCAAAAAATTCAAAAGAAACAAGGAAAAGCGAAAAGAAAAGGTTAAATTTTAGCCGATAACTGGTACAGTGACAGTATGAGTTTTAGCGCTATATATCTACGAATCTGTAAGTCATAAGTTGGAATCGATTCCCGCTGGGCCTTTCAAAATTGTTTCATTATCGAAAAAAGGTTTTTAATCATTTTTTGGTCAAATAATGTGAAATTTAAAAATTCGAAAACAGTGAAAGTAATTTGATTATACGAAAGCCGAGAAGGATCATTAGAGATTCGAGATTCAAAATACGAGATTCGAAATGCGAGATTCGAGATTCGAAATTCGAGATTCAATATTTAAATTAACCAATCAAATCATGGATCTGAAACCTGTATCCTAGCAACATCAAACTGTTCTAAATAAAGATCATTCGTACATGCTCTTTCCTACAATTAAATGTCTTAATAGCTCTTAATAAATGCTTTGTTCACTTCTCCCTACCTAACTAAAAAAATATGTGTATTTACTTTTACACAGAATATCTAAGTAGACTAGTAACAATGCAGTGTGCTTCGCGGATCTAAGTGATTTTGTTTGCCCTGGTGCATTTCCACCTGATGCGTTTGAACCCTGGGGTATTTCACCACCAGTAATAGTTTAAAACCCGGGTTTATTCACCCCTTTTGTGTAAAAATGCGGTTATGGTAGAGAACTTCATAAGCGTAGCTAATTTTTTCTGTAGGGGGTCCTAGGCCAATTTTAAAAAAAATTACTATGTAAATTTAATAGGCTCCAATTTTCCCGAGGAGGGGGTCCAGATCCCCTGACCCCCTCCTTTCTAGATCCCCGCATGAAGATTAGTACATGTATCTAAATAATCTAAATATAAATAATATGTCCTGTTTCACTAATAAATATAAGCATTACTTATCGTTTTTATGTATGCATACAGTGATACACTAGTACTATGATTATTAACAAATCATTGAGATATTATCACATCATACGGAATTATTAATAAATACAATTTTTTTCCTTTTCCTCAGTAAACAACTTATTATGAGTCTTACTTTTGGAATTGTTTTCAATATAGAAGGATACCTACTCTCTACAATTAAAGGTAGGGATGATAGGGTGCCAGTTTGTTCACATTGCCGATTTCTTGTGCAGAGAACAATAAAACTTTTTAAAAATTTGATTGTGCATGAATATTTCAAAATTAATTGTTGTACATGTATTTTGTTATAATTCATTCATTGATATATCAACAAGAAAGAATAAAAGCATCACAGCCAAGTTAAGTTTCTCTGTAGTTTCCTACCCCCCCCCCCCCCCCCCCCGCACCAAAATTGACAATAATTACATATAAGTCATACAAATGTTTACTTTTTTTGTAAGTAAATCTCTAAAGATGTAAATAAGCACTGCAAACAAAGATGTGTGTATTTAATATACTACTACATTACACTTAGCCAGATTAAATGTAATCAGAATGAAGCTACAAGGGGTGAGTGGTGCAAATTTACCAATTTGTCGCCATACACACAGAACACCAAATAAAGAAACTGTGAGTGGTGTGTGGAATGCATAAAAGATGGCGGCAAATTATCTCAAATAATCAGTGCAAAAACCAACAAATAGACTGTTATTTGTTACATATCCTGCAAAAACATTGATAAAAAATGTTATCGTCCCATAACATAGCCGATTATGTAAATGTGTACATATGGTCAACGTACATGTAATTCTAATATACAAGAAGGCTGACGTATCAGGCGGGGATCCAGAAAATTAAATTTCAAAAATGATCGGTTGAATTACATTAAATGCTTTGAAAATTGTTTTAAACTATCGCACGGGTCAAAATGCATTATAGAAGCTATGTACAGTGTAATTGGAAACTTTCATTTTATATCAATATGTAGTATTACCTATTATACAATATAACAACTGAGAGTATAGCACAATTGCCACAAGCAATACATGTCCTTTACCGGCACCACCTTCTCCCCATAAAAAAATGAAACAATTGTCGTTTTATTTGCTAAAATGTGTGTGGTTCAAGATTTTTCTAAAGGACATACCCGATTAGAATTGAAAAAGAGTCGTACGTTTAAAACTAATTTTGCCAAATTTTTTAGATTCATTTGGTTATATTTTGGTCCACTTGGGTAAATAGATGCACCAGTGCAGCTATTATTTATATATAATCAGGCCATAAATTCAGAATATTTTCAAAAATTAATAGCTTTAAATCCAGTGGATGAAAAAAAGGAAAGCAACTCGATGAGTGCTATAGCCTGTGTTGAATGAATGGTACAGTAGGATATGCGCAAAAAAGTCCCGTCTACTCTTTCCTACCCTATATTTATTGGAATATTAAATCCGATTATAAGAGTCAAATTAAAAATCAAGTACGGATATGTACCTGTTTATCAAAAGTATCAAAAGTAAAACTACTCATAATTTATCTACAGTGCATCGTTATGGAGCTACACAGAAAGTTTTATATTAATTTGCCGAGCCAAATAAAAAAACCCTGGAAAACGAAGAGAAAACAAAGTGGGGACAGAATAACTGGCAAACTAATTAGGACTATATAGCCCCCCCCCCCCCCACCCCCTCTTGAAATGTATATACTGAAAACAGATTATTGGAGTACAACATCCGCACACAATTTAAAGAAAATTTCATGGTTTTTTTTTTATCATTTTCGCTAGCTAATGTAAGACTTCACAAATACCCCAAACCCCCTCACGGAAAAGGAAATGCTAGGTGATGAGAGAGAGAGAGAGAGAGAGAGAGAGAGAGAGAGAGAGAGAGAGAGAGAGAGAGAGAGAGAGAGAGTCGATGTAAATCACAGGTGCGCTAACACCGTTAAAATTAAAGCTTGCTAGTTGGTCTGCCCTACCCTAGCTACCTCCTCTCTTTTCTCCTTTTAGAGGCTTAATTATTGTCTATATATGCTTGTAACAAATCAAATCAATTTCAAATTCTAAATCAAAACTGAATTTGACACTACAAAACTCTCTCTGTGTCTGTCTGTCTGTCTGTCTGTCTCTCTCTCATATCGACAATGGCATTGCCATACCCTACAATACACTATTTTTATCTGGATTTTTGTCTTTGAGGTTGTAAATCATTATATCTTCTAATGACTATGGTTTAAAACTTTATCATAACCTATATTTTGACATGTCGATTATTTCATTGAGTTTCGTTTCATAGCTAAAACATTTAGATTAAACAGATCTTTCTTCGCGAGCCGATTTTTACACAGTACGGGCGAATACACTTCGGGTTAAAATTGTTGGGGGGGAAATACATACAGGGCAAACAAAACCACTTAGATTCGCAAAGCCAACAGTGTTATTTCTAATTTAATTGTTTATACTATGTGGGGTTAATTCATCAATACATATGCAACATTGAGACAATGTCGCTCATGACTTGAACAAGAGAGAGAAAATAATTTTCAATGAACAATAAAATGGTGTAAAATTTAGGTGATGCATCTAAAGTTAACACTTCATCTTAATTTATACCGGTATATATACAGTAAGGCATCCCCCGTGTAAGATGTAATTATAAGGCGTTTGAAAGTGAAATTACTGAAGTACTATTTGAAACTCCTATTAACCTAGCAAAAACTTTATTTTTTTAATATAATTTGAAAAAAGGAGCAAACTGCCTTTACTATTTTACTGTTTGTCGTCTCTATCCTTGTTGTAATAATTTTAACAAGAAAGACAAAATAACTGCCTCCAATTACTAAAACGGAAACAGAAAGTAAAAGTACATTTCTGAAACAAACAGGTTTCGTTTGCGCGAAAACATTTTATCAAAATATTATCAATTATCAAAAATGATTATAGTTAATCACACCCTATATTTATTTACCTTCAAGTTGATAACTGTCCTGTATAGATTGTAGCGAGCTGAGAGAACATAACATAGCAATGATGTCGTTCACTGTGGTTAAGTTGTTTACCATATTCCTTGTGTTAGACGAGACTTCACCATTTGGTAATTGTTAACCTTTACTTCTGAATTATTGATATTTCATTCTTCCACTATGTGTTTTGCTTTGTGTATTGGACTTATGCTTAATGATGTTTTAAGTTACATACTGAATATGTACAATGTACGTAACGGGCAAAAAAGGCGAAAATAAAACGAGGCTATTATCTTTCTGTTTATATATTCTTTATCTCTTAGAATACTGTCGTGGAGAAAAACTTACAGTTTTTCAATATACTTATTCATCTCTGAAATATGTATTTAAATTTAGTAATTCAAACAGTTAAATTTTCATTTCTTTGAAATATATTTTATGATAAATTTAACTATTACAGAATTTAATGATTTTGGTGCTTTAAGAAAAAAACGTTCAGAAATTTTTATGTATTTTATTTTAGCTTTTGTCTGGTTACTCTGAGGTGTCATTTTATTTATTGCACATGTCAACTTTATTTTATCGGGTATGCCAAACTTAAGGTTTCTTTGTTCTCCTGATAAATGTTTTTCGAACGTGGGCTTCACAAGATTTTTGAGGTAATTTTGTTGTAAATGTTTTTATAGCATCCATTTGATTTAGTCCATGAGTGATAAGTTCTTTGTTACGGGATTAACGATGCCCCTAGAATTATTTACCTGGCCAAGTGTTGTTTAATTAGTTGCGTCACAAAGACTTATAGATTAAGTGGACACGCATTGACCAAATGTTCTTTTGTAATCTAATTCTTTTTTTTTTTGGACAACCAATATCTCCAGAATCATTTTGATTGGTTAAAAAGGACATCTTAGAAATTTGATTCAAACAGGTTGCGCGTCCCGGTTGGTCACTTTTCATCATTGAATAAAACCAGCCGGACGTTTGCTTTATTCCTGCCTTCTTTTAATCTATCTAGGTAACTTTAGTTCTATTTTTCTTAGGTAATTAATTATTGTGGTTAAACTTTAAAATCATTCGAATTAAGAAATTTTAGAGCTTGAAATTAATTTAGTAAAGGATTTAATTAAAAGTTTTATTTTTTTTTTAATTTTGGTCATTGCTCACTTTGGTCTTTGTCTAAGTTAGAAATAATTATAGTGTAGTTAGTTACCTTTGTATACATCACTAATGCAAACCTGTTTACAGAGTGAAGGTATGTAGTGAAATAGTTTTTATGTTGCACAGTAAAATTTGTAAATTTTTATGTTCAATGGGATCGGGATCGAGGTGCAAATTATTGCCAAAAATGGACAGACTTACTTTCATTATTGTTAGAAAATATTAGTGAGATGATCGCCGATGTGTTATTAATGATCTATTACATAATAATGGCATTTATATTCTCAAAAGCATTTAAGCATTATGCATGTTTTCGCATTTTTGAAGCAATGTCAGGTAAAGTAGAATTTGCAAAGCTTTTCAGTTATTTGTATTACGTAATCGATCGCCGAGTCTCTGATCCCAACTTTATTGGTTACATTGTTTACATGAAAAAGTATAGAAAAAGGTTATGTCAGGTTTGTTTTACAACATTGTTTTATTTTTGGTTTGATTTAATCCAGATATTGATTTATGATATGTTGTTTAATTTCTTTTTATTATACCTTTAACATGTTTAAATTAAGTAACTTTGATGGAATGAAATTTGTAATAACATTGGTAAATTTGTAAGGCCTTGAGTCGCTCTTTATAGCTTTGTTGGTCACTTTTCATCATTGAATAAAACCAGCCGGACGTTTGCTTTATTCCTGCCTTCTTTTAATCTATCTAGCCTCAACAAACGGATACATCCATTGGGTTGAGAAGCTGCCCAAGTCTTTGTTTATAACCAAAATAACAAGACGAATAACAAAAGGGTACAATTGGTGGATGAATCCTAAGGGTAACAACAACGCCCGGGGCTGCTGCATATATTTTGCAGTAGTCAGATCCTGGACCTCTTCAGCCAGCGAGTTCCCCCATTGAACATCCACTCAATGTAACAACGATGGACAACAAAAGGTTCCAGCCACCATGAACTATGCAGAAAGTTTCTCTGTTCATCACCAGGAAACAACGGTCAACTGTAGAAACTTCAGCTGTCCTCAGACGTCCGTCACCGGTGTATGAAAATCAAAGAACAGAGGAAGAAATGTGAAATTTCCATTCAAAACACGAGGACGTGTTTTCCCCGGAGCGGTGGGAAACTATCACCGTGCAAAATTCACTGTTTAATTATAACTTTATTTTGGACTTTACTTTTAAAATTCAACATCTGTTTCGTAATATTTTCTCACAATTTATTTCTTACAAAGTTACAAGTTGATTTAGTGATTGACACTTTTCGGACTCTATATGTGATTTCAAATTGCTAATCTCTTAAAACAACATTGTGCAATTATCAGTTTTCCATGTCTTGGACATCAAAGACTCATTGAGTTTATTTAATTATTTTATATCTGTGAACCTTTCACTCAGCTTACTTATGTCATCACCTGTCAATTTATACTCATTGTTCAGTTTCTTATAAATAATTATGTACAATTGTCAATCGGCAGTCTGGAATACGGCGGCCAGCCTCGGCCACGTCCGACTCACCCAGAGTCTTGAGTCCGGAGGCCACTACTGGCCATATCCGACTTGTTTGTAAAATGTCTGTCTGTTAAAATGTTATAATGTTGCCATCGTTGAATCTCGTCCAATAAATACGGAATCTTTCATCACTTGGTTTATTTCTCTGGAACTGTATACTGGTGGACCTTCGGGAATACGGCAAACCAACCCTTCGTTTTTACTTTACGGCCCACAGCGCGCCACAACCTTATACCTTATACCCTCGACGCCAACATTCCCTCACCCCGTCCGTACTGCACACGGCGGATATACAGATCCAGAAGAATACACTAGCACCGTAAAATCTATGCGGTCACAATTGGTGGAGAATCAGTCACACCCTTTTGTTATTCGTCTTGTTATTTTGGTTATAAACAAAGACTTGGGCAGCTTCTCAACCCAATGGATGTATCCGTTTGTTGAGGCTAGATAGATTAAAAGAAGGCAGGAATAAAGCAAACGTCCGGCTGGTTTTATTCAATGATGAAAAGTGACCAACAAAGCTATAAAGAGCGACTCAAGGCCTTACAAATTTACCAATGTTATTACAAATTTCATTCCATCAAAGTTACTTAATTTAAACATGTTAAAGGTATAATAAAAAGAAATTAAACAACATATCATAAATCAATATCTGGATTAAATCAAACCAAAAATAAAACAATGTTATAAAACAAACCTGACATAACCTTTTTCTATACTTTTTCATGTAAACAATGTAACCAATAAAGTTGGGATCAGAGACTCGGCGATCGATTACGTAATACAAATAACTGAAAAGCTTTGCAAATTCTACTTTACCTGACATTGCTTCAAAAATGCGAAAACATGCATAATGCTTAAATGATTTTGAGAATATAAATGCCATTATTATGTAATAGATCATTAATAACACATCGGCGATCATCTCACTAATATTTTCTAACAATAATGAAAGTAAGTCTGTCCATTTTTGGCAATAATTTGCACCTCGATCCCGATCCCATTGAACATAAAAATTTACAAATTTTACTGTGCAACATAAAAACTATTTCACTACATACCTTCACTCTGTAAACAGGTTTGCATTAGTGATGTATACAAAGGTAACTAACTACACTATAATTATTTCTAACTTAGACAAAGACCAAAGTGAGCAATGACCAAAATTAAAAAAAAAAAAAAACTTTTAATTAAATCCTTTACTAAATTAATTTCAAGCTCTAAAATTTCTTAATTCGAATGATTTTAAAGTTTAACCACAATAATTAATTACCTAAGAAAAATAGAACTAAAGTTACCTAGATAGATTAAAAGAAGGCAGGAATAAAGCAAACGTCCGGCTGGTTTTATTCAATGATGAAAAGTGACCAACCGGGACGCGCAACCTGTTTGAATCAAATTTCTAAGATGTCCTTTTTAACCAATCAAAATGATTCTGGAGATATTGGTTGTCCAAAAAAAAAGAATTAGATTACAAAAGAACATTTGGTCAATGCGTGTCCACTTAATCTATAAGTCTTTGTGACGCAACTAATTAAACAACACTTGGCCAGGTAAATAATTCTAGGGGCATCGTTAATCCCGTAACAAAGAACTTATCACTCATGGACTAAATCAAATGGATGCTATAAAAACATTTACAACAAAATTACCTCAAAAATCTTGTGAAGCCCACGTTCGAAAAACATTTATCAGGAGAACAAAGAAACCTTAAGTTTGGCATACCCGATAAAATAAAGTTGACATGTGCAATAAATAAAATGACACCTCAGAGTAACCAGACAAAAGCTAAAATAAAATACATAAAAATTTCTGAACGTTTTTTTCTTAAAGCACCAAAATCATTAAATTCTGTAATAGTTAAATTTATCATAAAATATATTTCAAAGAAATGAAAATTTAACTGTTTGAATTACTAAATTTAAATACATATTTCAGAGATGAATAAGTATATTGAAAAACTGTAAGTTTTTCTCCACGACAAATGTCTTTTATTAATTTTCAATCTAAAGTTGAAAATGATTACATGACAAATTACCCCCCTGGCCACAATAGGTTTGGTCCCCAAACCAAAAATAAAACAAGTAGAGATTAAAATAAAAACCTAATATAAGTATTTACAATTGAGCAATAAAAAAATTGTTGCTGAATATAGTGAAAATTCACAGGTATCATTATGCTAATCAAGTTTTTCTTTGATTTATTAAACAGAAGAACAGCATTTATAGAACACAAAAATGGTAGACAAATAAAACAAATCAGCAAACAAATAAAACATATATACATAAGATAGAACTACACTACATGTTGCACAGTATGAAAAAAAATATTTATTTGCAGAAAAAGAATTCAAATATCATCAAGTCCTGTTTATCATTCAAGTCAATTAATGCCCATAAAAAGATAAAACTCACTCATGTTGGTTGCTGAAAATGAAGGTATGATTAGTTAACTAAACAATTGTAAGCAAGTCACAAGAGTTTTGACTTAAGGAGGAGGGAGTTATGATTGTATTAAAACCTTGGTGTGTAACCATAACATATGCACAATATGGTTGTTTTAAATTTTTTGTCACATTTGAATGATTAAGCCAATTCAAAGTAATTACTTTCGGAATTTGGATTGTTTTGGAAGATTGTTTATCAATAACGTCGAATTGATCACAGTCTGCATAAAGTTTAAAATTTAGAAAATTTGGGGAAGTTGTTAAATTTCTAATGACCGGGCTCTGAAATTTGTAATAAGATGGACACAAAGGCAAGGTCAAAAGAGGAATTATTGCACATTTACCACCAGATGTAATTTCCAATTGTAAAATTGTTTCTTTAGATGGTCTTGATCTCCAAAGGTAAAAGATAATAATGCACAAAATAAAAATTATGATGAAACCAACAGTGAAAACTGCATGAATCCAAGAAATCTCAGAAATTAACAACTTTTCAATAGACACTGGCGCTTTCAAAACAGGTGCTGTTGTTTTAGCTTGATAAATAAATGAAGGAATTGTTTGAGAATTTGCTTGTGCCACTTGTTGTAAGATTAATAATTCAATTTTGAGTTTTCTTAATTTGATTAAAGCCAAAACACAGAAAATCAGAGAGACAACTGTTCCTCCCATAGTGGTAAATATTAAAATAGCATTGGTGTCAGGCCAGGAAGAAGGAATATTAATCAATCCATCAATAAGAGGTTCTGATAACTGCTTAAAAATTGTCTCATCTTTCTTTGCTGCTTCAGCCATTTTATTTAAACTTAATTGATACCTGTGATCATCAGCAATGACTTTATCCATGGAATGGTTAAAAATTTTAAACAATGGGACTTTCAAATCAATAGGCTTAGGGAATATAGTATCACCTAATAAATTTGCAAGTTTGTTTTCATCAAAAAATTGTTGAAGTAAAGCAAGGTTGAAAGGATGCAGAATTGTAAAATTTTGCTGGGATTGATAGCAATTCACTAAACGAGGGGGTAAATATAAAGAATCAGTTGACAATGAACACTTGCATGGTACATGAATGATACAAAATGCACAACCTGAAATCACTTTCTTTTCTTTTGGGCAATCAAGTGATAAACTTTGAATCTTATAAATCAATACAGATGTTGGGGATAATTCAATGATGTTGGAATTCAACACATTTGGAATGAACTTAAAGTTACAGAGTTTATGAATCGTTTTGACATCATTGTTAAAAAGTGCAATGGAGCAATCCTTACTGGTTATAGGCTTCAATGGTAAGTTATGATCACAAAGGATAGTGGGACCTGCATGCACACAGTTAAGTAAAACATCAGATTTAAGGTTGAGATAGTAGTCATGGTGCTTGGTAATTGCAAAGTATTTTGGCATGTTAAGAAGTTGGGTAGCATGTGATGAGGAAATATTAATAGGAACAGGAAGGGAGGTAACTTCGTAAAGTTGCATTTGGGGCCTTGTGGGTGGAAATGGGAAATTTAACAGATAGGTAGACATGCTTATTATTTCGTGCGTAGAGGAATTTACCATGTGAGTAATAGTACGTGGGATTAGTATGAGTTAGGTAGAATCCTTTGTGTGAAGTTCTGAGCATTTTTGAAATATCTTGTATAACTGATTTCAATTTTTGTTTTGGAATAAGAAAGGGAGATAACTTTCCTTCAATTAAATTTTGAATTGCAGATTGTAAATTGTCCAAATTGCTTCTCAATACATTTGCCTCATTTATTTGTTGAATCAAAAGAGATGACACATTAGTCATGGCATGCTCCATTTGAACAAATTTAGCATCAACTGCAGCAGCAATGTTGTTAATAACTTTAGTATTCAACTGAATTCCTTTAAGCAAGTTAGTAGTGCGATTATTAACAATGGATATGAAAGAAGACAGATGTGCATCATATTGTTGCATAGCAAGTGCAAATTTAGTAGTGCGTGCATTAAGAGCATTGACATGTCGGGCTAATAACTGAACATCTTCTATAGTGGCTGTTCCAAATAGACTTCTTGATAGAGAGCCAATAAAGGGCAAAAATGCTCTTGGGGATTTTTTTGAAGATTTTGTTGGAAAATTAGTTTGAGGAATTAAAGACCTAATAGTTTTCACAACTTCCTTGACATGACTTTGAGTTTCAACATGCAGAGTTTGAAAAACACTAACTAAATCATTCCATTTGTAACAGTGAGACTCATTACGATTGCACCTAGTTGAGACATTGGTGGGCTTAATAGAATTGGGTAGCTGTAGGTGAAAGGTGTGGGTCCAATATTCTTGTGACAAAACTAGAGTTGAGTCCTTCTTAAAGATTACTCCATAGTTGAGGCGATGAATGTTGTCTCCCACTGGACTAAACTCAACTTCTTTGTTTGTTGCAACTGCTACTGGGATTAGGGATAGCATGAAAAGACTGATGAGAGGCAGGAGTTGGTACCAGATTGATGAGAGAGACCCTACAAAATGCCAAAATGGGAAAAAAAAATGAGTTGTGATGATATCATTGACTGCAAGGTGGCCAACCTAACAATCTAGCACTATATAACCTACATAATATAATGTAAAAATGGGGGGCATCATCACAACAATTTTGATATTTTCAGAATTTAGAAAATACACCTAATGTCATCCAAATTTAGTTAGAAAAATAAAATATTAAACTCTCTACCAATGCAATCTCCTCATTAATCTCTTAAAGATCAATACTTATCAAAACCCTAACCTAAGCAGTCAAAAATAAACTGGAAGAGAAGAAGTCCATTGTATTGACACTGTTGCATGTATGGAATAATTATACATGAAGATTTTAGATGTAAGACATGTAAGGAATCATTACATGTAAAGTGGCGCAATAAAGATGTGATGTATGGGATATCTACATACACATAAAGAAATATGAACATGTAGGGGATGTATACATGTCATAAATGGGATCAATATCATGTAGGGGATGTTTACATGACTTAATTGGGATAAACACAAGTATGGGATATATACATGTGTGTAATGGGATAAATAGTGTGTATGGGATAGCTACACATAAGAACAAAAAACATAACTCTGTGGCATATACAGAGAGCAATTATAAGTTTGGGGATGAATTTTGCATACAAAAGGGATAATAATTAGGATATCTATTTCAGAGATAATGGAATGGTAACAATTGGAATAAAGAGTAGTTTCCTGAGATTAAGAATAGCTTCTTACACATGATAATGAAGGAATGAGTTTAAGATTGGGATGGTTTTACAAAACAAGTTCGTTTACGTTTACCATATTTGGTAAAGCGTCTGTTGATATCGGCTAGCATTTCAGGTGAGAACATTTCATCTGGTTCCCATGTCCTTGTACCGTCTTCCCATACAACCCTTATTAGTCTTCTGTTGTTCTTAAATTTGGCTGTTGGGATTTCTTTGATATTCCACATTTTATCCTGTGGCTGAGAAGAAGTACTCTGGTTACCTGTTGCAGGTGGTGTTGGATGATCTTGTGGTAAATTAGGCGTTGAGTCAGGAATGTTAGGAAGGGGATGGTGAGCAGGAGTGGGATTTGGAGTATTTTGTGGTCTATCAGGTGTAGCTGGGTTAGGTGGATCAGGTGCATCATTGCCTTCTGTTGATTGTGCATCATTGCCTTCTGTTGATTGTGTATCCTCTTGTCCTTCATCAGATGGGGGAAGTTGTAGATGAGCTCTGTATGTTTCTGGAGGATAGTAGTCTTTTAAGTGAATTGCACTTACCAAGGATGGGTGTACCTTGTTGTCAGATATTCGACGTAAGCGGTAGGTATAATTTGGTCCCAATCCTACGATTTGGTATGGTCCAGTACACTTATCCCATAGTTTGGAGGACTGACCTTTAGGCACTTGATGAGTTGTTGTCAGTACAGTGTCACCAATCTTAAAGTGAGGTGTTTTTGCTGTTCGGTCATATCTCTCTTTGTTCCTCTGCTGGTGATATTCCACATTTTTCTGTCCAATCTCATGGGATATTTTGAGACGTGACATGAACTCTCTTAGATATTCCCGTGTGTCCTGACTTAAGTTGTCCTTAGGTTGTAAATCTACGTCAAATGGTAATCTCATCTCTTTACCAAACATCATATGGAAGGGAGAGAACTCAGTAGAATGAGAAGAGACAGATTTTCTGAAGGACATTAAAATACCAGGGAGAAACTTGGGCCATAATTGTTGATCCTTATCACAATATGCACGAAGAGATTGAGCTATGACACTATTCTGGCGTTCAACTAACCCATTGGTATTGGGGTGATATGCACTGGTATGATGCTGAGAAATGTCAAATATTTCACAGAGAGCATTGATAAGTTTAGACATAAAGTTCCTACCTCGGTCAGAAAATAAAATTGAAGGAGCACCATAGCGAGCAAAGATGTTTTCAAAGAGAACATTAGCAACTTCCTTTGCATTCTGAGATTTAAGAGGGAATGCTTCTGGCCAATGGGTTCCAGCATCAATACACAATAGGATATTCTCATATCCTTCAGGACTCTTGTGTAGCGGACCTAAAATATCTATTTGCCAGCATTCAAACCTTTCTCTAGCAGGCATGGGTTGCATGGGTGGCTTCACAGGATTGTAGTTCCTCTTGGCAAATTGACATCTGGAACAGGATTTGACATAGTCCACTATGTCTTGATGCATCCGTGGCCAAAAGTATCGCTGTATCAAGGAAGCACGTACCTTTTCTATTCCTAAGTGTCCACCATCTGCCAAACTATCGTGATATTGTTTAAGTGCATCTAGTCGCAAGACTTTAGGAAGAGCTATCTGTGTTATATATCTCATTTCCTCTGGTTGTCTGCTACAGCGTCTTTGAAAAAGATGGGTCAGAATACCATTCACTATAGAATAGTGTTTAGACTCGGCTACTTTACTGTTATGTTTAGAAGTGTCTTGAGGCAGTTCTTGCTTTTCTACATACCTTATAATATCCTTGAAGTCTGGACATTCCCGTTGTAATTGAGCAAGTGATTTTCTATTATCTAACACTGGTTGTAGGTGATCTTCTTCTAGGACTACTATATCAGTTTCAGAAGGGTCATAGAATAAATTTACTTGCACACATACCTTTTCAATGTCATTTTCTTCATCAGAAGATTCTGTCAGACAGATGGAATTGATAGGAGGTGTGGCAATAGTAATATTCTCTTGCTCCTCTGGGTAAGGGCGTCTGCTGAGAGCATCAGCTACAAAGTTGTTCTTACCTGGTCTATGGATGATTTCAAAATCATACTCCTGCAATTTCAATGCCCAACGTTCTAACCTACCTGTGTGTTTGGCAGACTTTAACCAGACTAGTGCTCTGTGATCTGTATATATGGTGAACTTACCTCCCACAAGATAGGGTCGATATGCTTCCACTCCCTTTACTACAGCTAAGAGCTCTTTTTCAGAAGTGGTATAACGTTTTTCCTCCTTAGATAAGGCCTTACCTCCATAGGCGATAACATGTTCCTTTTTGTCTGAGGATTGCTGACTTAGATAATAACCTATAGCTTTGTCTGACGCATCGCAGGTTAAGATGAAAGATTTCTGAGGATCAGGATAAGAAAGTATAGGTGCAGAAATAAGGGCACTTTTGAGAGTTTCAAAGGCAGTTTGGCATTCGGAGGTCCATTGAAAGCGTACATCGTGTCGTAGGAGTGCATTTAGGGGAGTAGCTATTTTAGCATAATTGTGAATGAACTTGCGATAATAATTGGCCATACCCAAGAAACTTCTGACATGTTTTTGTTTTCTGGGGACAGGAAATTCATTGACTGCTTTGTTTTTTTCTGGATCAACTTCAACCCCATGACGTGAGATGACATGACCCAAAAACTTCAACTGTTTGACAGCAAAGTGACACTTTGAAGGTTGTAAGGTCAGGCCAGCTTCACGTAGCTTACTGAAAACCTGAGCAATGTCTCTAAGATGGGTTGAAAAGTCCTTGGAGAAAATCAATACATCATCAATGTACACAAGTACAGACCTGAAGTTCATTTCCCTAAGAACCCCTGACATGAGTGTCTGAAAGGAAATGGGTGAATTCATCAACCCGAATGGCATCCTTTTCCACTCATACACTCCATCTTGGGTTATAAATGCGGCTTTATGCTGTGAACATGGGCTCATTTCTACCTGCCAAAATGCAGATCGAAAATCAAGATTTGTGAAGTATTGAGCTTTAGTTTCACCAATAGCATCAAAAACAGTTTCAAGGTGAGGCAAAGGAAAGGACATTGGGACTGTGATCTTATTCAGAGCTCTGTAATCACATGCAAATCTCATCTGTCCATTCTTTTTCCTAACCATGACAACTGGAGAATGCCACTCAGAATTCGAAGGCTGGATGATGTCATGCTTGAGCATTTCATCGACCTGCCTTCGGATTTCCTTAGCGGTTTGAGGTGAAGTTCTATAGAACTGTTTTCTGACTGGCTTGGATCCAGGGAAGGTCTCAATTTTGTGTTTGTACAAACTGGTCTTCCCTAGCTCAGACAAGTCAGCAGAAAATATATCTCTGTAACCAACTAAAAACTTCTGAAGATTTTGTTTTTGAATTTCAGTTAGATCAGAATCAGAGAGGTCAAACTGTAAATCAGATTTGCACTCTGACTTCTCTGTTCCCATACTCACAGTATTAATGTTGGTGACACTTTCTTCTTCTAGGGGTATAACCTTACCTTTGGATAGTTCTTGTACTGTAGCAAGTACTTGATTATGGGTAAGATTGATGTCATTATAAGTAGGGTTCATGACCTTCAGATATGCACCATGATTGTGCACCGTGACAATGCATTTAGCAGCAATTATATGTTTAAGAGCTAGTGCTGGCACGGGCTCTAACAACACCTCTTCACCTTCTACACACCTAGAAATCTTAACTCTGATAGTTGTTTCACTACGCTTGGGAATAATGACATTGCCAATGGCTCTAGCTAACCCAGTATCAGCAATAATGGGACAAACATGCATGTTAGTCTTAGTATCTATGTTCAATGTGTTAGTTGCATAGTCAATATTGGCATGATTGGTTCTCAAAAAGTCTAAGCCAAGTATGAAGGAATAATGAAGATCTTGTATGACATGCACAGAGTGAACAAACACCATACCATCAATAAATATTTCTATATCTAACATTCCCAGCACCTTTAAATAGTTTCCTGTGACACCTTTGACTTTTGGATGTTTAGCACTTAAAAGGGGAGAGTCTTTATAGCAAGTCTTACCTAAAAATTCCTGACTTACAATTGTTATACTAGCACCAGTGTCTAATAGAGCACGAATTCTTTTGTTTCCTACATTAATAAGCACTTTATTTTCCTTTAGTGAAGATACTAAACAAATTTCATGGCTTTTGCCTTTGTGCCCATCCTTAGACAAATGCCTATGGACAGGCTCGCACCCCTAACGATTTTGATTAAATTGAAGGGAATTTTCGATAAACCTCTTGTGACATACTTTAACTAAATGATTCTTGACACCACAATAAGAACAAAATTGATCATTAGCAGGGCATTTCGACTTGTCAAAACAGGACTTACCCCCACATCTGAAGCAAGGTCCTGGCTCTCTGCTCCTGTTAGTCTGTCTGAAGTTGTCCCTGTCCCTTGAGACTGGTTGGGGCCTTCGTTGTTGGGTTTGGCCTGCAAACACACCATTGACATCTGCAAGCTGATCGTCTAAGTGGTTTCGGACCTTGGTCTCCACTGCAGCATCCACACTGGCAAGGGCGATTTTGATTCCCTCCGCAAGGGCCGTCTTTAGGTCAGTAGGCGGGGTGTCGGTATCCTTACCAGTAGCTTCCTCTGCAAGGGCTGCCATTTTTCGGAGGTCTTCCAGGGACTTTGGGTTCTGTGGGACCACTATTACCCTCAGGTTCTGAAGAAGACCCTCTCGAGCGAAGTATGTGATGCTGTCCTCTTCCATTGAGCAGTCAGCAGCCAGTTTCCTCACTCGGTATAGGTATTTATCCACAGATTCGTCGGCTCCCTGCTTCACCCGCATCAAAGCTTGACTTATGGGGACTGTCGGTCGGAATCTAGAAAAGAAAGCATCCCTGATGCTGGTTAGTGAGGTTTTTGACAAGCTGTCCAAGTGTGTGAAGAATTGAAGGGCTATTCCCATCAAATAGAATGGCAATAGTTTTATGGCTTTGGCCTCGGTGATTGAATGTAGGGCGATGTAGGCCATAAATGTGGTCCACCATTCTGACACAGGGGTATTGCCATCAAATTTGTCCATTTGTGGCACTGGGATTCTGGGTGCTGGCTCCCAAACCTGCCTTGGTGTAGCTACCGGTTGAGGTTGTCTGTCAATTTGCTCCTCCAATTCTCTTCTCCGGCGATACTCTGCATCTCTGGATGCTTTTAAGGTCTCCAGCTGTCTCCGCAGGGCCTCTACTTCATTGACTGAAGCTGTGGCTTCAGTGATCCCTTGTTCTGATTGTTCCTCCTGTATTCTGCCTTGCTGAGAGGAACTTCTCAATTCCATGTTTGATGGGCCTGGCATGGTAACAGTGATGATATAATATTATGATGAATCTGGAATCTGGGGAAAAAGCTCGGATCGTTCCACTACTCCACCAGTCACACCCTTTTGTTATTCGTCTTGTTATTTTGGTTATAAACAAAGACTTGGGCAGCTTCTCAACCCAATGGATGTATCCGTTTGTTGAGGCTAGATAGATTAAAAGAAGGCAGGAATAAAGCAAACGTCCGGCTGGTTTTATTCAATGATGAAAAGTGACCAACAAAGCTATAAAGAGCGACTCAAGGCCTTACAAATTTACCAATGTTATTACAAATTTCATTCCATCAAAGTTACTTAATTTAAACATGTTAAAGGTATAATAAAAAGAAATTAAACAACATATCATAAATCAATATCTGGATTAAATCAAACCAAAAATAAAACAATGTTATAAAACAAACCTGACATAACCTTTTTCTATACTTTTTCATGTAAACAATGTAACCAATAAAGTTGGGATCAGAGACTCGGCGATCGATTACGTAATACAAATAACTGAAAAGCTTTGCAAATTCTACTTTACCTGACATTGCTTCAAAAATGCGAAAACATGCATAATGCTTAAATGCTTTTGAGAATATAAATGCCATTATTATGTAATAGATCATTAATAACACATCGGCGATCATCTCACTAATATTTTCTAACAATAATGAAAGTAAGTCTGTCCATTTTTGGCAATAATTTGCACCTCGATCCCGATCCCATTGAACATAAAAATTTACAAATTTTACTGTGCAACATAAAAACTATTTCACTACATACCTTCACTCTGTAAACAGGTTTGCATTAGTGATGTATACAAAGGTAACTAACTACACTATAATTATTTCTAACTTAGGCAAAGACCAAAGTGAGCAATGACCAAAATTAAAAAAAAAATAAAACTTTTAATTAAATCCTTTACTAAATTAATTTCAAGCTCTAAAATTTCTTAATTCGAATGATTTTAAAGTTTAACCACAATAATTAATTACCTAAGAAAAATAGAACTAAAGTTACCTAGATAGATTAAAAGAAGGCAGGAATAAAGCAAACGTCCGGCTGGTTTTATTCAATGATGAAAAGTGACCAACCGGGACGCGCAACCTGTTTGAATCAAATTTCTAAGATGTCCTTTTTAACCAATCAAAATGATTCTGGAGATATTGGTTGTCCAAAAAAAAAGAATTAGATTACAAAAGAACATTTGGTCAATGCGTGTCCACTTAATCTATAAGTCTTTGTGACGCAACTAATTAAACAACACTTGGCCAGGTAAATAATTCTAGGGGCATCGTTAATCCCGTAACAAAGAACTTATCACTCATGGACTAAATCAAATGGATGCTATAAAAACATTTACAACAAAATTACCTCAAAAATCTTGTGAAGCCCACGTTCGAAAAACATTTATCAGGAGAACAAAGAAACCTTAAGTTTGGCATACCCGATAATATAAAGTTGACATGTGCAATAAATAAAATGACACCTCAGAGTAACCAGACAAAAGCTAAAATAAAATACATAAAAATTTCTGAACGTTTTTTTCTTAAAGCACCAAAATCATTAAATTCTGTAATAGTTAAATTTATCATAAAATATATTTCAAAGAAATGAAAATTTAACTGTTTGAATTACTAAATTTAAATACATATTTCAGAGATGAATAAGTATATTGAAAAACTGTAAGTTTTTCTCCACGACAAATTTGTCATGTAATCATTTTCAACTTTAGATTGAAAATTAATAAAAGACAATACTTAGACTATAACAATACCGGTCGCCAAAATATGGTTTAACTTGATTATTTGGTATGAACCTTTTAAGATATTTCCGTTTCTGCGGATTCTTGAAAGTTGCTCACCACACGTTTTGTATCGAAACTTTGTTCTTTGTTGTTGAAATAGACTCAATTTTAGAACTCGATATTTTTTTCCGGTCTGTATTTCACTGATTTCAGATTCGTGTATGATTCAGTTAAACAATGCTATAGTTGGTTTTTGGCCGTTGTTTCGTTACTTGTGTCAACTTGTTACTTTTTGCAGTTAACCTTGTTCAAGACCAAGGATTAAACGGAGTAGCGACCATGAGCGCTAGTCCTGCCAATCCGGCTTGGACCGCCAGTAAGGCAATAGACGGAGATACACGTCAGAACTACACGTTAAACTCGTGTGCTATAACAGATATCTCTCACCATTACGCCTCTGTCTGGTGGAAGGTGTGGTTACTGCGACCATTTAATATAGCGTACCTGGAAATATACTTCAGATCCGATGGTAAAACATAGAGATTTTATATAACAATTACTTCAAAACAGAGAGAGAGAGAGAGAGAGAGAGAGAGAGAGAGAGAGAGAGAGAGATTTTAACAATTACCAGGAAGTCTATTAATTTTTGAGCACCAAAAAATAAAGAACATGTCGAAAAGAATGGAATTTTTCATAAGCTTACAGAAATGCAACGGGTTTCTCTCTATATACCTACGACACACAAGTCTTCAACCCGCCGAGTGACACCAAACACCTGGTGTATTACCACGATCCTCTATCCGGGTGTCCGGCATCGGCCATGAATATAACGGTCAACAGGGTAGCACAAGGGGTAGTGTTTATAAACATGCGACCGCCGGGATTCACTTCTTCTTGTCAAGCCGCTGATTCCTTGTATACTACGATTGATATATGTGAAGTTAATGTAATGGGTAAGTGTAATTTTTTAATCTACAACCTTGTTTTTTTTAAATTTAAAAATAAATTTGAATGTCAAAAATACAAATAGAAAATTTTATATCACGACCTTCAAGATCACATGCTTATACACGAAATCTTGTTTCAGGCTGCAATCAGAACAGGTATGGAGTTGGGTGCCTTAGTGAATGTTCAAACAAATGTAAGGATCAGCACTGTGACGCATTCAATGGCTCCTGCATACACGGATGTTCCGATCCTAATGCTCTTACTCTGGACTGCATAGGTAAAAACTTTATGAACGATATCAAATAAAACCATTTTGGGTGTAATTAAAGGACACAAATAATAAATATTATGCAAGATGCATAGGAGAAACACAAAGAATAAAATATGCAGTTATTAATTAATATATGTATGTTATTATTGCAGTTTATTTATTTATTTTTTCATTTATATAAATGTTTTTCTATTGATCATGTACTTCTGTCTCTTACTGTTTCAGTGTGCAGTAACGGGACATACATTTCCAGTGGGATGTGTGTCAGGTGCCCGGGGAGATGTCAGGGCGGTGCCCCCTGTAATAAGTTGACGGGTCGATGTGACCAGGGATGTGAGGATAAGTGGACCGGACAGTTCTGTGAAGGTACTGTATGACAGGGCATAAGGTATAAATAAAACTGACGGTAAGGTGTAACTGGACCGGACAGTTCTGTGAAGGTACTGTATGACAGGGCATATGGTATAATAAAACTGACGGTATGGTGTAAACAGAGCGCGATGGTCGTGTTTATATAATTGATCTACGTAGAAAGAAGAGCCAAATGTTTAAAGATCTTGATAAAATATACGTATTCTTCAGGTAAAATATATGATTTAAAAAAAATAAATAAATAATGGTTTATAGGTATACAAGACTGTATATATAAAAAAGGTAAATATGATGGCTAGTTTGCAAGCCTTCTAGCTTCCGTATGAGTTCACGATCTACAACGTTTGAAAGTGAGGAAGTTTAGGTGGCACAGGATAGTTTCGTACGAAATTTTGAAATAAAGGGAGAACCTGAGGTTTAGCTGGTTTTTTGAGGGGTATAAATTGCAAGAATATTCATGCATTCATTTTGAGGATAGAGGAGCTCATGTTCATTTCATTAATAAATGACACTTATATATAATTAATTACATGTAGTACTGGTAGAACTTTTCATTAGATATGTAATGAAAATGCGAAACTGTGGCCAGAATTTTCACTTTCAGTTTTGTGCTTGAAAAGTAGGATGGGTTCAGAACACGAAATGTCACTGTAAGTGATTGACCCCACCAATAATTGGCGTTAATTTGCATGTGTAGATATAACCGTGGTGCTGGACCCATGAAAATGCAAAAAGGGCAATTTTTAAAGAATACTTCGAGACCTTCTTTAGTATTCTATGTAGTGCTACATGTAAGCTGTACTTGTTCATTCTGAATTCTTAAAACATTCTCAAGAGTCAGGACCATATCATATGTCCCTTGCAGCAATTTGTAAACCAATTTAAGCAAAATGAAAAAATCCACTTAAAATTTGGATCATATATATATGAGCACTATCTGCTTTAAAAAACTATTCTCTGCCACCTTAATTAAACGACACTTATGAATACGTACATATGATTAGCATCTCGAATGAATCCAAAATGCTTTTCAACCTTTACCTTTAACATGCTCTTACGCTCTACGATCTACATTCGATACATGTTCTCTCTCTTTCTTTTGTACTTTTCATTCCTTGTTTCAATGAATTAGTATCTTTGAGTTCCACTATAAAAAATAAAATAGATAACTCATTTCCAAATCAAATCAACCTTTTTCCAGACTGCATCGACGGATTTTACAACAGAAATTGCAGTGGTAGATGTGGTTCATGTGTGAATGACGGAGTTTGTGATAAAATCAGTGGACACTGTACAAATGGATGTCAGGCAAATTACCTACAACCGTTATGTCAAGGTATCTGAATACACATAATTTATAGTTTAGTATGATATTCATAGACAATATGCATAATGCATAATTGCTTGTTGTATATCTTTCATGTAAACATCAATACAAATAACAGTGTAAAAATATCAATTTCGAACAGCTACGACTAAGTCTCAGCTTTCTACTCGATTGTTATTATATTGAATGTGTGCCTGATAGACATCATATGATTAAAAACAAATGACATATGCCACATCAAATACTAGTAAAAGAAATGGTTTACGATTTGAAACAGACAACTTTAAGCAATCAAGATATGTTGGTATACTTATACAAGCAATAATTTGGCGGGTTTATTTGTGCTATGATAAATCTGACAAATAACAAACAAAATAAATGACTAAGTTCCGGTTCTGCAGGCACATGTCATAGTGTTCACACATGATAATTAGATAATGAGATATTTTTTACACGTGATGATTGAAAAATTTGACTGAGGAAATAAATAGTCACATCATCTTTTAAACTATAGACTGTGTTCCTGGTTTCTATGGAGACGACTGTGAGACAGAGTGTGGGAAATGTAAAAATGGTGCAGGATGTAACCAGACTTCTGGGTTATGTCCAAACGGATGCAGAGATCACTGGGTTGTACCTTATTGCACAGGTAGTATGCTATTGCTGATTTATCATAACAAATATATGTACTAGGAAGTTTCTTAATTGGCATATCAATCCTGAATTACATTCTAATTGGTTAAGACAAATGCAAATACCTAACAATGATATATACTGTGTCGTAAGGAATATCAAAACTGATTACAAATTGGAAAATTAATTTGATTCACTTTGATTGACTTGTTAGACTGTGAACCGTATAAATACGGTCCTAACTGTGCTTTTGACTGTGGACATTGTAAGCACGACAAACCGTGTTCTATGGATACTGGGGACTGTCCTAGTGGGTGTGTGGATGGGTGGACAGGCAAACACTGCCTTACAGGTAAGTGACGTCATAATTACAGTCGTACACACTTTTCCAATTTTTTCACAAAATGATTTACAGTCTAATTTTCGATTTACCTTTGTCAAGTGATCACCGACTCTGACGAACAAGAGAAACCAGAAAGTAAGTCATAATAACAATACAAGCAACACATGTTTTTTTTCAAACAATTTTATTTTAGTAGAAGAATAATTTGTATACATCTTCCCTTTTAGAGCCCAGGTTTACTACGTTATCAGTGGTTTTGATAGTTCTTGTTATAGTTCTAATCGGATTAGTACTTTTCTTCATATTTGATTCGAAGCGGCGCGGTTCCTTACAGCATGCCACTGAAAAACCATCGGACATTTCCGAAACAGAAAACCAATACTCCCCTGAAACAGAAAAAGAATCAGAAGACTCTCAGACAACACTTGCTCTTCTTTAGGTTCTAGGAAACAAGGATTGTTTTGAAACCTGTGATTTGTTGGCACTGAAAAAAAAGAGTTAACCCTATTTTTTAGGGAATGGTTTAAACTGTTATAAGTAGTTTATTATTTGTGATTAATTTTTGCTCTTTGTTTATTATTATTACACATCTTTTTAAAAGAATGATTCTTATTGTGTTTGACAAAAAAATACATTTGTTGTCATGATAATTATACTGGTAAATGTAAATGTCATTAGCGTTTAAATATTATTTAAGCTCACCTGAGCCGAAGTCTCAAGTGCACTTAAAAATTGTCCATTGGTACTAGTACTTCTCATTTTCCCCAGAATCGATTAGCAGATTTCAACAAAATGTGTACAAAAGATACTTAACGGAAGTGCTTCTACTTTGATCAAATGAAGTGGCATATCCTCTTAAAGGGGAGACAATTAAGGAGGAGTAAAAAAAAAAAGAATGCAGTGTTTCAATAATCTTCCTCTCAAGAACCAAATAGTCTGTAATATTTATACTTTAATAAAACTTTGACAGAATTTGGACTCAAATTTTCATTTAATTGTCTAAAATGGTCAAAAGGATGTTTTCAATGCTTAGTCAAATATTTGAAAAGCAAATATGAAGTTACAAGAGAGTTACAGAGATAAGAATTTTTTGTTTTGAAAAAAAAAGCCCGAGTCCTGTTATAGTTTACACATGTGTTCTATTGGTATAAGTTTCAATCTAACGTTGCTTTATGTTGTGATAAAAGTATTGTTATTTGTGTCGATAAAATGGTTATTTCTTTATTTGTGAACAAATAAAAGTCACGAGCTTTGTTTACACATCAACGGCTTCTGTCCTCTGTATCTTGCTTGTAACTAGAATTCTAACATTTAAATGTTGTTGAATCATTCAAAATACATAGGTTCACCATTTAGTACTTAAAAATAAAATATAAAAATGTCATCTCAGATCGGTTCTAGATCTTTTAAAACTGAGAATAATGTAAATTGAAATTATTAAAAAAATATATGTTTCTTTAACAATAACTCTACATTAGTTATTGATTGTAAAATTGCCATGTTGCAGGCATCTGTTTAAAAACTGCTTTTGGAGAAAGATGGTACAAGTATGAATAATTTGCATCAAATTTACTTGTTTTCTTTTATAAACTAGTCTTCAGACGCTTTGATGATCGTGGCCATTTTTAGACAGTCTTAATCTCCTTTTAATTGAGAAGAATCATCTTTTTATCTCATTACCTGCTCCCTCAAGTTATTTTCTAAAACAACAAAAAGAAATACTTTTTAACTGTCTCTGGAATCCCAAGGTTGATAAAGTTAAAAGAAAACAAATTACACAAGACTATGAAATGGGGGGGGGGACTGAAAATGGTTGATATAGATTATTATATTGAAATCATCATGGATCAAACGAATTGTAAATGGCAAGAAGGCAAAATGGATACAACTATTAGAACACCAAATAAATCCTGATAAAACCCTATATTTAGGTTCAGACTATATGAATACATTATTAAAGGAATTGAAAAATCCTTTTTGAAAGGACATATTAATAGCCTTCCAAAATATACAAGAGAAAACTGAAATAACAACATGGAATGTATTTATGAACCAGCCAATTGTGTATAATAAATATATAAAAATAGGAAAAAAGGCTTTTTCTATGAACAATGTTTTATGAAAAACGTATTACTTATATCTGATATTTTGTATGAAAATGGTATAATATACAGAAGTGCCGGACTTAAAAACAAAATTTGACCTAAAAACTAATTTTCTAAATCATGCAAGTTTACATAAAGCCATTAAGGCTGCAATGAAAAATTTGAATATTAAACCCGGCAGTGAGAATCCTTAACCCAGTATACCATCTAATATTGTATCATTTTGCTCTTCAAAAATTGGAACCAAACCTATGTAAAACATTTTATGTAACGAACAAGTTATATCATTTGGACAATGTAAATGGGAAAACCATTTTGTAATTAATGATTATCAATAGAAAAAATTATGATATGCCTTTTCAAGCTTTTTAAAACTCCTATGATTACAACACAAAATTAATCAGTTCATATTGACAACCGATACCACTCTTTATAAATTTGGCAAAAAGGACACAAAAATATGCACATTTTGCAACCTAGAGAATGAAACTATAAAACATTTGATGTGGGATTGTAGCACATCACAAGAACTTCTATCTATATTTAAAATTCATTGCTTAGATAACAGCGCACACTATGCCACAAACAGTTTTACATTTATTTTAAGGAAATCTTGCACCAGTTGCCTAAGAAGAAAATATTATATCAATGGTCTTTAAATCATATGTCTGTAGAAATCGCTGTTTAAATGAAACCCTAACAATTCAAGGATTACTCTCAGATATGAGAACATATCTCACCACTGTAAAATACCTTGATACAAAAAATGTACGTTTGAAAACTTTAATAGAAAATGGCAGAAATGGTTATTTTTTTTAAGTAATAAGCTGGTCAAACATTTAGGTTTTTTTCTGATACCTCTCCTCTTGAAAATCCTGATAGTTTTTATCTCATTTAATAGAAACCCCAGACAAGAACACATACCACACTTGTCGTTCTGTTTATTTAGCCTTTCCATCTCTGGCTTCAGTCTCTTATTTGATATTACGTAAATACTTTCCAATTTTTCACATATCTTTATAAATGTTGATTAATTCTATATCAAGTACAGCAATGGTATTTCATCTCAGGTGCACCCTTTCTTCTCTTAATACCCTTTACCAATCTGATTTTTTTCTTAGTTCTTATCAATGAATTTTTGCCCAAAATGTTCATGAGAAAGACGATTTATGTTTTATTGTTCTCAAATATCAAAACTATCTCAAGATCATAAAAAAGTGTTGAGATATATATATAATTATGTATTGTTTGTATTACTTTGTTGATAAAAAAAAATGATCTGATAATTAATTTGTTGACCACACAGCTAACTGCTTCACAGCTTCAGTGTATTGCAAATTTAACATCTAGATTCGAGGTCATAAGAAGTTTTCTAAAATGTATAATTTATCAAGTCATTCTCTTAATACGTTAAGCATTCAAATCTTTAAACGTTTAAATTTCAAAACAAAACCGAGCGCAGTGTACATTAATTCAGAGACCAGTACGACAGAACATCTAAACCATTGACTTGGATGACCAAAATATGCACTTTTTAAGTGTATGTGTTTATTTTTTTTTAAACGGGAGACTTTGCATGTATATTCTGTGTTAAAACCGTTTTCAGAGAGCATGCGACTGTTTGAGGCTACACAAAATAGCTCTCACGTGGACCAAACATTGCTATATACCAGGTTATGTCATCTTATCTTCGATAACATAAATTTTATAAACATTTACTTAACGTAAATAGACATTTAAATCAACAAATAATACATTACGGATTTTTATGTTGAAATATTATTTTTTGGTTCTTTAAAAAAAAAAAAGTAAATACGAAAAATAAAAGCCTTTTGAAAATTTCACTACATCTTACATGTTTATGTCTTCAAGATTTAGACTCTAGAAGTTGTTAGGTTTCTAGCATTCTGGTAATGTTCTCTGGCGATAAAACATACATCATTACGGTTTAAAATCACCGTGCATAATACATACTTTTTTGCAAAAAGTCTGAATCCTAATGAACAAAGTAATAACAAGATGTTTTAAATATTCAATATTATTTTCCCACGACGTCTCTATGAAAAAACCCCACACAGCACATGTTGTCATTGAACCCTATTTTGGCTCCGGTGATTAGATTGATTGAGTTTTTTCTATCAAGACTGAGATTATTAATAAGTTGATCTTTAAAAAAATAAGAGACTTTGTTTCATATACATATGTAACACTAGGAACTACAATTTGCCAAAAATTCAGAATATCATCGTTTTCAAAAAAATAAATCTTCAAAAAATAAAAGGGGGTAAGGCGTATACCACCTATTCGTCAGGTAAATGTATGTGTGCCTGCATATTTTAACTGGTTATGGAAAGACAACTTCCTCTTATTAAAATATAATTCGTTATAGCAAGTTCACTAACTCGTTGTGAGATAACAAACTTGTAATACCAGTGACTAGATTACAAATTTGTTTTAATGGTATCCTAACTTGGTATAACGAGTTAACATTATCATACTTAATTGAAATTTAGACTTTTCGGTCTTTATTTAATGCATTGATTTGCCAATAAAATGATTTTTGACATACATCAGTAAAAGTGTACAGCTAGCAAGTAAAATATCAAATCAAATTTAAACATCCCGCAAGTTAGCTGAATGTTTCTCCGCGACTTATATACAGACAAATCAACGAAATCTTGTTTTTTAATTTTGCATATTATTTAATTAATGACAACATTGGTTGGCTCAAACACATCAGTTACAATATACTGAATAATGCGTCATTTACATTTAGCTAGCAACCGTTGTAACAGGTCTTAAATGTATTGAAACATTGATTGTAACATCTGCTTTGTGCAATTATCTCAGTGCTTCTGCAGCTTTGACGGTAGCACATTAAGAAACATCTATTTCTACAAGATGCGCTGGCGTCTTCACATGCGCAGTGACACGGTTTGTTTTGGTTCCAGATTGAACACCCGGTACATGCGTGTACTAACAGACACACAGTTAAAACAAGAACAATTGTCTTCATTCTGTAACAGAAACAAAAAAATAATTTAATGAGACAAGAAACTTATGACCATTTCATTAATTTTTTAATATTTATTTTATCATCTAAACAAGACAAAATAATGTTAATGTGGATCTTTGTCAATCTGATTATAGTGCACCACATCAATCTTTATTATTTAACATAGATCGCGGGTTTCCTGACGTCACAATAGGATTCGACGTAAAGAGTTGATTGTCATAGCAAACTCATACATTTCATTTAAAAATAACAATGGATCTTTAGAAACATAAAATGGTATATTTCAAAAAGCTAAATTGCAGTTTATACAAACATTTATAATAATCAAGTGCTAAAAATCTAGCGACGTCACATACAGTGTCGTATTTAGTTCTATAGGGTATGAATGTGCGTTAAAACTCTTTCATCTAAAATCATGTTTAGAAAAGTACATTGTAAATAAATTGAGTCGTATGCATTAACTTCGCTCGTTTCTCAATCATAAATTCTGTATTTTCAAATACCGATCTATTATTAAAATTTTTTTGGATTTAGCTAGTTATCGTATAGTAACGATAACAAACTTATTAATATTTCAAGAGTTGTATAGTAATTGTTTTTGCATTGAATGATGACTGAGTTTCATGAAAAAAAAAGTAGCAATGTTTCTTCTCTTAACAACCTTACATTAATTTCATTTATGCATTCGAAAACATTCATAATAATTTAAACTAGATTCCCATGTTCTAATATGTGTTAACCAGTTAGTCTTGTCAACCAGCGCATTTTCATTTTTGGTTCTCAGACGTAAAAACATTGATGACGTCGGGCTAACGACGTGATGAAAATAAAGGTTTTTGTAAAATTGTTTAAAACGTTAACGGGTACCTGCAGCCCAGCCGATGTGAAACTTATGTCAAAGTGTTTAATTATCAACATTTAATGCAAAAAATCTCTGGGGTATGTATACACATGGTACACGAGTCTGGTGAACAAAGAGAGGGTTTCACACCTATAGACTAGTAAATTGATTTGAGTATAATTAGCTACTCAATTGTTAAAAAATAAAACAGAGAAGAAATGTGTTTAAAATCAAGCATTCGTAAACTACATATGTAATACATGTGTATAGTCCGTCAATCAGTGATTAAAGAATTATGCATAAGACAATAAAAAAGTAAACTAATGTTCGAAATAAATGCCTTTATTGTTACTCATCTAATCACTTAAATAGTGACCAAATTTACAATTCAGCAATTTAAACATTTTTTATGTGTGATCAAGTAATAATTTCGGAAGGTCTTAATTTCTTATTTAATAAAGTGCAACTTTCTTTCGAGCGCTATGGTCAGCAATTTAACGCTTTAACTCCATATAGCTGAAATTGTTTGACTGACAACGAATCATTATGAAATCTGAATAAACTTAACATTTTGACAAAGGATGTAAATAAATGTAAAATGAAATTCCATTTTAAAAGAATATGAGACAGACTTAATCATGCAGCCTTCTTGGACTTTCGCCTTGATCCGTTTATAATCTCACGTTTGTTTGTTAAAGAATGCATACTATTTTGATTGTTATTGGTCCGATATCAATATTATTGAATAATCGTGCGATATCATTTGTAATTTTATGCCTTATATGAGGAAGAGACCCCGCGTCATCTTTTACGAAATATGTGTTATCAATTTAATTATTAACCAGTTAATAATGTCACGGAAAAATCATTCGAAAGAATGAGAATATTAAAAAAATATGTTTCTTATAACAATAGGTGCTTTGATTAATTGTCATTTTGCTACATATGCTGTGTATTTAATTGCAAATTGTGTTACACATTTACTTAATTCATGAAGC
The DNA here is from genome assembly GCF_963853765.1 of Magallana gigas. Lineage (NCBI taxonomy): Eukaryota > Metazoa > Mollusca > Bivalvia > Ostreida > Ostreidae > Magallana > Magallana gigas. Next base: position 53,738,648 of record NC_088856.1, on the reverse strand, counting down.
AAACAATTTTCCGAATAAAGCCTTTAAAGTTGTTTTGCGAAAAATTGGCCGAAAACACATATTGATTATTTTTGTGATCGGCTTCGGCCGATTACTATTGTGTCCATATGAGGCATCCGGCAAATGCTTCCACGTGCGCACACATTCTGCCGGCATAAGTAGTTCTTATAAAACTTAAAGCTTTGGTTTAGTATTTATATAACATTTTACTCAGTTTTATTTCCATTCATTGATTTTAAGAGATGCAAACATACATTAAATACAGTTCGACCTGTTAATTCAAGAATGCACATTTTGTCTCACGCGTAAGAATTTCGATCGAAAGATTCATTCAGTAATGCAGTTGACTTCGATGAACTGACCTCGATCGTTGGAAGATGCTCAATGAACTGGCCTCGATCTATTAATGTTGCATAATAGTAGCTAGGAAGATGGCTTGATTTATAAACAAGGTTACGTTATATTGCGACCTTAATAGCAAGTTATGATGGCATTCAATGTTTTCAGTCGAATTAAATTATTTTAATACAACTCTCTCTTTGTGTACGTGTTAATAATCTTTGAAGAGCCCTACCTAGTATTCTGAAGAAGAAGAAGATACATTAACATTTAATAATTACGTTAAAAATTTAAACCAAGACAAGGATTTACGAACGGCTTTCTCCAAATTTATTTCGAAATAAATTTGTTTACGGTTTATAATAAGGAAATTATGGTGTACAGATTCAGAATATTTTATATTTTGTAAAAATACAGTATTTCATAATTAATTTACATCAAACTGATCATGTTGATTGCTTCTAGCTATCTATATATAATTATTGCCGATCATTCCTTTAAAAGGAATACTTGTTTATGAATTAATTCAAATTGATCTCTTCTGTTATTGTGTTGAGTAAAATTAAGTTCGTCTAGATCGTTTAAAAGTTTGGAGCATAGTTTTGAAATGCAGTTTTCGACTAAGATATGAGATGAGGTTTCGCAAAAGAGGTTTCGCAAAATATTTTGCGTCATGATAGAAAACCATCAAACAACTTAAATATTTATGAATTTCATAATGAAATGATCCACCTCCTATTTCGTAGGTAAAAACTTATAATAACGATTTTTATTGACAATTTCATAGTTGAATAAAGCAAAAAAGTCTTCACTTACATTTTTTCTGCCCGTGATAACAACTTTCCTGTGAAATTGCACTTTAGTTTGACAGTTGACAGTTTTGCATTTCGCTTTATATACTTACAGCTCAGTTCCCTAGGATATAGGAACAACACCTGATAATGACTACATCGTAGATTGTAACAAATGTGATCTAATTTAATAAAATAAACATTCTCATTTGTGGACACGTTAATCAATTTGCATTTTCGTATCAATATTCCACTGAAACAAACATCAACATATCCATTGCAATAGTTTACATACAAGTACTTAGATATATATTTACTCTTCTCGCACTGCGATTTACCAAAAACGCATTTTATATTTTACTCCGGTATTCTGTGTTTTTTCAGAATGTTTTTAACATCCTTATACACTTAATTTTCATATCACAAGCAAGGACTTGTAAATAAAATTGTGTGTGAAAAATTTCACGTGATAATTTAAAAAAAAATAAACACAGAATTCATGTGAAGACCGGTTAAAATGACATCATGTGACAAGAATATAAAAATGCTATTCCAAAAAATATAAACATATTTGCTGACATTAAGGGGGTTACTTTGGTTTTTCAATTTGTTTTTTTTAAACCAAAATAGCTTTAAAACAAAATATTAAAGTACATTGCAGGTTTTGAGTCCCTGCGCGGAAAACAAACGAAGCAAAACATTTATTACCTTTTATGTCAAGTTCATTTATTAATTTCGTTCATCATGGACTTACTATAACGTGTTTGCCTTTGGGTGGTTTTTTTTTCAAATTAAATATTGACACATTTTTATCACTGCATTTAGCAACGCAGTTCAGTGTATTTATTGTGCTTTATTTTGTTTTCTTCCAAACAAAATCATTATGTAATCAGAACGTTGATTCATTCATTATTTGTAAGCAATGTTACAGATGGAATTGTGAAGCAACCACCAATAAAAGTAATAATTTAATGTAAATCAAGACATATAATCGGTGAGAACTAGAAATAAATTGTTGAAAAAAAAATGGCAAACGAAATAACAAAAGAGATTCAACTGATATTTTTTTTTTGTGAAATAATTCAAATTGGCATAAATATTTGTACATTTAAATTCACTGGATGTTCCAAAGCATACAAACCTTATCGGATCATAGTAAGTCAGATAGAAAATAATTCAAATAAGCCATAAAAATAAAGATTATAGGCTTTAGAAATCGTACGGTCTCAGGGACACGATATTTTTTCAAAATTTACAAAAACCTTTTTTTTAAAATTTATTTTGTAAATCGTATGAACAGTTTCTAAGGCAAGGCAAGCTACTGACAAACAATTTGATAAAACAGGACTATCAATAGTCTCGTTTGAAGTCATCTCAGTCTCGTTTGAAGTCATCTTTTCGTATGGTCGATACAACGACCTTGTCAGCAAATACAATCTTCCAATGGGTCGCATGCTGACTGACGTTTTTCATACTAATGGTTAGACCATAATTAATCACCTAATTGTCTACGGACTTTCCTTTTTTCCCGATTACGAAAATTGCAAAGAGCACACGGCGGGTGTGAACGGTCAGCAGAGGATGGTCACTCCTCCTAGACACCTGATCCTACCTCTATCTTTTTAGAGGTCCGTGTTGCTTTGAACAAGTATTTCGTAGTGTGGATTTTTGAGATGGTTGACAGTTTGTTATAGTCATTTTTCACTCCAACCTTGTGTCTCTCCATCCAGGCGTGATAAACACAGACAATACATTGAGCGATTACAAAGCTACATATATTTTTCTAAAAACGGGTATCATAAAAAGTAAACCTTACATTAGAAAAAATTGGGACTACAAGAATTCGGAAATTACAAGCAAGACTTCATACTATTATCGAAAACACCACCTGAGATTCAATCTGGAACTTGTTAGAGAGTGTATACCTGAAAAATCGGTAACGAGTAGACCTAAAGACAAACCTTGGTTCGACTCTGATTTGGATATAACACTTAGGAAAAAATAGACTTAGACATAAAGCACTCAATAGTAATTCTCATCTAGACTGGGATAAATTCAGACACATTAAAATAAGTTCAACAACATGAAAAAAACATGCAATATAAAAATATCATAACAACACTGAATTACAGCTCACTGACAACAACATAAACAACACAAAATATTACTGCAAAATTCTGAGGGACACCTTTAAAACAAAACCACTCTCGGAAATTCCTTCTTTACAATACACAGATAGTTTTCCGATATCGATAAGATTAACGCACTGAATGAATATTTTGCTTCAATCGCCTGTGTTGATGATGATTTCTCTGTATTACCTCAAGAAATATTTATGTTTGACAGTATGTTTGACAGTATGTGTATTAATGAACAAGAAATAATCGATATACTATCTATTCTTCCTGTAAACAAGGTCATCGGTCCTTATTAGTCACAAAATGTTGAAAGCTACTAAACTTGCCATTTTTACTTACTTTTTTTCTTCAAGGATTTCTATCGTTCGTCTCTATCTCACTGGCTTTAAAAACATTTTACAAGTAATGTACAAGTACATATGTAAGTGAAATATATGTATAGTATATTGGGTCAAGTTTAGTTTAAGACAAAAAAATGATGTTTCAATAATCTATCAATACAGGTCGACAGGTTGTCAGGTCGACATTTAAATGATCGACAGGTCGACCTGTTTACCCATAGACCTGTCAACCGTCATCATGTCGACCTGTCAACCTATAGGCCTGTCAACCGTATACCTGTCGACCTGTCTGCCCGTCAACCTGTCAACTGTCGACATGTCAACCTGTCTACCCGTTTACCTGTCAGTCCATCAACCTGTCGACCTATCACCTGTCGGAAATTTCAATCGGTCTACACGTTGACCTGTCTATCCGTCAACTCGTCGACCTGTCTACCCGTCAACCTCTCAAACTGTCAACCTGTTTACACGTGGACCTGTTAACCTGTCGACCTGTATACACGTTGACCTATCAACCCGTCAACCTGTCTACACGTCGACATGTGTACACGTCGACCTGTCAACCTGTTAACCCGTCGACCTTTCAACCCATCGACCTGTCAACCCATCAACTGTCTACACGTCGACCTGTCAACTCGTCGGCCAGCCTACACGTCAACCCTTAATCCTGTGTAAACGCCGGCCCGGCTACCCGTCAACCGTCAACCTGTCAACCTTTTGACTTGTCAAGCTGTGAATAAATATCCAATCTATTTCTTGTCCATCTTTTATTGTAAAATTTAGAAAGTACATTTCTATCCATTTAAAACCAAAAAAACTTCTTGCATACCAAAAATTAATATGCCAAAACTACCGTCAATACACCACTTTAATGTCGAACCCGATTAATTATATAGATAATATATGTAATTTTGAATTGCTACGCAAAAAGTATTTGACATAAGAACCACTGTTGTCTTATTTTGAACTTGAGCCAGTATATTTCTTATGTGACATCATATTTATAAGCGAGGACTTCTTACATTGTTACTAGTATGCAATTTTTGTAATTTAATTTCATGACAATTACATTTCCCATCGACTTTTTATAGTTTTAAAGGTGCATGGTAATGATTTTGGTCAAATTCAATTTTACTACTTTTATTATTTGCAATGCTTTAGGAATGTATTTCTAATGATCAAGTGAAATTTGAGGGTCAGTCGTAAAAATATAAGCAAGATATGAGGTTCACAACTCTTCGTAATGTAAACAACGCTCGTGCCCTGTTTTTTGATTACATAGGTTGAATATATCAATAAAACATCTTTTTCAAGCTGATTTGTCGATCTTATTCATTTAAAGCATACATAAACAGTTTCTAACGTTTAATGCATTCATTTTAGGTCAAAAACCTGGAATTTTCACCTCAACATTCAAAATGTAAACAAACGATTTGTTTAAATGGCAAAGAATTGCAAGCTCTGTAACTCACTTAAAACTCAACAAATGATCCTCAAATTTTGGTTGCCTATTGAAAATGCCTTACTGAAGCATTGTACACATTAGAATCAGAAAAATAATTTTTGAACAAAATCGTGACCATGCCCCTTTAAAAATGTTTACAACCATTTAACATGAATATATTTATCAATTGCTGGTTTAAAAAAAATAATTTACAGACACAGGATTGACAACAACAGGAGTGGTTGCAGTGGCTATTCTTTCAGTTCTGCTTGGGATTTCGTTACTTGCTGTTTTCTTTCTGCTACGACAGGTATTGATCTGGCAAAGCAATAGATTTCGTTTAGAAATGCAACGGTCGTCTGAAAATAAAGAAGCATCGCAAACGTATACTAATTTGAAAGCAGTGGAAGAAGCAGGTTCTTACACAACTTTAGATTCAACAGTAGAAGAGTCGCCTTACCAAGTGTTACCGTGTTACAAGTGAAAAGCGTATCTCTGATTTGAATAGAAGTAACTCTTATTTGAATAGAAAAATATTTTAAAAGAAATCTTAGCTACTGTATACATATGCATGTGATGCATATATTTTACACCTCTTTCTTGTGTAATTTAACCTGCGGATAAATTAATTGACTTTATAGAAAAACACACAATATTAATAGTTTTTTTTTTTTTATAGATAAATCGTATGACATAAACAATCGTTTGTAAATTTTTCATGTTATAAGCCAAAATTTTGTTTTTGTTATTTAGTTAAGTTTTGATACAATTAAGCTATCATATGACATTTTTACGTCAAAGTTGTGGTTTGTTTATAAACTAGTCTTAAAATTAATAGTGAAAAGTAGATCGATCAGGCAGTCATAATACACACGTTAAATTTTTATACTCGAAGTCAATAGTCATTTTCTAAACTGTATACTTTGTCAAATCACCCCCTGGACGGGTTAAGCGTTCAATGGTTCAAGCAGTCTATTAACAAACGAAGACGACACAAGCTGTTTGCCATTAACTCGGATGACCAGAATATGCATTGTATACTTGTTTGTGATTCACATGTTTTCTTGGGAAACATAGCATGCAACTTTTGCATTTAAAGTCGGGATTAGAGAAGTGCAAATGTTTAATGCGATTTAATCTGACGTGTAACAAATATCTCTAGTTTTGTATCAAATCAACGTCGGTTGAATTAATTTTACAATTTAAATTTAGCTTTTTTAAACCATTCAAGCATTTTTCTTACAACAAAAGATTGACATAACTTACATTCAAATCGTTAACAAAAAGTACGGATGATTTAGTTTAATTTTTACTGTGTTATAGTGTCTTTGATAATTGTAAATTATGTATTACAATTAAGAATATATACACATATTTTATCAAGTTTAATACATGTAAAACGTTAAAACTTAAATTTTTTATTTATCTTAATCAATTTAATCTTTTGAAACCAAAAAGAAATTGTACATGTATAGTATGCTATGCTATGGCATTGTAAGTTAGGCAATATTATGACAAATAAGAAATAAATGGAATGCTAAGATAATTTAATGCTAAGAAATGATATTAAAATGTATAAATGCAATACTATGAAATAAACATGCTATGCAGTGGTGAATTAAATTTGTTTTCTGTTATTTTGAATTCATATCTTATTATACAATATAGTATTCCTTAATTTTTTACACAAGTGATGCGCCTTTATTATTGAAACGATGAAGATACACTTTTGTCTGTAACACCTTACCCGTAAGAAAGAGTGTTTTTTATTCTAGAATGTTTTTTAAAACCTAAAAGTTGTACGCATTTAAACTAGAAATAAAATGTTATATTGACATTTAGTTTATGGTATGCATCTTGTAACTCCGCTTAACAGCCATTACATTTAAAAGGGAAAGAAACTAACACTTTGTTGTACTATAAATCAATGAATTATCATCTACTCTGATATTCGAACTCACGGAAGCCCATTTAGGACCTATAATAGAATACTTTCGAATTTGAAATAACGAATTCTTGAATTGCATACGTTTGTCAATTGATTTTCAAACCTTTTTACATGCTAGACACTAACACTAATGAGAAGCTTGTAAGACCACTCTGAGCCCCAAAACTACTTTGAAAATTACCAATAGCACTTGACACAGAATTACGCCTCACTGCAGGTGGCTTGGGTACCTGTCAAGTGTGATTTTTGACTACAGCAGTCCTTTTTACAGCTTGTGCAATGGGAAAATGTGCTTAATTAAGCAAAAGTAAGCACAGTTCTTGTGGGTTATTTGATGTTTTTTTTTTAAGAATTTTATTTTTAATAAAACCAAATTGTCTCAAGTATGCCTTGGATTGGTAGATTCAGTCAACGCCGGAACTAGAGGGGGAAAATGAAAGCTTGTCAGGTAATCTTAAGTTAATTGGTTAATCAAGCAATTTTTCAAGCTACAGTAGTAATAGTTAATTTTCCCAAAAGTTAGATCGGTCTTAAAATGTGAATGAAGGCATATCTGTGTCATTAAGTCACGTTTCAGTAACCATTCAGTCATATTTCAGTTGACTAAATGGCACAGTTTCATCATATGGTAAGCGGAGTCAACTGTATTGCAATGCCATAAAAACGTAATATGTATATGGGAGGTATTTTAACTGTGGTGGAGGCCTGTTCCAAGACACAGTTAGATTATTCTAACTAAGCAGACTGTAGTGAAATAAAAAGCATTATTGTAGTCTTTAAGCTTGGTTATGTAAATGTCAACAATACGGTGTGTCGATGTACCTATTTCGTCAATGTCCAATATCATATGCAATGTCAACCCGTCAAAGTCTAGTTAAAATAATAAACGGTTAAATTATTTTTTGAAATTTTCTTTCAATATATTAGACTTCCCTACAAAAATAGTGTTTTATACACTTACATTACAATGCAAAAATATCTTTTATTTAATCATCAAAACACTTCTTGGAGTAAAATTATTAAAATAGTCATATATCAGTTATATTAATGTCGTCTTAAAACCCGTGATTGTACAAACGTACTCTGCATTTTTATTTACTTCTTTTTTGTGTGTGTGGTTTTTTGTTTTGTTTTTTTTTACAAAAACGAAGTTTTTTTTCTTTTGAACTACTATTTCAAATATTACCTATTTAAAATGGTTTTGTTTTCTTTATTGTTAAATCAAGCTATTTAAAAACTGTCAATTTCTCAAAAACTGTTGGATCTACACGACTATTTGCTTCCTTTAAACTTATAAAATAATATGTTAGATATCTTAATAATATATCGCTTTCTGATTTCAAATAAACAAATCTGTTTCAATGCCAAGTTTTCAAAAATTTGATCATACTATATGAAACGTGCAACCAATTTTAAATGACAAAATCTCTTTTATTAATATTCATCATTTCTGTATTTAAAATTGCTGTTTAAATCTTGTTTTAAATATTTACTACATTATTGTGGTAATTAGAGTGGAATCATGTCATTTAACAAAAAAAAATCAACAAAAAATATTTTAGATTTGTCATATTCTTTAATTAATGTCCATTTCAGTTGCTTCAAACACATTAATGGAATTGATTAATGTGTCCTATGGTTAGCAACGGTTGTAGCAGGTACTGAAAGTACTAAAACATTGATCGTAACATCTCCTTTGTGCAATTATCTCGGTGCTTCTGCACCTTTGACGATAGCACATTAAGTAACATCCATTTCTACAGGATTCGTTGGTGTCTTCACATGCGCAGTGACACGGTTTGTTCTGATTCCATGATGAACATCCGGTACATGCGTGTACAAACAGACTCACAGTTAAAACAAAAACAATTGTCTTCATTCTGTAACTGAAACAAAATATTGATTTCATGAGACAAGAAAGTTATGACCATTTCATTGATTTTTTTAAAATTTATTTTGTCATCTAAACAAGACAAAATAAGGTTAATGTGAATCTTTGTCAATCTTATTATAGTGCACCATGACAATCTTTATTATTTAACATAGATCGCGGGTTTGCTGACGTCACAATAGGATTCGACGTAAAGAGTTGACCGTCATAGCAAACTCATGCATTTCTTTGAAAAATAACAAATGATCTTTAGAAACTTAAAATGAACTATTTCAAAAAGCTAAGACCAGAAAAAAATGGCTTCATATTATTACTGAAAAAAATATGCATAAATGATGGTAAAACATTTCAACAAACTCAAAAAATATACATTAAAGCAATACTTCATTACCATTTTTTGTGAAATTACTGTAAAAGACATTTTTATGCGTGTTGTGAATATACACTAGTTATGCAGTAAGCTTTAAACCACGTAAAATACCCCCGAGGATAAGGTGAAAACATTGAGTGGTAAATCATAAGGTTAAAAACATGGAGCGGTAAATCATAAGGTTAAAACATTGAGTGGTAAACCATAAGGTTAAAAACATTGAGAGGTAAATCACGCATCCGCTTATTTTATAATCATGTGTATTCTTTGACTAAAGAAAACCCGTATTTAACCACCAGTGTAAATAACTGCTATTACAGTTTATTATTAGACTGTCTCGCAATGTTGAATGAATGAACGTTGCTTATCATTTTCATCTTTGTTTAAAGCTTTGCAGTGCTTATATCTTCTTATGTAAATTCAACTTGATACATCAAAGACTTCGTTCCATCCGAACAATAAAGCGTGACTGTTAAACATCAACTTTCTCAAAAACTTAAAAAGATAATGAACATTCTATCGGCTTATTAAATGAAACATTCATTCAGCGTTAATCTTTGTTAGTTCTCACTGCTAAAAAAATGCGTTCCTAAAGATGGCAGAAAGATAAAAAAAAAAACAATTTATTAAGATTAAAAAATATTCATTTTTTTATATAATGTTAATATTTTATTTCATAATTCAATAATGCAAAAAATTATTAAATAAATAAATAAATGAAAGAAATCATGACTCACCTTATTTCTGCCTTTGATTTGATTTTTTCAGTGAAGCTGTACTCCAGTTTGACACTCGTGTGTTTTAATTTATATAGTCTACAGTTTAGTACCCTAGGATATCAGAACAACACCTGATAATGACTCCATCGTAGATTGTAACAAATGTGATCCAATTTAATGAAATAAACATTCTACTTTGCGGACACGTTAATCAATTTGCGTTTACCTTTTTGTATAGTGATCGGATCACATCTGTCCACATTGTTTATATTTACAGGAAACTGTCACGTACCTTGTAGAATTTAGGTAAAACAACGGCACGTTTCATATCCCTATGGTGAGAATCATATCAAATGCCTCATGAACACAATTCAGTCCTCAAACTCGTTTATCATGAAGTGATTGTTTGGGGCTTGCCTTGGTTGTCTCTTTTTAAAAAGATTAAAATACGTTTTTAACGTTTCAAACACAACGTTTGGCAACCCGTTTCAGTATGTATGTCGTGTTGTACTTTGTTTTCGTTTAAACAAAATCATTAAAAAGGGAAAACAAAGAAAAGAAAACAAATGATCATAAATTCAATCTAATCAAGTACAAGTTTTCATTTCTTAGGAACATATTGCAAAGATATTGTTCTCGAATTAAATTATTATTGAAAATCACATCCATCTAATTTTAGCTCTAGACAGCACATGTATCTAATGTGGAATGATTTGAATTCGTGTAGGCTTAATTTTAATCGATTTCCGACCTCCCCCCTCTCATCACTAAATTTCAATCCCCAACGTATAATGAGAAAGGGTATTTATCTATTCATCACGCAAATCATTTTGTCCTCATGAACCTGCAAAAATTAAAATATCATGCATATTAGCCCAACTAAAGTTACTGACTCCATAGAACAGGAGAAAACCAGATACTGATCCCATAGTAATTAAAAAAATACCAAGATATTTCTGTTATAGATCTTCAATTACTTTTCTTCATTTTAATTTGTAGATATGGATGAAATAAGTTTTATTCACTTATCGCACTCTCGAAATAAACTCATGAATGAGAAAATACATTATTGTAATTTTTCTTACCGCAACAAAGCTAACATTATTCGAAGGATGTTGGGTTAAAACAAAAGTTCGCCCATATTTATAACAGTTGAAAAAAGTCGTTGTCGATTATTATTTCTTATTCCATTTTCTTTAAAAGCAATACATTTGGTTTCATCGCCAAAATTGTGCAAGAAATGCATTATGAATATAATTATTTGTATGTAGTCCATATCGGTAGAGAAGAAATTATAACTGGCAAAGTCATACAGGGTGTGACTATACTTTTAGTACTCTCAAATAATAAGTATACGAAAAACCTACAATAAATTTATAAATATTACTAACATTGCCAATGACACTTTATTATTCAATAACATTAATTTTATTACTTACACTAAATACATGATTATTATCCCTAATAGCGCCCCCCCCCCCTTGACTGTCCAAGTGCAATTCTCCCTCTACCGTTTATTTATGATTTAAGGAATTGCCAGAAATTTAGGATATCATCGTTTTTACAAAAAAAAAATCAAATAATAAAACGGGATAGAGCGTACACCACCTATTCGTCAGATACATGTATGTGTGCCTGCATTTGTATTGTGTTATATATTAACTTGTTATAAAAAGACAACTTACTCGTTATGAGTTTCAACTCGTTATAACAAGTTCAATAACTCGTATGATGAATAGATTACAAATTCGTTTTAACGAGATCCTAACTTGGTATAAGGATCGAGTTAAAATATTCTAATTAATTAAGATTGACACTTGTCGGCCTTTGTATTTGGTGCATTGATTTTGCCCATAAAATGGTTTCTGGGATACAACGGTAAACATATACCAGCAAGTAAATTATCAAATCAAAGGACTATGTGCGGTATGGTCTAATATCTGCCCCCAATTTAAGCAATCTTCATGACGCCGTCATTTCTACACTATGACGTCACTAAGGTGATAACCTTTTGCACTCTTAGTTTTAATATGATTAAAACTATTTTCACCCTTATTTTTAAAGCGCTTTATAAAACTTTAATTTTGGGGGCAAAAAATGCATAAAACCGCACATGGGCCTTTGAAAATCCCGCAAGTAATCTGCATTATTGTCAATATACAGACAAAAATCAACAAAAACACTTTTTTTTTAATTTTGCATATTATTTAATTAATGTCAACATTGGTTGTCTCAAACACATCAGTTACGATGTACTGATCAATGCGTCATTTAGCTAGCGACCGTTGTAACATGTACTCAAAGTATTCAAACATTGTTCGTAATATCTGCGTTGTGTAATTATCTCGGTGCTTCTGCGGCTTTGATGGTAGCGCATTTAGTAACATATATTTCTACAGGATGCGCTGGCATCTTCACAGTTTGTTTTGGTTCCACATTGAACATTAGGTGCATGTGTATACTAACAGACACACAGTAAAAACAAAAGCAATTGTCTTCATTCTGTAACTGGAGCAAAATAATAATTTCATGTGACAAGATTTATTTCTTTATTATTCAATTTATCAATTAAACAAAACAAAATATGGTTAATGTTGATTTCAATCAAATTATTATATTGCAACACGTCAATTGTTATAATTTATCATGTTTAGAAAAGTTTAAAGATGAGGTTTCGCAATATAGTTTGCGTTATGATAGAAAATTCTCAGAAGTAACAACTAAAATATGTATAAAGTTTATAATGAAAAGTTCGCCCTCCCATTTTATAAATGTATAAAAACGATTCTAATTATTAATTTCATAGTTCGATAAAAAAAATTCTTATTTTACATCTTTCCGCCTGTGATATTAACATTCCCGTGAAGCTACACTTCAGTTTGACAGATTTCTACATGTATTTCACTTTTGATACTCTACAGCTCAGTTCCCTAGGATATCCGACCAACACCTGATAATGACTACATCGTAAATTGTAGCAAATGTGATCAAATCTAATGAAATAAACATTCTACTTTGCGGACACGTTAATCAATTTGCGTTTACGTATCAACATTTCACTTGATCTATCTCCATTATTGTACATATGTTCAGATATATATTTACTCTTCTAGCGCTGTGATTTATTAAAAACGCATTCATATGATATTTTACTCCAGTATTGTGGGTTTTTTTTTCTCCGAATGTTTTTTACGTCTTCATACTCTCCCTTTTTTATCAAAAGCAAGCATTTGTAAATGAAAGTTTGTGTTGGAAATTTTAAATGTTCATATGTTTAAAAAATGTACACAGAATTAATATGAGATCTGTTTAAAATGATTTCATGTGACAAGAATATATAAATGCGATTCAATAGAAAATGTCTCTATAGTATGAATATATTATCTGAAATTAGGACAAACATATTAATCTATCACAACCTTTCTGTAAAATCAGCATTGAAGTATATAGTTTTTTGCCCCTTTTGGTATTTCTATTGGGTTTTTTTAAACACAAAATTGCACTTAAACAAACTATTAAACAGTTTCCATTTTGCAGATATTACTCATATAAACTGCAGATTTCAAATCTCTGCTAGGAAAACAAAACAAGCTATATCAATTACTTATTATATCAAATTCATTTATTAACCTCGTTTGTCATGGACTGACTGTTACGGGTTTGCTTAAAGCAGTTTTTTTTTTAAATTGAATTTTGACACATTTTTATTACGCCATCCAACAACGCAATCAGGTAAGTTTATTGTGTTTTATTTTGTTTTCGTCCGATCAAACTCATTATGTAATGAGAATTTTGATTCATTCATTATTTCTACAAGTAATGTCACTGATGGAATTGTGAAGCAACCGCGAATAATACATGTATTAACAATCTATTTTAAATCAAGACATATAACATTCGGCGAGAACTAGAAATATATGTTTGAAAAACAATGGCAAATGAAATAACAAAAGTGATTCAACTGATATTTGCTTTATTTTATAATTCAAATTTGCATTTGTTTTTATTCATTTACATTTGCTTGATGTTCCAAAGCATACAAACAACGGGTTATAGTAAGCCCGATATCAAATAGTTGAAAAAAACCGACAGTTATCAAAGATTATAGGCCTTTGAAATCGTACAGTCTCAGGGACACAATATATTTTTTCTCAAATTTTTCCTAACCTTTCCTTTTATAAACTGTGTATGGAAAGGGTGAAGCATACAAAATAAAATACACATGTAAGAATTTCAGCAGAACGCCTACTAAAACTAAAAATTTAAATGTAACTTTACAGTTTTCTAATGGATTTTTCAAAGTTCACATAAAACGATTTTAGACACCTTAATTTTCTTTCTGAAATGTAATGGAACTGCTCTACAGCTCTTAATTGAAAATCTGACGAGTCCTTTGAATGAAAAACTTTTTTTTAAATTTTGCGTTTATCGAAAGAGTATATTATTTTTCCTATAAAATAAACATTTCTTTAATATTTTCATTTTTATAAATGGCATCTATCCATCCTTGGTTTTACGGTTAAGGATGACAGTTGGCTCAAAGCTTATATTTTGTCATAGGCAGTATCGGTTTAATCAGTTCTACATTGTACCCATATTAAGCAACAATATGTACTTGTATGTGTGCTAAACTTAGGAAAGTCGATAAAACTAACTCTGTCACGCTTCAAGTCAGTGTTAAGTTGATTTTTCACTTGAACGAAGCATGATATAATCCTAACAATCGATAAAATGATATATAAAATGTATACTCTAGAAATTCCCAAAAATGGCAAAGCAGACTTTGAGATGTTTTTAAAACTTTATTCATGGATTTTATTTTCATGACTCGGTAAAATCTGCAGTTTTTTTAGATCTCTTAATCATTCGTGACTTAGCCAAGCAGAAAGAGACAGCTTCTGTTGCAGGAAGCGTTGTTTTCTGCACATGAGCTATTACAACGACTACGCTGTCCGCTGTCCGTCATGTCGTTACATCTGTTCTGACATGACCTCAACAGACCATAGCAGGAACAAAGACACGGGTTAATCTGTAACTTTACTAGATATCCATCGGAGGCCGTAAGGAATATAGCAACCACAAGTAGAATAATAAAGCTTTTCATCCTTGACCTATATGGTAGAAAGGGAACCAGGTCACAAAAGGGACGATTTGAATATACGTTTGTACCAAGGTGTTTGAAACTGAGAAACTGATGCCATTTACATGTATGCATCATCACATATACTTGTTACGCATTTTACGCAAAAAAAAATATTGGTTCCTACATTCCATATGAATAGTCTGCTTAAATTTGCATTAGATAATTTTTGATATGGATAAGCCGCGAAGATTGCTAGTTGGATATATTGCTGCCAGGCATATCGTTTAATATGTTTGTTTTATAAATATAGACCACAAAAGGTAACTGTTATAAATATATTAATAAAAAAATTCCGAAGTTATTACATTTTCATAAAACAAATCGGTAGTGGAGAGGAGAAAAATCAGGTTTTATGAAAAATATAGGGTTATATTTCATTAAAGGAGCATGTTTATAACTCGATAAGTTTAAGTTTTCTTTTACTGATTTTATACATTGTCAAATTGAACACAAGCACTGAAACTCTTTATTGTTGTTATCAATGATTCAGATGAAGAGTATACTTGAGAAAACATTGTAATACTTCATGTCTGTTAAACAAAATGCAACCAAATTCATTACACAGAGTTCTAATAAGATTATAACACCTTTAGCAACTAAGGATCGTTCAAACATTGGAAACTGCAGATACATGATTGCAGCGTTATATACTGAAATGTACGGTACTTACCTTTTTTTAGCGTTTATATGTTATGTATCAAAGTAACGATACTTCTAGCTCAAATTTCAGATTTTGCATGCCTATCAACCAGCTGATACTTCGACGTTTGGTTTTAGAAATTAATTAAAACTGCAACACGTTGAATATTGACGATCAAATAATCTGTTTTGTGGACGCATCGTAAATAATTTTAAAGCATAAAGATCATGCATTATTTTCATAATGATTCATTGACAAATAAAAACTACCACGTTTAATAAAGGTGGAGTAACACATCGTCACAAAATGGCTGACCTCTGATCGAAACGACATTTTGTTTTATTTAAAGGATTTTATCGACAGTTACATATAAATTATTCCATAGTCGAGTGGATAACGTGTCGGAATTGTGATCCGTACATCCCGAGTTTGAATCCTACAGGTGCTTTTGGTGTTACTTACTGAATTGAATTTTTTTATATTCAGTTTTACCCCCAATTTGCAAATTTTTTGCTTATTTGATATATGTATAATTCATTTAACATTATATCTTTAATAATCATAAAAATTACTGTTAATTTGAGTGACTTTTCCCAGGTGTGTTATTCCACCTTAAATAATCTTTTTAGCACACTGCTGATATTGGAACGTTAATCTGAGAAGTAAAACAAAGGAAAAAAATGCGAGTAAGTTTTATTAAGAAACATAAATTGTGAGAAAACGACCGATCATATGGTTGACTTCATTTAAATTGGTTTCCATGCAAATGCTGGATGGGCTCTTGCCCTTGTGAAAATTCGACATGTTAAAAAATCAAACAGTAGAACCAAAGACGGTCGCAAAGCTGTATGATAAATGACCTGATTTACATTTTCATGATTCCAATAAAAACTTTGCTTAAAATACATGTTACTGACCAGTTGGTTATATAATAAAATGAGGCATGTACGCCTGACTTAACGACAAAACGTACAAATTTATATATAAACGTGCTATTAGGAATTTAAAAGTACAAAGTACGAATGAAATTAATTGTAATGGTCCGTTTTTTTTTTCCATATATAAATTCGAAAACATTATCTTACTGAAATAAAATATAACGAAGAAGACATACGAATTGTAAGGCTTTGTCAAAAGTACGGAATAGATATGTTGGTATTCGGAATCATCTTACTTCAACAATTTGAAAGTATTATTTAGTGTTTAAAGATTTTTGTATACATGCATTCCAATAAATATCTGATCTTTTCCAGGTGTCCAAGTAGCGTAGTGGACAATGCACTTGCTTCTCACTGCTGCGACCACAGTTCGATCCTCTTGATCGACAGTGGCTGTATGTGATAGGGTCAAACGGTCGACCGCTTGGATACGTGGGTTCTCTCCGGGTACTCCGGCTTCTTCCCACAGCAATGATCCCCTCGCGCTAACATCCGTGCCAACGAGAGTTATTAATATAGTTTGTTGAAGTTTGTTTTTCAATCGTTGTAAGATGAATAAAGTTCTGGGTTTTTTTTTACGTTTAATAATTTGTTGGAAATTTTAACAAAAATATTACTACGATGGCATAGAATTTTAGCAGACAAAAAATATGAATACGAGAAATAAACTTATTTTCTAAAGGGAGTCGATCCACTTTTCCGGTAATTACAACTTCGACTTAACCGATAAATCATGAAAATGGGTCTGAAAAAACGACGGGCTTACAAATATATAAGAACAACCAAAATATGTTTCGGAGGCAGGGCGGAAAGTAGTTTGTGGATAACAAAGTTGAGAAAAAATATGTCTGCAAATACTGTATGTGTTATAAGAGGCACTATTGCCTGATTTCTTAGGTAGCATTTAGGAAATAATAATTAAAGTATTCGTTTATTTCTATCTATTGTTTTAATTGCCTGATTTTGATTGATCAATATCTCCCTTTCCTTATACATTAACCAAAACAACCATAATAATAATACATCACCATACGATATTTCAGTCTTTAACATTCAAACTGGACATTATTAATTATAATAAAAAGATATAACTTAACTTGATTCTATTTTCAAAATCATATTTCATTTGACTCGGAAGGCAATCGAAAAAAGTATCATTGTTGACAAAATGTATTTTACCTTGATAAACAACTAGAACAAAAGTTAAAGCAATGTCTTTTTAAGGTGACTAACTGCACCTTGAAATAGTTTCTCAAATCAGAAGAAAATTACTTGATTGTGATAGATAGCAGGATGGCTAAGAACAGTCTAACAAAACACTTAAATTGCCATCTTGTGACGTAGTTCTTAAAAAAGTATGTCTCGGTGAAATGAAGTACCTTAATAAGAATCGCGGTTTTTCTTTTGATCATGTTCTTGATCTTTAAAATTTGTTGTGATTTCCCATATAATTTGTTCAAGGCTATTTCACATTTTAATTATACAAATAATACACTTATGCACTTAACCAAATTCTTTATTTAGAACGTTTGTGAAGAAATTAGTATCAATCTCGAGTTTTTGATTCTTTGATAATGAACCTAATATATATTAGTCATATGTGGCAAACCAACGTCATCTTCGTAAGAATCTCCTGTTCTTTGAAAATACGGGTAAACTTTAAGGTTAAAATAATTGGTCGATGCTTATATGAGATCTTGCGATACAGTTTAAAACAAAGTACAAATTTAAAAATTCGCAAGCTATAAGTAATAACATTCAAGAAGTTCTGAATTTAGATAAAATACATCTATTGATATTTATTGTTTAATTAAAATCTATCAGCATTTTGGAAATAAAAAGTATATCAATGTAATTGAAAATAAGCTTTTTGTCTAGCATCGGCTGAAACAAAGAATTTCTTTGCCGGAACAATCTTCATAACATCTCAGTTTCTCATATCGGTTTCTTCTGCAGCCCCTGTCGTTACACGTTAGGTCTATACGGCGACACACGTTGAGACATCTGTCGTTGCTATCTTCACATGCACATTCACATGGAGTTTTTCCATCCGAGACTGAGCATCCTGCACACTTGTGTACCAACAGAAACACCGTTACAAAAATCAGAACTGTCTTCCTCCTTCAAACAAAATCTCATGATGAGTTACTACGATTTAATGTTTCAAATATGAGTAACTATTATGATATTGAAATATAACTTGTACGTAAACAGTTAGGAAAATTCTTTTCTAACAAAGGAAGTACATGAATACAAGATTCAATCAATCCACACCAAAAAAAACCTACGACAGTGTCGCCGTCTGTCGTTCATATTTCATTTCAGTCATAACTAACACATTTATTGATACGTCAACGTATATTTCATCGATTTGTGAATTTGTATTTTTTTTTATCATTTGAAAAGGTATTTTTGTAACTAGATTCTTAAAGCAGTATGTCCGACACCATGGAACACGGTATCGCCTTAATAAACATGGCGCCATGCAAAAGCATGCGAAGTTTATTAATATATCCGATCTATTTTTCAAACTTATATCTTATGCCTTTTCCACCTGAAAACGACTCTATCAGATGCCACTTAATAAATCGTATACCTTTATTCACAAAACTTTAACTGTAAGATAACAACAAGAAATTTTCTAACAAATATGTAGTGATCATCTATTTCTTTACGGGAGTTTTCCATGTCCAGGTCCCAGTTTTTCCCATTCTAAAAATTGTAAAATATTAAAACATAAGTTTGTAAAATTTCAAATTATTTGCATCATCGTGTATCTTAAGGTCAAGATCTAGTAAACGAAAGGTGCCTACAGGTTTATGATATTCGAGATATAAATTCTTTTAATGATGCTTTATAACAAATTTTAAAGGGTGTTCCGGGGCTTCAATTTTCGGTAAACACGATGAAAAATCATGTTTTTAACAACCGTTTTCTATAAAATATGAAGGATAAAAGTAACAAATCTTGGAGTTTTGTCCATTTTTGACTAATGAAATATATCCAGATTGATACAGTCTCTCCAATAACGGCTTTAAACAAGCTCTTGATCTCCTCTTTAAATGATGTCAAATTGAATAAAGGTACCGGGATTACTTTTCCCGTGATTAAATAAAGAATGTCGAAATATTGCTTTATTTTCTACATAATTCCTTTAAAGCCGGAAAACACGGGAAAAGATTCGTTAAATCGATTGTGACGTAATAATGGTTCTAACACCAAAAACACACCCTGGAATCATTTACTAGATCTTGACCTTAATACTTTGCACCGTAGTTTCCTTGAGTTGAACTGATACTGTTAACATCCGTCGAAGTTGTCATTAATAATCAAATCAAATGAGAATTATCTGTCTTTATAAAGAATTTTAGTTCAACAAAACAAGAGCCTTAGTACTTACAATTTTATCTCAATATTCATTTGAGATTTTTATATACTTGTATAATTGTTTTAGGTGTAGTTTGTAAAATTATGACTTTTAATGTTTTATGGCCAATTGTTTAAGAAATTTTAACATTCTCTTGGACGTCATTTTTTTGCAGTTTTAAAGCTGCTTGTTCCGATTTTATATCAAATTTTATGCACGCTTTTAAATGATGGTTATGCTTAGTATATGTATAATAATATACATTGCAGTAGTTTTCCCAGTCAATTAAGCCAAATTTCAATGAAGAAAAATACGTACAAAATTTGCTATCAAAACAAACGACACAAAAGGGTACCGCGTTATTTCGCCTCATGTTAAAGTTCACCCCTGACGACGAGACGGGTTTGGTTGTATTACGACTTTGAACTCTCTTTAAATAAAGGTCGAAATGATCAGACAAATTACAAATAAACATGTGTACGTTTTGTTTGCTAATATTTCTGAAGTTTTTCTTTACAATCGATGCATAGCGGGTTGAATAACCCCAATTTTTCGGGGGACGAAACCAGACGGTTTCATTTTCTAAACATTCCCGTGATGCATTTTGGTTTGTTTTTTCGTTTGCCCAAAAAGAAGTTATGTTTATTTACTTTGAATATTTCTAAATTTGAAAGGAGACTGATTCTGCTGATGTAAATAGGAGAAAGTCCATAACTTTCTAAGATAAATGTTTTGTTTAGAAAAAAAAATATACTGTAATAACCAAAAAATCGGACCAAGCAGCTTTAAGTATAAACTACTGTGTAAACAATAACAATTTTAATTTAATTTTCATTTCAAGTTAATCTGAATTATTAATAAAACTCTTAAAGTTTCCAACTGCAGAAACTTCTTACAATTGGGTACAGTCTGTCCTAAAATATTTAAGCACCACATTTGGACGATTTTTAATAAAACTACAAAAACCTGTGAAAGAAGACTTAGTGCAATAAAATTCGACGTGAAGGAAAATATTTAAAATATTTTCATTTACAAATCTTATACGTAAAAATTCACAGAAACGAAAACTGATTTTTTTAACGGAAAAATAGAAAATGTTGACATTTTTTTCCCTTTCGGATATTACTCGGAATAACTTATCATATATTATCAAAATAATAATATACATATTTACCGTTTTTATTCATGATACTTTTATGTAGTTCGCAAAAAACTTTTTCTTTATTTTGGGCTGTGTATTGCAACCTGATAAATATAAGGGGGATTCCAAAGAAGAATTTATTTTATAAATATCGAAGTGTAAGTTTGATGATTTAAGAAAATGTGCTGCAGAAATATTTGTAGACAAAATTGACCTTGAATTTTTAATCTTGTTAAATTTGAATTAGTTCAACAAAGTAAGATGTATTTCCAATCTATGTATGAATACAGCATAATGTAAATAAATCATCAAATATTAAGTTAACATTCATCCCCTAGGTTTTTTCCTTTAGAGACAAGCAAAGTAGAAACAAATGTTAGTTACCAATTTCCAAGTTCCATTATATGATCTCAGGAATAAGTTGCACTTAGTGTAAACCATTATTTTTTAAACATTTATACTCAACTGTCATGTCCCTAGGATATAAAGTTGACACATGGAAACAAGTGTATAAACGCCACAACACGTTGCTTTCTATCTAGTCATCAATCTATTTCTTTTTTGACAGATAACTTATTTAATGTTCAACATTGCAGTAATCGAGAATAAATGTTATACCTCAATACACAAAACAAAGTATCAACAGACATATACAACCTGGCGCATTTTTTTAGCATTGTGTTAAGCTAAGATGTTTATTGTAGCCATATCAACTGCATGCTATTATAAATAGATTTAAAGATTACTTTAACTTAAAGATTATAAGGTTATATTTTTAGATTACTCTAACTACTAAATAATTAAAAGCTATGATTTCATTTTTTTTGCAGATATTTATTCACATACTTGCTGAGACATGCCATTTCGCTTGAAAGTAAACCCATGTACCCAATTAAAAATGTCTTAAAAGGTAAAAAGTTAGTCTGTTGAATTTATATTGAGAGAGCAAGTTTCATCAGATTTTGATTGTCACTAGAACAAAAGAAGTATGAATGAGAAGAAATATCCCAGGAAGATTTTAAAAGACACAGGTGGTTGCAATGTGTTTACTTTTTTTAATTACTGTTTAATAATGAATTTTTAAGCAACGTATTTTGCCCTGGTTTGATATATATTTTCCATTACTCATTTCACAGCGTAAACGTTTTGAAGATCGGGTTTACAGTTTGTAAGTTCGAGCGCCTCTGCAATAATAATATGAACAGATACATCTTCATATTAGTCTTATACACATTGTTTTATTCCTAAGAATTAAAAAATGATAATCACAAACCGTGAACCATCTCAAAAATCCATTAAACGAAATACAAATTCAAAGCAGAGCAAAACAGACCTCCAAATAGATAGAAATAGGATCAGGTGCCCAGGAGGAGTGAGCATGATTTTATGTAGTGGTTGCAAGTTCTGTTTTATTTCCAAGCGTTTTTGTTAAAATTTTACGCACGTTTCACAAGTAGCACAGCCTATCGTTGATGTTGACGGTTTTATTTTGCGCTTATTTTAGTTAGAGAAATTAAGAGAGTCGGATATTTCTTGAAACAGAGAATGAAAATTTTGTGGAATAAAAGATATCCCTAATAACCATCCACCTTTTAAGGACAAAAATATTGATTAAGCTATCCTACATTACATCAAAAGTTTATAATTCAACTGTTAATTCAGAGTGATTTCTTATAAAGAAAACTGTACATTTATCTTTGCAGAATAAAAAAAAAATTAAAATAAATAGATGCAATATATTTGCATATATGTGGTTAAGCGTGAATATAAAATTACTTTAGCTTTCCAAAATAGGAGTGATTTAACTATGAATAAGTGTTTGTTAAACCCAACCTATTTTTGGTCTTTTCTGTCACGATATTTTTGCGCGATTGTGACAACTTCACGATTTCCAATCAAATGAATTTTTGTTCGTGATTTTGAATAAAACCGTCAACACGCTTTGTGGAAAGATCTATCTTGACTGACTGAGGTTCACTGGAACATATGGTGACAATTATCGGAAAATTAATGACACAATATATATATATATATATATATATATATATATATATATATATATATATATATATATATATATATATATATATATATATATATATATATATATATATATATATATATATGTGTGTGTGTGTGTTGTTTACACGTGCAGGGAGATTGTACATCGAACGCAGGAGATCTATAATAATATTTAACTAATATGATTATCATTATATCAATTGTACGATATTGTAAATTCGGGGTTTTCAACAAGGAAAGGTGATTAAAAAATGTATTTGTAATTGAGCATAATTAAATATATTTTTCATTGTAATTTTAAGTAATATGTTATTGAGCCTGTCTTCTATTACAAGTTATTGAACGTATTTAATTACATTCCAAAATATCATGTAAATTCTATTACTTTTTAATTACATTTCGTTAAAAGAAATATAAAAATTTGTATTTAACAATTGATGATCAAAATTAGTCTTTATGTATTTGTGAGAACATTTTTGTTTAATTCTAACATTCATAACCAGGCTTTGAGTCAATTACTTTGATATGTAATTAAATATTTTCAAATACATAGATCATTTTGTCAATTACCTGAAATGACAATTAAATTGATTTTTCAAAAAGATGTGGTAATAGCGAACAGTTTTGAAAATCAAAGGAGTCCAAAGGAAAAATACAAAACAGGAACAGAGCAAACACGGACTTCTACAAAATATGGAGGTAGGATCAGGTGCCATGGGGGGATAAGCACCCTCTGCAGACCTGTCACACCCGCCCTCTGTTCTTTGTCGTAATCGGGAAAATGTGATTGATTACTCAATTACTTTGACAAATGTAATCATTACTTTCCAATTACCTTTGAAAGCAAAAACATATATAAACAGCATTAAGATAAGATTTAACATATTTATATATCAAGTAATTACTTGTTTCTGTAAGGTATATCACTCGTCACGTTTTCATTTCATTGCGCACATTATTATTATATTTAAAATGAGTATGATATTATTTATGCAATCATCATAGAAAGATTATTATTTCATTATTACACAATATTCAGAAGTGAAATAAACAAAAAAAACCAAAACAGTTTATAGGGGAACTACTTTTAGGTGTGGAAGGTTTTTAAATGAAAATTACAGAATCACGCAATTTTATGAAATTTCAAAGTACTTTTCTTTTTTCTTTATTTTATTCATTTCGCACATTTTAACCATTTGATGGGTTTGAAAAACATTTTATAGATTTTGCGTGGGATGTACAATAAAAATATTGATAGAGTGATCGGTTTTTTGCAAAAAATCATGCAAATATATAGAACAAGTCTGAACATTTTAAGCCAAATTTCACAGGAATTTTACCTTTGAAGCTCTCTATCTAAATTTGTTCATTACTGACTCCTATATTCTATTATATTAAAATAATACTGAATGCATATCCAGGAAAACTTAATAAATCTTTAACTATTCTTAATATTCAAAAAGTTATTATCTTATTGAAATTGTAACTATTAAAGAAAGTTCAATACAAAATTTTTGAAGCTTTAAACATGTTCTTTTCGTAATTTCTCATCTCAGGATAATCATTATTTATTAATAAAAAAAAAATTGTTAAAATAATTCTGCTTCATTAAAATTTCTGGCAACACAAGTGAATTGGACTAAAATTGCATTTTGATGCAAAAAAAATCGAATTAAATGCACCATGAGTCAGAGGAATGAAACTTGCCTCCTCTTTTCTTTGTACTTTTTGGGAGTTGATTTTAATCAACTCTCCTATGCAGTTACTCAGACAAACCGAAAGTGAAACAGTGTTTGGACCTCAGCACAAATCATTGCTGCTGACAAGACTTAGTTCTTGAAAATAATTGATTAATTCGATGTAATGTATGCTAAAGCGTTGTTTTTGAAGGAAACGTATTTATCAATACCTTGAAAATAGTCAGATTTTAAATGGTACGAACAATTTAAATATTTTTTGTAGTCGTGTGTATTCCTACGCCAGAGTTCAATATAATCTCGTTCAACTCGACGCTCGCCTGTCTCCTAAATCCTTGTCGGAGATTTACGGTGTCAGCCGAGCGTTTGGTTGAACGAGAATAGAGTTCAATATTGCTTGGATCCATACAATTTTCGAGAAATATTTCTATTACTGATACATAGTTTAATTGAATTATTTTTATCTTTAAATATTATTTAACATGAATCATATGGTGGTTTCTCGACATTCCTGTCGAAATAGTCCAAAAATTCATATTATAAAAATGTGCGCAATTCAAATTAGAAACTACATGTAACTGTCATGCAAAGTAACATATCATTGATTTTCAAATAAATAAACATCGACAAAATCAACTCCCGTCAGTTCTTCAGTACTTTGATTAAAAATACATCTTGTCTACAGATTTCAATGGTATACTTTACATGAAATTTTTGATACGGCGTGGGGTACGTTAAAACGTTTTGAAATCAACAAATAATGTTACAGTGCTCATTCCCACATTCAGTCTGTACATCACTTTGTTGTTTTATCCAGAGTGCATGTTTTCATTCCCACATTCAGTCTGTACATCACTTTGTTGTTTTATTCAGAGTTCATGTTTTCATTCCCACATTCAGTCTGTACATTTCTTTGTTGTTTTATCCAGAGTGCATGTTTTCATTCCCACATTCAGTCTGTACATTTCTTTGTTGTTTTATCCAGAGTGTATGTTTACATTCCCACATTTTCGCTGCATAAAATGTATGATATTAAGGTATTCTTATGTAGTTTTCTTCAATGGTCGTTTTATCTTTCAACTAGTTAAGTGTATATTTCATCACATTCAATCATACTATTTATATGCCTGCTGCTTCAAGACAATGCTCGATATTAATCTTAGTTAGTTAAGACTATGATGTACAAAATGTCTCAAAATATTGGTTAACAAGGTAATGTTCACGAAAATTACATATTTGCACGTGAAACTTCGATAGGACTATTCGTAGGAACATTGTACAAAACTTAATTGTTTAAAATAAATATATTTAGAAGGTACAGTACCGATCAGACCCAACCTAACAGAAAGTAAACTCCAAATAAACCCTGGGTTTACTTTCTGGATTAATTCTCGGTTTACTCCCGGTTAACTAGAGTGGACCCAGAGTAATGCCAAAGTAAACCCAGAGTGGACACAGAGAGTAAATCCCGATCAGAACTATATCCCTGAGAGCTGCCGCTACAAGTGCATTCGGAATATACAAGGAGCAGATAAAATATATTGGTCTGCTTCACACCTCAGTGCGTACAGTTGACCCCAAAAGCAATTCTCTAGTAGACCCCGAGAAAACCCAAAGTAAACCCCGAGTTGACCTAATTTTTCAAACAGTAAACCCGGAGTTAACCCAAAGTAAAAGTAGTGTTAGGTTGTGTTTGATCGGTACTGTAACTTTTTTCTTTTTAGTGTAAGTTAAGTGTGTATATTTAAAAACAAAATTCATATAAACGCGTCTTTAGAATACATCATAATCAGTTTTTATTTCTTTGATTTTAGACGTTTAATAACAATAAAAGAGTGTAACGAACGGCTATTTTCCGGGTTTTAGTCTAATTCTGAGTAATTCCCATGAATATTTTGTTTTATCAAAAACTAAGATTGAATATTGTAAAAGCAGAAGGACAAATGGATAAATATTTCTCTTTAATAAAGATTCCTAAACAAATAAAATGTCAGGTCAAGAAAATTATGCCCTGTTCAAGAAAGAGGTCAACTGGGAAAATATTACTTACCTCTGATAATGATTCTTAGATTTTTTTTATCCTTTTTAAAAATGGCAATGCGTTAACTTATTATTTGTATATCCATGTTCATAAAAATACATTAAGGTCCGATGGTGTTTATTTCTCTCTCTATTAAATAATGTCTCTGTAATTGTTTATGAAACACATGCCACAATAAAAAATCATTACTTGCTTACTCAGTGCATCTTATTAAAACGTTTTCTAGTTTGCTGAATTTTTTGTAACAAGGCAAACATAATTTGGCGCATTATTTTTTTTAACTGTCCAGCAGTTGCACATAAACAATGAATATAAATCAAAATAAAAAATAACATCCGGTTTTATTCATTTTGTTATTTAAATCAATCAAAATTTCATTGAAAATGCCAACATTTTGATACGTTGATAAAAATTGTGTCTGTATGCTAGCATTGATCGTAGCAAGTATTGAGCGTATTGAAACATCTTCCAAAACATTCGAATTCTCCAATTCCGCCTCTTCTACAACTTCTGCCTATAAAGGTACACAATCGAGAACACCTCTGTAGACATGGATCGAGACCATCTTCACAGGCACATTGACAGGGTGTTCTTCCATTTGAGACGGAGCATCCGGTACTTCTGTGAGCAAGCAGAAACGCAGCCAACAGAAAAATAATGTTCTTCATCCTTCTAAAAACAAAACAAAAAACGAATTACCAAATCAGTTAAAAATCATACAACGCTAAGATTTCTTACTACTATTTTTACGTGGTGCAACGTAGCTTCAAAAAGTACAAATAAACTGGCCCTATTAATCAATAAGGAAATCGTTTGGCAAATACTGCATAAAAAATTTTTTCAATGTTTTTGAAAAACATATATTTCTAAAAGAGCATTAAAAAGCCATATCAAATGTTTACATCTTAAACTATTTATCAACCCCCGCATGCAAAGTAATGTTTAAATTTACCAAAAAAATAATAATGATAATAAAATTTTCCCAAAACAATCAAGACTCTTTGCAAAAGTACCTCGTAATTTCACACATATATCAGTGTTAATAGTTTCAGAAATCTGTTTGCTTCTATATGTAGCTGTAACGGAACGTGCTGCCTTTGTTCGTAATTTATGCAGAACATTTTAACCTTAGGATATTCATGTACCACGATCATGAGAACATGTACGTAAATGTCGGTCACAACACGTTGTATTTCACGAAGTCATCAATCAATTTTTTTTATGAAATTTAATCAACTCAAGATTTGCATTGCAGTAATTTTTAGAAATTTATTACAATCTTCGTTTTTCTTTGATATGTAAACATAGAAAAATAGATACTCCTTTGTTTTTATTATTTCGATCAAGCTTTTTTATATTTTCTTTTACATCTTGTTCCAGGGTTCACCATTTTATCTGTATTACCATAGTTACATGCAAGGCACGTGATAGAGGTAAGGAAGGTTGTACATCGACGACCGCCTTGAAGTCATTTAATGATCGATTTAACTTTGTAGAGCTAAATGGCTACAAAAATTGCGGCGCCAATGAGCTGGGATATACATGTATTGTTGAGCCGTAAGAACACCTTTTCTACTTACCTTTTTCACCGATTTTTTAAATATATATGATTACCATTAGGTATTGATTTGCAAGTGCTCGTTATAAACATTTTAAATATTTTTTTCCTTTTTTTAATTAATTATATAAAGTACGTTTCTCTTCAAATACAATGTCTGCAATATTTATTTTAGAAACTCCTTTTGATAAGTAGCTATAGAGAATAAATATATTGAAATACAGATTCATTAAGTGTTACTTAACATTTATTTGCTTACGCTTGTAACTGATCCACATTCTAAAATTCTAAAATTTACCGATAGATTTTTGTAATTAAATAAGCCCTTTTTCATATTTAGTCAACATAATATAATTCGAATTATGACAAACCTTTTTTTCGCTAAAGACATCAACCTTTGTATAAAGCTGTACTCCACTTAGACAGTTTTTTAATTTCATATACCCTATTGTAAAGTTCCGTTGAATATTACTCAAAGACCTACAATTGATTTTATTACAGTTTATGAATTCGACATTTCACTTTACGGACAGGTAATTCGCATTTACATACCGATATTGTACTATATGATCACTCGGCTACTTTGCATTTCTTTTTGCAAAATTTGTTCCCGAACAAGTTAAATATTTAAACGTTTTATTAGACGAATCGATTACTGACACATAAAGGACAGGTTATGTACCATCCGAGGTAGACATTTATTTGACGAACTGAATCACAGGGTGTCTGTAGGGTGTTTTTGGTTGTTGTTTTTGTTGTTGTTGTTTAGGTCACCTGAGTTACTCTTGTGACCTACTGTGATCTGTTTTCGTCCGTCGTTGCATCTTGTGTTAATATTTTAACTTGCATTGTTCAGCTTCTTCTCTGATACCACTTATGGTTTCTAGCATCCATAGGGGAAGAAAGCATAATTTATGACCCCCACCCTATGGGCCATAAACTTTGGGTAAACACTGTAAAATTTGGCGCAGATGTAAAATTAATATTTTTTTCTCTGCTACTGGACATTCATCAAAGAACCTAAGCACATGGTTTCAATGAGCAGTAATGCTTTTACCAAAACTGTATAAATCATAATGGATATAATCACGTGCGCAGCTGTACTGTTTACCTTATAATAGTCAAGCGTTCTTTAATTCATTTTATTAAGATAAATACAAGATTAAAAATGCATCCAGTTTGTTTGCAGATGGAAATGTAATATTGATTATTTTCCTTTCTTTCTATGTATGCTACAAGTCACTACAATATACAGAGGTAGCAACGTTATTCTGATTCTGATTCCTTATTCCCTAATTGTCTATTACAAAAGATGTAACATATTTCATAAAGAAAAATACCTAACCATGAAAAGATCCTTACAGAATTCAGGATTTGGGTAATTAGATAAAAATAATTGTAATTGAGTGCAATTAATTACATTTTTTTAAAGTAATTGGATGTAATTTGTAAGTGAGTCTTTAAATACAAGTAATTAAAAGTATTAAAATACATTCCAAAAATGGCATGTAATTTCAAAAACTATTCAATTACTTTTCAATTACATTTTTTCAAGCTAAGAGTTTAAAACGTTATCTTAAAATTATGGCCGATTTTAAAACCTGATTGCATGTGCTCAGTTTGTTCTACAATTATGTGTGTCAAAATTTATACCTTTTATTTATACAGCATGACAGAATGTATGAGGCAGTAGTGAAGGTCTAATTTTTTTTAAGTGTAAATCCCACATACCCAAAGATAAAAATACTAAAAAAAGGTCACAAGTCCAAAAAAATTCGAAAATGAACAAGAATAAAAAAAAAGAAACTGAAATGCTTATAATTACATTTTTCAAAGAAGTGGAGAGTAATCAATCATATTTTTAAAAAAATCAATGTAATTGTATGTAGTTGACAAAATTGTCAATGTTTTTGAAAGTATCAAATAACATTTCAAAGTTATTGAACCCAGCCCTGACAGGAAGACGGTGATATTATGTTAGGAATTTAACAAATACTATTCAAAACATGATAGAGAACAAACTCAAGTATTTTTCATATCCAAAAGTTGGTTTAAAAGAAAACAAATATATGTTGTTAGTGGAAATAATGGCTTTAATAGCCGATTACAGAGTCGAATAGGGCTGATGGGATATAAATCTTTCCCAAAATGCTCGAAACATATTAACATGTGATGGATAGCCGGGATAAAGCAATTGTAAGTTACATGCAGTAACGTTTGTTACCAATGGGAAAGAAGATAACTTTCTCAAAAATAAATTGAAAATCTAAAATCAAATTCGTTTTCTGATTTAAAATTGATTTTCAAATATGGACACAGTTTTTTTCTTGTATTTACATTTCCAAATGTCTTTGTCTGTGATAACATTACGAATCAATTTTGACGCCTATAATCCAATAATTTTATAAAAAGCTGAGCGACACAAAACGGGTGTCTTATAGCATTACTGGAACACGGTATTGTCTGCGCCGCGCAGTAATACATAGAATGTGCTACATGCAAAAAAAAAGGTGTTAATGTTATTTTAAACTGTATAACTTTAAACTGTATAACATAAAGTTAATTAAGTAATAAGAAATCATTTTAATACTTTCAATATTATGAGGTGATAATTTCGGTCGAAGCGTGGTCTTATCTATCATAAAGCCCTTCGGGTTTTATTGGATTTGACCACGCCCCGACCTAAATTATCACCTCTTTATACTTAAAAAAAAAATATTTCTTATTCCTTAAATATTTCACAAAGGTGTAAAATAAACAAGTTGATTCTAAATTCACTCTCTATTATTTGTAGAAGAGTCTATAAAAACCCGAAAATAACCGTACGTTATAACGATTAATGATTTTTCCTCAGTAATTCTCTAACATTGGTGCATTTTAAAAAATCAAAGGTAGCGTAATTAGAAAAACGACTGCGTTATGTACAAATATCAAGCACACTTAAAAAACAAATAATTTGACATAAATATTTCGATTTTGTAAACATGCTTCGTTGGAGGTTACCCTGACCTCTGTGTGACTGACTTTGAAAGTAATAAATTTCTTTCTACATAGTCTTATCAAGTTATATGTGTTTTTTCAAAATGGTAGGGATTAAATGAGGATCAAAGTAGAAATTTAATTTTTTTTTTACGTTGGCATATTTAACAATGCCTAACGCAACGGAAAAAGCAGCACCCCTCTATCTAAGTTATATTTTGTATACAAGTAGAATTCCAATGTCCTCCAAAAGTAGCAGAAATCTAAAGTTTTCTTTTTTTAAGTCGTCATCTGATTTTTTAGTCTACCTATCAAATAACCATTTGACACTCAAATTATAATGAACATTACAGCTGTTTCCTTTCAACAAGTGTTTTATTTAGGTTAGAAATTTTGAAAACTATTACAATAGTTGATTTGGTAAAGCAAACCAATGATTTGTTGTACATGTAAAACATTGGCTTTGTCTCAAAATGATAATTATGATTTATTCCTATTGTATTTTTTGGACCGATATTGACATAACCATTCAAGAGTTACCTTCCTTTGACCATACTAGTTTACGTCCGCGATCATTTAAAAGAATACTTCCTTACATTGTCACCTTTTTCATCGGATAAAGTTAGTGTTATAGAATACATCAGATACTTACATATATTGTTTTATTTTCTACCTATGAAAAACGTTTAGTTGAATGTTGAATAAAAATTTTTACATAAGCATTTCCATCCAGCTTAATTCAGTTACATACGGCTATTTATATTCATAATATTATCATTATCAGTCAGATTGATTAAATAACATAGGGAGAAAAAAATATAACATTTAAAGTAAGAAAAGGTAATGTAAAATACGACCCTCAGTATAATAGTAAAAGATAATAATGATGAAAAAATTTCAGAATTACTCACTTTATTTGTTATTTTATATGTTCTTTCTCTTTCTTATATGAGGAAAAAAAAACAATAATCACATGGGAGATATAAATCATTATTCATAATAAGAATACACTGTTTTCATTGAATCTTTGTAGACTTTCAGCTGCGCACCACATTTTAAAATATTTAAAGAGACAGTACAGCTGAAAACACATGTGTGAATTCGAATAACTTCAGATTTACCCATTGTTTCGTTAGGAAATAAGAAATAACGTTAATTGTAACAGTTGAAATAGATAAAAATCCATTTCACGTATCTGATTAATGTAATTATGAGCTTCCGGAAATTTAAGAATCGTACAATCCGAAATAATCTTATATCGTTTATTTGTACCACGTGGATTGTGATTGACAGTATTTGACAGTAATTGCTGAAAGCTACAAGATATTCGCCCGACTCCAATCATCGTGGTATACGAGGTGAAAGGACTCTCTAAACGGAACACATGATCACTGTCGATAATCTATTAATGGTTTTCCGATTTCGGCTCATTTTAAAATGAACTGATATAAATGAGTCAAATAACCCCTAAAGGGGCCTCATTTACAAAAATAAATTTAGCTTGTAGTCAACTCCTATGATAAGCACGCAAAGTACATCCTTACAAAATAATAATTGTGGTTATTTTAAAAACTTTGAACAACTATTACCTGGGAGAAGTAGAAAAGACATATTTTCATCAACAAACATGTACAGGAGAATCTTCGCGAGCCCTGCATGTGTTTTGTTTACAGTAAATACGCATGCGTAATAATATAGAAGGCTGACCCCGTAACACGTTGCGATGTACTTATGTGATAGGTTATACGTAATTATTAATTTTAATGAAATAATTTGATTTATTTAATGGAGAACTTTGTAATTTTCTTAAAGTTTGTACATTCATGAGTAGTACAAAAATACCGAACCCGATCGGAAAATTTTTTCAAGTCGGTTTTTTGATAAGATGCGCCGTACTGTCTCTTTAATATACACAAGCACATTCAAGTACATTTTTATCGTTCAGCTGTTCAATGTCCATCTCTATGTAAACAGAGAAAAAAAGTACCTTACTGTGTTCATATGTAACTTCAAGTGGGTCAATAAACTGATGTTGATCATAATGTTGCTCGTCTGTTCCACCCAAGGAAAGATCATACAATTTCGAAAAGCATGTTCGGAGTGACTTTATATGCAGTCGACCTTCATTTATGAGAATACATTATTTGTAAGTTCTATTATCAACGAATTTTATTTCTGATTTCTGATTGCTAAGTTTCTTTCAGACCGGCGAGAAATTGGTGATAAATAGTCACACGATTTGTAAACGAGTCTTGTCCGAACTGCTTAATTCATTTTTACACGTTTATATAGTATATTGTACCAAGGTCCACCCATTCTGTTCATTTCTGAGAGATATATCATCCTTTTAAAAAAACAAATTGACGAGAACCGTTTTAGCGACAATTTATTGAAAATTACATCATTGGATCTTTTTTGGTCTGTCGATTCTTTTCTTTGTAAATATTCAGACCAATCCGCATTCAGCCCTGTCTGCGTCGACAGTTTCCACTGCAGAACGAGTAGTGTTTTACACATTGATTTAGACACATGATACGCCACATGCCGTTTCCAGGGCATCTATTCCGACAAGACGAATACATATCAGAACAAAAACAGTGACACCAGTTTTTCCTTAAATATAAAGGACAACCATCGCAGGCGGATAGGATTGTTGCTGCAACAAGTATGAAGATAATAGCTTTCATCTTCGAAACCTGCAAATATATAATGGGAAAATATACAAAACATGGTCAAAACTTTTTGATTAGTACATGTAGAGGTATATCAAATCCATACATTGTCTTGAATTACATAAAAGCTCATTAATATACATGTATACTCATATTATAATGACAATGTTCGAAAAACCACTGTTTGCTTCAAAGCATTATTTACATGTACCAGCGACCCTTTTAAAAATATCGTCGAAGTAAAAAATAAACAACAAGCTTCTTAAATTCAAACAGAAATAAAATACATTCAAATACCTGAACTGTTTCAATTTATTCAAATTCTCCGTCATAGTTACAATATGATTTTACCCAACTTCATGCTTTAATATGTGTATAAACACATTATGTATGAAATATCTAACGTTACCTACACTTAATTTTTTTCTTACCCTTTAGAGAACAAATAAATACAATTTAAAACTTGAAATGATTAAGAATTACCTTAATAAGAAACATTATATTGCAAGAAAATCTTTCATTGGATATTATGATTAAACTAATGCGAAATCATCGAGAATAATTAGTTGTTGGGCTGTGTATTCTTTATACTGAGAGTTTTCCCGTTCCGTGAAATTAATTTACGAATAGCAACGTATGGCGATAATAATTTCGTACATATTTTAAATATTCAACATCAATCATTTCTTTAGTCTAGCATAATTCAATAAAATAAATATTACTTACCCCTTTTTTGCTTATGATATCAAATTCTACGTGTGGCAATACTTTAATTAGTTTTAATGTTGTGTTTCCTCTTTTATACTCATTTCTTTGTTCCTTGTAATGAATACATAGTAGGTGCAACACATGTGGTTTCATTTCAGAGGATTAGTGTCGTATTTTATGGACAGTTCATTTAATACTGTAAACAGTACACAGGTGATTCATTGCAGTACTCATACAAATGCAACATATTTGTAATCTTTTCGTTAAACTAAAGAAACAAAATCTATTTTTTTTTCTGATATTAAAGACAGACCTTTGGGATTACCAGTTTGTGTCTAAATACATAAATTGCCATCGCGGACAATAAAATTATCTCTTTATAGCATTGACTCATTGGCAGTTATACTTCCATATTATGATATGCAAATCTTATAGCTAGATAACTCCGTTTGTGTAATAAAGAAAACTTCTTCACCATTAAAATATATTCTACTTATATGTACACTTAGAAATACCGTGTAGTCATCTCTCTTTTATTGACAATTTTAGCTACGCATTGACACGTATTAATTGTCATATTTATATCAAGCTGGTGCTTTTAAAACGTGGTTTACTAATCAATAGCTCAAACTGTTATTTGCTTTTAGAGAATTTTATATTATACTTCACAATCTGAGCATGTTCGAATACGGCGAGAACAAAATTAAAAGTGTTTAAATACACTTCCACTTAATGTACATGCATTATGTTAAACCATATGACCTTCTTACATTGTGAATGCATATTGGTATTCATTATGCGAGTTAGTGTGTGAATAAATATTTTACTTCAACATAATATTTTTCTATTAAAAACGTTTTTGGGTGATTCAAAAACTCCTGTGTTACAATACAAATATAAAAAACAGATTTACAAATCTGTGAAATAAAGAAATATATATTTTGGAAACGAAAAAAGATCATCAAAGAGATTAAGAAGGCTGGCACCTGAAATACTTGTAATGTCAATTGACCGAAAACAACTTGGATATGACGATGGGGACCTAAAATGTTCATTATAGGTAAGTAGGAATCACCCATGTCCGTCCGTCCGTCCGTCCGTCCGTCCGTCCGTCTGTGCAAAATTCGTCTCCGGTTCCTATCTTCTTATGGAGAAACATTGAAAGTTTCAACTTCTAACTAAACAAAAACTGCTTATGACCTGAGAGTGTGTCATTACCTTGACCCATGGTCATTTGGGAAAAGTCAAGGTCACTGGCAGGAAAAGTGCAAAATCCGTGTCCGGTCCATATCTTTCTTATGGAGAAACATTGGACGTTCTTACTTCACACAAAGATTGATTATGACCTTGGGGTGTGTCATGAAATTGACTAAACGTCATTTTGGCAAGGTCAAGGTTATTAGCAGAAACAGCGAACAATTCATGTTCTGTCCATATCTTCCTTTAAAGTTCTTAATCACACAAATATTGCTTTTGACCTGAGGTTGTGTCAAGACCTTGACCCACGGTCATTTTGGCAAGATCAGGGTCACTAACAGGAAAAGTCAAAAATTGAAGTCTGGTTTATATCTTTTAATGTAGATCATTAATAGTTCTTATTTCACACAAAGATTGCTTTTAAACTGGATGTGTGTCTTGACTTGACCCAAGATAATTTGGGCAAGCTTAAGGTCATTGTTTATAAAAAATTCTTAAGACCAATTCTATGTAAGAATCAAAATTCGGTGGCCACGCATAGTCACGGATTTTCTTCATACTTGACAATTTGATAGACTTTGGTGAGTAAAAAAGCCTAACACCATTTGTTTGTTGCTATGTGGTCCAGTTGCCATGGTAACTGAGGGTAAAGATGTAAAAATGGCATTTTAATGCTTATTTAAGAACATATTGTGAGTAATGTGCAGAACTTGGGGTTTCCAGGGTAGAATATATTATTAAAAATAGTTGTCATTTTTCAAAATAAAGAAAAAAATTCATGGAGAAACGCATATTTTTAGAGCGTGTCCATGGTTACCTAACAGTAATTTTAAAATCTTTATTTAAATTGAATAAAAAGTGCAAATCTTGGATTTTTTGGTAAACGCTATTATGATTGTGCAATTAAGAATTTAAATATGAAAATTGAGAACCGTTGCCATGGTAACAAGCTTAAAAATAAGGAAAACAATAATATTTCTAGGCATCTTTGAATTGATATTATTCCCTTATAATGAATAAATATATAAAATCAAATGGTGAGAAAAAAAAAGTATGTCCTCAACTTAAATGACACTTGAAAAAAATCTGAAGTTTTCTAAAAATAACTGCCGTTGCTATGGACTTTTCAAAAAACAAGAATTTCTGTGTGATTTTTTACGCAACTTAATTTTCCATAGCAACAACACTTATCTGTTGCATAACAAAGCTTTTTGTTGTATATAATGAAAATTTAGATATATTTTAACAAGTTCCAACTTAAACAATTGCAAAAAAAATCTAAAATTTGGAATGGAAGCATATCAAAATCATCTTCAATTTCTTAGTTTTTCCTATTTTTTTGGCCTTGTTGCCATAGCAACGGATGTCAATTTTCATAATAGAATATATATAGCATGGACATTGATATGAATGTAAAAATTAAACAGTTTCTTATTTCGGCTTATTAAAAAACCTCCAAAAACTGATTTCAAAATTTTGTAACGGTTTCCATGGTAACATTTTAAAAGCATTGGTTTCTCCATCAATTT
Organism: Magallana gigas; assembly: GCF_963853765.1. Taxonomy (NCBI): domain Eukaryota; kingdom Metazoa; phylum Mollusca; class Bivalvia; order Ostreida; family Ostreidae; genus Magallana; species Magallana gigas. Next base: position 53,701,035 of record NC_088856.1, on the reverse strand, counting down.
TCTGATAAAATTAAATAATTGAAAATAGGACAAAGGCTATAATATGTCTTTGGTAGTTTGCATTAGTGGGCAAAACCTTTTAATATAGCTTCAAAGTAGGTAAGTTTTGCTATTTTTCCATCTTTAGCCTCGGTTACTATGGCAACGGTTACCCCTAGCAACCAACTTTTAGTGCTTTTTTCCGTTTTACACTTAGGTGTGTCCAAGTATGAAATATAAGGAAAATTGGTGACTATGCGTGGCCAGACCCTTTTATAAATCTTTGATTCTTACATAGAATTGATCTTAATTCCTGTCTGTGTCATGTCTTGTATTAATGGAAATATTAGAATGTAAAACTTGACTCAAAGCTTGCTTGTGTCAGGTCACATGAAAAAAAATATTATATTATCATCCCCGTCTCTCTGAATATGGCCTGCTCCGATGCATTTTTTTTTTCAATTCTGTAAAACAAATTGATTTCAGTCATGTTTGTTATCATAAGAATGCAAACATCATAATGCATTATCAGTTAAGTTGAAATAAAATGGATTTAAATAATAGAAATTGGTGTGTGTACTCATGTAAGCATTAACAATTCTTTAAAAAATTAGAGCGGTTGTTATCGATAGAACATGGACGGTTAGATAGATAACATCCATCATTTACCTATTATAAAAAAAATATTTGAATTATGATTTTTTTCTTTGCGGGGGGGGGGGGGGTATCATTTGTAAGCTTGCTCCCAGTAATAACAGGGGTTTTTTTTACCCATGTCACATGCCATTTTTTGGAAATATGGGGCACCCAAATAGAAATGATATTTTTTTACTGAAACTGTGCTAAAAGGACTATGTGCGATATGGTATCGATTTCAACCAATGTTTAAATAGTATCGTTTAAAAATCAAATCTTCACAAATCTTGTTTAGAGGATGCCTATAACTTTAATCTTGATTTTGGTCATCATTGCTTACTCGCTGTTTGTCTATGACGTCGCCTAAATGACCTAATTCCCGCAAATTTGCAAACAAATGAAGATATTCTCATTTTTGCTCTGTATTTGGCATTCGGAAGTATTGAGCGCAGGTCTGCTCGAGTGAGATTTTAACATATGTTTTTCTTCAGATAGTTATACATATTATACTAAAAATGGTACTTGAGCAAGCCTGCGCTCGATGTTTCCCGGTCGAAAAACCACCGGAAAACACCCATTTTTTGCTACAAAACTTCAATTTAGCAAAATAATGCAATCTTCATGACGTCATTTTTACATTATGACGTCACTGTGGTGATAACCTTTTACACCTTTTCTCAATATGATTTTAACTATCTCTCACCTTTTTTTAAAGCTCTTTCTAAAACTTTGATTTTGGGGGCAAAAAATGCAACAAACCGCACATAGTTGTTTGGCATGGAAATCGATTATTTGAAGTGATCGAACAACGATTTTAGTTCGAACTTGTAGTTAATTTTGATTTCAATACAATATGAAGTTGAACATATGTAGTGGAAATAAAAGTAATATCTAAGTCTAAGTTTTTGCAACCTTGCTTTACTGGGGGCTTCCTATGCCACAACATAATTAAAATAAGAGAAATTAGTTATGCCATTTTTTATGCTTATAAACATATATTTAATGATACACATTTGTATACAACAAAATTTTATGGTAAACGTGATAACTTCAATTTTTCTATAATCAACTTTCCTTACTTATGTGGCAATATACTTTCTTCACCTACATATGGTGTTTTGTCTCACAGTTAATTCGATACACAAGGACATGCTCTTCGTATGAACGGTTTCTAAGCAAGCTACTGACAAACCAGTTGATAAAACAAGACTATCAACAGTATCGTTTAAAATCATCTTTTCGTACGTTCTATAATAGTCGATACAACGACCTTGTCAGCAAAAAAAAATCCTTCTTTGGATCACATGCTGACTGACGTTTTATACTAATTGTTAGACAATAATAATCAACTAATTGTGTATTGACTTTTCCAGGTTTTGTTCGATTGCGACAAAGAGCACACGGCGGGTGTGACCGGTCAGCAGAGGATTCTCACTCCTCCTAGGCACCGGATCCTACCTATATCTTTTTTGAGAACATTGTTGCTCTGCTTTGAATTTGTATTTCGTTTTATGGATTTATAAGATGACTGACAGTTTGTTATTGTCATTTTTCCTGATAGGTGTTAAATAAATGGATTTTTGAAATCAATCAGAATGTTTGCAATGCTGTCAAATCTAAATTGATCTGTTCATGTGCACAATACATAGCAGCAGTCCATATAATCACTGTTATTTTTGGAATAGTTATATAGATATAAAGATGACACTTAAAACTAGATACACATTTGTATACAATGGATTGATATGTTGTCACATTCAAAGTGACAGGGTGGTCTTCCATTTTGATTTTTTTTTGTAATTGAACGAAGCAAAATATCAATACTTATACTGAGTTTACTCCTTGTTATATCAATAATTATTATATATTATTTAATTTTCGTTTACAAAAATTCAAGAACAAAATCCTCTTTTAAAATCATGATCCGTGTTTTGTATATATCCAGTTTTAATTGTTTACTGTTTCTTAAAAATTTGTTTTCTGCCTTTTTATTGAAACAAAAGCTAACAATTTATCCTGTTTCCGTCTTTTTGTTCAGTGTGTAACTTTAGTTCTCAATATTAATACTTTACATTCCATGTCAAGGATATTGTTAGACGCATGAAGATAAATTGTAAACATCGATCACAACACGGTGCATTCTACTGGGCAAATAACGTTGAATAACTCGAAACGGTCATTGTAAACTTCGTCTCAACCTTATTAATCATCGCGACAAGGACAGTTCAAAAATATAGGTTTCTCTTAAAATCTGCTGCAAACACGAATGCCTTTAACATTTTTTGAAGGTTTGACAATCCCCTGTGTGTCCCTATATATTCAAATGTACAAACCTCTTTATCTCCCGTCAAATCCTAACACCAATCTTTCAATGTCCTTTCCTCTTATGCATTGCTGTCCCTTTCACCCACTGTGTTCATCTGCATGTATCAGTCATTCAGGTTATATCCATGTAGGTCAATGTAGGCACTTTTCATCCTCGGGGCACCACTATTATTATTTTTACTAGCTCTTATAACACTCTTAACGCATTCTGACTCTTATTTAATTTAGTAAAAGTTTTAATCAAATTAACCTCTAATAAAATGACCAGTATGAAAAAGTCATGAATAATATGTAAAAGAAATACAACAACATGCGTATTCTTGTAGTAAACGGTGCTTCTTTGTCTATAAACTTGTTTGTTATTATCTGCCTCTTTGATATTATCTACATTCATCCAGCGAATTTGAATAATATAATTTTAAGTGCCGTTATTAATGATTCAATTCATGCCTTGCGTATTTTCAGTCGCTTGAACTGTTTGGCCAATAAGACATTTTAAGAGGGTGGGTATTCAGCTTTGAATCTAAAATGATATTTACATTGCCTGATTTATACCTTAATAACACATATATAATCGAAACTACTTAACATACTAGTGGAAATGATCATGCAACCTGGTGTACAAAACATTAAATTACGGACAGTGCATAGATGAAATATTAATTTATTATTTTGAATAAATAACAATTTACTGTTTATGGTATTAAATACAATAACTTAAGAAAATTCAGATTAAAAAGGCAACTCTTTCATGCAATATTTAACGTACGATGTTTTAAACAGAATGACATTTTCGACTCTATTCTCCAGAGCAATATGAAGACCTCTGAACAGTTATTTAAAACCTAATGTAGAAGCTTTGAATCGTAATTACCATTTCAAGTTGTGTTTTTAAAACAATTAGTCAGGCATGTGAGTAGCGGCATGTACAGTGCTTACTCATAGCGAATGACAGTGGATTATAGCAAATGAGGCAGCGAAATGCTGGCATGCAAAGCAAGCTTTAAGAACAGGTTTGCAGGATAAAAACGAGCTTACTAGTATCCTACAAGTTGGTCAAAATATAGAAAGCATGCCTGCGTTCATTTGCGCTTACGTAGTGCTATTCAATAGATGCCTGAGTTTTTACTCGAAATTTGAAGTTCACATACAGTGATAAGCCTTCAGGCTTTTAAACTTTGAACTTTTGACATTGCTGTTTATAACTTATATATACGTTTGAGAAAGACAAATCGTTTAGAAAATCGTGTCTTTAGGCTTACAATAATGCAACCGTAAAAGGATAAGTGCGTGTTATAGTCATTGTGACGCCCGGAGAATTTTCACACAAAATTTAATTTTTATAATATAATATAGGTTCATATAAAATGAATATTTACAAGTTACATATTTCAAAAAAAATATTCGTTTATCTCACCCTCGGAGTAGCTGACTTCAGGCTGTTAAGAGCAACGTGGTGATGTTGACTCTTATTGCTACCCGAAATTTGGGTCTTTGCTTTATACAGTAAAACTTGTTTAGTACGAACACAGATATAGCATAATCCCTAATATAATGAAGTGTTTTTGAGGCCCCGGTAAACTTCGCAACAAATATTTACAAAATTTTACGGTTACAACAAATTTGGATGTAACGAATTTACGGATTTAGCGAACTGATTTTGAGTCTCGTAGAACTGAATAATAATCAAAATTCAACACTTTTACAACGAATTCCTTTAAAGTTTAAATACTGTGCACTACCACATAACAGAAAAGTTTGAGTGAATGTATTTTCACATAAATTCTTCGATTCACAATCCGATTTATAAAAGCATCAAAAGAATTAATTTTAATTTTAAGCATAAAAAGCAAAAATGGTAGTCTAGTGAAAGAAAACATGTGAATTCGCTATAGTTATATTACAAATTCGTTATACGGATATAACGTATTACGGATATAACGAAGCTAATCCATTGGGTCCTAGGACTTCGCTATAAACCAATTTTACTGTATCATGAACACTTATTTCCCTTCGAGCTTTCAGGTTATTGTTGGTTGTTGATGGACTCAGGATGCACGTATAGCACTGAAAAAACAACGTAACATTATCTTTTTATACGGATTGCCAGTGATTTAAAACAATATAAAAAAAAATTAAATTAACCGTAGACTTAAAGTGAGTAATGCCTGTCGTAAGAACAATTCAGACACCAAAATTTCAACTGCTCTGGTTTACTCCTAAGTTTTAGTAAAAGGACATCTATGATATGTTGAAATGATATCAACTATGATATGTTAAAAGTTTTCTAGTATATTGTTTTGTAATTTTAAAATTTGTAAAGTAAGCAAGGTTTTCATTAAAACGTTTTCCAATTGTAATTTTGCGCACCTAAATGTGTTATTGAGTTGTGATAATCTTTTCAACACTAAAATTGTACATACAACATTAAAATTGTACATACAACACTCAAACTGTACATACAACACTTAAATTGTACATTAGTATTGTCTACTAATGTATTCCAGTTAGCGGTAATTTAAACATTAGGGTTCATAGCTCATATTTGTGGCGTGATACGTTTTTCAGCAAAATGCGTCTGTATTTTAAAACTCTGAAAATGAAAGTAAAAGTTTGGAATTTAAGAGTTTCGGAAAGAGTGTACATCAAAAAAGTCTTCACATCAAATGATAATTTAATTTCGACGCTTGATCTTAAAATTGTTAATCTACTTTATTGACAGGTGACAAGCATTTTTATTTAAAATATCCCAATAATTGTATATACTCTCTGCAAGTATAGAACTACTTTGTTTAGGCACATGCAATATCTTGTTGTCCTACCGATTCTAAAATTATTAAGAGGGATATACATATATCAATCAGTGCAAAAATGGCAGAAAATAAACGACGTATATTTGTGCAATATCAATCTGAGAGCTTCGTATGTATCAACTTGATTTATTTTTGGGCAAAATGGCATATCTAAGTTAGTGTCCTAAATAATAATATTCGAAAATGAATAAACATCTAACAAATAAGCGTTCTTGTTACGTTAAAAAAAGTTAACATTTTATTTGCAATTCATACACAAAAACGAACACTCAAACATATGTATTGTCAAGCAAGCTCTTGTTATTTCATTTTTTGTTACGGAGAGAACCAATTTTTGTTTTTTACTTTTTAACAAATCTTCAATTTGGTATATTTTTTTTTCATTTCAGGGTTTTTGTTTAAAGAGTTGTTTTATCAAATTTAGCAATGTTTAACCTAAGATTAATTACCTGTTTCAAATAGAGATTGATTACTGAATAAAAAAGAACAGGTTGTGATTGATGATTACATATTTATTTCCATGTGTATCTCGGGAATTTCTGAAATGCAGGCAAGTTAGGTATAAATAAAGGGGAAAAAAGAACATTTTTACACTGAATTTTGCGCAAAATTTGGCCTTACTTTTTGAAGACAACGTGGCGACCTGTGAACAATTCAGAACCATAAATCATCTTATATGTTTTTATTGATCTTTAAAAGGTTTTGTACTTTTTTTCTTTTAAAGGCGCACATACTTTAAATAAAATAAAAATATAAAAGAGTGCTAATAGATCACTCCAATAGATGGATGTCTACAATCGACAAAATTTAAATTGATAATAATATTTTAATAACATTTGGCTAATTTCTATTGGGTTAGCCACCTATATTCCTGATAACTAGAAAGCTAACGAAGTTACCGTCGTTTTGTTTTATGATAAAAGAAGACAAGGTATTTCCACATATTTAATTCAGTAAATATATTGACTTAAAAACATGCTATGTATTGGAGGTCCGTGTTGCTCTGCTTTAAATTTGTATTTCGTTTTGTGGATTTTTAGATGATTGACGGTGTATTATTGTCATTTCTTCATAGAACTTTAAGATTTCAGATTTGTGTCTTAAAAAACTTTAGCAATCATCACAAACAATTTTTTATAGCATAGACGCACTGGCAATTATATGTATTTATATTCAACCATTGATTTATATATTTTTTATGTCTTAAGAATTCGGATTGTTTCCATGCTGCATTTAACAAAACCAGATCACGATCTAACTTTATAAAACCGATTTATTAAGTCAAATCGTTCAGCAGGTTTCAGTGCACTCAAAGGCCATCGATATATAGTGACAAAGCACGCACCAATTGACATATTTTTGTAACGATAATGTTTGTAAAACGTTGTTATACAGATTTTTGATATATTGCACAAACATTGTTTGACGCTTGAAGATAAATTGAAACATCGATCACATCACGGAAGTCAGATTTGTTATCCAGGAAAATGCGTCTCTATTGAAAAAATCTGAGTAGGGAATTGTCACAGTTTTGGAAATAGTGTACATAAAACAATTTCAATTATTTCCTTCAAATGAGAATTCAGTTTGGAGATTGCTTTTAAAATTGCAAATACTTTTTCCTGACATCTGACAAGTATTCTCATTAAAAATGAATAATACTCTTTGCAAGTATAAGGGGCTATTTTTCTTAAAGGCAATATATTGTTTTACATCTGTTTGATCGATTTTTAGAATAGTTAGAGGGAAATAGCCAAGTGTGCAAATATGATAGAAACAAAAGACGATGTATATTTTTACGAATTCAATGTGAAAATATCGTACATGTCATCTTGATTCAATTTGAGGCGAAATTGATTATTTAAGTAAGTGTATAAAGACAGATTATGCTTTAAATTAATTACATGTTCTTAAATAGAGACTGATGACTCAAAAAAAAGAACAGGTAGTGAGTGATGATTATATAATTATTGCCATGCGTCTCTAGGGATTTCCAAACGACAAGCAAGTTAGGTATAAATAAAGAAAAAATAAAGTGTTTACACTCAGATACAGAAACAAGGATTAACTAAAGAAGCAGATAAAAAGTAAGTTAGTGGAAATATAGAGTAGTATAGCATCCTTTTAAATGGCTCCAAATTATCACAATCCTTAACTTATATCATGATTTATTTTGATTTGAAGGATGAAGACTCTAGTTTTTCTGGTAACTCTGTTTCTGCTAGTAAACCTGTGTAATGGATGTTCAACTCTCTGTCAATGTGAATGTGACAACAAACATTCAAAGTGTATTTCGATTTGTCTCCTATCGTGTTGCAATCCCTATTGTGTAGATGATTGTTTAACGGCGTACATTTCTTGTGGCAGCCGCTGCTACACATAGCGCAATTCAATTGACCACTTCAAGTGTAAAGACACTGCTCAAATACCGATTGATTTAAAAGATATAAAGAATTTCAAATGGTGTATTTTGTTTTGATGTTTTTTTTGTAATGAATTTCATTATTTGACTGTAACGTAAATCTCATTTTTGTTGTTTATTTTGCTCTAGCTAAAGATATTTTTTTTAAAGTTATGATATAATTTTATTCATGTCTTAATGGTAGGGAAGTGCTAATGCAATTTTTGTACAATATGTGCACGTTGCTTATATGTTTACACTTTCTTTGTTCACGATTTTATTTTGCATGCATGGTCTAAAAAAATGCACTTACACGCAATACTTTAAATGTAAATGTTTTAAGAACTTTCGGTAGACAGTATGTAATGTCTGCCATCATTTGGTTAACATCAGGGATTTGGGTTTTTCATTGATGTCGACTGGCGGACACCGATTGAAGACCAAAAACTGACCAAAAAACGACTGGTCATCATGCTAGTACTAACAATTTTTATCTATTAGATAGTGTGAACAAGTTGTACATGTCATTGAAGTCAAGTATTATTTCTACAGTTTTACTTCAGTTACGATAAAAAAAAAAATTCATCTGCATTTTCTTTGTTGGACGATTCTGGTAAATCAGCTGACAGACGACTGATAGTATACTGATTATATTAAACAGTTCTCTCGATAAGCGGAGGCCGAGCGTCAATAAATTGAAGCGATGCCAACGTTGTTACAGGTGAAAACTCAGCGTTTGGGGATTTTTACTGATTATTAGCTGATAGTGATAATCAATCTGTGGTTCAACGTTTGATTATTGAGCGACAATTCATAGGCTAATAAAGATTCAAAATTTTGAGTAAATCAGTGTACTAATGCTCTGCGTCGTCCGATACTAGTGTCGGGCGATCGTGTTTCTTCAACAGTCGATTAGAGAAAGTATCCCGCTCGATCATCGGCTAAAATTTGATTTAGGTTTAGAAATTATAAAAACGCTTAATTTGGAAGAAGGTATGCCACAATGTGGAAGTTTAAGACAGTTTAAGACAGGACAGTAGAAAAACATCTTGTAGCTTCTATGAGATATTTGCTCGACTTCTATTATTGCACTAAATTTGGCCTTACATTTAAAAGACGCAGGAGCGGTATTACCTGGTTGACACTTTTTACATAGTGAGGTGAAAAAATTTGTTAGGAAAAACAAAACTTTAATTTGAAATTCATTTTTTTCAATGTCATCTGATACAATTATTTTGAAATTCACTCAGTCAATCTGCTTGATATAAAACGTGTATAAGTTTAATCATATTCAAAATACTTCTAGTGGATTTTTATAAAATTTTATAAATCTGATTTTTTAAAACCTGGAGCAAGCCAATACTCATAACTTTTTTTTACATCTAGAATTATCACAGGATACATCTCTGCCACTCAGTCAACTGAATGATAACTGAATGGTCTGGAAAGGTGACTGAATGGCACACATATGCCATTCAGTCACATTTCATTTACCTTTCAGTCACCTTTCATTGAATGGCAGAGATTCATCCTGTGTATATGAAATATATGTATAATTTCGACTAACTACTTTCTAATGCAAATCTTAACAACGAAATGTGGCGATAGCGGACAGTGTTCTAAATCAGAAGTCCAAAGGAAAATTATGAGAGGAGCAAATAGGAACCTCTACAAAAATGAGAAGAAGGATCAGGTTTCATGGAGGAGTAGCATTTACTGCTAACCGGTCAATCAACGATAAAAAATACACAGTAGCAAAATACTACTAATCAAATCAACATTTGATTAGTTTTTGAAACTAACAAAGTTTGCAACAATTGCACCGTGTACATAAGACGTTCCAAACGAAGAAAAGGTGAGATCAGATACAAACACAAGATAGCTAAATATAAACTGATGTTTTTACGGTAGGATTAAGTCTGTTTGGAAATGAGAACGTTTTGGATGCGTATTTCAAAGCTTTTTACATACAAAATGAGGTACACTACAATAAAATATATAACGAAAAGAAAATGTGGAAACGAATAGGTAACATTTTACAGCCTTTCACATACATAGTAAGGTACCATACAATAAAATATATAACAAAGAGTAAATTTGGAAACAGAAAGGCAAAAGTTAACAGCTTTTCACATACACAATAAGGTACAATACAATGAAATATTTAACAAAAAGTAAATGTAGAAACGAAAAGGTGAATTTTTACAGCTTTTCACATACACAAAAATTGCTTTTTCTCTTCAGTATATAAGGGAAGCTTTCATTTTATATTATCTTCCAAATAGACGCATTTGTGAAATTTAATCTCGTTTATGAATATTGCAGTCATTTATATTTATCTATTGATATTAAACATATTTCATAATGACACAAAATTAGAGCACAAAATACAATAATGTTTATTCATTTAAAATCTACAAAATTTTGATAGCACTAATGTTCAAATGAATACAAATAAAGGAAAATATAGGTGTTTCATAAAGTTTTGATACTGGAATGTACCGATTATGAGATAACAATATACATTGTAAATTTTTCACATTATGTTTTGTTGGTTATTTAAATATGCAAAGTTTCTAAATATCTTAAGATGCATTGTTAAGCTAACACATCAGGAAACTTTTTTAAGACATTTGTACTTTTAAAAAAAACCTACCTCCAATAGTTTTGATTGCTATTCTTTTAAAAATTTATCTAATGAAAGTACAATTGTCAATGCCATATTTGAAATATATTATCGAAAGTGTTTTCCACCAAAAACCTTTTGTTCAGAACCATAAGGCATTTAATGTGTTTTTATTGATTTTAAAAGGTTTTATATACATATTTTTCTTTTAAAGACGCACATTCTTTAAATAAAATATAAAAGAGTTTTACTAGATCACTCCAATAAATGGATGTCTACAATCGACATAATTTAAATTGATTTTATAACAAGCGCAGCGAAAGGCGGGCGAATCCAGCGAAGTTATGCTTATTGGTAATACGTATATATAATAAATTCAGTGAAAAATAAAAGTTGAATCGGGGGTAGTAAGGGCTTAAACATTTCTTTCCGACTCGCGGGTGCCGCCATATTGGTCGCCATTTTGTTCGACAAAGTTAACTCATTCATTAGATAAGTTGTGCTTTTCTACGTTTATTGTCCATTAACTCTAATAAAATTTACGAAGTTTACCATGGAATGTAATTAATGATTGACTTTGCAAACCAGATAAGTTAACAGTGCTTTATTCAGAAAATAAGACTAGTTTCACGCATGTCAAAATTATGAGGTTGAAAATAAAAACATTAAAATCAAGGAACCAATCTTTAAGACAATGAAAAAAATATAAATAGAAAAATTTAATAATTTACGAAAAAAAAAAGCATTGAAAAAAGAAATAAAAATATCGGAACCCCGTACATGTCTTCGAAGACAAAACTTTTACGTTTTACGTAGAAAGCATGACGTCATAATGTAGACTGAGCACGCGATGTTAAGTTTAACTCTGGCTTATGATTTGAATTGGCATGTAGATTGTTATGTCTGCGTTTCAAAACATACAAATTTGCGCTCGGCCTAAAGGTCGCACCTTTTAAATATTAACATTTTGATAATTTTTGGCTAATGTCTATTGTTTTAACGACCTATACTCCTGAAAGCTAACGAATTAGTTGTCGTTTTGTAATGATAATAGTAGTTTATTAGGTGTTGCAACACGTTTAATTCAGGAAATAATTGACTTAAAACATGCCGATATTTAGTGTAACATTACTCTAAATACTGACTAACTTAAGTTAGATTATATAATGTAATTGCATTAATTAATATTTTAAACAATACGTAGATAAGGTAGATATATTGCGTTATTTGTAGAACATTGGTTCTATTTAAGGTATTTTTAAAATTAAAAGACAAGAAGGGTATATACAAGACCACTTCTTGTTGAGTAATAAAACTAGCACAGGTGAGGCGCTTTTTTTGTTTTTAAATTCCATCACCTTTTAAAAAAAAAAAACTCATTTTGCTTTTAAAACTGATATCAGATCTTTACACACTTTGAATTGAACTGAAAATTATACCATTGCTTATCAAAATTGATGACGTAAACTTCACATTTTCTACTCGGCTTAAACACAACAATATTTCAATGTGTAATATTAATCATTGCTACATATTGGGAGATATTGCAGACCGAACAAATGTTTCTACTGTATGTTTTATTTTGCGGAGTGTTAATCAATTTTGGTGAGTTATTGTTTACTCAAACGTTTTGTGTTTGAAATAATTTTTTAAAGGCATGTTGTATATTTGCAAATAATTTTGTACTTGTCTATCAAAAGTTTATCCAGTAGTTTCGTGACAAGGTACACAATTCTCAATGCTGCGATCAGAGTTCAATCCTCGTGATCAGCAGGGGTTGTAGGTGGAAGGGTATGGTAGTCCCCCATATATTGAAATAAACACGTGGGTTCTCTCCGGGTAGTGCGGCTTCCTACCACATCAATGACCCCCTTGCATTAACATTCATGTTAAAGAGAGTTATTGAGATGAGTTGTAGAACTTGTTTGTCAAACATTGCAAAATAAATTTGCAAAATAAATTTTGTTCAGTTTTGTTAAAGGCCTAACATAAAAACAAACGTGGTGTAAAATAAATTTTTCACCAATGAATGTTAATCATTTTTTATTAATCTTTAGAATTCCTCTTAATAATATTTTTATTTACTTGTATGGTTTCTGATTTAAGGAGAATCGGCCCGACCTTTCTGTAACAGGCCGGCAGCTAGCGGAGAGACTTTGGTTATAACAGAAGACACAGCTGTATCTGTTACACTTTACAAATTTCAAGGCGTGGATCGAGATGGAGATATACTTGTCGGTGTTTCAGAAGATCCTATACCACCATTTGATATTGAAGGGATAAATCTTTATATCGCTCAATCTTTAGACTTTGAGACAGATCGACAATATAATTTCAACAATTTATGGTTAGTGAAATGCTAACAATAAAGGAATATATAAATATACGTAATTTTGAAAAATTGCATTTGTTTTTTTTACACTTGACCTTGTTTAGGTTTGATTTTTTAAAATGCAGTTTTACAAAATAAACAATGTAATCATTCAAACAATCGTAAGCCTGATTTAATTTACTAATTTCTATACTGTTACATTTATATTTGTTGGTTTGATTTTCTTAATTACAAAACTTGTTTCACTGTCTGTTACAACAAAAATAAATAAATGTTTAACAGGATTACGGAAAGAGGGAAGTATTACTTGCAGTTTGGGGATAAATGCGGACCTCTGACAATCAATGTCCTCCCTGTCAACGAGTTCACTCCCGTTTTCGAACCATTATTCCGAGTTGTCACATTAAAAGAGGGCTTACAAGGAAGTAAGAAATTTTAATTGGTTTTTTTTCATCTAAGAGAAAAAAAAACTGTTGAACAATCAATCTAAAATAGCGCATTTTTTAGTAGTATATATCATAGGTAATTGAAGCTTTTTCAGACAAAAAATTAGCTGTGGGTACAAACAAATATATTTACATTCTACTGTGTTTTCCCATTAAATTCTGTGATCTTCAAATGCCTCTAAATGCAACAAGTAGTCAAAGGTCAAATTGACGAGTTTTATTATGACGTCACAAACGTTGAACGCTGTAAACTGCAACGTCACAAGCGAAAATCAAAGTTCACGCTTGTGGCTGTTACTGTGGCTCTTCCATTAATATTAACTTACCCTTAGGATAAGATCGGAATTTTAAGGTATAATTCACATTTGCAGACAAGGCAAGAAGTTAAAAAAATGTAAATATAAGCATTAAATCATGATTTTGTGAAGTATACACTCTCATAACTGCCGCGGTGTATGCATACAAATTTTCATAACGCGCTAACGCGCGTTTCTCAATTTGTATGCACACACCGCGGCAGTTATGAGAGTGTATACTTCAAAAAATCATGATTCAATGCTATAATATGTAAACTGAATTTTAAAAATAAGCATAATATTAGATGCCCAAAAGAACCTTTTCTTAAAATGTCATTATCTGGACTCTGGTTTGTGTATTTGGTAAGATTTTTTGTTAGACGCCAGGGTTATAAAAAGTAAAGTTGTCTCTAAAAATATTTATAAATTACGATAAATTTTTATTCTAAAAAAGGTGTTTGAAATATAATAAGCCAGTTCGCATTAAATATAAAAATTTTAATAAATAATAAAACGTTGCTTTTACTTAGCAAAATCAGACAAATGATGGTAAAACATACATTGAGTTCATGATCAGTATATCATCTTTTATAATAAAAAATATTATCCTACTATTCTCGAAACCTCGTTTGGATAAGAGCTACATGTAATTAGAAATTATTTATATTGGGAAGTATTTTTTTAAACTTTATCATATAATGGTTTTTTTTCTGTAAAAATAGTTGAATAATAAAAAAGTAGTTTTTTTATATGTACCGTTTTGCTTTTCAAAGAGTATTCACCTTAAAAATCTGTCCCATGATATTATTAATATGTTAACATCATTTTATTCTGTAGATAGTCTGCTATCGAACTTCACCTGTACTGATGAAGATAAAGAGCCCATAGGGGCACAGGATGGCTGTTCTCAAGTTTTGATTGAGTCAGGAGATGACGCAGACGCAAAGTTTACAATAGTGGGTGATTCAATCGTCACTACCAATAACGTCATTGACTACGACACTGGTGACACAACATACACTCTTATCATTGTTGGTATTGATAGTTCAACCCGTGATTCTCGTAGAACAGGGACAATGACAGTTGAAGTTAATATTGAACCTGTGAACGAGTTCGTACCGACTATTCAAAATAGGCCGATATACATAAGTGTAAGTATATTCTATTTAGAATTACAATTCTGTAAAGTTCAGTTTTAGAAAACATTAATGGGTTAAAAAAAACCTCGATTATCATTTTTTTTATAGTCTGTCCCGATATATTTATGCAGCACATTTGGGCAAGTTTTAATAAAAATACCTCTACTTATGAAATAAGTGAAATTGAAATAAATGTCAGGGAAAATTTCATTCACACATTATCATTTCTCTCAAGAAATAAATCTGATTTCTAACGGGGATTGTTGAGATCTTTTTCTCCATTTGCAAATCGTTCGAAATACCTCGCATTGGGTCTGTTTCAATACAAATTCTCCGTAGACACCACACTTTTTTTAGCCGTGAATTGAAACCATATAAGCAAGAGGAGTGTTCAAAAGAGAAACCGTGGAGGAAATTTTTCATAATTTTTCATAAACATCGTTTTAACCCTGAGGTATTTATGATTATCATCCAAATAAGCAAAATGTGTATCGAGGATATTTTGGGACAGAGTTTAAAAGTAGTCTTGTTATTAAACTCCATTTGTCTCTGTTATTCTGTTATGTTCACGGATCAATTTACCAGTTAAACTGTTCTACATGATTTCAATCTCTCCCCAGATACCAGAAGACACCTTGGTGGGTACGAATATCTCCGTTGTGACCGCTGTGGACGATGACGCGGGACCCCACGGACATGTAACGTATAAACTACTAGGAAAAGGTAAAAAGGGTGAATGCTTACATTTGAATCCTGATTATATCGTGTTTATTAAAATGTTAAAGTTCTCTACTTTATCTTTTTGGTAACATCTCTGTGAGGTGAAATTGATATTAAATTAAATACTGAGTCTTTCTTGATATATCACAAAGGTTAAAGATAAAAAATCTCCATACGGCTACAAAAATAACACAATTTCTTAAAACACTAAGAGATGAGAACGACGAAAATTTACTTCAAACATCTCTGAACTCATAATAATAAAGGTAAGCCGAGACATGACCACTGAATGTTTGATTTCTAATTCAATTTTATGACAGGGTATTTTTGCTCCGGTCCAAATTCGAACAATATTTTCATCGTTATGTGACAAAAATATCTAAGATACCAATTCTATTACACAATTTTTACTCTATTTTTACTGTTCACTTATGAGCACGTGTTCCGTTCATATGTTTACTTGTGGCTGAAGGGACATCGAAAAAAATATTGTTTATAATATAATTGAATTGCGTCTATGATATAATTTTTAATGTTATAATCCTACACCTTATCCTACGTTGATAGATTCTGTTTAAACTTTTGGCCGTTTTATCGATTAATTACTAAAACAAATGTCCAAACGATATAGACAGCAATAATGAGTACTCGACTTCCTGTTAATTAAAGGTCATTTACAGGGTTTATTTTTAGTCAAAAGTTGTTCGTTTATTGATGAGAATGAACTAAAAGAATTATTTCAGTAAATGAACGATGCAGAGATTGTGATTGAAAGTTTACATGACAGCTTACATGAAGAGAGAAACCTGGTTTTTTTCGGCTGTAATATATACTTGCACGTTATGTGTTTAGAGACATGTCTGCCCTGGGTTTCTTTTCATAACGAACCAATATTGGGAACATTTATAAATTTTACTGATTTATTAGTGTTCAGTTGCAAAATTTGATTATGAAACGACGCTAGTTTTGCGCATCAATGAATTTTTTTGTAAAACATATGATATTGTATATATTTTGTCGTTTTTTAATTGAAAGGTAGAGTAAATATTCGAATACTTACATTTTTAATCTGACATTAAAACGTCTTTTTAAACGTATTTTTGCTGAAGCCTTACCCATGGTTTTGTGTAAGATTATTTTTATATTTATAATCTTCAATCTGGAAAAGGATTAACGGTGCAAATTTTAGATTTGAAGTCATTAAATAAAATGAAATGAATGAATTAGGGAAGATAATTTAAGCATACAAAATAACAAAAATATTTGTCGTTCTTTAGCTCTGATGATTTATATTTTGATGAATTTCATTCTTAATGAATAAATTTTGAATTCAATTATACCCCATAAACCTCAATTTTAAAATGATAAAATGTCACATCAGTGAACAATACTATTATTTTTTAGATAAAATATGACAATTTCCTTTTTTTTTAAATTTTTCTCCCAAAAAAGCACATATTGGTGCCCACTCTTTAACATTATTCACGTTAAAAAAAACTCCTCACAACGGTTGTTCTAGCAACTGAAAATGAACTAAATAAGAACTTATCATGCAAAGAGACATATTTTTTAAAAGTCATGCGAATTTTTTTTTTAATTAGATGACACATTTTTGATAAGTCAGACAACAGGAAGAATATACCTTAAGCGTCCTTTAGATTTCGAATCGACTCAGAAATCTTATTACGTCACAGTAGAAGCTTCAGACGGAGGTCTCTCATCTACGGCTGTTGTAAACGTCACAGTAACTGACGTCAATGACAACGTACCCGTATGTACACAGACAGAAAATAACGTCACAGTCAACGAAGATATGCCAGTTGGTTCTTCGGTAACGCTATTTATCCAGTCATTTATCCATCTATTGATCTATCTTTTGTTTTATCTATCTATCTATCTATCTATCTATCTATCTATCTATCTATCTATCTATTTATCTGTTTATCTATCTCTTTCTTTTGATTACTCATAGAAGCTTTATATTTTTCCCTTATAAAATATTAACAATAACAAATTAATTAATTTTTAGATAGTATCGCTCAGTTGTACAGATAATGACCAAGGAACAGTTCTAACTTACCAGATTTCATCTGGTGACAATGGCGACTTTCAAATCACCTTGCAAGGGGATATCAATGTTGCTGATGGTACCTACATTCAAAATAATTATTTAAAAAAAAACACTTTTCAATAATGTTATGTCCAAAATTATCCTTAGGTAAAATTTAAAACATAAATATTCAAATCACAGTTTATTTTTTTTTATTTACCCATCAATGTCTCCTATTGTTGTGCAGTATTGGACTATGACCAAGGACTGACATCGTACTATATGTCTATAGAAGTTTCGGACGGCATTCACATAACCATGGTATGGGTTTTAGTACAGTTGGCGCCTGTAAATGAGTTTTCACCAATTGCACCAAGCTATACAGTGAATGTTAGCGAAATAGCACCAATCGGTTCCAACGTTATCACATATATAGCAGACGACAGGGATGCACCTCCACATGCCGTGATGTCATATCAGATAATTAACGGTAAATTGTAAGATTGTGTTATGCATAAACCATAGTTTATCAATGTTTTATGATTGAAATATTTGAAACGCACATGCATTTTTTACCCCAACAGTACCAAACGGAGAACCAAACACCTTTTACATTGACAAAAACACAGGAAAAATATCACTCACGGAGTTTTTAGACTTTGAAACTATCCAGCAGTATATAATTGTTGTGAAAGTTACAGACAGCAGTGGGAATTTTGTGAGTAAAAACAAATCATATGCACCTAGGAAGTATTTTGTGATTGGCGTATTTGATTCCATTTTTTTTTTTTTTTTACAATTGAAGACTTTTTTTATAGTGTCTAAACATCCATAGTATGTTAATTTTGCGTTTTGTGTACTTGAATTTAACGAAAATGTAGATATGCAGAAAATAAAATTTTAAAATCGACTTGAATTATTGTACACTCTTCAAACTAAGATCTGACAGGATCTAAATATAATTGATTTGGTAGATGCCTTTTTATTAAATTTGTGGTTAAAGTTATATCATCCCTATTTTTTTTTTAGATCATTTCTTTTAAAATATCTCCCTGTTGTTAGTTATGATTTTTCAATGATATTATTTATGAAGGGTACAGGAACGGTTGTTGTCAACGTTGACAACGAAAATGACCACGCCCCTTTTTGTGTACAATCTACGGGGATATTCTCTGTGTCGGAAAATGCTGGTATGAACAATAGATTATATGATTTTGTTATATCACATTGCAACGTTTTATCAAATCAATCGCTAGCATAAACATTCAATTTAAAAAAAATTATGTTCTCACATTATCTAATCATTCAATTATTGTGGACATTATTTAAATAGTGTGAAGCTCTTGCGTTATCTAACTATTAAGTACAGAACAGCAACTGAATAAGTATGATCTCAAGTGATATAAATAAATATTTATCTACATAGGTACGTTGTATTTGTTGCCATTGTTTTTCTAACACATAGATAATATATATTGTAGCCGTTGGTGACATAGTGATTCCTGATTTTGAATGTACAGATCTAGACAACAATCTATTATCTTATTCACTTATCCAGTCCCCCGATGAAAGCGCTTTCGATATAGATGCACAAAACAGACTTAAAGTGAAAGGTATACAAAATACATGTTTATCTTTTGAAAGAGAATTTTGTTACAAGTTTGACCCTGAAATAAAAACATTTTAACCAAGATTTATTTATTCAACATTTTTGCTCTCCGAAACTTATGCATTTATAAAGAATTTTGAAATTAACCCATAGTTCAAGAATATATTTCTCAAATAAATAATAAGTATGCATTTGATCACGATCAAACTTTTTCATTACAATGACCGGCTTCTGTACGACTATTATTTTGTTTAGAGTTCATGCATTTTACCTAACAATCGTGACTTTAGTAATGGAATAATTGTAGGTCGACTGGACTTTGAAACTACATCATTTTACAGTATTGTTATAGACGTAACCGATGGATCACTATCTAACACGATGAGATTTACAATTAATGTCATTGATGAAAACGAGAGTGTTCCCAAATTCCTCAATGGCGGTATTGTATATAATGTCACATTACTGACATCTCCTGGTCACATTTTTACGATGTTAAATCAGAAATGAACAGAGGGATAATCAATGTCCACTTTTTTTCTTCAGTGGTGATAAGTACTATCAGAGAATCTGATAGAACAGGAACACATGTTGCTGTGGTGTCTGCTACTGATGAAGAAAACAATCCTTTGACCTACTCTTTTGTTGGAAGCTATCCGGAATTTATGATTGACCAAAGGACAGGAATTATCAGACTTAGAACCCAGGTCGATAGAGAAGAAGCGCCTATCATAGATATCCTAGTTATGGCTTCCGATGGACAGTTTACTTCCACAGCAACTGTTTTGGTGACGATTGAAGATGTGAATGAAATGCCGTTATTCAAAAATCCCAAATATGAGTAATATATATATATATATTTAAATCTAATGTCATTTTAAGCTGATTATTCATTTTAATAAAAAAGAATATATAAAACGCGGTGCTTCTATCGCTTTAACTTTAAGTTTTATGAATTTTAGATTTTCCATCGAAGAAAACAAATTGGCAGGCACTACAGTTGGAATTGTGTCTGCAGAGGATCCAGACATTGGAGATACGAATGGAAAAGTTCAATACAGCATTGTCAAAGGAAATGAGAATTTGCAGTTTGATATTGAAGCCAACACTGGTATTATTACTCTTAATGCGCAATTAGATTATGAATCACAACGGTCTGCGCTCTTGTTGATTGAAGCTTCGGACCTTGGATCTCCCTCGCTGTCAAGTGTGTGCACGGTTATTGTCCATGTTTTAGATCAAAATGACAATGCGCCAAGTTTTTTAAGTCTTAAACAAAAAGAGAGAATTTCAGAAGATACACAAGTTGGACAAACCGTAACTCGAGTTTATGCTTATGACAAGGACTCATCTGTTGATGATAACAACATGGTCGTTTATAAGTCAACGTCAAACATACCTTTTACAGTGGATTCTCTCACTGGTGTTGTGAAGGTTTCTAATAATTTGGACAGGGAAAAAACTAAAAGGTAGTGCCTTTTTTACACCTTTTTAATCTACTGTATTTATAATCAATATATACATGTATCCAATATATTTTGTTTCATACGTATTATTTTAAATGTTTAATACTTGAGAATTGATCAATGTAAATATATAAAAAATAATATCAAAAAGGTTATTCCATGTATTTTCTGTTTGTTTAAATCACTGAGTCTAAATTTTAGGCATTAAACCCTTATTTAGCATGTACACTGAGCTATACTTTTTTGTGGAAGAAAGAGATACTTCCTGTAGCAAAAAACATATACAATCGAAAATGTTTGTTATAAATATAAATGTTTTTCAATTTTTAAAAACTTTTGAACATATCTTTTACCAAGATATAATAACCAAAAAAGTTGTTTAGCATGTTCGCAATCCATATTAGTAAGCTTTGATGAAGTTCATTCATAATGCACTTTGTTTAAAACTGCGTCCCTATAAGTATACAATATATTACTCTGCATGATCATGTTGAAAATTTTCGAGGGAAATTGCGGCTTTAAAATAAAATTTATATGGCTACATAGTCCTTAATCTTGATAAATTGATTTTGCTATTTTATATTCTATCTAGATATGAGATGCTTATCACGGCAACAGACAATGGATCCCCACGGTTGACGGGAACGTTGACGTTAGAAATAGATATCACCGATGTCAACGACAATGACCCCATCGTTAAAGGAACGTACATTGCTACTGTTCCTGAGAATGTTCCATTGCACCACGTTGTATTTAGTATAGATGCTTCTGATGCTGACGGGGAAGCATTTGGTAAACTGAGGTATGAAATTGTGTCACCTGAAATGAATTCAGTCTTCAAGATAGAGGAAAATACAGGTACCGTACAGACGGCTTCAGAGCTAAACAGAGAATCCCAAGACTTTTATGAAGTACCAATCAAGGTCTCTGACAATGGAAATCCTCCTCGATCAACAACAGTGACTGCCACAGTGCATGTTTCCGATGTTAATGATGTTGCTCCGAAGCCTTCACATTTTTCTTTCGAATTTTCAATAGGTGAAAACGCTGAAATAGATACTCATGTAGGGACAATTTCAGTATTAGATGAGGATTTAGGAATAAATTCAAAACTAGCATTTTCCATTTCAACGTATTGGAGAGGATCAGAAACTCATTTTAAGGTCAACCAAGATGATGGAAGCATCTTCACTACCGGAACATTAGACCGTGAACTGGAGAGAAAATACATTTTTAGTTTAAGAATAGAAGATGGTGGGACACCTTCTCTATCGTCGGATGTTACAGTCAATATAATAATCACGGACGTCAATGATAACGCTCCAGTGTTTAATCGGCCATTTTATTCAACAACTATTTTTGAAAATCAGACAACTGGGATTAACTTTCTGTCTGCCGGGGCATCTGATGACGACTTGGGAATAAATGCAGTCTTAGCATACGAGCTTGACACGACGTCGGAAAAGGCCTTAAGATCTAATCTATACTTTGGGGTGCATAGTCAGACAGGAAATATCTTTCTGCGACGAAAGGTTGACAGAGAGGTGTATCCATATTTCACGCTAACTGTTATTGCAAGGGACAGTGGAGTGCCCTCACTGTCATCAGAAGTCAAAGTAAACATACAAATTGAAGACGTAAATGACAACCCTCCAGTGATCTCTCCCTTGTTTTATAATACAGAAGCGTCGTCTATAAATATGTGTGACCCTGTTATAACTACCGTGAGTGCCACCGACGCCGACATCGGACGTAATGCCGCTATCAACTATCACATCAATGAAAACGACGCTTCTCTGCCAGTTTTTGTATCCCAACTTGGTGAATATATTTTCTATATTGATACAGTAGTGTGAGAATGAATATATAACAATTTTATAAAGAGAAAAGGCATACTCTTTACTAGGTGCTAACTTTTCCTTACAAAGTCGCATATGTTAAAATGTATAACATTAAAACTTTCACGACTTTTTCATTTCTCTTTAGGCGTGGTTACTGTGAAATCCGATATGTTGCTCTCTAAATACATCATCAAAATAAATGGACGTGACAATGGAGATCCGTTCCTTTTTTCTAAAGATCCTGCCACGGTTCGAATTGATCGATTTGACCCGGATCTCTCAGTCATAGTATTTCATTTGGACATGACATTGACTGATTATTTTCAAAAGGAACTCGACTTTTTAAACAGAATAGAGAAAGCTCTCTCAAAATTTTATCCCAATGCTTATGTCAGAAAATGGTGCATACAGGAAAAAGACACGTGAGTTCAGAAATATGAATGATAAAAAATAATTTTTGATCTCTGATCTTAAAAATAAATACAAATATCGAAAAAATATGTCGTTTATAATATTTTAAGCTCTAATTGTCTATTATTATTTTTTTAATTAAACGTATATTATCTATTTAAAATGACTAATATATATCCAATTTCTGTGGATATGGACTCATTCAAAGCATTTTGAATATATTTAATATATGTACTGATAATCAGAATAGTGGTCTTTGGGGGGGGGGGCGGAGGAAGGAGGTGGTGTATTTTTTTTTATTTCAAAAGGCACGGCTCACGATTTTTACCTTCGAATGATTTCAATACAGTATAATGATGGTGATACGCACCTTTACTTTTTGCAAAACAACATTGCAACATCTAATTTCTTATTTCAGATACATAGTGGTTTACGTGTATGCAGTAAAAAATAATGAAACCAACGACGTCAAGTATTTAAACATAGAAAAGGTTTTTGTGACAAATGGTGAATTCCTTCCTGTTTTGCAACTAGACCAAAACAACAGACCAACAGTGGATATTGATGGTAAACAAATATATTTATATAAATATCTCATGCATATCACCTAGAAGAAAAAAAATTTGTAAAGGTCTCTTGCAAATTTGCAAGTATGAAAATAAAAATGTTATCTGCAAACATTTGATATATACATATGTACATGATGACTGTGTTGAATGCTAGAATTATTAAACACATCATACGGTTGAATTAACTGGTTCTGATTGTCGAATGAATTTTTCAGAATTTCCAAAATGAAATGATGTCTTAGATAGAAAAAATTGAGTGAGTATTGAGCGTTTTTATTTTTATTTTATAAAAAAAAGTTACATCTTTTGCTATGTAGGTAAGAAATGGGGAGATTTCTCTGTGATTAAAGTAGTCCAGTATGGATCAGATCTAGTTTATCCAGATCCAACTGTATCCCGTTTGTCAGACAGCACCGATGTCTTGGCACTTCCGCTAGGATTGTCGTTGCCCCTGCTGGCGCTTCTAGCTATCACAACCATCATTCTGATCTACTGTGCTTGGAGAAGGAGGTGGTGCAAACGAAATAAGTAAGTATCCAACTTGATTTAGGATTACATGCTGGTGTGAAAAAGATACAGCTTTAATACGATTGTACGGCAACATTTTTATGTAAGAAATTTTAATCTGTTTTTAAACGTTTATTGAAGAGGATATATGAATAATGAGATAATTCATTGAAGAGGATATATGAATAATAAGATTACAAAATCCAAAAATGACACTCCTTGAATATGGTTTACTTTTTGCTCAGAAATTTATTACAAACTTTAATTATATGTTTATCAGCCTTTCAATGGTTTGATATACTATTCAGGATACCGATATTTCATTGGTAGAGGTTTCTTTTTGAAAAAAAAATAGGCAAACGACAAAAGAACACTCATTGATGTCAAAGAAAGATAGTCACAAGAAAACAGACAAAAATGCAGACCAAAACAATCAAATGAATGAAATGGACGAGAATGTTTCTGGTAGGTTTTGTAAATGATCAGAATTTTTCTTCCACTTATTTTAAGAAGAAGAGGGACAATTTTTCAACATAATGTATGCAAACAAAAATAATCTTACTATAATTTTAGGCTAATCAGTAGACAAATATTACGATTTAACTCATAAAGATTAAGTTTAAAGTTGTATTTATTATTAAAAGAGCTCTTTTGCTTGTGTGAGAAATCGTACATTTTACCTTTACTTAAAAAAATGGGTCGAAGGGTCAATTACTTGAACTCGTCTATCAATAATAAAGTCCTTTAATTACATATAAGAAATTAAAAGATTTAAATTGGTGTTTTTAATAACATGGCTACAGAAAACTCATTTACTCATGTGACTACGAAACAAGTTTCTGGACCCTACATACCGACATCTTCCTACAATCGTCCTGAAAATATCTGGAAAACGGAATCATTTCCTGACCATCAGAAATCCCAACAGCTGATAGAAACACTGACCCCAAAATTAGCTTTAAACACAGGGGTGGAAGATGGCAGAAAAATGAGACGTGGTTATGACATAGGTATGTATTAGTAGCTTTAGTAAACAAATCTGATGAAATATTTAAATCGAAAAGGAAAAATATACAGTTGTTAAAGACAATGAAAAACATACATTTAATGAAATATATATTTATTTTCTGATTTTCAACGGTATTAACCAGTTTAAGAAGTTTATTAATGTTTATTGTGAACTGTAACAAGTCATGAAAACAGAATTTACCTATGATATTTACCTGCATCATTTTTTAATTAAAATTTTAAATCACTTTTTATTAATATTGTTTTCTACATACAGTTATAGCACTTATAATTAATATCACGTGAGTCGTTATGTAAGTTTTCGTTTTAATGAAAAAGTAACTCTATTAGTAACAGGATGGGTGTACGAGGAGGACCCAGATACTAGAGATAGAAAGTGGATACGATCGCCAACAGACGGAAGTCGACCATCTGAAGATAGTGGAATCTATTGAATAAATGTTTAAGACATCGCTTATAATATACCTTAAAACAATAAAGTAAACATTTTTAGTTGCTTGTTAACATATTTTAATTTCAAATGGCATGCATAGTAGGTCTGAATATCTATCCCGGCATCTTAAGTAATATTTTTTTTTCTATAAAAATCAAAGTTACAGTATTGACAGGCACATCATTCTAATTTACTAAGGCCCACCCATTATTTTCATCTGTATTCAAAAATAACAAATAACTACAAACCAGGAAAATTTTCTGCTGTATTATTTTCTTAAGAATAGGATAATGTCTTTATCCCCGCAACAGAAATGTGTCAGAACTATGGAAACTTTTTTAACGGTGTCGTTTATATTAACTCGTGTCTGAAAAACTATCAAAATTGATGTAGATTTCACATTAATTATTGTATAAAGAGGGAGCCTCAGAGAGTAGTTATATACAGCATATCATTCTTTAATTTGTTTTGTACAAGTATTTAACATTTAGCGATACATTTCTAATGATCAACCAAAATTTAAGCGTCAATTGCAGAATTATAAGCTAGATACAGAACTCACAATTCTGCTAGGTTTGAGTCATATTTTGTTCACATGAGTTTATTTCATTCAGCTAAAGATTTCCAAGAAAATGATTAAGGCCTTTTGGTTGATAAAAGAAAAAGCGGAAATTGTTAGGGTAGACATGTTCATCATTCAAAAAAAGTTGGTGTAATCCAAGATTCCAACTGAAATAAAACTGTCGTTCCAAAAATCAAATCTACAAAAATACCTTTTTACTATTCTTTAAGTGTGTAGCTGCAGGTATGTATCTCCCGATCCAAAAACAACTCGGACGGACGACCTAGAGTTCATTAAGTGTTCAAAAGTTGCAATTTACGGCGCACTACGTTAGAACTACGTTCTAAAACATGTAGATCAACAATCTTCAAAAACGTAGTTCTAAGTTGCAATAGAACGTAGTTTTAAAACATGTACGAGATCAACACTCTTCAAAAAACATTTTTATCTGGAGTGTACCTTCCTGTTTATTTATCACTGTTGTGATTATGATGACCCAAATTCAAAAAGGAGTGTATTAAGTAATGTCTCTTATCATGAATAAGACGCTTCAGTCTTGCAGTTATAGTTTATTTTTAAGCATAATAGACGCAATACGATCGAATTTGACTCAGCATTCTGTTTCTTTACAACTATAGCAGGTCTTATGGTTTAAGATAACACATAGGCTCTGAGACTTTTTAATTAATATTAATCTCTATCTGTAAAATGCATGATATATTAGATAATCTTCCAACGCTTTCTTTTATATCTTAATGGATCGTCTTTGTTGATTAAACGTCTAAATTACTTAAAATAATCAAAACCATCAATACGATTCATTATTAGCAATATATTTTCAAATTGTTTGTCACTGATCATTCATATCAATTTCATTCTTGCAAAATTGAATTGAAAATGATACAAATACAGTTAATGTATTTTTTTTTTAAATACACTGATGATTTGCACAACATCAATTGAAAAAAAAAATGCAATGAAGGAATTAATTCTTTTAAAGTCAATCTGGCGAGGGTCTGATACACTAAGAATTTAACGAGAACAGACTATTTTGATTGTTTAAACAACATCCAAAGTTATGCAAGATTAGTTTATAGTTTAAGTTTGACGATTTACATACCATGAAATTGATCCTAGCTCCTATAACCACCTGCTTCAAATAGAACACATGATTGTATTATTTTTATAATTTCATTCTGAATTCGATAACTGCAAATGCTATACATGGTTACCAATAATAAAATGTATTCTGGTGTGTATAAAAATTTGAAAAATAAAATATTCCAGCTAACACAGGCGAAAGTGAATATTCTGTTAGAATTAATTTTAGCAGTCATGTATTTTGCGGATATTAATTCCGAGTGCAAAAACAATTTCACCACAAACCGGGGAAAAGTTCACACTGGTAATTAAAATATTAAATAAGGCTCACAAACATGAATCATACATGAAACTTTCTATGAAATCACATAAAAAACAAGTCTTATATATACCTCTTTCAAAGTTAATATGTTTTACGGTGCGACCGTTGGGGCGAGCGCAGCAGGTGATCAAAAATGAATTATGATAAATCAATAAAAATAAAAGTAGTGACGTAAAGTACACGTAAATGAAGAATGCAAAATAAAATAAATATACCAATTTTCCAGTAAATTTTTATTATTCATAATTCATAAGATTTTTTATTTACTTATATACCAATCTGATTAAAATCAGATCTTAATAACGCTCCGAAATTCTGATAGTTTAGCGACATCAGAATTTGTCGGAGCGGATCAAAAATCTGATTTTGATCAGATTGTTTTATATACTGGTCGCAGGCCAGTATAGAATTTATCTCAGATAAAATGTTGTTGAATAATAAAGATTTTAACATAATGTTTTAACATAATATTTCCTCTTTTCTTGCAGCAGACATTTTTCTTAAACAAATAAAAATTGACTTATCACAGAATCCCCCCTCCCCCGTTTAAAAAGAAATCAAATTTACGTATAAAAAAATCTGTTGATCACATAAGGAAAATGGATCCCCCGGTAGCATGTAATACCGTAAATAGTAGTGAAAATAAAGACACTTTTGAGCAGCTAAAGAGCTAAAGGCATACCACGCACTCCCCATTCCTCACCCCGATTAGAATTTTCCTGATTTTGAGAATTTTATTTTTCTTTTTGCTTGGGAAGATTTTTTGAATGATGTTGCCACGCCCCATTTAAAAAAACGTTCCTGGAAATTACCGTAAATACAGTGAATAAAATAAATGTGAGCATTCATCCAAATGAGAGCAAGTTACAGCTGTTTCCTATCTCTGAAGAAATGTCTCGATTCGTTAGGTCTGCAAGATTTTGAGAAGATTTTGGTATTTATATTTCAGCAGATTTACAATAACTACTTAGAGTTGTTTCCCCTTATTGTGACGCCAAAGTTCACGTCGGTCAAGTGTAGTCTGTCTCTTTGAAAACACACTAGAAAAAACTACGCGAAAAATATTGATTGTTTACTTAAAAAGCATGATGTTCTGGAAATTACACAATTTATCTGTTTCTCAAAAGTTTTACTTTGATTCTCGCGAGATGGTATCCAGTCTAGTGAGATCGGCCGACATTGAGGAATTGCATTGTGGGTCAAAATTTACTGACTCCGAAAAATTCTGTCGGATCAATGTGCAAGAAATCCATTGTGACGTCACTCGAAAGGACGATAACTCCGTTAGTCTTAAAAGTAATGGAAATTGGCGTTGTGTTATTTACAATGCATGTACATAGTCTTTTATCTTGTTCTCGTGAGAGTGTGAAACGGGAAACCATAATTACAGGGAACTCCTGGGACGATTAAAACAAGGCATTACTGGTCCGATTCACTGACGCCAAAAAAATCCGTTGAATGAATGTGCAAATAGTCCGAATTTTCTATTCACACACGCCTTGCCGGTAGAGCTCGCTTCGCGCCGGCGCTGCGCGCCGGCGAGCTGCGCTCGCTATAAGTAATGTCGAAGATTACCAATACAATGTCTCCCAACGTTTGACCACGGTTTTCTTTTTGTTTTTTGTTTTGTTTTGTTTTTTATTTGTAACTCATATCAGACATATGGTTATCGTAAGTCTAAGAGTGTAAAACATTTAAACGAAAAGAGGCATATATGCATATGAAGCTATATAGATTTAGAAGTGAGTAAGATATCTTCTCTTCAAATTTTTAGTATATACTTCTCTCTGATTTTCTAAAAGATTCATATACTTTCAAAATCTGGAAGGTTTTTTCCAAAGGGTTGTACTTCTGAATGAAATTGACGCTATTTCAACTGTAATATGTAGCCATGGATGCAGTGGTACATTGTCGTTTCGTTCAATTTATTCATATCTATTAGCCTTCATTAAATGGGAGCTTGACAACGTACTGCCTAAAGTCCAAGCGCTTGTTAAAACTGCTACAAAAGATCGTTTCAGCGTTATTTACTTCAAAACCTCTAAAATCTATTATTCAAAGTTTAAAGTTAATTTTGACAAAACAGACACATTGAACAATGCAAATGTATTTCAAAAGAAAATAAAACCATTGTAATTGTACATATTTTATTGTTATTATAACATTTCTTTAAATCTGTCGTTCATGGTTCATATAATTTGGTCTTAAACATTATTCCGAATAGGTTTTCATTGTCTGTCCATCAGCAGTTAGCCTGGAAGAGGTAGGCAGCTTCTGTTGCAGCGTTGATAATTGTCTCCACACGATGTCCGGCACCTATTACGCGCACTGTATGACATGCCCTCACAGTTCGCCTGGCAAGATGTTAGCATATCGTAACAGGCACAGAAGCAGGGGCTACTCTGTAAAATAGCCGGACACCCTTCACAGCTATGCAGGAATAGTCCCACAAACAGTGTTAAAATGATCGCTTTCATCTTGGGGGATCTGAAACATAATATAAACAGGTTTCTAAAATTTGCAATTATTTCCCAACTTTGGTGCACGTTGCTCTAGAAATAGTAAATGATATTCTTTAGAAAACAATCTTTTTTTAGTTCAATAATCATTTCGACGCAATATTAATTTCAAAAATACCAAATAGCTATTGGTTTTTTCAACTTAAAGTCACGCAGGTCTAAAATAGCAAAACGATTTTTTTATTATTTGTTTATTAATATTTTCGATGCAATATTGTTTTTAATAAATGCATTGTTTTCTAAAATAAAGAATAAATAACATTCCTTTCTACAACGTATTTTGATAAGAGATTCGATGCAATATGTCTACTTAAATAATCAAATATTTCATCTTCCCAGTGCGAGGTACATCACAGCGATATATATTTATTCTTTCTGGGAGCCTTTCCGAGTAAGATGTTACTCAAAGCTAGACTTGCCTTCAAAAGGTTGCGAGTTTGTAAATCGATGTTTCGAATCCCGAGATTGGAAGGAGAAATACAAGGTTAATAGCGCTGGAATTTCAGAATAGGTAGATAGTATAGATTTATATAGACACCAAAATTCACCCAATATTTAATGCTTATTTGATTTAAATAAAAAACGTAATTATATTGAATACCGTTGAATACATGTATGTGCATTTAGAAAGAGAAAAAATGAGAACAATGATGTTATTCGGAAAAAAAAATATATTACCTGTTTAATACTGAACATGCATGAAGAGGGTTCTAAATAAGTTACAATGTCCATTAAACATTTTTTTTAATTTACCCTCAAAATAATATCAGTCAGTCTCTATAATTTTGATACATGTTCATTGCTTGAAGAGTGAAGAGTCTTATATCTGTTAAATCATCTTCTATCAACTGAAGGAGCGCATTTATGTCCCATGAGACTCGAAATTGACTAATCGTCCCCCTCATATAATCATTATTATTTTAAATAACGGATCATATTTCAAAACTCTTTACATAAATTAGAATACTCAACATACAACATGTATTCATACATGTTGAGTTAATTGCTTAACCAACATTAAGTATTAAGTGTATCACACTCCAACTGCATAAAATATGGAGATTATTAACACAGACATGAACTAAGAGTGCGACAAAAGGTTAATACAATAACACAAAATCAGTTAGAAGAAAGCTTATCCTACCTTTTTGTGTGAAATTGTACTAGAACTTCTGTTGAAAGCAAATTATGGCAACGGAATGCCTTTACAAATGTTTGTGTGTGTATATATATATATATATATTTAAATGTGTCAAGGGTTTAATTCAACAAGTGAACGATATCATAACAAAACACTTATATGGTTCAACTGCGCATTTAATATGAAATTTAAGAACCGTACTCAAGAACTTCAATGCAAATATTCCCCCCTCCCTTTTTTAGCTCACCTGAACCGAAGGTTCAAGTGAGCTTTTCTGATCACCTGTTGTCCGTCGTCCGTCCGTCCGTCTGTCTGTCTGTCTGTCCGTCCGTCTGTAAACTATTCCCATTTTCGACTTCTTCTCAAAAACCACTGGGCCAAATTTAACCAAATTTGGTACAAAGCATCCTTATGGGAAGGGGATTATAAATTATTATAATAAAGGGTACAGTCCTTTTCAAAAGGTAGATAAATGCGAAACAGTGAGTATAGGGTGCGTGTCTATAAAACTCTTCTTCTCAAGAACCACTGCACCAGAAATGCCAATTTTCACACAAAAGCTTGTATATATAGTTAAAATTCTAAATTGTAAAAATCGTGACCCTCGGATTAAAACTGGGGCCTAAGGCGGGGTTCAAAGTTTAACATAGAAATACATAGGAAAATGTTTTAAAAATCTTCTTCTCAAGAACCACTGCACCAGAAATGCCAATATTAACACAAAAGCTTGTATATATAGCGAAGATTCTAAAATGTAAAAATCGTGACCCCCGGACCAAAATTGGGGCCCAGGCGGGGTTCAAAGTTTTACATACAAATACATAGAAAAAATGTTTACATGACTTTTGTTCCATATATTCAACTAAATTGTGCACCAAAAAACCCAACTGTGTCTCCCTGATTATTGACAACTCATTACCTAAGTATATAATGTTGTTTAAATAAAAAATGACGGATGAATACGATAAGGTGTAAAAATTCACTAAATATTATTTTAGTTCATCGCTTACATTTTATTTGGATACCGTGCCCGATAAAAATAAAAATTAATATATAAATTTATTATTTATCGGGCACGGTCTCCAAAATAATTATAAGCGATAAATTTATCTTGTGGTTTTGTTGCAAGATTGCAGCTAGTTTGGTTGAGCATTATAGATACGGCAGATCAACGCACGTGGTGTGGATGTATTTGTAAACAACCATACCATAGATAATCTTGTTTTACACGGGAATTCAATTTAAAAACAAGTATGTGTAATTATAATTAGGGAAACAATAATTATGTGTTACCCTCGTATACAAATGATGAACCCGTAAAATTTGTTCAAAGAGTGTTTAAAGCAGAAAGAAGATAATTTATTTATATTATGAACTTTGAAATTTCTTCGATTTTTGTAACCATGATGAGTTATGATTCATTGTATTACAAATGCATCACTACGTATTTTATAAGTAAATGTACTGAGTATACAGTCACATGGTGATGTTAAAATTGCATATAGAAATATAGTTGCATATTGTGGTATTTATGGACTTATTGTATGTACGACCTAACTCACACAGCGCGTGCAGGTGTCATAACAGTATTTCACTGACATGGCTGAGGCAAAACAATTCCCGAATTTTTCTTTGAATTCGGGGCGTTTCCGCACGCAACAGGAGCTGGTTTTTCTATAAGATGAAAAACAATGTGTAAGAGGTCTAACTATCCCAGTTTTGTAATAATGCGAGATCACTTGATTTTTTATGCGTGTTGTTTCCGGAGGAGGGGGGGTTAAAGTTGTAAATTGTATAAATCGTGACCCCCGGACAAAAAGTGGGGCCCCAGGAGGGGTTTAAATTTTAACATATATAGGAAAATGTTTTAAAATCTTCTTCTCAAGAACTATAATGCAACAGTTTGGGATATTACTATGCATACAGGTACATCCTTAAATAATTTAGATTCCAATTTGTAAAAATCGTGACTCCCAGACAAATAATGTGGCACCAAGAGGGGATCAAAATATAAACATTTTAAAAAATATAAAGGAAACATTTAAAAATGTTCTTAACAAGAACTACAATGTTATAGTTTGTAGAATTACTATGCATGCATCCCTGGCTTATGTAGATTCTTAATTGGTAAAATAATGACCCCCGGACCGATGCTGGGGCCCTAAGAAGGGGTCAAAGTTTAATATAGAAATATAGAGGTAACATGTTAAAAAATCTTCTTCTCAAGAATAACAATGCTTAAATTTGTGAGATTACTAGCATGCATAACACCTTGGATAATGTAGGTTTGATAGTTTTAAAATAGTGACCCCTGGACTAATACTGGGGACCCAAGCTGGATTAAAAGTTAAATGTAGAAGTATAAATGGAAAATATTTTAAAATCTTCTACAATGCTTCAATTTGTCAGATAACTACGTAAGCATTCTCAAATAGTGTAGATTCGAAATTATAAAAGCCGTGACCCTCGATCTTATACAGGGCCCCAAGAAGTGTTCAAAGTTTAGCATAGAAATATAGAGGGAAAATGTTTAAAAATCTTTTTCTAGGGAACTATAATGCTTCAGCTTATGAGATTACTATGCAAGCATCCTTAAATAATGTAGATTCCAAATAAATAAAGCTTTAGCACAAGACTAATACTGGGGCCCCAAGAGGAGTTCAAAGTTTAACATAGAAAGATATATTGAAAATGTTTTTAAAAGTTTTTCTCGAGACTATAATGCTACAATTTGTGAGATAACTATGCAAGGATCCTCAAATTGTGTAAACTCTAATGTAGTGGAACAAAAAGTTATCTTTCTTGATGTTGTTCTGTATAGTCTGAGAGTTATTCCTCTTGATGTGGAACTCTTCTACGTTCATTTTTTCAGGCTTTGTACGTGCGGTCCCGCCACAGTGCTACACATTTTCATTCTTTTTAACTATTTATGTTGTCAAAGCCAACTATAAACCTAGGACCAATACTGGGGTCCCATAAAGGGGTTCAATGATTAAAAATAGAAAAAAGCATATGCTACGAAATATAATGTCACAAGGAACTGCTGTTCAGGTGAGCGATGTGGCCCATGGGCCTCTTGTTTTAAAAGATGGTTAACAGTGATATGCAAAACAAATACGAAACAGCAAGAAAAATTCTGTTGATTGGTTAAAGTCAAAAATAAGACTCTACAATCGTCAAAACACGGTGCTAAAACAAATACATTGATTCAGATTTTAAAAGTATTGATTAAAGCTGAACACCGCTCGTAAATAAGCACTGTTTGCCATATTTCTCTTTCATCATCGGTATCCTACAACTCTTAAACAAGCCACAGATCTTTCAGCAGATTTAAGTATTTCCCTGTATATGTCTCACCTATGTCTCACCTATATGGACGTACATCTTGCCTTGCCCTGTTACATGGTCGCGAAAACATTACCAAATTTTAAGCACTTTTTTCAAGCCGGGAGAGTACAAACATCAAATTAACAGGTCAATGCATTATTTACAAACAGAATATGCACATAAAGTAAGAAATAAATGCATAAAATCCTAAGACCGTGAAAGGAATACTACACATCGGCAACGATTTCAGGTGTGTGATCGGGTGTAACGAAATCGAAAGGTTTATATACCTGTGTGACGTGCCTATAATTTACGAGCGTTGTACAGCTTTAAGGATGCTAACTGGTTGTAAAATAAAGTCTTGGGAGGCATTATTTTGGTAAGTTCTTGTCTGTAAAAAAACGTTTCGTTTTTCATTGCGTTCTGTCAAGATTAACTCGCTGATAACTGTATATACCTATATTATTTCCCACATTCTTGAATATATCCTTAACAAAATCCATTTTCAATCAATATTGGTGGAAGGAATAGTCATGTGATACAGAGAAATCTTCAAAAACGGGTTCACTGAAGATGTGTATCGAGGAGCTGTGTCAAAAATAGTTCTGAACCGAAGTATTTGATAAAGGATGTTAAAGCATGTTAAACTTAATATGGCTAAGTTACCATTTTACAGGACAGGTTTTCAAGATGAAGTTAAAAATAATAAACTGTAAACGGACGACAAAAAGCAATACGTTACCAAAGTGTCTCAAGTAACTTAAATATACCTGTTCACTATACGGCCATATTTGTTACATCCCACCCCATCCCCTCCCCCACCCCTCCTAAAAAAACTTCAAACCCCTGTCCCATGGGAAGTGAATTCCACAATTTATGAGCGGCATATTATGTATAATTACAATGCACTTAGTTTAAGACTGTGAAAGACAAATTCAATACATTTTACTATGTGGTTATATTGGCCCTATCCAAAGGGCCTGAACATGAACCCCTAACCCAGTGGTATGAATTTCATAATTCAGGTAGAGGGCTTCGTGAATATCATAACAATGCATTCAAATTCCGCTACTTTGGAACATAAGGACCATTTTCCTTATATGGCCATATGTGACCCATTCCTGAACCTCTGGCCCATGTACCTTGAATTCCACGATTCAGCAAGAGGGCTTCATGGACATTATAACACTGCATTTAGGTTTTCTTAAATGCGTATGAATTTGGAGAAAAGGCTTTTCTCAGATTTAATACATTTCACTATTTGGCCATATTTGCCCCGCCCCAGAGCAAGGAACCCTAATACAGGGGCTATGAATTTCACAGTTTTGGTAGATGGTTTCATGGACATCATAACCATGCATTAAGTTTTTATCAGATACATATGGGAGTAAAAAGATCCTAGATTTAATGCATTTTACAAATAAGAATACGGTTATATTTTAAGAAGATTTTTGAAATTTTGCTTATTTTCTTATTTTTCCCGCCCATGATGCCCTTGAGGTGGTATGGTCATTTATTACACAATTTATATACCTCTTTTCCTATATATGATTCATATAAAAATGATTACAATTGGTCTTGCCGTTTTCATAAAAGAGAGTACAAAGAAATGTAAACTGTGATCTGAAAATACATACTTGTTCATTTATATGTTTAAAACACGGGACGGGGTTCTTCCCTCACGAACATTCCACAGTATACAATTAAAGTATAAAATTTAGGGAGTTAGCAAGATTCCAGTTCCACGAGAGCAAGTCTTTTTTTTTCGAGGCAAACATGTTGGAGGCGTTGAATTTCCAGTCTTCG
Source organism: Magallana gigas (assembly GCF_963853765.1). Lineage (NCBI taxonomy): Eukaryota > Metazoa > Mollusca > Bivalvia > Ostreida > Ostreidae > Magallana > Magallana gigas. The sequence continues at coordinate 53,664,629 of NC_088856.1, read as the reverse complement.
TAATGGCGCCGGTTCTGAGGTTTTCTTGGCATATAAAATATCAAAATCGTTTAAAAGGCCAGAAAAACGTCAGATATTTCAGACAAGCTAACTGACTTGTGTAACAAATTGCAATAAATCGTATGTTGATAATTTTGCAGCATTTTTAATTACTATAAGTGTGATGCTGCACTATTCAATGGAGTTTTAGAAAAAGCAAAGAGTCGTAACGCATATCGGGTTCAATATCGTAACGGCGCATATGCAAGGAGGACCTCGGATTTAATTAAGTGATACGAGTACTCATAAATGGCTAATCAGTTTGAGTATTTAGTTATGGTAAATATCGACAATGCGCATTTAATTTTCTGGCAAGATTGTAAAAAGTCAGCGTTCTCGTGTCTGAGCGGGGCTGTATTTGACTGGTAACGTCATTAGCTAAACAAAAAATCTATACTTATTTAATCAAAAAGTTGTTCACAAAAGATTACTTTCCTGTTTATTTAAAATCTTTGTGTCGCAAATTGAACTGCATGGATTACTTGAATCATAAGTAGCAATCATTTGTGAAGAAAAAACAAATAGGCCTATGTGAGATGTCCTTGTGTTGAATTTCAGTTTACATATAGCAGTACACTAAAAACAAAGTAGGACAATGAATCGACCTCTTTTGGAAAAAGTGGTAAACATATGTACTTGAGAATTTAATGATGCTATTGATAAATATTGTAATTATCTACTGGTTAGGAGAATTTGTCAGACAATGTTTATGGACTGGGTGATATCACGCGCAGGCGCGGGAATTAACACTTTAAGTATTTTAAAATATGACAATGTTTCATGTATCTTTTTGTTGCAGGAAAAATTACGAAATATTTTCTTTTTCATTTTAAACCATGGAGTAGCTGTATTATAATAGTGCGTTGTATACCTTTCCTAAATTTTAGTCTTTAGGTCTTTAGGTCAAATCTCACTTTAACTATTTTTAATGCCCCCAAAAAGAATTCTAGTTGAAAGACTGTAGCCACACCCCAACCCATTTAAACTTCGCCGTTTAATGTATATATCATCTATTCATGCATCCGTAATGTTGTTAACACAATTTGTTCATGGTTCACAAATTAATGTATATATAAAAATGTACGTAATCCAAAAACGCTAGATTTAAGTATATGCATATATATTTCGCATATCTAAAACCATAGTTGTCAGATCCAAGATAACTGCCCGATGATTAACTCGCCGTACACTTTTCGCCATGACGTTGATTAGTCAACCCGCGTTCTTGGTGACCCAGGTTTGGAAAGTTCTATCTATCAAAATTAAAATCGCGCATGAAATTCAAGAAACGAATTGCCTCATTTTATTTATGCAGCGTTTGCCATATCTAAATTTCTACACATAACCCTAAATAAGCTGTTAGTAAATATACTCACTTTTTACGTAATCATTCATTATTTTTTCATTGCAAGCATATATTTTGACGCAAATTCCCACTGACTCGGATCCGTCAAAGCGTTTCCACCACATTACTCTCATTTTTTGCTATTTCAGACTGGTTTATCGAAAATGGAAGTACGTTTTTCAGCACACCAATGTATCTTTTTTTTCTTAAAGAACTTTCCACAATATAATGCCAGTGGCGTAGCGCCCTTTACGCAAAAACGCAAATGAATACACAAAATTTTGCAAAGCATAGGTCTTATGATTTGAGTTTCCTATTGTTTGCACGTAAACAAATCGTATTGAGACTCCCATAATCTGCATATTTAGTATTCAGTTCTCATCGTAAACCACGCAATTACTACGATTCCGGAAATATCGTCATTCCATACTTTACACTAATTCATGCTTTTTATGCATCCGGTTTTGAGTTTACTACGTAAGAAATCTAAATGTAAAAAGTATGTCATGTACAAAGCAATTTAAAATCGTTTTTAAAAGCACAACAGTTACACAATGAAGGCAAAGACGATCACGACACGGTCACCACAAAAGAAAGTGACATCAGTCCTTCATGTTGCACTAAGGATTAATACTTACATGTAATTTAAAGTCGGCGGTCGGGTGATTAAAATTTTGACAAAGTCACAATACATTGTGATAAACTTGATCAAAAAATTTTCATTTAGGTAAGTATGTTACGGTTTGAATAATAGACCTGTTTCAAAACGCCTATTATCTTTAGTCATATGCAGTTGGTTTCCGCTGGGGTATCAGTGTTTCATATATAATTACACATTCTTTTAAAATTCAACATTTCCCTTACACATACAGTATCTAAAATTGTAGAAGCATCGGGGGTCTTGAAAGTTTAAAGAAAATATTCGAAGAGTACCAGGTAAATAATGTTTGTCTCGGAATTCAGCAACTTTTGTTCATATTTATTGGAATCATAATACTTAAAAAATGTCATATTTTTAAGGCTGTTTTGTCATTCAAATAACATAAAATCCAGGAGCCCCCAGACCCCTACCTTTTTTGAATACAGTAAATTAAAAGGTAGCTACGCCACTGAATGCAGCGTTACCTTGTTTAAGCTGTGGAAAGGGTTTGGAAAGCTCACTAAATGCCTTTTTTGATTTGTTAAGACGACAGAATGAAGCTGTAGTTGTTGGAGGAGATGCTAGGTGTTGTTCGCCAGGACACACAGCCAAATATGGGTCTTACAGTCTTATGGACTTGGAGCTGGGACAAATCCTTGATGTTCAGCTTATTAAGGTAAAACGAAATGTTGCTTGAAAAGCTTTGTTAGTTGCTCAATTGATAAAAAAAATTCATTGGTCCAAAACTTTATATTTGTTATATTAAGTGTGTGCTTTTAATTTGTTAACTTAGAGTAATGAAGTCAAAAATACATACTGGATGGAAATGGAGGGTTTAAGAAAGTTTTTCAGAAATTGGAAGAGGAGAGTGTGGTTAAAAGTGGCTTTGTTACTGATAGACATCCCCAGATTAAGCCTATATGAAGAAAGAGAGGACTGATATTACCACTAATTTGATGTTTGGCATGTGGCTAAATGTAGCTTAACTAAGCTCATTAAGCTGATTTTTATTGAACAGTATTTGGTTTATTACATGTATGCATATTATTTACATGTATATAAAAAATTATTTAACAAAATTAATGTTGTATTGTAGATGTGTACAAAAAGCTGTTGTTAAGAGGAAGAAGCGTGAGCCCGGTCAGTCTCAAACCACCTATTCTGGTAGGCATCATCGAGTGACGGAGTTGGGAAATTGGTGTCCGAGGAATGGCTGTCCGTCCTCAACCATATCACTGATGTTCATGAAGGTCATGGACAGCGATTTCCAAAATGTTTACGAAATGTTTACATGGTGAATTAGAGGATAGAGATTTGATCAAAGTGATTTTTGATAGTCTTTGCCAGTGGCTCAGATTTTCTTCCAAACTTCAATGCTGTGATGTAAAAAAAATCCTGTTAGAATTAGGGGTTGATTCACCCATTATCACCGACACAATTGAACTCATTTCTACTTCAGGATTTTTATTCAGTGAATTCATGCGAGAATGAACGGCATAAGAATAAGAAGCAGTAATCCTGCCTTTTCTCAGATCGTGCCATAAAGAGTTACTTTGAGGTTGACTTCATTTTCTGACAGCAATTGATGGTCAATAAAGTCCTCATCTGTTTGATGACCTGAGGCGATGTTGTTCAGGCAGTACCTGTAGGCTACCACTTCACATGCTTGTTGTCCAAGTTCTTGAGAATTTTCAAGGGGCAATACTTCAGATATATCTGTACCTGTTAATAACAGAAAAGGAGCACAACATTTTTGACAACTTTCTCATATGTATATACATGTATTAATTTATTTAAAAGGAAAAGTCAAACAACAATCACTTCTAAACACAAACACACATTAAGTTAAGGACTGGTTGAAATTTGCTATAATACCTTTTAACAGATAAGCATTTGGAACTGCTTTTCTCGGCTCATCAATAAATGTATTTCTGTCATTGTTTAAGAACTCGAGCGGTTTAAACTGGTTTTTCAGATTGGAAACTAACGGTCTTGTTTTTTCTACAAAATGAAATGGTGAAAAAATATATTTATCCACAACAGTATAAATTTAAAAAATTTTAAATTTTAAACATACTATAAGACACAGTTTATTAAAATACCTTGCCCATGGCGCGACTTTCTAGCGGTCAATTTTTTTTATCTTTGTTGGCACCACCTTAGTTGCTGCTGGGACCTTCAACGGGCATGGTAATGATATGGACGATGTAATTCTGAAATTTGAAACTATATTAATATTTTTTAAATCTTTTTTGAAAAAGTGATTTTGTTCTCCTTTTTCTCAAAAACGATTAATGATAGAACATTGAAATTTTCAAGAATAATATATTTTTGAATTCCTAGGGCCGATCAGGTCATCAGAATATGTTCTAAACTTATCAAATTTTAATATGAGCATATCGTCCGTCACTTCTGGTCGTCACCGGAAGTGATTAAAAAAATTTGATTTTTGTTTTTTCAAAGCATAAACGTTTTGAAGACATTTTTGTACGGAATACAAATCTAAGAACTGTTTTTAAATCGGACAACGCATTGCAGAGATATTGCAGTTTGAAAATGACATTTTCCGGAAATCTCAATTTTGCAGTGTAGATCCAAAAGTTTAAAAGGAAGTTAATATAGTATGTCAACATTTTAATTTAACCTTATCATTTATTCATTATCAAACGGAAAACCAACTCGTTGCTCGCAACGAGATCGTGTCTAATTTTACATTTTTAATTTTATCTTAAAAACGACAAAGTAAAATGTCACGTTGCCATATTAAATCAAATGTGTTCTATTTAATTTCCTCTGCATTGTATGCTGTAGTAATAAAATACATGTATATGCATGTTGTGTGCATCACAAATGAAACTGAATATTATAAAAGATTGGCCTTTATAGGCCGCCTGTAGGCCTCTTTTAACCACAAGTTGAGACAATTATTTTGCCGCAGGAGCTAGCCTCTACCCCCCTCCCCTTATTTATTTCTGTATTTAACGCAACTTTTGTCATACATTATGAAAAGCAGCTTGAAGTGACGGGGAGTCTAGGAAATATAAGCTTGCTTGCTTTTTCCTATCACTGAGAGCGATTAAGGGACAACCAATTATTTTATATGTGCCAATTATTAGTTTATCAAATTGATTTCATGAAAGCCCACATATTTATCTAACCTTGCCAAGCACATGATAATAATTTCCTCAAAAAAACAGGAAACTAGAGTTAACTTTAAATAGCGAAAAAAGTATACGCATTTAATTTAAATAAAACTAAACAATAATATTTTAAAGAACGAGTTTTTCTCACAAAAGTAATCTCTTGTGAATTTGCAAATTTAGTAGTAGTCTTACCTTAGACCAATTTTATAAATTTCAACCAAATCAAATCTTGTTTTTATTAGAGGCAAGTACTTTCCTGCAACATTCAGAGACTTTTATTAATCATTTCCATTGAACAGCGTTACGCCATCGCCGGAAGATTTGGTGCTATGATAACATGTTCCATTGGATGATAACATGAAACACCTGTTGCATTTAAATGGGAATTTTGATAATTGTTGTAATAAAACTCGTTCTGTTACAAGGAGCCATAGGCAAAAATAACAATAAAAGTATTTTAACCAAACACACACAGGATGCATGAAAATATTTAAGATTAAGTAAATGGAAAATGCTCGGTACACGCATATCACATTTAACGGTGTGCATTTGATTTATTTATAGTGTTTTATGACACTTTTAACTTTAAAAACAATTTTCAACAAGGAAGATGGGATATACATCAATAGCCAAAATTAACCAATCACAATTAACCAATCACAAACTAGATATTATAAATGGGGAAATCTAGTCTACAGCTGTAATGTAAATGCGCTAAAAAAAACCTAACAATTCAGAATTAAGATATTCAAAATTGAAATATTTGTTCAGTTTCTAATGCAGTATTAAAAAATCATATGTTTTTTCAAATTAAAATATACTTTTTAACAGCAAACATGTTTATAACAAACTTAAAATTGTTAATTCATTGTAGTATCCATATAAATTCAGTGCATTTGTACATCTGATGATTCTTCTGCCCGGTATAAGGCGGATATGATCGTCCGTTACTTTCGGTACAAACAAATAAACAAATAAAATCTTAATTTTAAACATTATAGTACTACAAAAAACATTAAAGGGAAAAACTGAAAATTTTAGTCCAAATTTCCTCTATATTGCTAAGAGTCTAACTTTGTTTAGCCCTAAAAAAAATCCCTTATATATAGTTTTAATAAAAATTGAATGTTATGTAAATTAATTTCAGAAATACTTTTTGTGTTTAGAAAAAAATTTCACTTATGACATTGAACTTTATAAAAATCCGAATAAGAGAACTCAAACCCAGCGTAAAAAATAAATTATTTTTCAATGAATACTTTTCATAATCTAGAAAGAAGGAATAAAGATTTTTATTAACATTCATTTATTGCATGTGGTTGACTGAATCGTTATTTAAACCTTTCTCCAAATAATAATCATATATAAACCACATCTTTGAATTATAAAGTTATGGGGAAATTCTAACATGGCCTTAATGAAACAGCCCTTTCATAAAACTTCATATCAGTACAGTAAAACTTCAAATAAAAGTAATTTCGAACAAAAATTTCACATAGAGAAAATATACTTTGATCATTAAAATTATTAAAATGTTGAAGGTGTTACACCACTAAAACAAACAAAACATTTTTTTTTATTTTAGCTAGTACTGTAAAAGTCATATCACATTTTCAAATTTCAATCGACTTGATTTCCATTAAATCGTATTTAGACTATTACAAAAATATGGCGCAGCTCAGACCTATTCTATAAGGAAATAAGCACTGATGTTCTTCCTTAGATATTGATCAAGTTTTGGCTTTGTCTTAACGAGATTAGTAAAAGGTGCCTAGTTTTTCAACCAATGGAATACGTTCCGTGTTTATAGATATTGGGAAGAATTTACTGTTGAGTACATTTATGGAATGTTTTTGTATACGCAAGGTCATTTTAAAGATGATTTTACTCTATCTATTATTGATGGTGTGGTGTATCGACAGTGGTAAGTTAAGTTTGTTTTACATATTCTACGTATAGAAATCTTTTTTGTTCTGATTTTGCAAAACAAACGTAATAACATTCGAAATGGTTTTATTTGATGAAATACAGATTTAAGTTTGCTTTTAGTATTATAGGGGAGAAAGCATGAAAGTACCCCAATTGAAACAATAGTAAGCCTAGACTTGACAAAAACGTCTTTCTACTTTATTCAGAGTTCTCTATAAACAATTATGGAACTATAAACATTAAGTGTGTGTGTGTGTGTGTGTGTGTGTGTGTGTGTGTGTGTGTGTGTGTGTGTGTGTGTGTGTGTGTGTGTGTGTGTGTGTGTGTGTGTGAAAATACCAACTGTTTAATATTGTAATATTTCCTCCTACAGTTTTTAATTAGAAAATCGTTAGAAATCGAGGTGGCTTAGTTTAAGTGGTATTTCGATCATGGGCCTGGTTTTTATATGATTATCCATCCGATGCATTTTTTTCAACGATTTTGTTTTTAACATGTTTTTATCAAAATATATCCAAATCCATTTTATAATTCAAATATGAGTAAACTATATTTGTTAACTTCATATATAGAACTTTTGGAAGAGGGTGTTCATAGGCTTTCGCTCGGTATAGTACCCAAACCTTATTGTTTAAATTAAGTCTAGAACTAAGATGGAGGCTTAAATATTATTCAGTGTTTTACTGTTATCATTGTATCATTGTGTATGTTTTCTTCAATGAGTGTAAAATTGCTTAAGGAATACTGTTTTTTTTTTATCAATTTGGAAATAAAAAAAATTACATATTTTTATAATTTTTTAAAAAATGTCCGAAAAATGAAAGCGAGATTTTAAATTCGCGAGATATTCTTCTCGCGATTTTACGCGAATATTAATTCCTCGCGTTTAATTAGTAATCTACTATATAAATACCGAATTACAATCTTAAGTTCTCTAACTCAATAGTACTGTCTTATAATACTATGAACGGTAGAAATACACAAAGTTGGTGTATCGAATGACATTTTATTTACAATCCATACTTATCGTTTCTACACGGTCTAAGCAGCCAGCATGGACATTTCAATGTCCAATGCCCAACTGATTATCATTGCGGATAACGACTACTTAATAAGCAAAACATACATATACATAAAATAGACATAATACTCTTGACATAATGGATAAATAATTGAAAGGAATACTCAAGATTTATAATTAATTTAATAACAGGGGCCAGATTTTAAAATGTCCGACGGTCATTGTCGAAAATTAACTATTAACACTGGAATCATGAAACAATATTTCACTCAAAATAAGTATTTTTTACACGGCGACAATGCAAACACAATTTTAGAAGGCTCGGTGGTCAACAATTTAACCTCAATATCTGCCTATAATTTGAAGATATGTTTTGTTCTCTATGGACTAATATTTTACAATATGAGTTGCAATTTTCATGATAATTATTTTTTTTTTTTTTACAAAAATGTTATTTTTTTCTACAGAAAAGACAAAATATGTCATGGTTTTTAAATTTCTATTCGCCAGATTTTTGTGAAAAAGGCCATTGAGAAGCCTTGAGAGCCAAATTGAATTATTGTCGCCCTATACAAAAAATGTTTTGCTGTATGTTCCTTGAAGAGAAATCTTTCCTCTGACAAAAATTTATATTGCTTTCTAAACTTATTTATCATTAAAGGTAAAGTAATATGCAGACTGATCATACTAGTAGGTTTTTGTAGCAAAACAAAATTTAAAAACAGCTCATATTGCTTTAAAACAAAATCCATATAATTAACATATTTTTCTATATCTTTATATAGAACTCTTCTTCTTCAGGAGATCATTACAGTCCAAAATTAGCCACAAGGTTGCACGTATTGAAAGTATAATAATAGGTCAAGTTCGATCTTGGGTACAATCGTGCAATTTTTACAGAGTTATACCCCTGGACTTGGAAAAATTCCAATGCAACTGTTTATAATTTCCGTTCATTTTCTTCGCAGAGGATACGCGTATTGAAATGAAATTTCGTATAGAGAATTACCACAATAATATCTAAATCAAGTTTTATTTTGGGTACGATCTTTTAATTTTCGATAGATTAATGCCAAGTGGACTTTAAAAAAAATCCACTTATTTGCAGTTTATATATATTTTCTTCGTGGATGTTTCCAACTGAGGGGACATAAGTGTTTCACAAACATCATTGTTTCTATAAATTAATTGCTTGATTATGATGTCCATTAAATTGGACACTTACATTGTGAAATTAATAGCCACTGGATCGGGGATTCAGGTCCCGAGGCGGGGCAAAAATAGAATGCATGAAAAATCATTTTGATGTAATGACGCCCTCTAAAAAAAATTGTAATTAATGACGCTAGTTAAGGGACTCTGCCCTTTGCTGGGTCAATATGACTTTATTGTTATGATGAATTTAATTTATAAATAAGTTTTCTCTTATTTGGTAGTAGTGGGAAAAATGAATGTAAAAGTGTTCATGTCCCAGAATGCCTAATACCATTTTCTCATTGAATAACTGTTGATTGAAAGTATTCATCAAAAAATCAAATGCATTTTCGTCAATGTACATGATGTAATTTTCAATCGACAATTTTCCGACATAAATATTTGACAAATTAAGCATTATGTATAAAAACACAACAAACAAGGACTCCAAATCACTGTTTTTTTGGTGATTTCTTATCCATGACAACTTCAAGTCGATAAGTCAAATATCTCAGTATTGTCACTGTACGGATCCGGTTTTCTTAAATCTTCTCACTATTCAAATAATTTGTTGCTAGTTCGGTTGATTTCCTCCAAATTTTCTTGTGGGAAAAATAAACAGATTTTACTTTTTACTTGAGTTTCATTTACATGTTTTGGCTGAATATTATCAAATATAAATGATATTTAAACAGTATCTACGAGAGCCGAGAAGGATCATTCGAGATTCGAGATTCAAATTACGAGATTCAATATCTAAATTAACCAATCAAATCAAGCACCTGAAAATATGTATCCTAGCGACATCAAACTGTTCTAAATAAAAATCATACGTACATGCTCTTATATACAAATAAATGCTATGTTCACTTCTCCCTACCTAACTAAATAATTATTTGTATTTACTTTTACACAAAATATCTACGTAGACTAGTAATAATGCAGTGTGCTTCGCGGATCTAAGTGATTTTTGTTTGCCCTGGTGCATTTCCACCTGATGCGTTTGAACCTGGGGTATTTCACCACCAGTAATAGTTTGAAACCCGGGTTTATCACCCCTTTTGTGTAAAAATGCGGTTATGGTAGAGAACTTCATTAGCGTAGCTAATTTTTTTCTGTAGGGGGGTCCTATGTAAAAATGCGGTTATGGTAGAGAACTTCATTAGCGTAGCTCATTTTTTTCTGTAGGGGGGTCCTAGACCAATTTTAAATAATTTTACAATTTTCCTGAGGAGGGGGTCCAGATCCCCTGAACCCCTCCTTTCTAGATCCGCGCATGAAGATTAGTACATGTATCTAAATAATCTAATTATAAATAATCAGTCCGGCTTCACCAATAAATATAAGCATTAATTATCGCGTTTTTATGTATGCATACAGTCATACACTAGTACCATGATGATAAACAAATCGTTGAGATATTATCACATCATACGGAATTATTAATTAATACAATTTTTTTTCCTTTTCCTCAGTAAACAACTTATTATGAGTCTTACTTTTGGAATTGCTTTCAACATAACTACTATCTACAATTAAAGGTAGGGATGATAGGGTGCCAATTTGTTCACATTGCCGATTTCTTGTGCAGAGAACAGTAAAACTTTTTAAAAATTTGATTGTGCATGAATATTTCATAATTAATTGTTGAACATGTATTTTGATATAATTCATTCATTGATATATCAACAAGAAAGAATAAAAGGTATAGACAAGCATATGTATCACAGCCAAATTAAGTTTCTCTGTAGTTTCTTACATGTAACCCCTCCCCCCTCCCCCTCCCCACCCCCACCCCCGCACCAAAACTGACAATAATAACATATAAATCACACAAATGTTTACTTTGTATGTAAGTAAATCTCTAAAGATGTAAATAAGCACTGCAAACAAAGATGTGTGTATTTGATATACATGTACTACTACACTGTACATTACACTTAGCCAGATAAAATGTAATCAGGGTGAAGCTACAAGAGGCGAGTGGTGCAAATTTACCAATTTGTCGCCATACACACAGAACACCAAATAAAGAAACTGTGAGTGGTGTGTGGAATGCATAAAAGATGGCGGCAAATTATCTCAAATAATCAGTGCAAAAACCAACAGATAGGCTGTTATTTGTTACCTATCCTGCAAAAACATTGATAAAAAATGTTATCGTCACATAACATAGCCGATTAAGTTAATGTGTACATATGGTAAACGTACATGTAATTCTAATATACAAGAAGGCGGATGTATCAGGCGGGGATCCAGAAAATTAAATTTCAAAAATGATCGGTTGAATTACATTAAATGCTTTGAAAATTGTTTTAAACTATCGCACGGGTCAAAATGCATAATAGAAGCTATGTACAGTGTAATTGGAAACTTTCATTTTATATCAATATGTAGTATTACCTATTATAACAAATGAGAGTATAGCACAACTGCCACAAGCAATACATGTACATGTCCTTTACCGGCACCACCTCCCTCTCCGTAAAAAAATGAAACAATTGTTGTTTTATTTGCTAAAATGTGTGTGGTTCAAGATTTGTCTAAAGGAAATACCCGATTAGAATTGAAAAAAGAGTCGTACTTTTAAAAATAATTTTGTCAAAATTTTTAGATTCATTTGGTTATATTTTGGTCCATTTGGGTAAATAGATGCACCAGCGCAGCTCTAATTTATATAAAATCAGGCCATAAATTCAAAATATTTTCAAAACTTAATAGCTCTAAATCCAGTGGATAAAAAAGGGAAAGCAAGTCGAACTCGATGAGTGCTAATACCTGTGTTGAATGAATGGTACAGTAGGATATGCGCAAAAAAGTCCCGTCTACTCTTTCCTATCCTATATTTATTGGAAAATTAAATCCGATTATAAGAGTCAAATAAAAAATCAAGTACGGATATGTACCTGTTTATCGAAAGTAAAACTACTCATGATTTATATACAGTGCATCGTTATGGAGCTACACAGAAAGTTTTATATTAATTTGCCGAGCCAAATAAAGAAAACCTGGAAAACGAAGAGAGAAAAAAAGTGGGGACAGTATAACTGACAAATTAATTAGGACTGTATAGCCCCCCCCCCCCCCTCTTGAAATGTATATACTGAAAACAGATTATTGAGTACAACTCCGCACACAATTTAAAGAAAATTTCATGGTGTTTTTTTTACCATATTTGCTAGCTAATGTAAAACATCACAAATACCATAAACCCCCTTACGGAAAAGGAAATGCTAGGTGATGAGAGAGAGAGAGAGAGAGAGAGAGAGAGAGAGAGAGTCGATGTAAATCACACGTGCGCTAACACCGTTCAAATTAAAGCTTGCTGGTTGGTCTGCCCTACCCTAGCTACCTCCTATCTTTTCTCCTTTTAGAGGCTTAATTATTGTCTGTATATGCTTGTATCAAATCAAATCAATTTCAAATTCTAAATCAAAATTGAATTTGACACTACAAAACTCTCTCTCTCTCTCTCTCTCTCTCTCTCTCTCTCTCTCTCTCTCTCATGTCGACAATGGCATTGCCCCATACCCTACAATACACTATTCTTATCTGGATTTTCTTCTATGGTTTAAAACTTTATCATAACCTATTTTTGACATGTCGATTATTTCATAGAGTTTCGTTTCATAGCTAAAACCACACTCAGTTTTAATTATTTAGATTAAACAGATCTTTCTTCGCGAGCCGATTTTTACACAGTTGGGGCGAATACACATCAGGTTAAAATTGTTCGGGGGGAAATACATACAGGGAAAACAAAACCACTTAGATTCGCAAAGCCAACAGCGTTATCACTAATTTAATTGTTTATACTGTGTGGGGTTAATTTATCAATGTTAATTTAACCATTTTATAACCACTATATAAGAACTGTTAAGACATTTATTTGTAGAAAAGAGCATGTACGAATGATCTTTATTTAGAACAGTTTGATGTTGCTAGGATACAGGTTTCAGATCCATGATTTGATTGGTTAATTTAGATATTGAATCTCGAATTTCGAATCTTGAATCTCGTATATCGAATCTCGTATTTTGAATCTCGAATCTCGAATGATCCTTCTTGGCTTTCGTAAGAACGAGATAATCTGGGACATCCTGTGTGATTATGATATTCATGAAACACTCTTCTCATATCGTGCAATTAAATTCCCTTGGGTCAGGGGTCAGGCCATAATTATGATTTACCTTTATTGTCAGGGGCTGAGGTGTTATATAGTGCCTTTTCACCATAGCCATCCCCCCAGAAAGATGGCTCAATAGCAGTTTTCCCCCGGAAAATGACTATATAGTAGTTCTTCCCTTCACGGAAAGCCAGCTTTATAGTGGTTTTCCCTCTTTTTATGCCAGATTACCCCCATTAAAAAAACCTACTTTATAGTAGATATTCCTCCTGTTTTACATTCCGGTCATGTTTATGGCGGACCATTCGTGGCAATAGTTTGCAATATCTGGGATGATGTTCATTTGATTACTCATAATTTAGGATAATAAATGCATTTATTAATACATAGAATAAAATATAAAATTCAGATTTTTTCATCCCTGATATGAACGAAGGCACGCATCTAACACATACTGTATCATCATCCTTTATTTCACCCTTTGTTATGATTTTTTGGAACACTTTTCCTCCTTTTATTCAGATTTCGAAATACCGCAGATATTTTTGTGGGGTTTATTCCGGTTCATGTTTACGGTGTAGATTATGACGTTATCACATGGACATATTTTTTAGAAGACGTCACAATACATTTTAGCGTCAAAAGTGTGCCTGTTTTGCGATGGGGGGAACTACGATTACGCTGAATAAAGTTTAATCAAATCAACTGCCAAATAATATCAGCCTAATGACCTTCGATCATCAGGCTGATATTGAAGTTTTGGGTTGGTATGGGGTGTGGTACAGATTTAGCCATGTATTTTTTTTCTGTAATAAGCTTCTTTCAAAGAAAATAACTGATAAATCTTGACTTAATTATAATTTTTCAAGTTTGAAAATGTACATAAAGAACTTCGAACGCTAACGCCCATTTCTCGCCTACATTTTACATCCAAATATTTCGGAATTTCTGTCAGATATTCAAAAACTAAGTTTTCTACTAAAACGTATAATTAAATCCTAATCAATTTATATCAAAATAGAATTTGTAATCGAATTATTTATTTTTAAACAAAAGTTTTGCCAACGTGGGGTCTTAAAAAATTTCATTGAAATCGGTCTCTATAAGTGAGGAAAATATTATTTAGCAGCCAATATGTGCATAAAAACTTTATAATAACATATTTACAGCATATTAATGTAAAATTTCATTTTAATTTATATCTGTTAATTTTTTTCGAAAATTTACAAAACAAAATTCTTTTTTGGAATGTATTTCGGTCTGTAGACATAAGTCCCGTCCTCCCGTAAAATAACAAACCCTTTGGTAAAAATATGCTAAAAAACAATAATGAAAACCCCTCAAAAGGAATTTTTGTTCCCGGGGGGATGTTTTTAAAAAAATATTTCCGTATTCCGTTATTTTCTATTATGAAATGAGCTATTTAAACCCAAAATACACAGTTATCTCTTCGTTTGACCAAATCATCTATACTACTATATTAAAATATTAGACTCGAATTTTGGACCTTTAATACCGAGAAATCGAAAGAGAACTGTCTTTTGTTTTATATATTTTGAACATCATTGGTACTTGAAGATTACCATTTTGATTTTATATCTTCCCAATCAAGCTTCGCTAAATAATTATTAACAAAAATTTCTTTTAAAAATCCGGAAATCCTCTAGATTTTTTGGATTTTATAATCGTGCGCATGCGCATTATATTCACGCTAAATCATGGGAGGTTCTTTACTTTATGTTTCAACAATATCACATTTGCATAGATAAACTCAAACGATATTACAAATTCGTGTAAATTTCCATTGAAAAGTTGTCATATATTCTGTTAATTAAAGGAAATACGGGAGATAACTCTAAATCAGTGCATTTAATAAGAAAAATCAAGAGAGTTCCGAATGTCAACATATTGTGTAGATTCGAAGCGAGTAAAAACGTTGGTGAAAAAGTGTTGAATTCTTCATTGATATAAATTAAAGCTTCAGTTGAAAGGTATTTACAGCCTCAAAATTGTTTGTTATGAATAATTTGACTGTTATTTTCAATGCAGCTTCATTTTTCTAAAAAATCGTTTTGGAGCGATTCTGCAATTATTTGCTACATTACAGGTATATGGGAGTCGTTTTAACTGCGGTGAAGACCTGTCCCGAGACACAGTTAGATTATTCTTACTAAAAAAATAATAACTTTGATAAAACTTTTAAAAAATGACTTTTAGTTAGGCAGCTAGACAATGCTATCGTTCGCAGTCCTTTTTATTTTTCTGTACTTATCTTCTTTATTTGTGAAATTCGCTGTCCATTGGGTAAGGGTTCACGCTTTTGGGGGGATGAATATGTGTATTTTGTATTTTTAAGGTCACCTAAGTCACTCGAGTAACATTTTGATGTTTGTCAATGGTACTAATGTGACCGTGAAGGCCACTTGTTTGTTTGTTTGTTCTTGAGAGGGGGCGTTTAAAATCATTTATTGTATGTCTTTGCTTATAAAAACTTTTATATGTTTTTCGTAGTTTTAATTAAGGTCTTCCGTTTCCAACGGAAGACCTTACTATTATTCTGAAAAAATTTCAAATTTCTTATTATTTTTTTTTTTCTTCTAGACGCCAACTTTGATCCTTAATATCTCGCTCGTTTGTTCACCGATTGTTTTGAAATTTTCAGGACTGATAACATGCCGCGTGATGTTGTCGTTGCATATTTTAGTTGAGGAAAATCCCCATTCGGTTTTGAGTTATTCCCCTTTTAGTAAAATTTAACGACTTCTTTTGTCCAGGGGGGTTTAGCTATAACGATGGATGGCAGAGTCTCAAAGATGGGCTGGTTTGGAAGCTAATACATTGAATTTGTGCGAGATATATTTTATTTATTATTTAAATGCAAATAAAAGGGGTGGTATAGATGTTGAAACAAAGGCAAGAAAAAAATTCAAAAAAATTCGCGTATTTTCCGTGTTAGTTTCCTACCTGATAAAAATTTGTTATAACATGTATTTTAAAAGATCTTGGTCTTACCAAGACCTTTCATTCGGTATACAGAAAAAGGGGCTGGCCCCTATAATTAAGGAGTTAGATGCGTCAAAAGTTTCTTGTCAATAACTTGTAAAGGAATAAAAATTTCTAATGCATTATTGAAGCAAAGTTGTAAAGAAATTAATTTTGAATCCTTCCGTGGTATTCAATTTAATGTTTTCGTAATTTATAGCCAGTATTTGCAGAAACAATTGTTGTCAGTTCGGTCCATTTTTGTGGGGGTGCGCACGTTTAGGAGGTTATGAAAGGGCTTTTTGTAATGCACTAACTGATACATGCAGCGCGCAAAAATAATTAAGGTTTTCCGCTGAGAGCGGAAAACCTTACTATTATTCTGAAAAATTTTCAAATTTCTTATTATTTTTTTTTTTCTTCTAGACGCCAACTTTGATCCTTAATATCTCGCTCGTTTGTTCACCGATTGTTTTGAAATTTTCAGGACTGATAACATGCCGCGTGATGTTGTCGTTGCATAATTTAGTTGAGGAAAATCCCTATCCGGTTTTGAGTTATTCCCCTTTTAGTAAAATTTAACGACTTCTTTTGTCCAGGGGGTTTAGGATTAAGGATGACTGGCAGAGTCTCAAAAATGGGCTGGTTTGGAAGCTAACACATTGAATTTGTGCGAGATATATTTCATTTATTATTTAAATGCAAATAAAAGGGGTGGTATAGATGTTGAAACAAAGGTAAGAAAAAAAATCAAAAAAATTCGCGTATTTTCCGTGTTAGTTTTCTACCTGATAAAAATTTGTTATAATGTGTATTTTAAAAGTTCTTTGTCTTACCCAGACCTTTCATTCGGTATACCGAAAAAGGGTCTGGCCCCTATAATTAGGGAGTTAGAGGCGTCCAAAGTTTCTTGTCAATAACTTAAAAAGGAATAACAATTTCTAATGCATTATTGAAGCAAAGTAGTAAAAAAATTAATTTTGAATCCTTCCATGGTATTCAATTTAATGTTTTCGTAATTTATAGTCAGTATTTGCAGAAACAATTGTTGTCAGTTCGGTCCATTTTTGTGGGGGTGCGCACGTTTATGAGGTTATGAAAGGGCTTCTTGTAATGCACTAACTGATACATATAGCGCGCAAAAATAATTCCACATAAAATTCCCAAATGTTTTTATTGATATGTACATTTTCATTTCATAAAGATGAACCTCTTTGACCTTATTTTTGTTGTTTGTTTCATTACTGTGCCCCTGTATATATTTAGATGCATTGCGAGACTCAGGTAACCGATCGATAGGCGAGTCGCTAGCTGTATTCAGGCCGTCGCCTAGACGACAGACTGGTGCATGTGCTTGTAGAGCTGGACGTACACGTTTAACGCCCCACTGTGTTACTGTAACAGAGACATTTTGAATTGTTTCAGTACTGGGAGATGTGTTAATAAAATGGTTCCAATGCATGGTAATTAAACTCAACTGTTCTACAATACGTATACACGGCCGTCTTATAAAGCACAATGTGTATTACTGACATGACAAATGTACGCTAGCAATTTAA
Source organism: Magallana gigas (assembly GCF_963853765.1). Classification (NCBI taxonomy): domain Eukaryota; kingdom Metazoa; phylum Mollusca; class Bivalvia; order Ostreida; family Ostreidae; genus Magallana; species Magallana gigas. The sequence continues at coordinate 53,646,651 of NC_088856.1, read as the reverse complement.
ACGAACGCGGGATTGCTCCCGATAAAAGAAAAAAAAAAAATACTGATTGGCGATGGATATAATATAATTATCATCGTGGAGATGATTTTAAAAGGTGAACTTAATATTCGTATTCGATAATATTTGAATCCAAAGCCGCTAGTTTTAAGTTACGGTTATTAGGGATATTAATTATGACTTGCCCCGCGTTTCACGTTTTTTACTTGCAAAACATCTACAAACGAAAATACCAAACAACCTTCAGCAGCAACTTATAAATTATTTATTCCATACACAATTCTAAAGAGGTAATTAAATGAATTTTATGAATGCTTTATACTTGTATTCGCTATCTTCCATGGAAATAAGTGGCATGGAAAAAATGTTGTTTAATGTTCATCAAATACGCTGTAGCCTTAGCAATCGAAAATAATTAACAAACTGTATATTGATAGATTGACATATCAACAAACATTCAGACCCGCAATGTGTTTTTGTTACAAGTTCTATAACATGTAGACTCAATGACTGAATTCTTTACCGTTTTCCGTCTGGGTAAACTTGAATCACGTGTGTACGTTATGTGTAGCCATATAGATGAACTCTTTAAGTGTTTAATTTTTAAAAGAAATTGTGTACATACAGAGCAATGCAATGCTAGGACAATTAAATTCCAACAATGTATATGGTGAGGCCGGTCGGACTGATACTGGTTCTGCTTGTTCTAGAAATAGCGAATGTAAGACGAAGTATTGGGGTGTTATATTTTAAACAAATATAAGTATTTTTTTGGAAGCATTCTTAGTTACCTTAGCTGAATCTATGTACCGCTCGGTCTGTATCCCGGAAAAAATGACTACCATCCGAAATTTTTCATACAAGGTCTACAGACTTGCAGCTAACATTACCTTTAAAAATACATTTTAGAATTTGCCGCCGTTTATAAATTCATTAAAAAGACGCACAGAATCAAGTGGTAATATGTCGTTTGATTTGGTATTTATGACGTCTATTTATATTGTTTTCATTAAAATTATTTTATTATTTCAAGCTTGTGGGTAGAATGAAATCAGTTTCGCATGTTATATTACATAAACATGTCCTCTCCCCACTTTTTCTCGCAGCAACTATTTTTTTTAAATTTACATATATAGTGGAAGGGTTCCAGACCCCCCCCCCCCCCCCCCGAGCGAAATTTCTTTCAATTACGTGTACATTATAAACTTACCAAATATGCATCGGACATCCCTGTGCAAACTCAAATAACCGTCTGACTTTTCAACCCCCACCCCGGAAAAATGTTTTGGTCCGAGCATGTTCCCCCTCCTCGAAATACAAAATTATTCTTCAAAACCCCCTGTAAAATTTCCAGGATCTCCGCATATGTACTAAGAGATTCATTGGCGCTTGCGTTCGATAAAAATGCGTGTAAAACGTTTGCCAATGGTCTTTTTACCTTCGTACCGGACATAACCACAGTCCCACTCTGTGAATAAAATGCAGCGATTCAAACTAGAGACAACGTGTTAAGATCTGTATTTGCTTATAAACATGTAGTATCATCGTGCAAAATGCACTGTTCAATTATATTTTTTTTGGACTTTACTTGTAAAATTCAACATCTGTTTCGTAATTTTTTCTCACAGTTTATTTCTTACAAAGTTACTATTTATTTAGTGATTGACACTTTTCAGACTTTATATGTGATTTCAAAGAGACAAAGTGTCATGTATCAAGGACTGTTAATATTGTGCAATTATCAGATTTTCATTTCTTGGACATCAAAGACTCATTGAGTTTATTTAATTATTTTATATCTGTGAACCTTTCACTCAGCTTACTTATATCATTACCTGTCAATTTATACTCATTGTTAAGATTCTTATAAATAATTATGTACAATTGTCAATGCGCAGTCTGGAATACGGCGGCCAGCCTCGGCCACGTCCGACTCTCCCAGAGTCTTGAGTCTGGAGGCCACTACTGGCCATATCCGACTTGTTTGTAACATGTCTGTCTGTTAAATTGTTATAATGTTGCCATCGTTGAGTCTCGTCCAATTTATGTGGAATCCTGCATCAATTGCCTGTTTATTTCTCTGGAACTGTATACTGGTGGACCTTCGGGAATACGGCAAGCCTACCCTTCGTTTTAGCTTACGGCCCACAGCGCGCCACAACCTTATACACTTTACGCCAACATTCCCTCACCCGGTTCGTACTGCACACGACCGATTCAGATCCAGACGAATTCTCTAGCACCGAATATAATAATTTGTTTCTCAGTGTTTATACATCTAATATTGTACTATGGTTAGCTATCAATTTTTTGTAATACGTCACAAGTATGACGCAGCTACGACGGAAAACCTAATCGTTGCTTGCAACGAGCTCGTCTCTAGTTCTACATAAAATTCCCAAATGTTTTTATTCATATGTACATATTCATTTCATAAAGATGAACGTCTTTGACCTTATTTTTGTTGTTTGTTTCATAACTGTGCCCCTTTCTATATTTAGATGCATTACGAGACTCAGGTAACCGATCGATAGAAGAGTCGCTAGCTGTATTCAGGCCGTCGCCTTGACGACAGTGCATATGCTTGTAGAGCTGGACGTACACATGTTTAACGCCCCACTGTGTTACTGTAACAGAGACATTTTGAATTGTTTCAGTACTGGGAGATGTGTTAATTAAATGGTTCGAATGCATGGTAATTAAACTCAACTTTTCTACAGTACGTATACACGGCCGTCATATAAAGCACAATGTGTATTACTGACATGACAA